>NC_135880.1:82394006-83081016 GCF_964194155.1 Cetorhinus maximus | reverse complement strand
GAGGAAAAATTTTTGGCAGTAAGGATTATTGTTTCAGTTTGGGTGTCTGGCCATTGTCATTTGCCGTTTGGCCATTTCTCTGAGCTGTGAGGCTGCTGGCCCTTTGATGGCCTGCTCCCTCTATTCTGCAAGGCAGCAGCAAGCCCTATCTAGGGTGCTGTCTGCCTTTGAAGATTGTGCTCAGCATTTAGCTCCCACCTGCTGGCAGTGCTCAGCACTACTAATTAGGCGCCAAGCTCGCTGCTGACTCAATTAGGACATCTGCTTAGGAAGATAGCGCAAGGGAACGACACAGACACAGTGCAGGGTTAAGACCCGGAAATTGTCTGGGCATTGGGTTCCCAACCCCGAATACAAAATCCCGGCCATAGTGGTTTGCTTCAAGCTTCTCTATTATAGAAATACAATATCCCTGTGTTGTAGTAAAAGCTGCACTACCTTTTACATTACTCCAAGTAATTATAGTTGAAGGTGAATTTAGAAATGCCAAGAGTACAACTACTGAGCAGTAGTTTGCAAACCAGTAATTAGCTTCAGCAAATAAATTAGCATTTAAAATCTGCCATGTGTTTAATAAGAACAAATGTATTTACTGAAGCTTCAGAAGAATTGGAGGCCTTGGAGTGGCATAGTTTCTCAGGGACCTTTTTTGTCCTCTGTCCACCATATCCATGCTCCAGCTGTGTGAACAGGCAGTCCCTCTTTCATCACTCAACAAATACACAGCACTGCACTGTGTATGGAACATTTTAACTGATGTTATTCAAGGATTAATCACTTTCCTTTTACCCATGTTTTGTTTTGTATATAATAGGTAAGGTGTATATTAAAGGGCACCATTTCTGAAAAAGCGTTTGTCAAAGCTTTACAGTAGGGGAGGAAAAAGAGCCGCAGCAGTCCTCAGCACAGTGACATTATGTGCCAATGACATGACAGTGTATTTTAGTAATTAATGTGTTTGCATTTTGTGTTTTGAAATAATATTTTAAACAATTTGTAAATATTTGTCGTGAAAACCCTGGGAGAAATCTCCTTCACAATGCCATCTGAAAAGTTGGGGCATTGAGGCCAAAAATTTAAAATTCAGTAAATCTGGAATATAAAGCTCGTATCAGTATGGTGGGCACAAAGCTACTGAATTGTTGTAAGCACCCATCTTTGGGTTCACTAATATCTTTTAGAGAAGGAAATCGGTCATCCTTAACTGACCTGACCTCTTCGTGATTCCAGAACCCTGGCAATGATTGACTCTCAACTGCACACATAAATGGCTGGCAGGCCACCAAGTTGTATCAAAATCACTGTGAAAATATCTAAAATAATAAAACTGGACAGACGCAGCATTGCCCTAGACACGAAACACAAAAAAGGTGCATCCTGTGCATTATCCCTGCAAAGTGTCCCTCATTAACATCTGGGGACTGGCGCCAAGTCATGCTAGACACTCAATATTGGCCCACTATTGATGTGTCTAGCCAATGTACAGCATGGTTGGCACAGGCTGGAAGCAAAGATCATCAAATGAACAAGCAGCACGAAGTTGGCAATTTGTCTGCAATGCAATCAAGTGAGTTGTCATCTCTGTGCCTGTTTTTTGGGGGCTGTGGTGTTTAATCCACATAAGCTTTACCCAGGAATGGAAATAAACCACCTGAGGGTGTGCCTATTTACAGCACTTGCCCAAATCCAATAATTGAACTGGTTGAAGGTCAGTTATCTGCTCCAGTCAGTTTGACTTTGTGGTTTCTAAAGGACAAGCACGATTAAATGATTCCACCTATCATGAAAGGATTATTAAGATGTAAACATTCTCCTGCTTACTATCTACAGTTATAATTTGTGTGTGTTACACATTTCCCCGCTTGTAGTGCATAGAAAGCACTCAAGTCACCAGCACAACAAAGTCAGTTCTCTGCCTGGACTAACTGCCACGCGTTTTCTGTAGCATCCTAAAATGGGCTGAACTGTGTCTGTGCCTGTGGTCAACTCTGCCACCATACTGCTTGTGCATTTATCCATGGGGTACCCAAATAGAGGAGCAGCCTAAAAATCGGACACTGTATCAACCCTCTCTGTAGACCAGTGGGTCATTGTAGCTCCAGTCACACCCAAAAGATGGAGCCTGGCTCCGAGTAGATATTGAGTTCTTTAGATGGTTGGTCTGCAGGTCTTAGGCCTTCTGGCTACTGTTCTCCAACATGCTGCAGAGGTTTGCCATCTGGTGGGAGGGCCAAATGGAAAATCAGCCCTCAACCAACTTACTGCAAACAATTCCCTGAGAGGTCTATTAGTATTTAGCATATGTAGTGTGTATGTGGCCATTTCTTTTGAAAGACAAGGAAAATGTAAAATGATGACTGAAAATGTTTTTTTTTATTTTAAAGGCATCCTGAACTTGCAGCTGTTTGCCAGAGTCTTAGTACATTAGTCCTATATCCTGGACCTGAGGCAAATAACCTAGAAGAACTTGAACTTGACCCATCGCTGTCACCATATAACATCATTATCATAGATGGGACATGGAGCCAGGCCAAGGGGATGTTTTATGGAAATTCTCTTTTCCGCTCCCCTAAACAAGTAAGTATTAGATCTCAATATTGCAGCAAGAAATCTGTTTAGCATCTTTTCAAAATAAAATGTACATTTACTTCATTCTATGATAAATCACAGAAATCATGACAGTGAGTCGATACCTGGTCTTTGCTGAAATAACTGATCTTGGCTGGGTTAGTAGTGGGACATTGATTTTGGTTTCCTTAGACTTGGGAAAGGAAAAATCAGTCACAGTTCCCACTCTTGTTAAGCAATAATCAGTAAGCATTGCTCGAAATATCAATGCAAGCTTGTCAAATTTACAAGTAATATCACACTATGATATGCAGCCCAGGATGAATAAGAGAAAATATATATGTCAGAACATTGGCAAATGAAATGTAACATGGGCAAATATAAAGCACTACATTTGGGAGAAAGAAGCTTACTGCTCATGAACTATGAAATGATGAACTTGAAAAAGAATCAGATTTTTTTTTTACTCATTCGTGGGATGTGTGCGTTGCTGACAGGGCCAATATTTGTTGCCCAACCCTAATTGCCTTTGAGAAGGTGGTGCTGAGCCGGTGCCTTGGGTCACTGGAGTTGTTGTGGTGTAGGTCCACCCACAGTGCTATTAGAAAGAGAATTGGAGGTTTTTGATCCAGTGCTCGTGAAGGAACAGTGAAATAGTTCCAAGACAGGATGGTGTGTGCGGCTTGGGGAGCTTGCAGATGATGGTCTTTCCATGCGCCTGCTGCCCTTGTCTTTCTAGCTGGTGGAAGCTGTGGGTTTAGAAGGTCCCGTCGAAGGAGCCTTTGTGAGTTGCTGCAGCATGTCTTGTAGATGGTATATACTCCTGCCACCATGTGGTGGTGGTGGAGGGAGTGAACGCATATGGTGGTGGATGGAGTATCAATCAAGCAGTGTGCTTTGTCGAAATGGTCTTATGAGGCCATGCCCCATTATTTTTGAAAATATGACTTTTCATTTTTCAATTGACTGGAGATTTTGCAATTTGAACTGAAACAGAACAAACTGCTTAAAAGTGCAAGGCCACATTCCAAGGTGGAGATGAGAAACAAACAAATCACCCTCAGGGGAGTATGAGGAGAGAGACATTTCCTATAACCCAGACACACAGTGAAACTCGTAACTGTCTAAGGGGAGAGACATTAAAAATGCAAAGCATTGGGTAGTGAAACAATGGCTGCCACAGACAGACACACCCAAAACCCCTTGGAAATAAACAATGTGTGAAGTATTTCAAGGCAAGACTGCTAGCCACTAGAGACAGATTGCAAGTGACACAGGCAGTATGAAGAAAGGCTTCAGCAGAGGAAACAAGCTGAGGGGTGTGTGTGAGTGTGTATGTGTGTGCGTGCACGTACATGTGTTTATGGGCGCGCGTGTGTGTGTCTTTCCCAAATGACTGCATGAAGGCCAAATGCTCATGTGGCGTTTTAATTATTTTTCTCGGGTTTAGTGCTTAATAAATTTGCTTTTTCTTTGACTCAATCAAACCCTGTTTGATTGGCTCCTTATTGCTCAGAGCTTTTACACACATGTATTCCAGGTTGGTCTTTGTATTCCTCACAGCTGTTCTAAGTCCCTCCTATCTAATGTGGCATTACTTCCTTGATACAAATGTGACAACATACGATTGTTATGTTTTGAGACTGTGACCCAGATCTTCCGGTTTCTGGTTAATCGGAGACCAAACATACCTGGAAGGTGCATTACAAGATCGCTCGGAAGTCTCAACGTGAGAAGTGCCTGGAAAGTCTGAACTTCCAATTGGCAATTCTCCTGCTCCCCGGTACCCTCCAAAGATGTATCCAACTCTGAGTTAGAGTCATGTAGCCTGGAGGGGAACTTAAAGGTGGTGGTTTCCTCATGCAGCTTTTCTTTTTAGGTGGTAGAAGTCGTGGGTTTGGAAGGTGCTGTTGATGGAGCCTTGGTGAGTTGCTGCGGTGCATCTTGTAGATGGTACAAATTGCTGCCACTGTGCTTTGGTGGTGGAGGGACCTTATGATGAGGAAAAGTCATTTTTAGGGCAGCTGTAGATGGCTGGATCTAAGACACTACCCTGAGGAGCCTGCAGTAATGATGATTGACCTCCAGCAGCCAAAACCACCAAAACCATTTTTCTTTGTGCTAACCAGTGGAGAGTTTTCCCCCTGTTTCCCATTGACTTAATTTTTTCTGGGTTCCTTGATGCCACACTTGATCAAATGCTGCCTTAATGTTAAGGGCAGTGATTCCCACCCCATCTCTTGAATTCAGCTCTTTTGTCAATGTTTGGATCAAGGCTGTAATGAGGACAGGAGCTGAATGTCCCTGGCAAAACCCAAACTGAGCATCGGTGAGCAGGTTATTACTGTGAGTGTCGATTGGTAGCACTATCAATGACACCTTCAATCACCTTGCTGATGACTGAGAGTAGACAGATGGGGTGGTAATGGGCTGGATTGGATTTGTCCTCCTCCTTATGGACAGGACATACCTGGGCAATTTTCAACATTGTCAGGTAGATGCCAGGATAATAGCTGTATTGGAAGGATGCAGTTAATTCTGGAATACATCTTCAGTACTACAGCCTTTGCTTTGTCAAGTGGCTTGAATTTTCTTGCTATCTGGAACTCCTGAGGGAGGTGGAAGCAGAGGAAATCAATGATTTCAAAAAGAAATCGGATTAGTATTTGAGGTAAATAAACTTGCAGGGATATGGGGAAATGGGGCTGACTGGTTACTGCAGAGAACTGGCATTGTTTCAGTGGGCTTAATTATCTATTTCTTGCCTCTATGACCTTTCGCACATACACGTTGGATGAGATTTGAACAGTACGACATTATATGTGTATAACAATACTTCCTCCTTATGATCTGAACTGGGTATTAATTTATTCTGCTTGTACCCCACATGCCTCTCCAATCTTTTTGAAGACTTCTGAGCCTTTTGTTTTGAAACCATGCTTTATATTAAAAAATGATTTTTGAATTTACTGGCTGGAAGCCACTAATTGAATTTTTTAAAAGACTGAAGTCACATTCAGTCAAAGATGACTACACATTTGCATCATGGTACCTTCTACATTAAGGCTATTAAGTGGAACCTACTTGTCTGAAAAGCCTCACCAGGAGCAATTACCTTGAAGGAGTATGAATGGGGGCCATGTCCTACTCATTAGCAAAACATCCCAACAATCACTTGGTTGCTCAACTGAGTGGAGACAAGCCGTTAGATATATTCACTTGGAAAATGGGACCTTGGCTGAGAGAGGAATTCACAGCCACGATATAATCAAGTTACAACTGGAATCACTAGCCATATTTGGGTCACTGGGCAGTTGGGGAGAGTGGGTCATGTGACAAGCCAACCCTTTGTGTGTTTAAGCACCTGTTTTCTCTGCAGACCAGGACAAACAACTGAGATGCTGACGGAGCAAGACCCTGAGTAGGTGTTCTCGCTCTCTCTCTCTGTCTATCCAGCTTGCAAGTCTCAAACTCTGCCTGCTGATTTTGACTATACATGTGCTACAGACAGAGATTTTAAAGACAGCTCAACCCTACATCTGCTATCTTCAGAAGAACAGATAAATGATCTATCTGCATCTTTAATTCACCTTGATGATGACCACCGAGTTCAGCTTGAAGCCAGTCAAGTCACCAACCTTTGTTACAGTGCATAGTAATGGTATTACAAATTTTTGAATACCTGTTCTGAAGGTCACATTTAAAAAAAAATTCTTGGACTGAGTTGAAAGACTGTTTTCAAAATGGCTGCAGGTTACCAGACAGTGTGAATTTCAGTCATGTTTCTCTTATCTCCTGAGGAGACAAGGATGCATTCCTCAGACATGTAGATTTAAAATTCAATGAGTGTTCCAAAAGAGTAAACAGAAACTCATTGACCTGATGGCTTTTCCTCCAAACACAAAGACACTAACCGATAAACCACTCTTAAGGTATGAACAACTTTGACCCTTTTGATCACTGCAGAAGGTAAGTTCCATTGGAATGGAATTACCACTTGCCTTATATGGAAAGTGACTTGGCATTCTTGTACAGGTCACATGATAATGGTGGCCACATTGCCTTACCTGCAAAATGCATTGTAAAGGGCAGGAAAAGGAAGATCCAGAGAGAACCATCTTGAAAAGGCTTCAACCCAGGGGAGGGCAGAAAAAGCATCTAAAAACAGCTGCTGGTCTGCTGTAAAGTAACTAGGTAGATAAAAGTGCTACACCTGCAGAACAGATGTAAATAACCTTCTCACCTCCCTGTAATCCCTGATTCCACCTTGTAAGCTCACCTGTTAAAGCAACCTCCAGCAATTCAACATTGGAAACCATTGCAGCTGCAGAGACAACTCTACAATCTCAAGACCTTCACTTCAAAACACATCAGATCTGCACCGAATATGGACTAATCTTGATTTATGTTTATAAGTACTATATCTTCATTTCATCTTCATTTGTAACATTTGTGTTGTTCCCTGTGTGTCACTGTTAGCAACTTTGGGCTGAATTTTCCCAGAATTGCACTAAGTGCGGTAATGGACAGGTAAAATGGAGTCCTACCTGCCAATGAAAATAGCGGGTTTTCACGCCATAACTTCCCGAGCCCACCTCATTATATATTCACTCCCGCGAAACACGTCGTTTCCATGGCACGCGAGCTGCCGAGTGATTGCTGGATGCCATGGAGGTCCACTGGGATGTGCTCTACCCCCACTCTGGCCGCAGGCTGGGTGGAAATGTCACCAACCTGCCTTGGTGGCAGCGGTGGTCAGCGCCAACGCCCTTCAGAAGAGGACAGTCACGCAGTGCCGCAAAAGGATGAATGACCTTCGTTCCGCCAGGGTAAGTCACTCTTTTCATTTCTCCCAACTCTCCCACTCACAAACCTATCACACATTCACAAACCCATCACACACCCACAGGGCCCTCACTCATTGCCAGTGCAAGGGACATCACCATTCACTGTTTCACACACACCATCATTGTCCTCATCCCGTCAATGGGACCACTCACCACCCGCACAGGCCAGGCATACTTATCATCTGGCCTGGCGGGCGTTTTGATACACTCTCCCCATCTCTATCCATGCAGGACAGACTGGCTCACAACAGGAGGGAAAAGTCACAGACTTGTTGGAAGGATGCTGGAATTCAAAGTTCTCACAGAATTTGAAAGCAGAGTCATCCAGCTGGCCGGCGATGACTGGGACCGATCCTGTGCTGATGGTGAGGTCGGCACTGCTCTACCAAGTGAGGATCCAGCAGTGCAACATCCATCGGATAACCATGCCGTGAGGGATGTATCCTCTTTCACAGGCTACTGCCATGCAGTAATTATCTTCCCTTGCTTTCACAGGCACATCTGGGAAGCAGTAGACAGAGTCCATGACCCAGGGCCTCCAAGCAAGCTTTGAAGAAACCTCTGAAGAGGAATCTGAAGGTACCCTCCCTGAAGTCTCGTCACAGCGCTTACCCACACCCTCCACCAGCGCAGAAACACACACCTCGGTGGGACCTAGCTTTAGAGTAGCCTCAGGACCACAATCTGGTGAGCACATCACACTTTCTGATCCACAGCAGGCGGAGGCAGAGACTTCCCAGGTCCCTGGTACTCGGAGGACTGCTGGAGGCCAGAACGTTGCTGAGTCCGAATCAGATGACGAGCCTCTGGATTCAGCCAAGGCAAAATTGCTGGAGCTGCAAAGGCAAGCTTGGGAACATCAGGAAAGATGGCCGGTGCACTCCTCAGCTTGCACGGCACGATAGAGGAATCAATCCGTCTTCAGGTTGAAGTGATAACGCCGGCATTGCAACGTACCGAGGTCAACACTGGCAGGATGGTGGCTGCCATGGAGACCTTGGTCTAGGACATCACTCCTGCACTGCTGCGCGGGCTTAACTCCATCGCTGATACCATAGTTGGCCTCCAATAGTGTGTACATGAGAGGGGTGCTGGGCAGCTCGATCTCACTCCAGCTACCCCTTCTGCTCACGGAGTCAGCCTGGGCCCTTGTGTACCCATAGGGCGGAGGATTAGCAGATGCACGCTCCGTGGCCATCCACCCAGGTGACTCTAGGAGTCACCGGCCCATCTGACTCCCGTCTTCCTGTGACCTCTGCAGATCCAGCTTCAAGACCGAAGAGGGTGCCACTGCCACGCAGCAGGACCCTGAAACCAAGGCCGGGGCTCCCCAAGTCTTGGCCCTCCAGAGGACGCCCACCAAAGTCATCACAGACAGGGCGTTACAGTCAGCAGGCTGCCTCTGCCTCCACTGTGGATGTCCGGGGAGCACGATGATGTAATGGCAGGGTTAGGACAGTTAAGGAGAATTAACTCTTTTTGGAATCAAACAATTAAACTAAATTACAAAATGAGGGACAAAATAAATGCAGCCCCTAAATTGGGAAGAGTGAAAAAACGAAAGACAAAATTTAACAGAAACTTGCCAACATCAAACCAAAACGTGATTAAGGGGGTTGAGAAAACACCCCAGTCCCCGCGGTGCCCATCGAGCACGGAAGGCCTCAACGATGCCGGCAGACACCGCGTGCTCCCTCTCCAGGGACACCCGGCTGCGAACGTGGCCATGGAAGAGGGGCAGGAAGTCGGGTCGGACGACCCCCTCGATCGCCCACTGCCTGGACCTGTTAATGGCTAACTTGGCCAGGCCCAGGAGGAGGTCCTCCTCCCTCAAGGTCCTCCTTGAGAGGAGCACCGGGTGCCTGTAAATCCGGAGTGTGGGGCTGCCATGCAAACAAAACATCAGTAAAAGATTCCTTAATTAACATATACGTGGTCCACGGACCCCACAAGGCCGAAAAAGGCTCAGGTCTCTTGGGAGTCCGTGAACCGACACATCCTACGGTTATACGGGACTGCTGCGTGCAACACCCTCCATCCCAGGTCCCCGATGGAAAGTGGGAGGACACCTCCATATAGGGCTCCCCAATGGGGACCTCCACTGCCGGATGGCAACAAGGCACGTCCGAGTGGCGGGTGAGGGCAAGGAAGTGAAGGGTGTGCAGCAGCAGCCTGTACAGGAAACCCATCCGCACCGTGCTAAAGGACACAGTGGGCATTTCTGTGAGGCGACTCAGGTTGCGGGGCACCAGCTCCCGATGGAGGGTTCGGGGCTTGGGGCCAATGTGGAATTCCATCCGAACAGGGATGCGCTCAGACGGAAGACCACCGCGCACCTGCGCCACCTCGAGGCCCTGTATGACGTCGGGGCCAAGCACGACCATCCTCGGAGAATTAACTCTTTCAGAGCCAACGAAATGAACTAAATTAACAAAATCAGGGAGAAAACAAGCACAGCCCCTAAATTAGGGAACTGCAAAACCAAAGCCAAAGTTTAAAGGAACCTTAGAAACATTAAATTAAAATGTGCTCAGGGAGAATTAACCCTTTTAGAGTCCACCAAATAAACTAAATTAACAAAACGAGGGATAAAGTAAACACAGCCCCTAAATTAGGATAGCTGTAAAACCAAAGACAAAGTTTAAAGAAAACTTACAAATATTAAATTAAAATGTGCTCAGGGAGAATTAGTTTAACAGCCTGGGCACGGGTGTTAATCACTTGTACATAATGTTTTATTGTCAATAAACTCCCAAGAATGTCTCCCTGCCTGTGGCCCCTTGTTCTGATGAGCAGTGTTTGTGTCACTCAGATGGGAAACCTTTCTGCACAAGATGAAAGGCAGGTGTCTCAGTCCAAGGCTTCTTCTCTCTGCTCTGTGTGGCCTTCAGACCACAGTGATGGCCCAGCCTCACACTCCCCTGAAACATTACTGATGCCTGCACCTCAGCAGTGCTAGTCATTGCTGCCAGAATGTAGTGGGCAGGCGCCACAGAGTTCTCTCATACTTTCTGTGTGGTCTCAGCACCTTTAAGGTGGGGCTGGCCCCCATCAGACCAGCATCAGCAACCAATGATGCTGTGCACCAGCTCCTGAAGGGCTGAGGTGCTGAAGGTGGACACAGCATCAGATGCATCTAAATTTTCATGGCTGCGTCTCTGAGATGGCCCTGATCATGGAGCATAAGCGAGTTGCCCCCGGCCAGACAGGAGTCAGATGTTCTCAGAGGCCATGTGAAGATCTATGGAGTGTCCTCACTGCATGTTGTCACCATCCTCTTGCGATTGAGCAACTATTAGGACCTCCACTGCATCTCCTTGAGAGGAGCATTCTCTCAGAGGGTATTGGCACTGGGATAAGCCAGACTGGAGTCAAGCATTCACAACTACGATCTGAGGATCTACGGGGACACGTCACTGCATGTCATCATCATCCCCCATAAATCTGGCAGCTATGAGGGCCTCGCGAGTGCGCCTGCCTTGTCTCGCCAGTGCGAGAACCTCATCCCCATCGTTGTCACCACCAACGTGACAACCCTCATCCCCATCAGCGTTCTCCCCATAGGAGAAGACGTGCAGCTCCTCCATCTCCTCCTCAGCCAGCTCCTTACCCTGTTGCAGTGCCAAGTTCTAAAGGGCTCAACAGATGACGACAATGCGTGACACCCTCTGTGGACTGTCTTGCAGGGCTCCACCAGACCGGTGCAGGCACCGGAACCTCATCTTCAACATCACCATGGTATGCTCCACCAAGTTGCAAGCTGTTGCATGAGCCTCTTTATAGCGTCGCTCTGCTGCAGTCTGAGGCTGCCGCACGGGTGTCATCAGCCATGGCTTCTGCATGTAGCCCTTGTCCCCAAGGAGCCAACCTTGCAGCTCTGTGGACCCTGGAAGACTGCAGGGATCTGCGAGTGACTCAGGATGTAGGTATCTTGTACATTCCCTGGAGACCGTGCGAATACCTGCAGGATGCATCTGGTTGTCGCCTACCAGCTGCACATACAGTGTGTGAAAGCCCTTGCGGTTGATGAAGTTCATTGAGTGTAGCGATGGAGACCTGAGTGCAACATGAGTGCAGTCAATTGCACCCTGCACTTGTGGGAATCCCAAGATCAGTGCGAATCCAATGGCCCTTGCTTCCTGGCTGTCCCGGTCCCAGGCGAAATGCACAAAGTTGTGTGCCATGGAGAAGATGGCATCCGTGACCTCATGGTTGCACTTGTGGGTGGCGGATTGTGAAATCCCACAGAGATCACCTATGGAGCCCTGAAAGGAGCCACTGGAATAGAAATTGAGCACCGCAGTCACTTTTACAGCCACTGGCAGTGGATGTCTTCCGTGTCCCCTTGGTGCCAAGTCCTCCAGTAAGTGGCAGATGTGAGCCACCAGGTCCCTAGATATGCACAGTCGTCAGCGACACTAGTTCTCAGTCATCTGCAGGAATGCCAGGCGACATCTATAGACCCTGGGTGTCGCTAGGCACCGCCCAGCTACGGCTTGATGTTGCTCCTCGCAGCTTGTGCAGGAGCTCCTGCTGCCCCTTCTTCATGAGGCTGCTGCTCCTGCCTTTCTGTGGCCAGGTGCCTCAGTCGCTTTCTCCTCCATCTTCTACGACCTCTGTTGGCCATCAGGCATACAGCTAGGTCACCAGGATCCATAATCCTGATGTGATTCTCCTGCAGCACGAAAGAGAGAGAGAGAAGTGGTTATCATGGCTGTACCTAGCACCTTTCCTGGCCCTGTGTGACAGCCCCTTAGTGCTTCCCAGAGAGTGCTGGTATGGAGCATTCGGTGGCCCTTTGGTGCCTCCGCGATGCTTGCATGGGCGGGCAGGCTAGGAGCTTGACCCCAATCATATTGCTGTGGCTGTGCCTGATCTGTCTTAGTTGAAGAAGCATGGTCAGTTTATACAGGTGTCCCTAATGCGTGGCTATTTCCCTCGCTTACCCTGCACCCCATCTCGATTTCCTGTGCGCGGGATGCAGCACTTGATAACCGCCCACCCCCCTCAGCAGTGGCTTCTGAGGTTGGCCAGTACTTGCCCCCAGACACCCCCCACCCCTCAGCAGTCGCCTGCAGGGCCAGGCATCAGTTTCCCTGAGGCCTGTAAACAACAGGCGAGCTGTGGAGAACACTGCTGCTCACTCACCTCAGTTCCCCCAAAGTGAAGGTGGCCTGAGTGCTATTGTGAAACACGTCAGTGTGCTTTCCCGCCGACGTGGACGGACAATACGGCGGGGTTCCAAATACCTGGTGGGATGGCCTTTTAATTAAATGATAATGTGTTACAATTAGCTCCTTGCCGACTGATGGTAGGAAACACGGCCCGCCGTCGTGGGCTGAGCGGAAGATCACAACCTTCACACCATCGTGAAGTGGGTCGCGCCATTTTTCCACTCATGCCACCTATCATGTCCGCTGTCAGTGGGCTCGGAAAATTCCACCCTTTGTCTTTTTCTTAGGTAGTTTCCAGAGCAATAGAATAAAATAAACCTTTTCTTTTTTAAGTAAAAAGGGCTTTGGTGCTGGGTATTTTAAATGGAATTTTTCACTCCACAGGTAAGAAAATACAAGCACAAATACAAATACATTGCTAACGGGCAACTTTGTGGAAACATCTTTTAAAGCATTCATGACACCTCCAAGAACTATATATACCCCTTTAACTTCATTGGACTCCCACTGTGTGTGTGCGCGAGCGTGTAAGTCAGAGCTTTTGTTATTTTTCTTAGACTGGGTTAAGTGCAATAAAAACTATCCTCTTTCTTTTCAAAAAGCTCAAGAAAACCTATCGATGTGTGTGTCTTTTACAGTCAGCACACTTTAATAGTTAAACACTCGCTGAATTAGCAAACATATCCTTTTTAAAAAAATACCTGTTGCAGTCAAACGAGGAGTGGGAAAAGACGGGAGCCATTTGACCCCTCCTCACCTCATTGTAACACTTTGCTAACCAGACTTACTGCATATCTATGCACCTTTTTTTATTTATTCTCCTCTGTTCATAATTCAAGCGGAAGGCATTTGCTGGACAAACCCAGCCAAGATGCCAGGGATTTCTGACATAAAGGGCATGAGGTGTTTATCATTTACTGAGGCAGGCTAATAAAGCTGTTTATTGGTTGAATTATTGAACATTAGCATTTTAACCGAAGTACTCTTTTTGAAAACCTGTTATGAATATGTTTTGAATATACATTTTGTCCCTTCAGATTTTGCAGAAGGCTCAGAACATTTTGTTTTGTTGACCTTTATGTAAAATATACCAAATATAAAATTAAACAGCTGTGTGGTGCAGATTTCTAAACATTGCAGGGGAAGCTGCCATTTGGGTTAATATCACCCAAAGTCAACATGATGCTAATTTGACAGGTAGTGATAATTATTGAAACATTTGTTTTCTTTATTCTGCTTTTTATCTATTTATGTCTTACTCCCTTTTTTATTTATGTTGTACTTTTGATGGATCTTCAAACATTGCAGTGAGAATACTTCGTGCATTTTTTAACGAAATGGTAGAGCAGAAAGAAAGGGAACTTGTAATATGCCAAAACATCAGAACTACACAAATTTCACCATTTCATGACACTAGTGAGGAAAAGCATTTTAAACATTTGTAAATGATCCCCCTATTTTCTTTTGCCTATGATCTCTCAAGGAATCGAGAGATATGGGGAGCAGGCAGGAAAGAGGAGTAGAGGTAGAGATCAGCCATAATTGTATTGAATGACGAAGCAGGCTCAAGGGGCTAGTTTGGTCTTCTCCTGCTCCTATTTCTTATGTTCTTATCTAATTCATAGCAAGTAGCTGAACTGGAATGGAACCAGTGTCCTAGCAAAAAAGATAAATAGAGCTGTGAATAGGACTTTAAACTAATAAGATGGGCAGAGGAATTTGGTCAAAAATATAAATCTGAAGATAAATAAGAAGTAAGAGATGCGATCAAAGGTCGGAACAGGGGCAACATAAACAAATATAGTTATGGAACAGTAGTATAAAATTACCATTTAAAATAAAATGAGGGGAACAATTAATAAAAAAAAAATTGCCTGCATAGGAAAGTTTGCCAAAGCAAAATACTGCAGATCCTGGAGATCGAAAATAAAAATAAAGTGCTGGGAAAACTCACTCTCTGCAAGTTCTGAAGAAGAGTCATATTGGACTCAAAACGTTAACTCTGTTTCTCTCTCCACAGATGTTGCCAGACCTGCTGAGTTTTTCCAGCACTTTGTTTTTATTTCAGCAAAGTTTGCGTCTGCCTTAATCTGCCTGCACCTGTTCTGGTTGTGAATCACGAATCATGTGCCTGAAAATGGGTACCAATGAATTTTTGCCCTAGGAGCCTAAATGGAGTACAAGAGCAAAGGGAACTACAGCTTCACTAATGACTAATCAGTAGCAGCAGGTTAATAAGGGCATAAAAACCAAACCAATCATTGGGGTTCATTTCTGGAGGAATATAATTGAAAAGCAGGAAAGTCATGCTAAACTTGTATGGGTCCTTGGTTCAACCACACTTGGAGTACTGTGATTAGTTTTGGTCTCCATATTTGCAAAAGGATATAGAAGTATTAGAGAAGGTGCAAAAAGATTCACAAGAATAATATTAGACCTGAGAGGCTGTAAGTATCAGGAAGAATTGAACAGGCTTTGGACTCTTTTCTCTAGAAAAGAGAAGGTTGATGGATGACCAAATAGGCATCTTTAAGACAGTGAAAGGATTTGATAGGGTAGACATGGGGAAAATGTTCCCATTTGTTGGGGAGACCAAAACTAGAGGTCATAAATATAAGATAGACATTAATAAATCTAATAGGGAATTCAATAAAAAATTATTTACCCAAATACTGCTAGGCCTGTGGACCATGTTACCATAAGGAGTGGTTGCATTTCAGGGGTAGCTAGATAAGCTTGTGAGGGAGAAAGCAATAAAATGGTATATTGATAGGGCTACATGAAGAGCAGTGGGAGGAAGCTTCATGGAGCATAAACGGCAGCTTAAACCAGATGAACTGAATTGCCTGTTTCTGCGCTGTAGACTCTTCGTAAAACCAAAGAGCAGACTAAAGGATGCAAGGTTAAATTGAAATTTGGATCATGTGCCTAAGAGGCACAAAGGTCAGAAATTTCCAGGGGCGGGCATGAACCCGATCGGTGCCGCGCTGCCATTTTACATGGGCTGGCCAATTAAGGCCCGCCCATCCGTGCCTCAGGGAGATGTGTTTCAGTCTTAAACTTTAAATTAAAGGATTTTTAAACTTTTAAAACATGTCCCTCATGTGACACTATCACATAAGCTAGGACATGTCAAAGAAATGTATAGATTTTTATTAGATTTTAAAACAGTTCATTAAACCTCATCCCGCCCGTAGATGAGGTTTCATGAAAAATGCGAAGGCCGCCTGGGCTCTTCGCCTGCCTACCAACCTTAAGGTTGGACGGGCAGCTCATTAAATTGAGTTAATTAGTTTTTAACAGGCCTTAATAGGCCTTTGACAGTTCGATGGGCACGCAGCTGAGTCGGCTATGCGCCCGCTGAACTGACAATCCAAATGACGCGCGGTGACGTCAGGACGCATGCCCAATGTCACCGCCCCTCATTTTACGTGTCAGCGGGTGGGCCCTGCCGCCCGCTCACCGACGGGAAAATGCTGCCCAAAGTTGTACCCAAATGACGGAGCTAATTTTCAACCCTTCTACCAAGTAACAATGGGCAGTAGCTCGATTTAAGTATTTCTATGCTAGCCACCCGTTTCTGCTGACGACTAAATCACTCATTTTGTTTGGCGCCTTGAAGTGGTTGGTCCACCTCATTAACCCATGCAAATTACAATCCTGTAACATCAACAGGACCCCAGTGCAATTTTCAAGTACCACTAGATAGAATAGGAACTTGGCAATGGCTAGCTTAACTAGTGGAACTTAAAGCCACCGCCATAGGCAACTCCGAAGAAATTCAAAGGTAAAATAGGTTAATGAAGGATTTTTGTAGGATCATTAGGAGCATTAATGTTTTTTATAGCTTCATGTAAATCCACCCCAATGATACATGACCCCCCCCTCCCTTGTGATTGCCTCCCTCCCCTTTCACTTACTTGCATTTGATGGGGCCCCTAGTGGATTTCCTGCCCCTCCCGACTGGCAAACTACTCCAAATGTGTGAGCAGTTAACCGATGGAACAACCAAAATCCATAGGCCAGGAAATTCTTTGGATTTGCTTCCACTTTCCCAATGTTACTGTGCCAGAAGTGTCACACTTCCAGTGAACTAATGACGATGGAGTGGAGGCAGCTCCAAGTATTTGTCCTGCCATAGTGACTCAAAATAGTTGAAATTAAATGGTATAATAAACAAGTAATAGCTCCTCTTATGTTTTCCTTATATTTTCTTCCCGAGTATCTATTGAACCAATGGAATAAAGTTTTCCCCTTTGGAGGTTTCTCCGCAGCAACAACTATTTTAATTTATATATCACTGTTAAGACACAAAAAATGCCTTGGTACTTCACAGAGGTAGAAAGGGAAATAATGCCAAGCTTTTGATCGGAGACATAAAAGAAGTGATTGAAAGATTAGTAAAAGAGATGGGTTTTGTGAAGGCTTTTATGGCTTGGAAGAGAGGTAGAGAGTTTGGGGGCAGGGCGGGGTGCATTTGCAGAGATTAGCTGAAGCTTTGCCACCAATAGAGGAGCATAGGGACTGGGGGATATACAGGAGACCAGAGTCAAAACATTGAAGGATATGGAAGGGCCATAGGGGTGCGATGAAGCCTTAGAGGTTTTTATAAATCAGGAGAAAGATCTGGGGTGATGGGAAAGCAGTGTTTGGTGTGGGGCAGGATGTGGATAGTAGTGATTTCCATGACTTGGAGTCTACAAAGGGTAGAAATCATGAGCATTGAATAGAGTCCATTGAAGAAATCAAGATAGTGATGGGTAAAGACATAGATAAGGAGCAGTAGAAACAAATTGGTGGTTAAGGTAGACAGTTTAACAAAGGTGAAAGGAAGCAATCTTTGGGATGGATAGGATATGGGGTTTGAAGCTCAACTCCGGGTCAGAGGGATTACCAAGCTTGCATAAAATCTGACCTAGCCTGATCCAGTAAGCAGAGGAGAGATTTTGGAATTGACAGAAAATTATGGTTTTGGTTTTCTTGATGTTTGGTTAGAGATTATTCTGGCTCATCTACAACTGGCTCATCTACAACCTGGAGTCAGACAGGCAGCCTGCCAGTAAATTGAAGGGAATAGTAGAGGGGTACAGCTTAGTATTATTAGCATATTTATGGAAACTGCTCTAAGCCTGTCACTGAAGAACATCGGGGCAGAATCTTCCGGTCGGTGTGGAGAGGTGGGCCCGACAAGTAAAATGACGCGCAATGACGTCGGGCATGTGCCCCGACTTCACCACACATCATCGCGATATTTCGTTCGGTGGGCGCGAACCGGAGTCGGCTGCGCATCCGCAAAATGCCAACGGCCTTTTAAGACCGTTAAGAAATTAATTAAAGTAGTTCAGAATGCTGCCAGCCAACCTGTTGGTGGGCAGGCGAAAAACCCAAGTGGCCTTCTCGTTTTTCAAGAAACCTCATCCACAGGCAGGTTGCGGTTTCCTGAAGCTTTTATAAAATAAATAAATAAATTTTCCCACTGTTACAAACAAGTCCCAGGTGACACTGTCATATGAGGGGACATGTTTAAATAACTTTACATCATTTATTAAACTGTTTTATTATCTATTCAATCTCCCCGAGGCAGCTCCGTGCCTCAGGGAGATTGCTGCATCACCCCCTCCTCCCCCCGCCTGCACAGGTAGTGCTGAGCGCTACCGGCCACGTGTTACGCTGGACGGGCCTTAATTGGCCCGCCTGTGTAAAATGGCAGCATGGAGTTGATCGGGGCAGCGATCGGCATCACGCCACCTCCTGCCTGCTGCCGCCATAGGAAAAATCCTGGCCCATGTAGCTCAGAAAGAAGAGGAAACTTTGGACATGATCATGGCGGGACAGGAGGAGAATTAATTTTTGAGATGCACTGGAAGTGTTTGTACAGGTAGAGGTGGCTGTTCCATTGAGCAAGACCACCAGGGACAAGCAGTGGTGGAAGATATTGCAACTGCCCTCTTTCAATGCTATGAAGAGGTCAATGAGCAACAGTGCCACATAGTCACAGTCAAGGAGAATGTTGAGAGTAATTTTGATTTGGGAGAAGCCTTGGTAATGTGAGCTGAAACCGAACCAAAGTGATCTGAACAAAGGATTGTGTGAATAGTGAGCACAGTTGTGATCAACGTCTTAGCAGAATGTGAAACAAACATGAAGCGCAGCTGGTTTGTGGTGCATTGTGTTAGTGTGCTGATCCACCAATGCACTGTGCCACTGCTGCATCTCCCTGCACCTTCATTTATAGTTTTAAGTTTTATTTCTAGTTTTCACCTTGAGGTTCTCTCCCCAACAGCGTGATGTCGATTCCGCATTCTACCAGCAGTGGGAAACCACCAAGGTGGTGTTGCCGTGATGTGACAAAGGCAGTTGAGCTCGTTGAGAAATTAATTTAGACATGTTTACATGCAATTGTTTGTGATTTAGTGCAGAGTTTGGAATTCAAAAAGTGTCACACACGGATCACGGGCCATCAGTTTGGCGCCTTGTGACCCATTCCCCACAACAGCATTGGATGGGCCTTGCGCCCCCATTCATGATCTTGGTCGGCTTGCAGCATTTCTTTGCAGTGATGACACCTGCTTCCCGATCTGCCGTCAACACCTGCGCTGCTGAGACTGAATTCAGCCTTTAATGTCATAAGACATTAAAGATGCTTCACACGGTGCAAGAGAAGCAAGGCACTGAACAAGGTTTGGAGTAGATAGCGTATTAAGAAAAAACAGCTAAGGAAGATAAATTGATGAATTCTTAGCTTGAGTGAGCAACTACGTTTGGTTGACGTTAACATGATATCTGATCAGTTTCTCAATCCCACAAGTTAAGAACGGGCCAGTTGTATCAAGAATGAGATCATAATCATTTTTCTTATTTAGTTTCATTCATTGAGCCCTTGTTGAGGATCCCCACCGTGAAGCACAACACAGCAATAGTAGTGATCACTGACAGTAACAAAACTGTACTTCACGTTTATTACTGCCAACATTCCATTCAGAGCAAAAACAAGTGACAAATATAGTTCCAGTGCTTGTATCTTTCAAGTTTAGAAGTAGAAACCACAGCAAATGAAGTGCAAAAACTACATTATACTAAAATGTAATAACTCATCATACTTTGGCCTTTCTTTAGAACACCAAATCAAAGTAAAAATGAATGTCTCAGCGGGGAAACAGTTCTGAAAATTTACATGAACATCAACTAATCTTTTTTGCCACCTGCAGTGTGTCTTCTGCAGGGTTGCATTGACAGTAAGTTGTTTGCAGCTGGCCCTATTGACTGCAGCCTCCAGATATTCTAATGTCTTTTATCTAGAAAAAGACTAATGTGATTTTAGGGTTTTTTTTTGTAAATTATGCTTTAAAAGTATTTAATTTTATATGTTTATAGTTAAATAGCTATAAGCAATCTTACTGCTTTGCACAGTGTTGAGATTCTCTCTCCTGTTGTAATGAAGCATTAAATTGCACTGTACAGAAACCCCCCACAGATATTATTGAATAATTTGAAATGTTATGAAGGAAAATATATGGGTATTATATTCTGAACTGTTCAACAGAGATAAACAGATAAAATAATGCAAGAAGTCACTCGGTGGAGGGCATAGCTCCACCAAGCTATGTTAACTAAATGTTATTACAGTTACACAACTCTTCCTTGAGGCTTTTTCCTGCCTGGTTCATGCTCTGTAAGTACAAAACTGAGAAAATAAATCATTTTATTAGGAATTTTCATCTTACTGAGGAGGCTTCAGGTCAATCCACATCCAACAACCTGCTCTGAAAATTCTGCTCACATTTTGACAGCTGTTAAAAATTTCACCACAGCAACTGAGACAATCCACAACATTATAAAACATTCAACAACATTTTAAATAAAACAATCCACAGCATTCTAAAAAAAAAGGTAAATTTGTTCTAACTTCCAATGTTAATGGATCCTTTAAAAAAATTCAAGATCCAGATCTTCCATCTTTGCCAAAAACTAATCAGTTCTTCCTTGGGCCATACCCTATCTGTGTACCAGGTTTCATTGAAATCTGTCCACATTAGTTTTTGAGATACATTGTTTATAAACAAACTAACAACGGGGCAAAAACATTACCTCCGCCTACCTTCAGTGGTGATGGTAATGATGGTGGTAGATTTAGAGCAGCTTTAGAGGAGCATTTCTGCATTCAAGAAAATTTTTATACTAAACTGTGTAAAAAAAAAAGTATAAGGATTCCTTTAAACCTGAAAAGATAGAATAGGAGCAATATCAATGATATCCTGTGCATGAAGTATGACATAAATTGTTTATATTGTCAGCTAGGTTCAACTTTATTTTGTAATATTGACACTGTGCAGAAACGGAGGCTTTTACATGATGCTGTCAAGTTGTATTGCTTTATCACTTCATCAATTTATTGAGAAGCATCTTGTTTAACATCACATGATGAACTGAACTCTTCACTTGAGCCAAATTGAATTCTAAAGCACTGGCCCACTTTATACTGTCATAAATATTTAGTATATGACCTCAAGAGCTTTGCCATAATGCCTAGTCTCTGTTATGCAGATGACAGCTCTGTAACTGTCATCTTTAGCATTACTCCATAAGCAAACTCACTACGTATCATGTACATAAAAATGGCGTTTCACTGAAACAGGTTCGGTCATGGGGAAATTGATTAGCTCTTAAAGTTGAAGACTAGAAGCGTTCATGTACTTTGTTTGGAGTTATTTAAGCTTTCTCTTACCTTGTTACTAGGATGTGCTTTGAAGCCTTTGCTAATTTTAATCTGAGTTCTAAAGCAAATTTCAATTGCTAAAATTAAACCAGCAAATGCTGTTCATCAAGTCAGACAGCAGCTGTGGAGAGAGAAACAATAAGAAACATTTGAACCGAAAGATTGGGCCAAATTTTCCCCTCAGCAATGGGAACCACAACTTTGCTGTCAGTACAACAAAGTGTTCCTCCAGCATAGTTGCAGCCATTACAGCCTCCAACATCAATAATCTGATCTTTTATCTCATTGGAGTTTATGGGATCTTTGTGTGCACAAATTGCCTCTACATTACAGCAGTGGCTACATTCTAAATACTTCATTTGACTCTAACATGCTTTGGGTTATCCTAAAAATATGAAAAGTGCTACATAAATGCAAATTCTTTCTTATATATTCCAAGTAAAAAGGTGGATAGTGTTGCTTACAGAAGAATATACTGGGATTATCAGTATAAACTCATCAAATCCTACAGCCTGTTGTCTTTCCTGACAGTGTTCAACAAAATGTGCTGGTGTGCAGTTTTTGTGTGTGTGCCTTTCTTATCAGGGTTTCCCTTATTGCTGTAAAAGATACAAGTCTGTACATGTCAGGATATGTAGTTAGGCACTGAATTTGTCCTTTTAAAAATAATGAACCCTTTTAAATTCTTTAAGCTCTTATTTATAGGAAAATAACTTTTTTACTTTATAACCTCTCACTATGGCTGTACACCTTCACATGGATTCCTTCACAGTTTGACTCTTCAGGGATGTTTTGAGGACATTCCTAGTGTGTTTCCACTCCTGGGAATCCCCTTCTGTGACCGAGTTCCGAGTAGAGCCTGGTATCATTCATAAGAACATGTCCTGCCCAGCAATGCTGGTTTTGAGTGATTAGCGACTTGATGCTGAGCAAGTTGGCTTGGGAGAGGATGCTGCTGTTGGACTGCCTTTCTTGCCACTAGACTTGAAGGATCTTGGGAGCCTCCTCTTGACGAAGACAGGCTTAGACAACAAAATTCATCATCGCCTTCAATGTGTCAGCTCAGCCTTCAGCTAACTGAGGTAAAAAGTATTTGAGGACCAGAATCTTAAACCTGAGTCTAAGGTCATGGTTTACTGAGCAGCATTTATCCCCACACTCCCATATCCTTTGGAGACTTGGACAACCTACAGCAAGCACCTCAAAAGACTAGAGAAGCACTACCAGCAGTGCCTTTACAGAATCCTCTGGGCTGCGATGTAGGTCTGGGAACTGCTGGGCTTTGTGTGCGATGTTAGAGTTCAAAATAAAATAAGCATTTCTCTCAACTGTCTTGCATCTGAAGTGAGACTGGTTCATTTTTATTTCAAATGTGATCTGCTGTAATCTCTCTTGCTCCTAAAATTAAAAAATGCTTCCTGTGTTTAAATTAGTTTACATTCTGAATCATTCATTTTTTGATCCAAGAATCACATTCTGAACATTCCCATGAATTCGCAAGCAGACTACTCACTCCAGCACTTTCTAGACTCGATCGTTAAGATACTTGATACCAAGCCACTGAGCTTGGCATGAAAACCATCACACGGGTCTTTAATTGACACAGTTGGGGATTAAGAAATAAGTAGGACAGTTGTTTATTGTAGCAGTAGCAGCTTCAGATGCTACAGTGCTGTGTCTTTTTTGTATTTGTAATAAAGTTCTAAGATATTTAATATAGTCCATTTTGAAATGAAACCATTATATTATGCTATATCATTTCAATTTTAATTTGTATTTTCTTGGTAGTATTCAATACCTGTTCAAATAAATTGCTTTCATTTTAAATGATAACCACACCTCTGAGAATTGTTATTGTAAAGGCTCTTTTGTGCCTAATTAATTTTTAAATATTAAAAACTTCTTTACTCAAATGGTGATAATTGTTTGTAGCCTGTGTTATGGTATTGCAATTTGCTGGATCTTTTGAATTTCTTATCTAAGACATGAAAAAAATTTGAAAAATGCATCTTAAGCATAATTGGGATCTGTGAATGCAAGTTATACAATGTGCTCATTTTTCACCTTTTTCCAATTAACTAGGGATGAGATTCCAGATTTTACCAAAGGCTTGGTAAAATTCAAGGAATTAAACTGCTTGATTTTAAATCTTTAGGTTTAATTTGCAGTTATAATATTTGGCTTTTTCTAAGTAAGGGTTTGTCTGCTTCATATGATTGAACAAGTTGGTAGGTCAGATCTGAGATCGTTGCTCACTTGTGCTTGTTTTTTTTTTGTTCCTCATATATTAGTTTAAGTAAAGTTCCCTGATTCTAACAAGCAGATAGATCTGTGTCTTTCCATTGGGAACTCTACCCTTCCTTTGAAGATCAGGCATCAAGCTGGGTTCATCTCTAACCCTTTTCCCAGAGGTGCGAATCAGAAACTTATTTACAATGTAATCATTTTTGGAAGCACCATAGGGCTCCAATTTAAAAATTTCTAACATCCATGAATAACTAAGTATCAAATGTAGGCTGTGATTAAAAACAATTCCTTTAAGTATTAACCTTTGTGGAATTATCAAAAATAAATGCATTTTAAAATCAACCTCGTGACTTCAAACATTTCAGTGTTTGACAGTTCAGCTTCAGCTGTGTATTTTTTCTAAGTGGTTTACAATGAATATTTGTTTCCTTTCTTGCTTCTTCCATCAGCGCCACATCGATCTAAAAGTTGCTGTAAGAGTTAGTGATGTTCATATCTATTGAAAGTTAAATAATTTAGAAAATATAGGCAATTCATTTCTCTCTCCCCTCCTGCTTGACCCAATATTCCATTCTTCAGCTAAATATTCTTGCACCGCTTTTACTCTTCCCATTAATTATTTAATGAATTCTGCTGCATTAAAGATTCATAAGGTTTCTGTCATTTTTTAAATGTATGCAGTTTCAGAATATGAGTAACTTTAGGGCTCTCCTTTAGGGCTCTCTGAAGAATCTATACTGCTGTGTGTTCTTCGGCAAATATATTCCCTCAGCATTGACCTGGTTGTCAAAATATTTTAGTAAAAGCTCTGTTTTATGTTCATCGTCTTTTTTTATTTGGTAGAAGAAATATGAAATGTTAAGCATTGCAGGTCCTTTGCTTCCTTCTAACAACTCTGCTTGGTAGATAAAGAAATAAAAGTAATATAGTGATATTGTGCTGTAAATGCTGGGCCCTTTGCATTGGTCGCATTTATCTTTATTCTTCAAATGTCTTCAGATGCAGACACTTCATTTTTCATTTAAAAACAAAATATATCTGCTATTTGGTGCCTGGAAGTGGCTGTGGTCTTGGAGAAAGAGGAGTTGCTTGAAACAAATTAATAGCTTAATATTCTGCTGTCCTTAACGATCCATTCAGCCACTGTCAGCCCATTTTTGTAAGGCCTCCAAATCAGCAGTTTCTTTTTGATCCACAAGAACCAGGTAAATAAGTTTAAAAATAAATAACATTGAGAATGAGATGTTGTTCTTAGGTCTTGACTTATGAACAAGTATGTGATTCATTACCTGGTTGTTAGAGGACTACATTTGTGTTTATTGTTCCTCTTATGATTTGTGATAAAATGCTAAAAAGTTTAACAATAGCTATCTTGTTAATAAATCATATTAAAGTGTTGTATATATACTGAAATTACATCCCCTCACTTTAAAGGTTTCAGAAGCTACATCTATAAGTGGAATTGTGAGATATCTTTCAGTGACATGGGCATGTAACCCACAAGGTAGCCTACATATAGGCTAATATAATCTCTCACTTTACCCGCCTATTATGATTGCTTTGAACTTTCTCTTCTATCAGCAGGCTGACCTCTCTGTCAAGCACATCATACATTGGATTTATACCATTAGGATTAGCATTGTGTTGATGTGGCTATGATGCTGAAACAACTGCTTTGGATTATATGAAGGGCAAAGCTTTTAAATTTAGTTTAATGTGTGATGTTGTTTCATAGCATAGATCCAGGCATTGCTGGAACCCACTTAGTTTGTTAAATCCGATCAGGAATTCACATTTAATTTATGCAAATCAAAAGTGGCAGTTATTCCAACACCTTCTGCTTCACTGCAATGACCAAAGTAATTACACACTTGTAGTGATGAACTGGAAATTAAGGAAGTGAGATACAAAGAGTATGAAAAAAAATGACATGGGTGACTTTAGTAATACAGCCACCATCTCCAAGCTTCTGATGAAGATTTCTACCCATGACAGAACTGTTATAAAAATCCAACAGTTCTGTCTGAAGGTCATGGTGATAATGACACAGAAATTGCTGCAAAATAAATGCCGAGTTCATGGCTAATGAACTTGAGACAGAGGGGATATTCGATGAGTTCTGGTTCACCAGAAATTTCTGGATAATTTGTGTTGCTGCTCCATTAGCCTCACTTAAACCCCAAAAATTGTCATCTCACATGAGCCTCTCCACTGTGTGGCATAAAATTGCTGAACTCCCACATTAATATGAATAAATCTTGCTGGAACCATATAGGGCTGTTAATTCATGTTGTTTATTTGTTTTGTATATTCGCACACATTTTTCCCTTTGGGGAAGCGTTTGATGGATTAGCATGCTGATTATCAACCTGTTTGAACCGTGCCATGTGTGCTGCTTCCGTGGACAACAAGTCCTGCGGTGGAACTTGAACCCAGAGCTTCTGGATCAGAGGTTGGGGCACCACCAACTGAGCCACAAGGCCTCCTAATTCATGTTGTAAAGACCCTGTTAGTGAAGTCTTGCATGATCCTTAAATGCCAATCAACCTTTGAGGAATAGAAAGGACCAATGAAACTGTGGAGTTTCACTCTCGCAGGTTCTAGATAATTGTTCCTAGATAATTTTTTTTTTTTCTTTTTCGATTTGCCTCTTACCTCTCTCTCTTAAAGCACCGTCTTTCTGTCCCTCCCTTTCTCTTTCTGACTGTAATTCATCCTAGTTCCTTCCCTGTCAATCACTCTCTTCCTTTTTATCCTTAAATTTTATTGGTTAAAGAGATAGACCTTTAGATCAGGCATTTGTGATATATCTTGTCAACGATGCTGCCCTGTTACCAATTCACATCTTCATGTGCACCATTCCAGCAAATTCTGTGACAATGTTTCAAGCAAATAATGACTTCTGAGGTGATGGAATATGTGAACTCTTGTTATTCTGTTGATATAAGTTATATTGACTAAGCTTATTTTGCTAATTATTTATTCACTTCATTGTTTTTAATTGTGAAGAGACTATAACAGCCTATGCTGATGGTTTTAATTTTGAAATTTATTGGTTGATATTAGCTATGTAACCTGAGAGTTTGGTCAATAGCCTCGATTTTACAGAAACTTTAGATTTTACTCCAGTGTTAGCTTCTTGCTGTGTCTTGCTACTTTTGTGTCTTGCTGGGAGTTAGAGCGGAGCAGACCTGCGAGAGCCAGTTGGGAGCTGAGAACTGCACTGTTTCACTGTTTCAGCTGCTGTGAGGCTGTAGCCCAGGAAAAAGAGGAAAAAAACAACTGTGACGTCACAGGAAGCTAGTCAGTTGATTGGCCAGTAAGCACTCAGTCAACGGGACAGTGTGTGTGAAACCAGCTTAGGACAGGTATGTTCAGGTCGATCTATAAATAAAAAGAACTAAAACTTTAAAATAATAACCCAAAATTTGAAAATTAAAAAAAACAAGATAAAAAAGCAATAAAAATAAAGTAATTTCAACAAACATCTAAAACACATACCTTTGTAGTTAAGAAGCATATAACCTTTAGTTGTCAGTAGCACTAACATTCAATAAACACAAATTGTAGCATAAATAGGAAGAAAGTAATTAAAATAAATTAACTAAATAACATAAGTTAGAATGGTGGGACAGGTGTAATGTTGCAGCTGTGGGACGTGGGTGCTTTTGGATGCTAAGGTGATCGATGACAAACATGTTTGTAGAAAATGTAAGCAGCTTGAGGAATTCCGGATCAGGATTATTGATCTGGAAGCCAAAATGCAGACACTGTGCAACATAAGGAAATACCTGGATACTTTGTTCCAGAAGACAGTCACACCTCTTAGAAGAGGTTTATCTGTTTTGGTCAGCAGTGAGGGACAGGAGGATGTGACTCAGTGAGGCAGGTAATGGGACCGAAAAGACAGTAGTGGAGGAGCCTCAGACTTTGCGATTGTCAAACAGGTTTGAGATGCTCGCAACCTGTATGGATGAAAGTGAGGTCTGCAAGGTGGATGAGCTGGCTATAGGCCCCCTAACAGTAGTCACAGTGTAGGACAAAATATTCAAGAGAAAATATTTTGTGCTTGTGATAAAGGAATGGCAATAACCATGGGTGATTATAATCTACACATAAACTGAAAAAATCAGATTGGCAGTAGTAGCCTGGATGAGGAGTTCTTAGAATGCTTTCGAGAGAGTTTCTTAGAGCAGCATGTTCTGTAACCAACCAGAGAGCAGGTTATATTAGACTTGGTATTGTGTTAAGTGACAGGATTAATTAATGACCTCAGAGTAAAGGCACCCCTAGATAGCAGCGACTACAATATGATTGAATTTTACATCCAGTTTGAAAGGGAGAAGAGTGGGCCTAAGACTAGTATCTTAAACGTAAGTAAGGGCAACTGTGTGGGGATGAAAGCTAAGTTAGCTGAAGTGATTTGGGAAACTAGACTGGAGGATAGATTGATCGAGAAACAGTGGCAAACATTTAAGGGAATGTTTCAGAGTATTCAGAATAAGTACATTGATAAGTACATTCCTATTATAAAGAAAAATTCTAAGGGGAGGACCCACCATCCATGGTTAACTAAAGAAGTTAAGGAACGCATCAAACTTAAGGAAAAAGTATACAGCTCCGCAAAGATGAATAGTAGGACAGATGATTGGACAGAATATAAAGAACAGCAGAGAATGACTAAAAGGTTAATCAGGAGAAAGAAATTAGAAAGTTAGCTAGAAATGTAAAAAACAGATAGCAAGAGTTTCGACAGATATTTTAAAAAGGAAAAGAATAAGTAAAGTGAGTGTTGGTCCTCTAGAGAGTGACAGTGGGGAGTTAATAGTAGATAATAAGGAAATAGCAGAAGAAATGAACAAATATTTTGCTCCTGTGTTCACTATAGAGGATACAAAAAACATTTCAATAATAGCTGAAATCAGGAGGTGAAAGGGAGAGAGCAACTTGGTGAAACTGAAGTCACTAGGGAAATGATAGAGAGCAAATTGATGGAGCTGCGGGCTGGCAAGTCTCTGAGTCCCAAAGGATTACATCCAAGGGTCTTAAAAGAGGCGGCTAATGAAGTAGTCGATGCGCTGGTGTTAATTTTCCAAAATTCGCTAGATTCTGGAAAGGTTCCATCAGACTGGAAAGTAGCAAATATAACCCCTCTATTCAAGAAGGGAGGGAGGTAGAAAGCAGGAAACTGTAGGCCAGTTAGCTTGACGTCTGTCGTGGGGAAGTTATTAGAATCAGTCATTAAGGAGGTTATAGCTGGGCACTTAGAAGAGCTTAAGGCAATTGGGAAGAGTCAGCATGGTTTTGTGAAAGGAAAATCATGTTTAATCAATTTATTGGAGTTTTTTGAAGGAGTAACATGCACAGTGGATAAAAGAGAGCCTGTTAGACATACTGTACTTGGGTTTCTAGAAGGCATTTGATAATGTGCCACATCAAAGGTTATTATGGAAAATAAAAGTGCATGGTTAGAGGGTATATTAGAATGGATAGAAGATTGGCTGGCTGGCAGAAAGCAGAGAGTATGCATAAATGGGTCTTTTTCGGATTGGCAGGATGTGACGAGTGGAGTCCCACAGGGGTCTGTGCTGGGGCCTTAACTTTTTATGATTTACATCAATGACTTAGATGAGAGGAGTGAAGACATGATAGCTAAATTTGCAGATGACACCAAGATAGGTAGGAAAGTATGTTGTGAAGAGGACATGAGGTTGCAGATGGATATAGATAGGTTGAGTGAGTGGGCAAAGATCTGACAAATGTAGTTCAATGTGGGAAATGTGAAGTTGTTCACTTTGGCAGGAAGAACAAAAAAGCAGAGTATTACTTAACTGAAGAATGGCTGCTTAATTCTGAGGTGCAGAGGGATCTAGGTGTTCTAGTACATGAGTCACAAAAAGTTAGTATGCAGGTACAGCAAGTAATTAAGAAGGCTAATGGAATACTATCCCTTATTACGAGAGGGATTGAACATAAAAGTAAGGATGGTATGCTTCAGCATACAGGGCATTGGTGAGACCGCACCTCGTATACTGTGTGCAGTTTTATTCTCCTTATTTAAGGAAGGATGTAAATGCATTGAAGGCGGTTCAAAGGAGGTTTACTAGATTGATACCTGGAATGAGTGGGTTGCCTTATGAGGAAAGGTTGGACAGACGGGGCTTGTTTCCACTGGAGTTTAAAAGAGTGAGAAGTGATTTGCTTGAACTATACAAGATCCTGAATGGCCTTAACATGGCAGATGTCGAAAGGATGTTTCCTTTTATGGGTGAGTCCAGAACTAGGAGGCACTGTTTTAAAATTAGGGGTCGTCCTTTTAGGACAGGGATGAGGAGAAATTTTTACTTTGACGGTTGTGCAACTTTGGAACTTTCTGCCTCAGAAGATGGTGGAAGCGGCATTGAATATTTTTAAGTCAGAGGTAGATAGACCCTTGTTCCAATCCTACTCAGGTCCCCTCCCACAACTCTTTCTCTGGTATATCGATGACTGCTTTGGTGCCGCTTCATGCTCTCGCCTGGACCTGGAAAAATTTATTAATTTTGCTTCCAATTTCCACCCCTCCATCATTTTCACATGGTCCATCACTGACACTTTCCTTCCCTTCCTTGACCTCTCTGTCTCAATTTCTGGTGATAGACTGTCCACCAATATTCATTACAAGCCCACTGACTCCCACAGCTACCTCGACTACAGCTCCTCACACCCCACTTCCCGTAGGACTCCATCCCATTCTCTCAGTTCCTTCGCATCTGTTCTGATGATGCCACTTTCAAAAACAGTTCTTCTGACATGTCTTCCTTCTTCCTTAACTGAGGTTTCCCACCCACGGTGGTTGACAGGGCCCTCAACCGTGTCTGGCCCATCTCCCGCGCATCCACCCTCACACCTTCCTCTCCCTCCCAAAACCATGATAGGGTCCCCCCTTGTCCTCATTTATCACCCCACCAGCCTCTGCATTCAAAGGATCATCCTCCGCCATTTCCGCCAACTCCAGCATGATGCCACCATCAAACACATCTTCCCTTCACCCCCCGGCGGCATTCCGCAGGGATCGTTCCCTCCGGGACACTCTGGCCCACTCCTCCATCACCCCCTACATCTCAACCCCCTCCCACTGCACCTTCCCATGCAACCACAGAAGGTGCAACACCTGCCCCTTTACTTCCCCCCTCCTCACCGTCCAAGGGCCCAAACACTCCTTTCAAGTGAAGCAGCACTTCACTTGCACTTCCCTCAATTTAATCTACTGCATTTGCTGCTCCCAATGCGGTCTCCTCTACATTGGAGAGATCAAACGCAGACTGGTGACCGCTTTGCGGAACACCTTCGGTCTGTCCGCAAGCATGACCCAGGCCTCCCTGTCGCTTGCCATTTCAACACACCACCCTGCTCTCATGCCTACATGTCTGTCCTTGGCCTGCTGCAATGTTCCAGTGAAGCTCAACACAAACTGGAGGAACAGCACCTCATCTTCCAACTAGACACTTTACAGCCTTCTGGACTTAGCATTGAGTTCAACTTCAGATCATGAACTCTTTCCTCCATCCCCACCCCCTTTCTAATCCCCCTTTTTCCAATAATTTATAATTTTTAAAAAATATATATTTTCATATATTTTTCTTTTCCCACCTATTTCCATTATTTTTCAATGTATTTCCATCCATTGTTTTATCTCTACCTTTTAGCCTATTTCGATCCCTTCCCCCCCACCCCTACTAGGGCTATCTGTCACTTGCTCGTCCTGCTTTCTACCCTTAATGTACCCATTAGCACATTTCTTAGCTAATATCACCACCGTCAACACCTCTTTGACCTTTTGTCTATGACATCTTTGGCGATCTCTTCTTTGCCTCCGCCTATCACTGGCCCTCTATCCAGCTCTACCTGTCCCACCCCCATCAACCAGCTTATATTTCACCTCATTTCAATTTTTCTTAGTTCTGATGAAGAGTCATACAGACTCGAAACGTTAACTGTGTTCCTCTCCGCGGATGCTGTTAGACCTGCTGAGCTTTTCCAGCTATTTTTGTTTTTGTTTCAGATTTCCAGCATCCACAGTATTTTGCTTTTATTGTAGATAGATTCTTGTTAGGCAAGGGAATCAAAGATTATCAGGGTTATATGACAATGTGGAAATCGAAGCACAAGAAGATCAGCCATGAGCTTTTTGAATGGCGGATTGGCTCGAGGGGCCAAGTGGTCTCTTCCTGTTCCTATTTCTTATGTTCTTAAAATGTAAGCCATCATTATGCACCTGACACCTTATCAATCTTAACTAGATTGTTTAAGGCTTCCCAATCCCTCTCCCTTGACCCCACTCTCACTTGAAAGGAACACGTAATATTAGGGAGGCTGGGTGGCGTCGAGCTTCTTAGAGCTGCACTCATCCAGGCAAACGGAGAGTATTCCATCACACTCCCGACTTGTGCCTTATAGATCATGGAAATCTTTGGGAAGTCAGGAGGTGAACTACTCACTGCAGGATTCGTGGGCTGCTCTTGTAGCCACATTATTTAAATGGCTGGTCTAGTTAAGTTTCTGGTCAATGGTAACTCCCCAAATGTTGATGATGGGAGATTCAGCAATTGTAATGCCTTTGAATCGCAAAGATAGATTCTCTCTTGTTCGAGATTGTCATTGCCCGGCACATGTGTGGAATGCATGTGACTTGCCACTTATCAGCCCAAGTCTGAATGTTGTCAAGGTTTTGCAGCATGGAGGCACAGACTGCTTCAGTATTTGAGGAGTCACAAAGCAGGTGAAGACACTACCCAGCAAAACTCTTGCAGAGATACCCTGCAGCTGAGATGATTGGCCTCCAACTACCACAATTATTTTCTGCTTAACTAGGCATGTCTTCATCCAGATGAAAATTTTCCCCTTGATTCCTATTGACATCAGTTTCGCTATGGCTCCTTGGTCAAGTGCTGGCTTGATGTCAAGGGCAGTCTCACGCTCACCTCAACTCCTGAATTCAGCTTTGTTGTCCATCTTTGAACCAAGGTTGTAATGAGATCTGGAGCCAGATGCCCCTACCAGAAACCAAATTGAGCATTAACGAGCAGGTTATTGCTGAGTAAGTGCTGCTTAATAGCACTGTCGGTGACACTTTACTGATAATTGAGAGTAGCCTGATAGGGCGGTAATTAGCTGGTTTGGATTTGTCCTTTTTACTGGAACACCTTGGCTTAGTGTGTAGCTAGCTCTGGAGCACAAGTCTTTCAGCACTACTGCCGAGTTGTTGTCAGAGCCCATAGCCTTTGCTCTATCCAGGACCTTGAATTTTCTTGTTATCTGGAACTCGCTGCCTACAAGTGTAGTTGAAGCGGAGATGATCAACAATTTCAATGAAAATTGGATAGGCACTTGATGGAAAAAAATTGCAAAGCTATGAGGATAGGGGGGGGCATGGGCCTGACTAGATTACGCTACAGAGAGCTGAATGGCCTCCTCTTGTGACTATATGGATAGAATTTTCCCTCTTGGAGGAGGGGCGAGAAACTGAAGCCTGGACTGTTTCCAGGTCCTGAATCTGTCCCCGGAAATAGTCACCGGCCCTGATTTCCGTGGCAACATCACTTTGCCTGTGGAGATGGCGCACTGTCCAATTAAGGACAACGGGCAAGCTCTTGGAGCTGTAGGACTAATCAGAGATCTTTTAGCTTGAAAGAAGCAGCAGGCTGCAATAGTGGGTAAGTAAGGGGCAGGGCAGTTCAAAATGGAGGCACTTTATCTCCATTTTTAAAAAAATTAAATAAAAAAATGGATCTTGCTGTCAGGCTACCCTGTGGGATGGGGGAAACACCTCTACAATGTGTACCCAGGCACCAGGGCAGGCCTCTAGGCCTGCTTGGAGCACTGCCCCTGCCCCCCAACTCCGGCCTGCTACTGGGAAGCTGCCTCAAGACACCTAAGCTGGTTGCAGGGGCCTGCAGGCCAACTGGAAAATCCCACTTGGCCTTCTTTAATTTCCCTCAGTAGTCTCTTAGCGAGCCATGTCAGCTCCCCGCTGCATGCGGGTGGGTAGCCTTACTGCCCCCTCCCCCCAATTTGGTATCCACAAAAATGGCCCAAAGGCGGGATGGAGCTGGGGAACTGGCATGACTGTCGGTAGGGCTCATTTTATCTCCCTCCAGGCTCCATTCCCATTCCCAGCCCCAGCCCCATTGGGGGCTGAAAATACTGCCCCATGACTCTAAGATGAGGGGTGATTTTAAAATAATTTTGTAATGTCTTGATTTTTAAAATTCAGTTAACATAACCTTTTTAAGACACAATTTGTTCTCATGTGCATCAGGCCAGAACCTGCCAGTCAATTGCCATCAAAGATTTCTGAAATACTATGAGAAAAGATTTACATTTCTCTAATGGGGGTTCAGACTATTCATTGCTTTCTTGTTATTCAGTAATCTTTGATTAACATAATTGATTCAAGTGTAAGACTCAGACTGATTATCTCTTTCACTCAGTCCCCAGAAATGAAATTGGATCAGTTCATGATTTGCTTCCTGGATAGTCTAAATTTCTATATTTGTGCCTTATTGGTGCTGTAAATATAAATATATTTGAAAATTGGCAATTTGGGAGAGAATTGAAGTGATGAGTTTGACTGTAACTGATCGTTAGCAATAAGGCCGCATGTCAGTTGTGATAAAATTTATTTATGTTTTTGTAATATCATCGAATAAAGTCAGGGAGCTAGAAATTTAAACTACCTCTATGACAATATACTGTAGCATGGACTATACCTGCTCCTTGTTGTTCAGTTCATCCTCACTGCCAAGGTCAACTAGTGCATCCGCTGTATGTGCTGTCTGTGCGCAATCACAGCCCTGATGTCAACGGATTGATGCAATGCAAAAATGCGAAAGTCAATTAATAAATGTGCAGGCAACCCCTTCCTTACTCCTGAAACAGCAAGCGCTTGAAGCAAGGTGGGCCCCGTTCTGGTGCTTTTTAAAGGGCTTCTCAACAAATTGCATCTAGGGTACTTTTGACTTGCTTGTGCTGAAGCAAAGTTGGCGGAAGCACAATGGTGAGTTGCTGGAGGAGTTTGGAGGTTTTTGCTGACCTCAGAAAGTTAGAAAATATCATTGACTTGCATAGATATGGGAGCAGTAGTTGCAGAGTTGCTTGCTCTGGACATGCAGAGGAGGAGGCAGAGAGTGAATCTCTGTGAGGAGGGAGGAGAAAGAGGCATCTTCTTAAGAAGCCCTACCCCAAGAAGGTCTACAGGGAGCACCAATCCTGTGTTGTAATGAGCCAGGAGCTGTGCCTTAGGAGACTTCACTTCACAAAGGAGATGGTGATTGAGTTTTATCACCTCCCTCCAGACAACTTGGAGCTTCAGACCAGATAAACGATAACCCTCCTATCCGCTATGAAGATCACTGTCACTTCTTTCTTTGCAACCAGACCCTTCCAGGCAGAAGTTGGCAACATCAACAATGTGTTGCAATTCACCATCCACAGAAACATCAAGGAGGTGACACAAGAACATAAGAAATAGGAGCAGTTATAGAGCATATGGCCCATCGAGCCTGCTCCACCATTCATTACGATCATGGCTTTAGCTCCATTTTCCTGGCGGCTTCCCATGTCCCTTAATTCCCTGAGAGACCAAAAATCTGTCTATCCAGTCTTAAGTATATTCAACTATGGAGCATCCATTGCCCTCTGGGGTAGAGAATTCCAAAGATTCACCACCCTTTGAGTGAAGCAATTTCACCTCATCTCAGTCCTAAATGATCGGCCCCTTATCCTGAGACTGTGTCCCCGTGATTTAGATTCCCCAACCAGCAGAAACAACCTCAGTGTCTACCCTATCAAACCCCTTCAGAATCTTGTAAGTTTCAATGAGATTACTTCTCATTCTTCTAAGCTCCAGAGAATATAAACCCAATTTACTCAGCCTCTCATCATAGGACAACACCCTCATCCCAGGGACCAATTTAGTGAACCTTCACTGTGCTGTCTCCAATGTGAGTATATCCTTTCTTAAGTGTGGAGACCAAAGCTGCACACAGTACTCCTGATGTAGTCTCACCAAAACCGTGTGACAGAGTTCCTTTACAAGAGGAAAGGGAGTTTATCCTCTTTTCCCTGAGGAGGGAAGACCAGGATGAAACGGCACATGGGTTCCCCAGGATAGCGGCTTTCCCGATAGTGCAGTTGACTGCAAGCATGTTGCTCTGTGCGTCTCCCATATCAATGGAGAGAGATACTGCAACCACATGGGCTATCAGTCAGTCAATGTGCAGTTGGTGTGTGACCACGCCAAGAAATTCATCTCGGTGAATGTCTGCTATTCTGGCAGCATTCACAATGCTTTTATCTTGTGACAGTCTATAATTTCCACCATCTTCACCATCTAAGATAGACAACAGGATAGCTGTTCGGTTACACTTCACCAAGTGGTTCATAACCCCCTTCCACCATCCCACCACATGAGGTCAGAGAGCCTTTGGTCACAGAAGGCCACAACACCATGGAGCAAACCATTAAGTTCCTACAGTCAAGATTTTGCTGCTTAGATCACTCCTGTTCATGCTTCATGGAGCCAGTACCACTCCAAAGGGCAGTGCCCCAACAACCTTAGTAATCTACTGGAGCATGAAAGCCTGCATGCACTGTTGAGCAATCACATCCACATCCACAATGACAGTTGTCTGTGCTGGATGGCAGCAGCCTGAGTCTGCATGCCAGTGGGCAGGGATCTCGACCTCTGCCTGAGCTTCCACTGCAGAACTAACATGCCGGGAGGCCTCTGTCTTTGGTACAATAGATGCTGAGATAGTGATGAGCAAATGCTCCATTTGGTCTGGCAGTGCTTCCATAGCAGAGTTCACCCCTTCCATGGTGAAAAGAATGGGCTTCAAGCTCTCTGCGATGTCCTGTGCCACAGTTCAACTGGATTCCTCAATGCTTCTATTCAGTGATAGGAGCCTATCTGGCAGGCCTGAAAATGCACTAAATATCTTGGTGTGCATGTTCATCAGCATTTTCCTATAGTTCTGAGGTTCTCGACTCAGTCCCCTGCAGCAAAACTCGTCTGCTACCTTACCCTCCCAGGAGTTTGCATATAAGCTGACCTATTCCCAGGCCTGGCTACAACCCACTTATTCCCAGTGACCCATCTTGTGCAGATCCCTGCTCTAGCACTGCACAAACATTAGAGGTTAGCATAATGTCTGAGCTGGTAGCTACAAGTGTTAAGTCAAGTGACAATATTTCTTCTTCAAAGACTCTCGCCCTTCCACCTGAAACCACTGTGGCTGAGAAGTTTGCAGTTTTTGACTAGATTAAAGCACTAGCATAGGGGAAGGGTAAAGTACGGGGTGATGGGAGGAAATCATAAGGTCCACAGTTACTCCATCGGTAGTTTTCCATTTCATAGCACCTTTCAGGATGAGAGTGAGTAGTGAGTGGAGAAGGTGCATAAAGCAGTAACTTACCATTTTCCATGATGGCCTTGCCCATAATCCTTTGGACCAACTCTTGAGGGTGGTGAGAGGATCAATCCAGGGATCACCTGCTTTTCCCATCTGATGTGGGAAGCCTTCTCCTACAAAGATGAGGGCAGAAAGCCAGTGACTATGTATCTGTGTATATGGGTAGTGCGTCTGTTGTAATGGGTGGGATATGTGATGTTCAGATGCATTCACTCACCCTGACTACCTAAGAAAGGTGATTAATCCTTTTATGGCATTGCTGCTAGCTTCTGGGTGGCAAGCTGTGGTATTGACCACCCTTACCACCTATCCCATTCCTGTCAGAGGGTTAGTCTTGAGGGATTCCTGCCCCTTGTTGGAAAGATGGCCTCTTTTCTGGCCTCAGCCTCTCAAGACAAGTGCATCTAGGGTGGCGTCACTAAAGCTGGGGCAGTGCTGTGCTTCTGCTGATGTTCCATAGCTTCTCCCTGCATGACAAATAATTATCGGGCAGCCTGCATTGCATTGCTGCAACTTCTCTTTTATAGGAACTGTACCTTTAAAAAAGCAAGGTTGCCTGGAGCAACGATACTTGAGAGTCCTCCTCCCAAGGAGTGTGTAGAGGATGGCAGCAGAGAAACAGAGTTTGGGGCTGCGCAGGATCTGATCCTGGCCACAGCATTGCCAGAAAAGAGATTGATAGATGAATTCTGTGTCTTACCCACCTGGTTTCCAACGATTGCAGACACACAATGAATCACAGTCACTACACCCAAAAGGTGGAGTGAATACATTTCACGCCTGAAATTTCTTCAGGAGTCCAGATTTTGCTCCTCACTTAGATCAGACTCCATTTCTTCTTGCCCCTAGTAGGACTCATTTACATCTCTCTGGAGGCCAGTAAACCTCAATTAATTTGGTGTTCTAGCTTCTAATGTTTTGCTGAGTTCCAGCTGAACCAGAGAAATGGCAGCACCTGTCATAGGGATACCTTGTCCTTGGTTCAACTCCTGGGTGGTCTTGTTAGAGGTAGGTAGAATTTTCATTCCTTATAAAACTTAATGCAAAATCCTGGAACTTTGCAGGAACGTGGCACAAATGGTTCCTTGACATTTTCTGGTGGGTTTTACCCAAGTTATGGCAAGTGTCTGGTGGAGTTTCTGAGGCAATACTGAGCTATATTAAGCAACTCATCTTTGTTTTTATGTCTTTTTTATGCGACTGTAAGCAGAGGATTACAGATCCTGACAGCAATAGAAATGAAAATCAGGAAGAGTGTAAAGTGGGATGTCAGTTCTTTAATGTTCATTTTGCTCGACTGTCCAAGATGAATTTACACTCAGTGTCTTCTTCAGAAATATGTAAAACTTAGCACAAGTCAATCTCAGGTCTGTTCTGTTGATTCTTCCTGTTGAGATGCAGAATTTTTCAATGGTGGGGTTTCTCGCCCACCACCTGAAGAGATGGCAGGGAATGCGTCCTGATCAGAGCAGCCCCACAGCCATTTGTGCTCCATGGAGCATTAATTGGCTGGAAACAGGACTTGCAATCCTCACCCAGGCAGAAGTCCCACTTCAGAGAGCTGCTGGTCAATCTGATTGGAGAGAGGGACGGGGCTCTTGATGGATGGCGAGGATGGGGAGTTGGGAGAGAGCACCTGCGAGATGTAGATTTTGGTGGTTGGGGGTGAGGGGGGCGGATGAGGAGAGATGGTTGATGTGGAAAGGGGGCCCTTGAGGGAGGTGCCCTCTTCCTGCCTGAGGCCCAAGCAGGGTAACCTGCTCAGCTTAACCGCACCCCTGAACTCCTCCAACCAGCCTCAAAATTGATGTTGGATGAGCAGTGGCCCTTATGTACCTGGCCAATAATTGACCCAAGACCTCACCCACCTCACATAAAATTGTGGACTGGTCAGGTGGGAGGACTGCAGGAAGGCCACCCGGAGAATTTTGCAGGAGCCCATCTGAGGGCGGGGGACGATAAAATCCTGCGCCAGGTCTTTCATTTAAGCTAGCGTTAATTTAACTACACTATATATTTTTATGACATGATGATTGGGGCTATATTTATGTTTTGGATTTGAATAGTGTTAAAGTTAAGGCATAGAGTTTCTGCTTGGTTGCGCTATTCTTTTCAATGAAGTTCATACAAAGTCAGCATAACCCATTCAAAAGTGCAGATTATGTTCAACGCAAATCAAGTTTCTTCGATCTTTTGTGTTATAAAATGTTGCACTACAAGCCAGCAACACCCACAAAACTGACCAGGCTTTCGGGATGAATTAATCGTCATTGGGAATTTCCATTAATTGTGCTTGTTTGCAGACCTTCGAGGAGGCTCTACAAATTAAGTTGTTTCTTTTGGTGCATGGACACTAATAGACAAGATTTAGAATTTTTTGAATGTAATTTTTTTTAAACTGCTGCTGTGCCCCAGTAAAACCAGCAAGTGGTTCTATTTTTTTTGAAGTTGTTTTCTGTAATTTAAAATCGTGTTACTCACAGGTAGTGTATTAGATACGGATGAAAATGCTTAGTTTTGTGATAAAAACCCTTTTTCAGCTGCATTAATCAAACTACATCAAATTAACACTCATTTTTAAATATATATCAAGAAGTATTTTTCAAGCAAAATTATTTTTAAAAATTGTTTTAAGACACTGTCCAGTTGTGTGGTTCATAATGAATTTTGTATATGGCAAAATGCAAATCAATCTGAGTGAAAACTCGAGAAAAATTCACTTCCCAAAGCATGTGCAATTTGCGCCTAACTCATTGATTGCATCCTAAGGGAAATACCCTACCCTAAGGTTTTAACATTTGAAATTCCACATACATCTGTGGGAGCTAGACTTTCAATTTGTTGTAATTTCCACTACAGCCAACAATTTGACGTTGATAGTTAGTCGGCATGACTTGAAGAAAGCCAAAGTGTTTCGTGACATCCATTTACAACAATTGCATGACTTGAAATCCCTACGGAATCTATAAACAGACAGCTCTTAAACTGTCACTTTGAATTACTGCCACTTTATACTTTCCCCAGAAATATATGACTTATTTATGTGTTATTGACAGCATTTGTAATGTGTTGGTGCTTTTATTGTGTTGTGTGTGTGTAATAAAAAGGTTAAGGCTATTTGAGATGTTAACTTCTGTGGGGATTGGATTTTAATTTTGTTGTGAAAGTATCATGACTAAAAACAGATATGTTTATGTGAGTAAAGTATCACTGATACTCGTCACATTTTTCCCAAAGGATTTTTTATTTAGTGGATAAAACAATGATGGAGCCCAGCATGAGTGCAAAAGATAAGATTGAAACATTTGCAACTATTTTCAGTTACGAGGTTGGAGTGAATTATCCATCCAGGCCTCCTCCAAGTTCCGCAATCACAGGATTCCAGTCTTCCAGTCCAACCAATCCAATTCACTCCATGTAAGATCAAGAAACAGCTGAGTGCATTGGATACAGCAAAGGCTATGGGTCACAACAACATCCTGGCTGTAGTACTGAAGACTTGTGCTCCAGAACTAGCCTCGTCCCTGGCCAAGTTGTTCCAGTATATGTCCCAGATATGTCTTGTTCTCAAAAAGCAGGTCAAATCCAATCTGACCAATCACTCCCCTATTAGCCTACTCTCAGCCATCAGCAAAGTGATGGAAGGTGCTATCGACAGTGCTATCAAGCAACATTCACTTGGATTCTGCCATAGGCAAACCCATTTGCTTTGCCTTTCATTCAATATTGTTGGTATCTCTAATACAAATCTGTATTTTCACTTCTGTTTGTTTTCTTCAATTATAAACCTTAGTAAAATGCTGTGTCCATCAGGTTTGATGTTTACACTCATGCTCATGTTCTATATCTTCATAATATCGACAGAATCTTGCTTTAACTCTTACACAATAAGCACTAGAAAGTGTGTCAGTTCACACAGAACTATCAGAACCTTTTTGAGGAATCCCATTCTAACTGTCTTCTGTTTTAGGTTGCACAGAAATCATATTTTTACAACTTATTCCACTACTCTGCCAGTTATTGGCTTTTTAGTCATGCCAGGTTATATTCCACTGGAAGCTATTCTTTGTGTGTGAACCTTGACATTAAATGTCTGCAGCCTATCTAAAAGCTGGGGATATTGTAGCTGAATACGTCTCCTGTTTTAATTTAGCGCGGCTTTGCATTTTTCATCCGCGATCCCTGCCATCTGGAGCAGGAATATTGTCTGATTTGTTTCCTTGCCTTCCTGGCTTAATTGTGCACCCCTATTTCCACCATAGCTAAGGTTCCCTAACTTCATAAAGGTTGAATCAGGGATCTTCCTGATCTGTTTGGTTCAGTAGCACTGCACTCAGCACCTTTATCTCCTATGCCATGGCATAACCTTGCATTTTGCTGTAGTGTGTTTGTGTCATTTTTTATGAGGAAATAAGTAGCTTTAAGAAAAAAATAGCTTTGTCACTCTCTTTGCTTTTAGGTTCAACTCAAAACCAGTTTATCGAGCCAATACATAATTCGAACTCAGCCAACAAATACTTGTCTCTCTACACTGGAGTGTGCAGCCTTTGCATTGTCAATAGTGGAAAAGAACCATTGCATTCATGAGGTGAGAAGTCACAAGATGCCACAATTCCAGGCAACTCATGTTATATTGTAAATTGTGGAATTATACTGACAGGGACAAAATCATTTGACTGGCATTCTTTATTGCATCATAGACATTAATTAAATTGAAATGATTTAAGCTTAATAAAATATCTCTGTAAGCTGCATGTAGACTATGTGCACAAGTTTATGAAAGGCCTTGATATTTTTGTAGGGGTGGGAGGAAACACTGTAACTGACACCAAAGCAAATGTTCATTAAGTATAGATTATGCACTCAATTTCTGCCTGCATTTTAACCATTCTCTCAAACATGTCAAATAAGTATCAAGCTTCATCTTCTTTCCCTACCACCACATATCCCATCTCCAGCCCCACATTACTGCTGCCTACCAGCCATTGTAGGACATTTTCATCATGCTGAAGGAAGTGAACAGCTCATTACAGAAAGTGAAGCATTTTTTGATTCTATTTTGAGGGGGAAGTGTTGCAAAATCATAGCTTAATTTTCCTCTTATTCACTGAGCAATTCCGTAGCAGACTGATTAATATAATAAAACAACAACTTGTATTTATTTAGTGCCTTTGATGTAATGAAAGGTCCCACAGTGTTTCACAGGAATATTATAGAATAAAGTATGACCCCAAGCCACATAAGGAGATATTAGGTTAGAGGAACAAAAGCTGAGTCAAGAAGGTAGGTTTTAAGAAGTGTCTTAAAGGAGGAAAACAAGGTAAAGAGACAAAGAGTTGGAGGAAGAGTTTTCCAGAGTTTGGAGCCCAAGCAACTGAAGGCACAGCCACCAATGGTGGAGCAATTAAAATTAGGGATGCACAAAAGACTAGAATTAAATGAGCGCAGGTATCTCAGAGGATTGTGGGACTGGAGGAGACTATAGTGATAGAGAGGGAGCAGGTCGTGGAGGGATTAGAAAGTAAGGATAAGAATTTTAAAGTCAAAACGTTGCTTGATCGAGAGCCAATGTAGGCCAATGAGCACAGGGATGATAGAGGCATGGGACTGCCTGCGAGTTAAGAGACGGACATAAGGGTTTTGGATGATCTGAAGTTTACGGAGGGTCGAATAAGGGTAGACCAGGCAGGAGTGCTTTGGAATAGCTGAGACTAGAAGTAACAAAGCCTCAAATGAGGGTTTCAGCTGCAGATGAGCAGAGACAGGGGTGAAGTTGGGCGATAATATGGAGGTGAAGATAGATGGTCTTAAGTGTTGGCATGAATATGAAGTCAGAAGCTCATGTCAGGTTCAAATGTGGCACCAAGATTGTGAACAGACTGGCTTAATCTCAGACTGTTGCCAGGGAGAAGGATGGAGTCAGTAGCTAGGGATCACAGTTTGGACTGGAGACCGTAAACAGTGGCTTCAGTCTTCCCAATGTTTAATTGGAGGAAATTCCTGCTCATCCAGTATTGCTCATTGGATAACTTAGCAACAGTGGAGCAGTCAAGAGTGTTGGTTGCGAGGCAAAGCTGGGTGTTATCAGACTAGATGTGAAAACTAATGCTGTGCCTTCAAATGATATCATCGGTGGGTAACATGTGGGTGAGAAATAGGGAGGCAGCCAAGGATTAATCCTTTGGGGACAGCAGAGGAAATGGTTTGGTAGCAAATGATTCTCTGATTATGATTAGATAGGTAAGAATGGAACCATGTGAGAGCTGTCCCACCCAGCTGGACGAGAGTGGAGAGGCGTTGGAAGAGGATGGTGTGGTCAACTGAGTCAAAGGCTACAAACAAGTCGAGAAGGACAAGGAGGGAAAGTTTACCTTTGTGACAATCACATAGGCTGTGATTTGTGACTTTGCTAAGAGCTGTTTCAGTACTGTAGTGGGGTGGGAATCTGATTGGAAAGATTCAAACATGGAGTTCCAGGAAAGATGGGAATGGATTTGGGAGGCTACAAACACGTTCAAGGACTTTGGAGAGAAAAAGGATTTTGGAGATGGGAGTTTGCAAGGACGATGGGGCCAAGGGTTGGCTTTTTGAGGAGTGGAGTCATGACAGATTTAAAGGAGAGTGGGACAACACCCGAAGAGAGAGAACCATTTACAATATTGGCTAACATGCAGGCCAGGAGGGGAAGTTGAGTGATCAGCAGTTTAGTGGGAATGCGATCGAGGAAACGGGAACTGAGTCCCATGGAAAGAAAGTGGAGAAGGATATGAGCTCAGGGCTTGGGCAGGGGAGTTTTTGAAGGGAGGTTGATCAGGTGGCTAGTTGAAAGGAGGAGAACTGCAGAGGCAGCTGATCAGATGGTTTCAATCTTAGTGACGGAGAAGCCCACGAGCTCCCTGCGCATTGTTGAAGGTGAGGGTGCAGGGAATACGGGTTTAAGATGACTTACTTAAATTGAATTATCATTGCCCTTCCAACCATTCGGTTGGCGGGCGGGTGAAAAGACCAAGCAGCTTTTCGATTTTTGAGGAAACCTCATCCACAGGCGGGATGAGGTTTCCGATGTTAATTAAAAATAAAATAAAGATTTTTAAATCTCATTTTTAACATGTCCCTGCTCTTGTGACAGAGCCACATGAGGGGACATGTGTACCTTAATTTTAAAATCTTTATTTTTAATGTTAGAAATCTTCAGCTCCCTGAGGCAGCTCTGTGCCTTCAGGGAGCTTTCACTGAGCGCACCAACGCGCATACACTGACTTCTGCGCTCGCCCTGCCCGCCCCGCTCTCTCCCCCCCCCCCCCCACTCAGGCAGCGCTGAGCATTTCAGCGCTCGATTCATGCTGGCTGGTCATTAACTGGTCAGTCGGCATGAAATTGTGGTTAGGGCTCAATCGCAGGCACCGACAGTTGTGTGGCTGCTCCCTGGGCCCGCCCGACGAGGGGAAAATCCTCCCCCAAAAGTGGAGGTTCGGTTCCCTTTAAGTAAATTAGTAGCTGCAGAAATGTGGTGGTGTACAGAGGGTACAGGCTAGATAATTGGGCTTTTGAAAGTGCAGTTGTAGGTGAGTTAGGGGATAGTTTTTTTCTAGAGATGGATACAGAAGGAGGTAGGGCTGGAGCAAGGAAGGGGAATGTGGCTGGAGAATGATACAAGGAAGTGATCAGAGATGGCCTTATCTGTAATCGACACTATGGGCAGGATTTTACCGTCGGCGAGCGGGGACGGGGCGGAACTCCCAATGTCCCCGCACCCCATTTAAATTTTCAGGAAGGCGGGGGCGCAGCAAAATCAGCTACCCGCCCGCCGACCTGTCAGTGGTCAATTGAGGCCATTGACAGATCAATTAAAGTAATTAGTGGACCTGCCCGTCCAACCTTAAGGTTGGCGGGCAGGCCAGGAGCCCTGGCGGGAAGTAGAAAAAACATGAAACCTCATCCACAGGTGGGATGAGGTTTCATGTAGGGTTTTAAAAATTTTAATAAAGTTTTTTTTTAGAAATTATGAACATGTCCCAACTCATGTGACATTGTCACATGAGGGGCATGTAAGGGAATTTTTTTTTTCTACTTTTAATATTTTTGAAAGTAGAGGCGATCTCCCTGAGGCAGCACTTAGCCTCAGGGAGATGAGTGAGCTCTTTCGTGCGCATGCACAAAAGAGCGCACTCTTGATTTTAGGCATTCCTCCCCCGCCCGCACAGGGAGCGCATAGCGCTTCCCTGCGGATGTCACACTGGACGGGCCTTAATTGGCCCGCCCATGTAAAATGGCGCCGCGCCTCCGATCAGGGGCGCCGACTGGAAGCGCATCCATACGCATCCGCCCAACAACTTTTTAAACAGTGATCCCTAGTTCTATATTCTCTCACAAAAGGAAATATCCTCTCCACATCCACCCTGTCAAGACCCCTCAAGATCTTATTTGTTTCAATCAAGTTGCCTGTTACTCTGCTAATTTCTAGCGGATACAAGCCTAGCCTGTCCAACCTTTCCTCATAAGACAACCCTCCCGTTTCAGGTATTAGTCTAGTGAACCTTGTCTGAACTGCTTCCAATGCATTTACATCCTTCCTTAAATAAGGAGGCCAGTACTGTACACGGTTCTCCAGATGTGGTCTCACCAATGCCCTGTATAACTGAAGCATATTCCCCCTCCTCTTGTATTCAATCCCCCTCGTAATAAACGATAACATTGTATTAACTTTTCTAATTACTTGCTGTACTTGCATACTAGCCTTTTGCAATTTAACTTAACAGTGACTGCACTTCAAAGATATGCATTGTATGTGAAGGGCTTTGGGGCACTTATGAGACTTGATAATGACCTATTTTTTTCTTTTATCTGGCCATTTAATCGTTGGAGGCTTGTGAAATCTAGTTTAAGCAATAATAGCACAAGGAATGCTGTCTCTACTAACTGTCGTGTTGGTATAATGGTATAAAGGCACCAATCACTCATATGAGATTGGGTAAACACGTTGTGGATTCATTTATTTAGACTAGGCACATAAGAACAGCTTACGTACATAGGTAGAAAGTTTGAAGACATCTGCAGCAGGGCTCTGGGTGAACATTGTGTACAATTTTGGTCCCCTTATATACTTGCCATAGAGGGAGTGCAATGGAGGTTCATCAGATTAACCCCTGGGATGGCGGGATTGTCTTATGAAGAGAGACTGGGGAGACTGGGTCTGTATTTCCTAGTGTTTTGAAGAATGAGGGGTGACCTCATTGAAACTCACAAAATGCTAACAGGGCATGACTGGGTAGGTGTAGATAGGATATTTCCCCTGGCTGGTGAATCAAAAATCAGGGGACATAATCTCAGGATAAGGGGTAGACCATTTAAGACTTAGATGAGGAGGAATTTCTTCACTCAGGGGATGGTGAATCTTTGGAATTTTCTACCCCAGAGGGCTGTGGAAGCTCAATTATTGAGCATGTTCAAAACAGAAATTGATAGATTTCTGGAGACTAAAGACATTAAGGGATATGGAGGTAGTGTGGGAAGGTGGTGTTAAGGTAGATGATCAGCCATGATCTAATTGAATGGTGTGAAGCAGGCTCGATAGGCTGAATGGCCTTCTCCTGTTCCTACGTTCCTAAAAGCAAAAGTGAAACCAAGTTGGATCAAATGACACAGTTCCCTTCTAGCGATGTGATGCTGCTATCCCTTAAAGGAATATTACAACATTAATGGAATCAATAAATAGGTATTACTTCTGAATTATCAGTCATTTTTGTTGTTTTAAATCTACAGATTATTCTACGTCCTCTTCAAGCTTTGTGCTCATTCCAGCTTCAGCATGGAGCTCAGATCCATCACAGCAAGGAACATTTGATCAAGAATGGATTGTATGAAAAATCAATGCCAAAGAATAAACGTAAACTCAATAGAATGGAACGTTTAGTGAACAATGTCAAAGTATAGGGGACAAGTATGATTTTAATTAGGCTTTATTTTTTTGAGCAGAAATTTTCTTGTGGAATTTTCTATGAATCATCATAGTTTTCTATCTTTGAATTTTCATTTAGATTGCACATCAATTTTCTAAAGTCTGATTCCTGTTGTTTCCTGTTACTATTTCAATCTGACCGAACTCTGAGGACAAGTTTCCTCAGGGCTTCCCCTGCAGCACTGCTATAATTTAGGCAAAAATTCAGCAGGAATCTTGTTTACATACATAAATGGGTTCCTCTTGAAATTTCATTGGCATTATGGCAGCACAGTGACAGAAGCCCCGAGGAAAGTCACCCCTTAATAAGTTGAGGGTTAAAGCTGTTTCTTTTTTCTTTTGTTTTGTGAGGTCTACTTTACAATTCTACAGTTCTCAGTAAAGTAGTGATGGAGGGTTATATTTAAACAATATGTTTTTGTTAGCCTCACTTGGGAATTTACCTCTTTTGAACCAGAATAGGACATTTTATCCAGGCCCATCTCAATCAGGATTACCACTGCTGGTTTGTAGGAGCTTTTTGACCTGGACTTCTTTAGTCAGGACAGTTATAAGCTGAGTCGCCAGTTAGCCCACAAGTAGTTTTCATTTATCAAAGACAATAATGTACAGTTATAAATGGGACCCCAACTTCTGTTTCATACATGGAAATACCAAGTTTCCATAGTGGCTCAGAGGAAAATTCCTAATGTAAGTCATCAGGATATGAATACACTCAGACCCAGTGTGCAGTGCCAGCTTCCGTATGTGGTGGAACTTCCATCTGCCTCAAATGGAACTCATGATATTCAGGGTGGCAAAGCTGGAGGGAGGGGAATTTCTAGTCAGGAATGATAGCCCTTGGGGAAATGCCAACAGTGATTGTAACTGCTGGAACAGAGATTTTCAACCCTCACTGACAGAGGCACACTTTTAAAAAAAAAAATTAAATTTCTCATCCCTGGCCTCCTTTATACTGAACATTCTGTTTTCTAGTTTGAAACTGGCCTTTGGCACTTGGAGTGATGACGTGAGGTCTATCAGGCAGTGGGGGAGGTGTGATGCCTTGATCTTGGTTCCCGACTGGACCTCCAAATTTGCCAATATTTCAGAATAATTGAGCCTCTTCAGTAGGGAGCTGTTATGAAACTGGCTGTGGTGATACCAGCAGAATTTTCTCTAGTTGCTGTGCCAGGGCTATATTTCAACCTCCTCCTCTGCCCGTCTCCCCTTTTCTGGCAGGTGCCATTCCATAATTAGGTGGCCTACCCATTACCGCAGATACTTTGACAGGGTCAGGTGTGGAGTTCATGTATATTCTCCCTGGCTAAAATGCAAGTGGAGTGGTACTATACATTTTCAGGATCTTTGATTTGAATTAAGGTGCTGTTCTACCATGTACCTTTCAGTCCTTTTGAAAGAAAATCTTGGTGCATCCCTGTGCAGTTCAGTTCACAGTGTAAAGTTGATATCAGCCATTTATAATACCTTAACAATTCAAACCTCCATATTCATCAAAAAAAAGGAAAGAGTAATCAAAAGTAAAGGTTTGTGCATTCAAATGTGTTTCTGATCGTTATCTTACCAAATCCTGCAGATATCAGGGTGTCATCTAAGATAGCACGCTAGACAGGAACCGCAATGCTTCACATTTAGAATGGAGTAATAAAAAGAATTGAAGTTGAACTTTGTGTATTTATTTGTTTGCAGTGGAGGAGAATTCTTTTGTTTTTTTTCTGATCTGCAGTTGTTTGGGGAAGTAGTAGACTACAGCTAACGCGTGCTAGAGGACTTGAATCCGCTCCCTACAGATCATAATGGGACTTTAAGCTTTGAAGTTTGCTTGTTAGGGGTTAGAAAGAAAAATAATTAATTTAAATGAATCTGTTCATCTACACAGCTGCTTCTCCTGCATTGCTTTTGCATTTTAACTCTGTGTAACTCAGTCCGGGCTGGAATAAAGAATTAATTCTGATGCAGGATTTAAACCACTGCAACTTGTAAATGGTGCAGTGATAATGGGCAGTTGCTGAGTCATCAATATTCATAGACAAAGTTTTAAAAAGAATGAAACAAATGGGGAATGAGGTGTTGTACAGAGTTTCCAACTACAGTTCCTCATACTGTCTATTGCTGATAACAAGCTTGCTACCAGTCACTTCAGGGGGTTCTGAATGGGAGAAACAAATAGATGTTCAGTTGCCCAGGTCACTTTTTAGTAACTGTCAGAGAACTGACATTAGTTGCAACCCGAGGTATAACATCAAGCCCATGCTGCTAATCAAGCAAGGTGCAGAGTGTGGGGACAGAGAGAGAGAAAAAATGTGGGAAGTAAATTCCAAACCCCTGGTGGCTGTGTATTTATTTTATCACATCAATGTAAGTGAATTTTTTATTCGCTTCACTTGAGCTGATTTTTAAAAATATCTGCTCTACATAATAGATCGATGGTTTACATTAATACAATCAATCTAGTGGAAGTATCACTTGCAGATTTCATTGCTATCAATGTGACATCCAACAATGAAAGTAGAGATATATTTACTATGATGTTTTACTTAACTTTTCTATCCATTTTTAATAAAGAGCAGTTGGAGGAAGGCTTTTCTTGGTACCTTTTGACTATTCATTTGTGTATAATATATAATGATTTATTTTTTTCTGTAATTTGTTGCTGATTATAAACCCATGCTATTTTACAAGCAACTGCCTGGAGATTAACATTGGTAGAAGACCGAGAACAAATTTCAAGCCCCTGCTTTCAATCAAGGTGCAGAATATGAAGAAATGTATGGACAAATAAAATTAAGGAAATAAATAAATATACGATGGCCTTGATTTCCCTGGAGCTGTGGAGACTTGGTGAATCTTTAAAAATGGCGGGTGAGACAAATCCCATTTTCGCTGGTAGGGGAAAGGGGTTGGGGCGTGACTCACACCTGAGGGAAATCCAAGCTCAGCAGGACCACTTGAACTCAGTGCTGAGGCCAAACAGGCCCATGTAGCAAGGGCTTTAACCCATAGCGTGGGAGTCACGATTTTTTAGAGCGGACGTAAATGCTCTTGAAGGGTGGGTAAGGTCTGTAGAACTGTCATGATGTGAAGTTAATTAAACCCCCAACCCTTTAAAATGTTTGAAAAAACAGACTACGTCAGTGAGAGTTGAACAAATAGCTGTTTATTGACATTTCCCCAAGGGCTATCATTATGAATGCTTGGCCATTCATGGGGGCTAGAGGGTTTAAAATTTAAGGAAACAACTGAGACAAATCCCAGAGAACCAGCTGCCTCAGCACTCAGTCACCCCTGTGGTCGCCTCTGATCTACTTCTGGGGCAGCGGGCCCGATTGTACTCTTCCTCCGCCCTTCCCCTAGAGCGAGAAACGAGTCTGATGAGGCACTTTCTACCAACATGGGTCTGCAGGGTTGGGAAATTTGCCAACTCAAATGACCCAACTTGGTTGAGAAAATAGGCCCAATGTCTATGCAAGTTTCATTAAACTTCAATTTTAGTAGATTTTTGAAATATCTATTTTAATTTTAAAAGAAACACTCCTACAGATTTCATTATTGTCACTGTTATGATTTTTCCACGGGCAGGATGAGGTTTCCAACAGCAAATAAAAATAAAATTATAACTTTCAACATTTCACTTAATAACATGTCCCTGCTCATGTGACACATGTCCCCTCATGTGAGTCTTTTATAACAATTTTTAAATCTTTATTTTTAACGTTTAAAACTCATCTCCCTGAGTCAGCTCTGTTCCTCAGGGAGCTTCTCCTGTGCGCATCTGCGTATATGCGCAAACTTGCACTCTCGCCCTCCTCCTCCCCTCACACAGGCAGCGCTGCCGCAAGTGACTCACACTGGGCGGGCCTTAGTTGGCTTACCAGCGCGAAATCGCAGTCCAGCCCTGATCACAGACAGCAGTCGGCTTCCCGACCGCCCCCTCCAAACCCGCCCAATGAGAGAAAATTCCTCCCGTTGGAATAAAGGGAAGTCATGGCCAGTAATGTAAAGTAATACAAGTAAACCAAAGCAAAATAAAGTTAACATAAGGTAAGTTAAGATATGGCAGGGCAGCTTGGTTGTGTGGAATGCGTGTCCTGTAATATGTGGGAAGTCGTGGACATTACTGACCTAGGCGACCACATGTTCAGTAAGTGCTGCCAGCTGCAGAAAATTGAGCTCCAGGTTTTGGAGCTCGAGCGGTGGCTGGAGTCACTGTGGCGTATCTGCGAGGCTGAGAGCTATCTTCTGATAGCATCTTCAGAGAGGTGATCACACAGCAGGTTAGGAGCATGGAGGCAGAAAGGGAATGGGTGACTGCCAGGCAGTCCAAGAGAACTAGGCAGGTGGTGCAGGTAGCACTCATTAATCAGCTTTTTGTTTTGGATACTGGTGAGGGCATTGGTTCCTCAGAAGAGTGCAGTCAGAGCCAAGTTTGTGGCACCACGAGAGGCTCGGCTGTACAAGAGTGGAGGAAGAAGAAAGGAAGAACAATAGTGATAGGGGATTCTTTAGTCAGGGGAACAGACAAGCAATTCTGCAGCCGTAGACGTGACTCCAGGATGGTATGCTGCCTCCCTGTGCCAGGGTCAAGGATGTCACAGAGCGGCCGCAGGACATTCTTCTGCAGGGAGGGTGAACAGGCAGAGGTCGTGGTCCACATTGGTACCGATTACTTAGGTAGGAAGGGAGATGTGGTCCTGCAGACAGAATTTAGGTAGCTAAGTAGAAATTTAGCAAGCAGGACCTCAAAAGTAGTAATCTCCAGATTACTCCCAGTGCCACATGCAAGTGAGTACAGAAATAGGAGGATAAGGCATTTTGAATGCGTAGCTGGAAAGATGGTGCAGGAGGAAGGGCTTTAGATTCTTGGTACACTGAGACTCGATTTGGGGGAGATGGCACCTGTACAAGCCAGACGGGCTTCACCTGAACAGAGCCGGGTCTGAGTTCCTTGCGGGGCATTTTGCTGGTGATGTTGGGAGGGCTTTAAACTAACTCAGCAGGGGTGTGGGAACCAGGAGAGAATATCAGAGACTAATACCAAGGTGCACAAAATACTGGGAGAGACAGCACTAGTTTAAAGAATAGTAAGTTAATAGGTGGAGTCAGAGTAAGGGAGAAAGTAATGAAGTCTGTATCAGGGTTAAACTGCATGTAGATGAATACATGGAGCATCATAAATAAGATTGGTGAGTTGCAGGCGCAGATTGCCATGCAAAATTATGATGATGTAGCGATAACGGAGACCTGGCTCAAAGAAGGGCAGGACTGGGTGTTAAATATTCCTGGGTACAAGGTGTTCAGGTAAGATGGGCAGAAAGAAAAGGAGAAGGGGTGGCTGTATTGTGGTTGAGGAGAGCATTGCAGTGCTGGAGAAAGAGGATGCCCCAAAGGATTTAAGGACAGGATCAATTTGGCTAGAGCTAAGGAAAGAAAAGAGTGCAATTGCATTGCTTGGTGTAACCTAAGGCCACCAACTAGTGGGAAGGATGTAGAGGAACAAATTTGCAGGGAAATTACAGAGAGGTGCAAACATTACAGAGTAATTATAATGGGTGACTTTAATCATCCAAATATAGATTGGGATAGTGGTAGTGTAAAAGACAGAGAGGGGCAAGAGTTCCTAGAGTGTGTTCAGGAGAATTTACTGCAGCAGTATGTGTCCAGTCCAGCAAAAAAGGAGGCATTGTTAGAAATGAGGTGCACCAAGTAGATCAAGTGTATCATAAGGTTTAGGGTGACGGTAGAAAAGGATAGTGGGAAATCCAGAGTAAGAATAATTAACTCCGAGAGAGCTGACTTCAATGGGACAAGAATGGACCTGGGCAGGATAAACTGGAACCAAAGGTTGGCAGGAAAACCTGTAGCTGAACAATGGGCTACCTTCGCAGAAGAAATGGTGCAGGCACAGTCAAGGTATACCCCCTCGATAGGGAAAGCTAAGGCAAATAAATCCAGAGCTCCCGGGATGAAAAAGGAGATAGAAATTAAGATATAGAAGAAAAAGTGTGCTTATGACAGGTGTCAGAAAATACAATTGAGAACCAAGCTGAATACACAAGGTTTAGAGAGGTGAAGAAGCAAATAAGAGAAGCAAAAAGGGATTAGGAGAAAAGACTGGCAGCCAAGATAAAGGGGAATCCCAAAGTCTTCTATTGACACAGTAAACAGTAAAAGGGTGGTAAAAGGAGTAGGGCCAATTAGGGACCTAAAAGGGAATTTACACATTGAGGCAGGGGGCATGGCTGAAGTGTTAAATGAATACTTTGCATCTGTCTTTACCAAGGAAGCAGATGGCACCCAAGCCATGGTGACAGAGAAGGAAACTCTGTCATAAGAAGAGGTCAAAATTGATAAGGAGCAGGTATTGGATAAACTGTCGGTACCTAAAGTTGACAAGGCACCAGGACCGGATGAGATGTATCCAACGATATTCAAGGAAGTGAGAGTAGAAATTGCAGGGCACTGGCCATGATCTTTCAGTCTTCTCTAGACTCGGGAGGTGCCAGAGGACTGAAGAATTGCAACATTATGCCCTTGTTTAAAAAAGCTTATAATGATAAGCCCAGCAATTACAGGCCAGTCTGTTTAACTTCGGTGGTGGGGAAACTTCTAGAAACAATTATTTGGGATGGAATTAATCATCGCATGGAAAATGTGTGTTGATTAGGAAGAGCCAGCATAGATTTCTTAAGGGAAAATCATGTTTAACTATCTTGCTGGAGTTTTTTGAAGAGATAACAGAGAGGGTTGATGAGGGTAATGCTGTTGATATGGTGTACATGGACTTTCAAAAGGCATGTGATACAGTGCCACACAACAGGCTTATGAGAAAAGTTATAGCTCATGGAATAAAAAGGACAGTAGCAATGTGGATACAAAATTTGCCGAATAATAGGAAACAGTGAGTAATGGCTAATGGATATTTTTTTGGGCTGGAGGAAGGTTTGTAGTGGAGTTCCCAGGGGTTGGTATTGGGACCCTGGCTTTTCCTCATATATATTAATGATCTAGATCTAGGTGTGCAGGGGGCAATTTATAAGTTTGCGGATGAGATAAAACTTGGAAGCATTGTAAACCGTGAGGAGGATAGTATAGAACTTCAAAAAGACATAGACAAGTTGGTGGAGTGGGCAGATAGGTGGCAGATGAAATTCAATGCTGTTATGACTGATGCAATTGGGAAAGCGGAGTTATTTTAAAAATCCCAGAGGGAAACTTTAAACAACCGTCATAACCAATAATTTATGTGTTATGTTTGAGATGCGACTCTAAACTCAGGAATCAGACCTCTAGTTCTCGAGGTTTTACATTAAGATAAATGAAACATTTTATTAATTTAAACAGGTTAAAAATATATATACACGTGGCTACAAATTACTACTATCATAACTTTTTAAACTAATCTCCATTGAGGCAACAGCAACCCATAGACTTAACCAGACACTAGGCAAAGCATTTTTACGTACGAATTCAAAATGAGGTTTCTTTCACTGTGGAGCCAGTTGGAGGCTTGCAGCTGCCTTTTGATCTTACATTGCCTCTGCCTGCACACACGAAAACTACTGGTTGTACCTACCAGCTCCATTGAATGTTAATTCTCATTGTATCATTTAAGTTATGAAGAGAGGTTGGATAGACTTGGGTTGTTTTCATTGGAGCAGAGAAGATTGAGGGGCAACCTGATCGAGGTGTACAAGATTATGAGGGGCATGGACAGGGTGGATAGGGAGCAGCTGTTCCCCTTAGTTGAAGGGTCAGTCACGAGGGGACACAAGTTCAAGGTGAGGGGCAGGAGGTTTAGAGGGGATGTGAGGAAAACCTTTTTTACCCAGAGGGTGGTGACAGTCTAGAATGCGCTGCCTGGGAGGATGGTGGATGCGGGTTGTCTCACGTCCTTTAAAAAGCACCTGGATGAGCACTTGGCATGTCATAACATTCGAGGCTATGGGCCAAGTGCAGGTAAATGGGATTAGGTAGGTAGGTCATGTGTTTCTCACGTGTCGGTGCAGACTCGATGGGCCAGAGGGCCTCTCCTGCACTATATGTTTCTGTAATTCTGTATCAGCAGCCTCTTTTAACTTCACCTTTTAACAATGAAACCCCTTTCATAATACCAATTTTATTAGTAATATAAACATATTGCTTGGCAGCTGCTAGAAAGGTATCAATTTTCACCCCACTTCTTGAATGCTCTATTCAAAAAATGCAAATGCACGCTATCTCTCTTACGTTTCAAAACTATTACATGTCAAAGCACCCAGACTAGCTGGCTTTAATCCAATTAAGACAGACCCACAGACTAAAACTCTATTTTAAAAGAAAAAAGTTTTCTAAAATATATACATTAATAGCTTCACGACAAATGCTGAGAAGTGTGAGGTGATTCATTTTGGTAGGAAGAACATGGAGAGACAATATAAACTAAAGGGCATGACTCAAAAGGGTGTGCAGGAGCAGAAGGACCTGGGTATGCATATGCTTGTCATTAAAGGTGGCAGGACAGGTGGGGAAAGCAGTTAATAAAGCATACAGTATCCTAGGCTATATTAATAGGAACGTAGGTACAAGAGCAAGGAAGTTATGCTGAATTTGTACAGGACACTAGTTAGACCTCAGCTGGAGTATTGTGTACAGTTCTGGGCACCACATTTTGAGAAGGGTGTGCACACATTGGATAGAGTGCAGGAGAAGTTTACAAAAATGGTTCCAGGGATGAGAAACTTAATTTATGAAGGTAGATTGAACAAGTTGGGACTGTTCTCCTTGGAGAGGAGAAGGTTAAAAGGAAATTTGATAGACATGTTCAAAACCATGAGGGAGCTGGACAGAGTAGATAGGGGAGAATCAGCAGCCGCTCGTAAAAGGATCGAGAATGAGAGAGCACAGATTTAAAGTGATTTTCAGATTTAAAGTGATTTTCAAAAGAAGCAAATCCGATGTGAGAAAAAACGTTTTCACACAGCGAGTGGTTCAGGTCTGGAACGCACTGCCTGGAGGTGTGGTGGAGGCAGGTTCAATTGAGGTATTCAAGAGGGCATTGGGTGATTATTTAAATAGAAACAATGTGCAGGGTTATAGGGAAAAGGCAGGAGAATGGCACTGTGTCATAATGCTTATTCGGAGAGCTGGTGCAGACACGATGGGCCAAATGGCCTCCTGCACTGTAACAATTCTGTAATTCTGTGAATTAGTATCTAAACCAGAATATAACCACCTCCTGAACTCTCAATGGTGTGTTATGAAAACATCTAGGATATTCTGGGAGTGATTACCAGGCTGTAGCCTTAACTCCGGTTTCTGGTGGTGTTTGTAAAGCACTGAAAAGATTTGTAAGATTTGAACCCCTTCATGAGATTCAGTTTAAAAAAACACCCACAACAACAAGTTGCATTTATCTGACATCTTTAACATAGTAAAATGTTCCAAGGCAGTTAACAAACAAAATTTGATGCAAAGCTGCATAAAGAGATATCAATAAGGTCCTTGTCCCAGACATCTTCAGCTGCTTCATCAATGACCTTCCTTCCATCATATGGCCAGAAGTGGGGATGTTCGTAGCTAATTGCACAGTTTTGGGGCTGATGGTGAAATGTCTCTAGGGCGCGCGCACTAGCCTCCAATCCTTGAGCAGTGTTGATTGCTGAGTTGGTGTGATGGCTCTAGAGGCACATGGATCCGTTGCCAGGTCAGGGGGAGCTCCTGGTAAACAGGGGAGTGGAGGTGGGCTATGAAAGGATTGAGGAATGGGTGGCTGAATGTGACGAGGGCTCTCTTCAAAGCACCTCTGAAATTGAAAACGCCTTGGCCCCTCTGACCGTGGCATGATTCCCGCAACAATTACAGAGGCTCCCACTGCACAGATACAGGTGATACAGCCTGTACTGGGCTCCTGATGGACTCTGCAACTCTGTGGGTAGTTACTCTGGCAACTAATGCACAAGAATAGCAAAACCAGCAATCTGCCCCCACATTAGTTCCAGGTTCTAGGGTGCACAATGTAGAAACATGGAAATACTTAGAAGTAAATGCATAAATATACATAGTTGCATAATGGGTAATGCATGGCACTGTGTGTTTCATTTGTGCACTTAAACATATGTTTGATATTTTACTTAATGTCATGTGATGCTTATTACCCCAGTGGTCCATGACCAGATTTAGGGATATGGAGATGGAGCCCATGAAAGGGGTAACAGAGTTGAAGCAAGCAGGAGGAATGACTGCCTGGAGGCTCATTAAGTAGCTGCTTGCCACTTAACATGACTGCTAATGCTCCTTAAGGAGGCTGCATGGCATTTTGGTGGGTAATGCTTCAACTAACACCCTTTCTTAATATCGGCCAATTGTTTGGGAATAAACACAGCACTGGTGTTGATTTCAAGCAGTAATTAAATGTTTGTTGCTTCTGGAGCTATGAAGAGAACATCTAAAACACATCAGGAGACTTTATGAATATTATGTCATTATGTCAAGATTCACCAACAGTTGAGCAAAATTTACCTGGAAATTTTCTGAGGACTTCCCCTAAAAACCATAAGTGCTGTGATACTTTACATTATAGAAATCACCAGAAGAAATTGAGTTTTATCTTTGTTCAAAGGATGTGGATGTTGCTGGCTAGGTCAGTATTTATTGCCTACCCTTAATTGCCCTTGAGAAGATGGTGGTGTGCTGCCTTCTTGAACCGCTGCAGTCCATGTGTTGTAGGAATACCCACAGTGCTATTAGGAAGGGAGTTCCAGGATTTTGAACCAGTGATATATTTCCAAGTCAGGATGGTGTGTAACTTGGAGGAGAACTTGCAGGTGGTGGTGTTCCCATGCATCTGCTGCCCTTGTCCTTCTAAGGTGGTAGAGGTCAAGGGTTTGGAAGGTGCTGTCAAAGGAGCCTTGGAGAGCTCCTACAGTATGTCTTGTACATGATACACACTGCTACCACTGTGCGTCTGTGGTGGAGGGAGTGGATGTTGAAGGTGGTGGATGGGATTGCCAATCAAGTGGGCTGCTTTGTCCTGGACGGTGCCAAGCTTCTTGAGTGTTGTGAGAGCTGCACTCCTTCAGGCAAGTGGAGAGTATTCCAACACACTCCCATCTTGTGCCTTGTAGATGGTGGATAGGCTTTGGGGAGTCAGAATGTGAGTCACCTGGTCATCGTGGGCATTTTGCTAGGGGTCCCCCTAGATCTAGAGAAATGGGAGAAAGGCATAAGGCCAGACAATGCAGCACCAGCTTCTGCAGAAGAAAGGAACAGGAGGCTGAGATGACATCCTTCACCCCTGTGGATATAAGATATCTCTCCACCTCGGAATCTTTTCCACTAGGACCTCCAGTGCAATGTCTGAGAACACCCGGTCCCTGGGCCATGTGAACATGTGCCTGTGCGCCAGCCATTCCATGGAAATGGGTCCGAGGAGCCCTCAGAGACTGCACCACTGAAATTGTGTCCAATCAGCACTTGAGTGCTAAACCTGCACTTTTCTGATTTAGCACCTCCAGGCAAGTTGAAATGATGGTAATCAGCAACTGTGTTGCTACACCCAGACTTTCAAACAGATGTGTCTTGTTAGCACTGCACATTTAGCGCTTATTTTCACCTGTTGGCTAAAATAAACACCCGATTTTATTTCCCTTCCCTCACCACCCCCATAACAACAATTGCAGTATATTATGGATGGAGAGATAAAGATTAAGTCTGCTTATGCACCATAAGTAGTGACAGAAACAAAAATAAAGAACCGCTCTTAGAGTGTAAATAACAACAAAACAGCATTAAAATGTTAAAATGCGAAAAAAAAGTGATGACTCATCCTTGATGTCCCACACCAGTCTATTACATTTTAATGGATGTGTCCCATATTACACAGTGAGGAACTTATTGCATTAAAGGCACCAGTTGATCTATTACTTTCCCCAATTCAGCACAGAAGGAGGCCAATTTGCCCGTCTTGTCAATGTTGCTTCTCTCCAAGAGCAAGTCATCTAGTTCCACTCCCCCGGTTTTTCTGCAAATTTTTCTCTTCAGATAATTGTCCAATTCTCTTTTGAAAGCTATGATTAAATCTGCCTCTACAGTATCAGGCACTTCATTCCAGATTCTAACCACTCGCTGAGTAAAAGGATTTCCTCAAGTTACCATTATTTCTTTTGTAATCAGTGTTCTCTGGTTCTTGACCCTTTTGCTAACAGGAACAGTTTCTCCCTATCTACCTTGTCCAGACCCTTTATGATTTTGAACACCTCTATCAAATTACCTCTTAATCTTTTCTTCTCCAAGAACAGCCCCAATCTATTCACGTAACTGAAGTGACTCATCCTTGGAACCATTATCGCGAATCTTTTCTGCACCCTCTCTATTACGTCTTCACCTCATTCCTAAAGTGTGTTACCCAGAACTGGACACAAGACTCCAGTTGATGTTGAACCAATGTTTCGTACAGGTTTATCATAACATCCTTAGTTTTGTACTCGATGCCCCTACTTACAAAGCCCAGGATCCTGTATGCTTTATTAATTGCCTTCTCAACCTCTTCTGCCACCTTCAATGATTTGTGCACATATAACCCCAGGGTCCCACTGCCTCTCCACACCCATTAGAATAGTACTTTTTATTTTATATTGTTTCTCATGTTTCCTACCAAAATGAATCACTTCACACTTTCTGCATTAAATATCATCTGCCACTTGTCTGCGCGTTCCATTAGCCTATGTCCTCTTAAAGTTTATCAGTATCCACCTCACAGTTCACAATACTTACAAGTTTTGTTCCCAAATTTTGAAATTGTGCCCTGTACACCTAAGTCTAGGTCGTTAATATACACTGTAACCTATCCAGTCCGAATGCTTAGGACCAAATCATTTCTGTATTTCAGAGTTTTCTGGATTATAGAATGATGTTACAATACCTAACCACAAGGGTGCGAACCGGAAAATACGGTGGATACAAATATTTACCTGAAACATAAAACAGTGACAAAACATTAGAAAGCAGTAATAAAGATTATTTTGCTTAATCAAATACAGTATCTTCAATGTTTACAGTCCTAAAGTACTGTACTAAACAGTCGAGTGGCAAGTCTGTGAGTTGCTTGGTTCTGTCCAAAAAATACCATTGTCCGGGTATTAGATTTCCAGACTGGAGAAGTTACAGTGTATAATTGGAAAAACAAAGGCCCCAACACTGAATGTTGGGGAACCTCACGGCATATATTCCTCCAGTACAAAAAAAACATTTACCACTACTCTCTGTTTCCTGCCACTCAGCCAATTTCATATCTATGCTGCTCCTGTCCCATTTATTCTATGGGTTCTAACTTTGCTGCCAAGCATATCCTGTGGCACTTTATCAAATGCTATTTGGAAGTCCATGTATACCACATCTACCGCATTATACTCATCAACCCTCTGTACGTTGTCAAAAATTCAAGCAATTAAGCTTGATTTATACTTAACAAATCAGTGCTGGGTTTCCATAGCGTGAGACTTTGGAGGTTTAAACAGCTGGGCCGGCGGTGGCTCAGTCTGTAGACCAATGGCATTTGGAGCAATAAACAGAGGGTGCTGTCATAGGGAAACAGGCAAAGTGACTGATTGGTGAGTATTTTGCCTGTTTATCTTTCAAAACTCATGTAATTTAGTAGTAGTAAGATTTCATTAGTACTAATAAGGTTTATTAGCAGCAGCAAAGCTGATTGGGAGGAGTAGGGTTTATTAATTGTAAATTAATTAAGAAAATAATAATAAATTAATTAACATAATAAAGATGGCAGGGCAGGTAATGTGTTGTGACTGCAGAATGTGGGAATTCCTGGGCGCCTGTGTGATCCAAGGCAAATACGTCTGCAGTGAGTGTCTACGGCTTGAGGAGCTTCAGCTCAGAGTCATTGAGCTAGAGGCCGAGATACAGATACTGCAATGCATCAGGGAGTGGAAAAGTTACCTGGACACTTTATTCCAGGAGGCAGTCACACCCCTTAGGTTAGGATCCTCTCATTTGGTCGGTGGTCAGGTACAGGAGGTGTGACTGCGAGTGAGGCAGCTATGGGAACCCAAAAGGTGGAAGTGGAGGGGCCATAGCCCTTGCAATTGTCCAAAAGGTTTGAGGTTCTTGCAGCCTGAATGAATGACAGTGGGGGCTGGAGGGTGGATGAGCAAACTGACCATGGCACCATGGTATAGGAAGCCATTCAAACAGGGGAAGTAAATAGGAAAGTAGTGGTAGTCGGGAACAGTATAGTCAGGGGGATAGACACAGTTCCCTGCAGCTGAGAGCGAGAGTCCAGACAGCTGTGTTGCCTGCCTGGTGCCAGCGTTCAGTGCATCTGCTCTGAGCTGGCAAGGAACCTGCAATGGGAGAGGGGGTTCTAGTGGTTGTCCACATGGGTACCAGTGAAATTTGGTAATGTAATTGATGGTAATTGAATGTCAAGGCGAGATGATTGGATTCTCTCTTGTTGGAGATGGTCATTGCATGGCACTTGTTTGGCATGAATGTAACTTACCACTTATCAGCCCAAACCTGAAGGTTGTCCAGGTCTTGCTGTATATGAACACAGAGCGCTTCAGTATCTGCGGAGTCATGAATGGTGCTGAACATTATGCAATCATCAATGAACATCCCCACTTCTGATCTTATGAAACAGGGAAGGTCATTGACGGTTGGGCCTAGGACAGTACCCTGAAGAACTCCTGGGTGTTCTTTGGACTGTAATGATTGACCTCTAACAACCATAACCGTCTTCCAGTTTTACCAGCATTTTCTGCTTTCACAAATATCTTCCTTTGTGCTAGGTATGATTCCAACCAGTGAGAGTTTTTCTCCAGATTCCCATCGACTCCAATTCTGCTAGGGCTCCTTAAAGCTACACTTGGTCAAATACTGCTTTGATGTCAAGGGTAGTCCATCTCACCTCACCTCTTGACGCCAGCTCTTTCGTCCATCCTTGGACCAAGGCTGTAATGAGGTCAGGAGCTGATTGGCCCTGGCAGAACCCAAACTGAGCGTTGGTAAGCAAGTGAAAACTGTCCCAATGTTACAGTTCCCACTTTCCCTAGCATTATTGTCAGTACCTTATGAATTGAAACCCACTTCTCCCACACCAATCTTTGAGCCAAACATTAACTCTCTAATCTTACTTACCCTACGCCAATTTGCTTGTGGCTCAGGTAGTAATCCAGAGGTTATTACCTTTCAGGTTCTGCTTCTTAATTTAGCCCCTAGCTGCTCATACGCCCTCAACAGACTCTCTTTCTTGGTTCCACCTGCAAATTCCCCTCCAAGCCACTCACCATCTTGACTTGGAAATATATCACTGTTCCTTCACTGTCACTGTGTAAAAATCCTGGAACTCCCTCCCTAACAGCACTGTGGGTGTACCTACACCACATGGACTGTAGCGGTTCAAGAAGGTGACTCACCATTACTTTCTAAAGGACAATTAGGGATGTGCAATAAATGCTGGCCTAGCCAGTGATGCCCACATCCCATGAAAGAATAAAATAAACATGAACCATGCTGGGACCAGTGTTTTGGCAAGTCATATAAGTAAAGCAGTCGAGAGGGCTTTCAACTGAATACTGAGACCAAAGGATCAAGTTTGGGAATATGTAATAAATTAAACAGTGAAGACAAGGCAAGAGAGCAAATTAGGAATCAGGGAAATGATGATCAGAGCATGGCAGGAGTGGGCAGAATGTACAAAACCTAAGAGTGCACCAGCAGATAAGGCCAAAGATTATAAAACTAGTAAAAAGTCAGAACTAAAGGCTTTGTATCTGAATACATGTAGCATTTGGAACAAAATAGATGAATCAACAGTGCAAATAGAAATAAATATGCATGACCTGACAGCCGTTTCAGAGACATGGCTGTATCTGAGACGGGGAGAGGATGGCATAGTGGCATTGTCACTGGACAAGTAATCAGAGACCCAGGATAATGCTTTGGGGACCCAGGTTCAAAAGCCACCATGGCAACTCGTGGATTTTGAGTTCAATAAAAATCTGGAATTAAAAGAAACCATTGTCAATTGTCAGAAAAAAATCATCTGGTTCACTAATATCCTTTAAGGAAGGATACTCAAGGCTCACAACAATGTGGTTGACTCTTAAATGCCCTCTGAAATGGCCTAGCAAGCCACTCAGTTGCATCAAACCACTATGAAGACTATAAGGAATGAAAATGGACCACCCGGCATCGACCTAGGTACTGGAAACGACAACAGCAATCACAGCTCTGTCGACCCTGCAAAGTCCTCCTTATAACATTTGGGGATTTGTGCCAAATTGGGAAAGCTGTCCCACAGACTAGTAAAGCAACAGCCTGACATAGTCATCCTCATGGAATCACATCTTACAGATAATGTCCCAGACACCACCGCCACGATCACCATCCCTGGCTCCATCCTGTCCCACCAGCAGGACAGACCCAGCAGAGGTGGCAGCACAGTGATATACAGTCGGGAGGGAGTTGACCTGGAAGTACTCAACGTTGACTCCAGACCACATGAAATATCATGGCATCAGGTCAAAGCTGGGCATGGACACCTCCTGCTGATTACCACATACTGCACCCGCCCTCAGTTTATAAGTCAATGCACCACCAGGTTGAACACCACTTGGAGGAAGCACTGAGGATGGCAAGGTCACAGAATGTGCTCTGGCTGGAGGACTTCAATATCCATCACCAAGAGTGACTCGGCAGCACCACTAAAGACCGAGCTGGCTGAGCCCTTAAAGACAGCTGCTAGACTGAGTTGGCAGCAGGTGGTGAGGGAACCAACAAGAGGGAAAAACATGACCTCATCCTCATCAACTTGCCTGCTGCAGATGTATCTGTCCCTGACAGTAAGAGTGGCCACCGCACAGTCCTTGTGAAGACAAAGTCCCATCTTCACATTGAATATACCTTCCAACATGTTAGAATGTAAGAACATAAGAAATAGGAACAGGAATAGACAATTTGGTTCCTCGAGCTTGCTTCGCCATTCAATAAGATCATGGCTGATCCTCTTGTGTTTCGATTTCCACATTCCCATCTAACCCCGATAACCTTTGATTCCTTTGCCTAACAAGAATCTATCTACCTCTGCCTTAAAAATATTCAATGACCCGCCTCCACCACCTTCTGAGGCAGAGAGTTCAAAGGTCGCACAACACTCTGAGAGAAAAAATTTCCCCTCATCCCTGTCCTAAAAGGGTGACCCCTAATTTTAAAACAATGCCTCCTAGTTCTGGACTCACCCACAAGAGGAATCATCCTTTCAATGTCCACCTTGTCAAGGCCATTCAGGATCTTGTATAATTCAATCAAATCACTCCTCACTCTTCTAAACTCCAGTGGAAACAAACCCAATCTGTCCAACCCTTCCTCATAAGACAACCCATTCATTCCAGTTATCAATCTAGTAAACCTCCTTTGAACTGCCTCCAATGCATTTACATCCTTCCTTAAATAAGAGGACCAAAACTGCACACTATATTTGAAGTGCAGTCTCACCAATGCCCTGTATGACTGAAGCAAAACATCCTTACTTATATGTTCAATCCCTCTCGTAATAAAAGATAGCATTCTATTAGCCTCCTTAATTACTTGCCGGACCTAACTTGCATACTAACTTTTTGTGACTCATGTACCAGAATACCTAGATCCCTCTGCACCTCAGAATTAAGCAGCTGTTCTCCATTAAAGTAATCCTCTGCTTTTTTGTTCTTCCTGCAAAAGTGAACAACTTCACATTTTCCCACATTAAACTCCATTTGCCAGATCTTTGCCCACTCACTCAACCTATCTATATCCATCTGCAACCTCCTCATATCCTCTTCACAACATACTTTCTGATGACTCTTTGTGTTATCTGCAAATTTAACTCCATGTCTTTACCCCCCTCACCTAAGTCATTGATGTAAATCATAAAAATTTGAGGCCCCAGTACAGACCCCTATGGGACGCCACTCGTAACATCCTGCCAATCCGAAAAAGACCCATTTATGCATACTCTCTACTTTCTGCCAGCCAGCAACCTTCTATCCATGCTAATATGTTACCCACTGCATCATGCGCTTTTATTTTCTGTAAGAGCCTTTGATGTGGCACCTTATCAAATGCCTTCTGGAAATCCAAGTACAGCACATGCACAGGCACTCCTTTATCCACTGTGCATGTTACTCCTTCAAAAAACTCCAATAAATTGGTTAAACATGATTTTCCTTTCACAAAACCATGCTGACTCTTCCCTATTGCCTTGAGCTCTTCTAAGTGCCCAGCTATAACCTCCTTAATGATCGATTCTAATAATTTCCCCATGACAGACGTCAAGCTAACTGGCCTATAGTTTTCTGTTTTCTGCCTCCCTTCTTGAAAAGAGGAGTTATATTTGCTACTTTCCAATCTGATGGAACCTTTCCAGAATCTAGCAATTTTGGAAAATTAACACCACCGCATCAACTACCTCATTAGCCGCCTCTTCAAAGACCCTAGGATGTAGTCCATTGGGACCCAGAGACTTGCCAGCCCGCAGCCCCATCAATTTGCTCAGTACCGTTTCCCTAGTGATTTCAATTTCACCAAGTTCCTTTCTCCTGTTCACCTCCTGATTTGCAGCTATTACTAGAATTTTTTTTGTATCCTCCATAGTGAACACAGAAGCAAAATATTTGTTCATTTCTCCTGTCATTTCCTTATTATCTACTATTAACTCCCACTGTCATTCTCAGAGGACCAACACTCACTTTACTTACTCTTATCCTTTTTAAATACCTGTGGAAACTCTTGCTATCCATTTTTACATTTCTAGCTAGCTTCCTCTCATATTCTAAATTCTTTCCCCTGATTAACCTTTTAGTCATTTTCTACCGCTCTTTATATTCTGTCCAATCATGTGTCCTGCCACTCATCTTTGCTTTTTCCTTAAGTTTGATGCTTTCCTTAACTTCTTTAGTTAACCACGAATGGTTGGTCCTCCTCTTAGAATTTTTCTTTACAGTAGGAATGTAATTATTTTGAATGCTCTGAAATATCCCCTTAAATGTCTGCCACTGCTTCTTTATTGATCTATCCTCTAGCCTAGTTTCCCAGTTCACTTTAGTTAGCTCAGCTTTCATCCCCACATAGTTGCTCTTATTTAAGTTTAAGATACTAGTCTTAGACCCACTCTTCTCCCTTTCGAACTGGATCATATTGTGGTGGCTGCTGCCTAGGGGTGCCTTTACTCTGAGGTCATTAATTAATCCTGTCACGTTACACAATACCAAATCTAATATAACCTGCTCTCTGTTTGGTTCGAGAACATGCTGCTCTAAGAAACTATCTCGAAAGCATTCTAAGAACTCCTCATCCAGCCCACTACTGCCAATCTGATTTTTCCAGTTTAGGTGTAGATTAAAATCACCCATAATTATTGCTTTCCCTTTATCACAAGCTCACAATATTTTCTCTTGAATACTTTGTCCTACACTGTGACTACGTTAGGGGGCCTGTAGACCACTCCCACTCATGACATTTTCCACCTACTATTCCTCATCTCCACCCAAACCGATTCTACATCCTGAACTCCTGAACCATGGTCATCTCTAATTATTACACCAATTCCCTCTTTGATTAACAGTGCTACCCCTCCACCTTTACCTAGCTTCCTATTCTTCTTGAATGTTATGTACCCTTCAATATTAAGGACCCAATCTTTGTCGTCCTGCAACCGAGTCTCAGTAATTGCTATCAGATCATATTTATTTATTTCAATGCGAGCCATCAATTCATTTACTTTGTTATGAATGCTATGTGCATTCAGATAGTGAGCCTTCAGTTTTGTCTTTTTGTTACCTTTGTAACGTTTAATCTTGACTGTTGATGTATTCTTAGGTTTTCTCTTTCTGTCCCTTCCTGACATTTTCCGACCCTCATTTCTCATAATACCATTTTGCTCTCCTATCTTAACTCTACACCTTGAATTGCTACCTCTACCCAAGCTTGACCCCTTACCCCTCTTGTTTAGTTTAAAGTCCTCTCTACTTCCCTAGTTATGCAATTTGCTAGGATACTCATCCCAGCACGGTTCAGGTGTAAACTGTGCCAAAGGTACAGCCCCCACTTTCCCCAGTACTGATGCCAGTGCCTCACAAACCGGAACCCACTTCTCCCACACCAGTCTTTGAGTCACGCATTCACCTCTCTAATCTTATTTGCCCTGTGCCAATTTGCACGTGGCTCAGGTAATAATCCAGAGATTATTACCTTTGAGGTTCTGCTTCTTAATTTGGTACCTGGCTCCTCATACTGACTTTGCAGAACCACCTTCCTAGTTCTACCTATGTCATCAGTACCTATATGGACCACGACAGCTGGATCCTCACCCTCCCACTGCAAGTTCCTCTTGAGTCCTGAGCAGATGTCCTGAACCCTGGCACTGGGCAGGCAACATAGCCGTCTGGACTCTTGCTCTTTGCTGCAGTGAACAGTGTCAATCCCCCTCACTATAGTAACCCCTACTAACACTACATTCCTTTTTGTTCCCCCCGCTTGAACGGCTTCCTGTACGGCAGTACCATGGCCACTCAGCTCATCCACCTTGCAGACCTCTCTTTCATCCACACAGGTTGTGAGCATCTCAAACCAGTTTGACAATTGCAAAGCTTGAGGCTCCTTCCCTACTGTTTGCTCAGTCCCATTACCTGCCTCACTGACAGTCACATCCTCCTGTCCCTCACTGCTGAAAAAACAGGTGACCGTCTTATAAGAGGTGTGATTGTCTTCTGGAACAAAGTATCCAGGTATTTCTCCCCCTCCCTTATGCTGCACAGTGTCTGCATTTCATCTTCCAGATCAATAATCCTGATCTGGAATTCCTTTAGCTGCTTACACTTCCTGCAGACGTGTTTGTCATGGATCACCTTGGTGGCCAAAAGCTCCCACATTTCACAGCTGCAACATAATACCTGTCCTCCATTCTAACTTAAGATATTTAATTTACTTTAATTACTTTCTTCCTATGTATGCTACAGTTTATTGTGTTAATTGAATGCTAGTACCACTGACAACTAAGGTTATGTGCTACTTAACTACAAGGTATGTCTTTGCGAGCTTTTACCCTGTGTCTCTGCCACTCTCTTCGTGCTCTTTTATCCTGTGTCTCCGCCGTTGTCCTCTCGCTCTTTTACCTTGTGTCTCCACTGCTCTCCTCGTGCTCTTTTATCTTGTGTCTCCACCACTCTCTTCGTGCTCTTTTATCCTGTTATGTGGCACTATCATCATGCTAAATAAATAGATTTTGAACAGATCTAGCGACTCCAGACTGGGCATCCATGAGGTGCTGTGGGCCATCAGCAGCAGCAGAATTGTACTTGACCACAATCTGTAACCTAATGGCCCAGCATATCACCTACTCTACCCTTACCATCAAGCCAGGGGATGAACCCTGGTTCAATGAAGAGCATAGGAGGGCAGGAACAGCACGAGGTATACCTAAAAATGAGGTATCAACCCGGTGAAGTTACAACACAGAACTACTTGCATGCCAAACAGCATAAGCAGCATGCGATAGACAGAGCTAAGCGATCCCACAGCCAACGGATCAGATCTAAATTCTGTATTCCTGTCACATCCAGTCGTGAATGGTGGTGAACAATTAAACAACTCATGGAGGAGGAGGATCCACAAATACCTCCATCCTCACTGATGGAGGAGCCCAGCACATTAGTGCAAAATAAAAGGCTCAAACATTTGCAAAAATCTTGAGCCAGATGTGCCGAGTGGATGATCCATCTTGGCCTCCTCCTGAGATCCCCTGCATCACAGATGCCAGTCTTCAGCCGATTTGATTCAGTCGACGTGATAGCAAGGCACTGGATGCTACAAAGGCTATGGACCCTGACAATATTCTGGCAATAGTATTGAAGACTTGTGCTCCAGCACTTGCCACGCTCCTGGCCAAGCTGGTCAAGTACAGCTACAACACTGGCATCTACCCAATAATGTGAAAACTTGCCCAGGCCTGTCCTGTCCACAAAAAGCAGGACAAATCCAACCCAGCCAATCTCCTGCCCATCAGTCTACTCTCAATCATCAATAAAGCAATGGAAGGGGTCATCAACAGTGTCATCTAGTGGCACTTGCTTAGAAATAACCTGCTCACTGACGCTCAGTTTGGGGTACTCCAGGATCACTCAGCTCCCAACCTCATTAGAGCCTTGGTTCAAACATGGGCAAAAGAGTTGAACCCCAGAGGTGAGGTGTGAGTGACTGCCCTTGACATCAAGGCAGCATTTGATTGAGTGTGACATCAAGGAGTCCAGCGAAACTGGAGTTAATGGAAATCAGGGGGAAAACTCTCAGCTGGTTGGGGTCATACCGAGCACAAAGTAAGATGGTTGTGATTGTTGGAGGTTATTATCTCAGTTCCAGGACATCATTACAGGATAGTGTCCTAGGCCCAATCATCTTCAGCTGTTTCATCAATGACCTTCCATCATAAGCTCAGAAGTGGGGATGTTCGCTGATGATTGCACAATGTTCAGGACCATTCATGACTCCTCAGATACTGAAGCAGTCCATGTCCAAATACAGAAGACCTGGACAATATCCAGGCTTGGGCAGACAAGTGGCAAGTTACAATTTTGCCACAAAAGTGCCAAGCAATGACCATCTCTAACAAGAGAGAATCTAACCATCGCCCCTTGATGTTCAATGGCATTACCATCGCTGAATCCCCCACTTACATCCTGGGAGTTACCATTGGACTAGCCATTAAAATACTGTGGCTACAAGAGCAGGTCAGAGGCTAGGAATCGTGTGATGAGTAACTCACCTCCTGACTCCCTAAAGCCTGTCTACCATCTACAAGGCACAAGTCAGTGTGATGGAATACTGTCCATTTGTCTGGCTGAACGCAGCTCCAACAACACTCAAGAAGCTTGACACAATCCAAGTCAAAGCAGCCCACTTAACTGGCACCCCATCCACATTAACTCCCTCCACCACCGATGCACAGTGGCAGCAGTATGTACCATCGACAAGATGCACTGCAGGAACTTACCAAGGCTGCTTTGACAGCACCTTCCAAACCCACGGCTGCTATCATCTAGAAGGACAAGGACAGCAGATGCATGGAACCTGCAAGTTCCCCTCCAAGCTGCACACCATCCTGATTTGGAAATATATCACCATTCCTTCACTGTCGCTGGGCCAAAATCCTGTAATTCCTTCCCTAACAGCACAGTGGGTGTACCTATACCACATGGATTACAGTGGTTTAAGAAGGCACCACCTTCTCAGAGGCAATTAGAGATGTGCACTATATGTTGACCGAGTCACCGATGTCCACATTGCATGAATGAATAAAAAAGATAATAAAGACTAGGACCTGAATATTCAAGGTTATATGACATTTAGGAAGGGCAGGAAGCTAGGAAAAGGTGGAGGAGTAGCTCTGTTAATTAAGGATGACATTGGTACAAGAGAGATGTCCTTAGTTTGGGAGATCAAGATGTAGAATCAGTTTGGGTAGAGATGAGAAATAGTAAAAGTAAGAAGTCACTTGTGAGAGTGGATTATGGACTCCCTAACAATTAGCACACTGTAGGATGGGGTATCCAGGAAGAAATAATGGGGGCTTGAAGGAGAGGTGTGGAGATAATTGAGTGATTTCAATCTACATATAGATTGACAAAAGTAACCTGGATGATGAGTTCATCAATTGCTTTCTTAGGAACATACAAACAAGGAGCAGGAGTAGGCCATTCAGCACCTCGAGCCTGCCGTTTAATAAGATCATGGCTGATCTGTTAGTGACCTGAAATCTGCATCCCACCTACTGTCGAGAACCTATTTTTCCTTTGCTTACCAAGAATCTATCCACCTCTGCCTTAAAAATATTCAAAAACTCTGCTTCCACCATCTTTTCAGGAAGAGAGTCCCAAAGACTCACAAATATCTGAGTGAAAAAATTACACCTCATCTCTGTTTTAAATGAGCAATCCCTTATTTTTAAATAGTGACCCCTGGTTCTAGATTCTCCCACAAGAGGAAACATCCTCTCGCATCCACCCTATTAAAACCCCTCAGGGTCTTATTTGTTTCAATCGAGTCACCTCTTCCTCTTCTAAACTCCAGGGGAAACAAGCCTAGTCCTCATAAGACAACCCACCCATTCCAGGTATTAGTCTGGTAAACCTTCTCTGAACTACTTCAATGCATTTACGTCCTTCCTTAAATAAGGTGACCAATACTGTACACAGTACTCCAAATGTGGTCTCACCTGTACAACTGAAGCATAACCTCCCTACTTTTATATTCAATTTTCTTTGCCATAAATGATAACATTCAATTAGCTTTTCTAATTACTTGCTGTACTAGCACTAGGACACCTAGATCCCTCTGCACCCTAGAGCTCTGCAATCTCTCACCATTTAGATAATATGCTTCTCTTTTATTCTTCCTGCCAAAATGGACAATTTCACATTTTCCCACATTCGACTCTATCTGTCAGACCTTTTCACACTCACTTAACCTATCTATATTTTTTTGTAGCCTTCTTATGCCCGCTCCACAACCTACTTTCCTATCTATCTTTGCATCATCAGCAAATTTGGCAACCACCCCTTCAATCCCTTCATCCAAGTCATTTTTATAAAATATAAACAGTTAAGGTCCCAGCACTGATCCCTGTGGCATGCCACTCGTGACATCTTGCCAACATGAAAAAGTCCCATTTATGTCTACTCTTTGCTTCCTGTTAGCTAGCCAATCTTCCATCCATGCCAATATGTTACCCCCTACACCATGAGCTTTTATTTTCTGCAATTACCTTTGATGTGGCACTTTATCAAGTGCCTTTTGGATGTCTAAGTACAGTACATCTACTGGTTCCCTTTTATCCACAGCACATGCTACTTACTCAAAGAGCTCCAACAAGTTGTTTAAACATGATTTCCCTTTCACAAAACAATGTTGACTCTGCCTGATTACCTTGAGCTTATCCAAGCTTTCTCTTGTACTCTATTTTCCCCTTGGTCCTTCTTTGCTGAATTCTAAAGTGCTCCCAATCCTCAGGTCTGTTGTTTTTTTCTGGTCAGTTTGTATGCCTCTTCCTTGGATCTAATACTATTTCTATTTCCCTTGTAAGCCATGGTTTGGCCACCTTCCCTATTTTACTTTTGTGCCAGACAGGAATAAACAATTGTTGCAGTTCACCCATGCACTCTTTGAATGTTTGCCACTGCCTATCCACCATCATCCCTTTAAGTAACGTTTCCTAACCCATCATAGCCAACTCGTGCCTCATACCATCGTAGTTTCCTTTATTAAGATTCAGGACCCTAGCCTCAGAATCAAATACATCACTCTCCATCTTGATGAAGAATTCTATCATATTATGGTCGCTCATCCCCAAGGGGCCTTGCACAACTAGATTGCCAATTATTCCTTTCTCATTACACAATACCCAATCTAGAATGGCCTGCCCTACAGTTGGTTCCTCAATGAGGCATCCTTGATCCGAGCACCAGGGAGGCAACATACCATCCTGATCTCATTTACGGCCACAGAAACACCTATCTATTCCCCTTACAATTGAATCCCCCATTACTATTGCATTCCCACACTTTTTACTCCTCCCCTGTGCAGCAGAGCCAGCCATGGTACAACAGATTTGGCTGTTGCTACTTTCCTCTGAGAGGCATTTCCCCCAACAGTATCCAAAGCAATATCTGTTTTGCAGGGGAATAGCCACAGGAGATTCCTGCACTGCCTGCCTAGTCCTCTTGTTCTGCCTGGTGGTCACCTATTCCCTTCCTACCCGTGGACTCTTAGCCTGCGGTGTGACCACCTCTCTATACGTGCTATTCACAATACTCTCCACCTCGCGGATGTTCCACAGCGTCCCCAGCCGCCGCTTCAGCTGCAAAACCCGGGCTTCTAGGAGCTGCAGCTGGAGACACTTCCCGCACACATGCTGGCCCCGGGCACTGGAAATGTTCCAGGCTTCCCACATACAGCAGGAGGAGCACACCACGGCTTTAAGCTCTCCTGCCATGACTTACTCCTTTAAATTAAATTAAACCAAATATATTTGGCATCTGTCTTCACCGTAGAGGATACAAATAACACCCCAGAAATAATTGTGAATCAGGAGGTGAAAGGGAGGGAGGAACTTAAAACAATTGCAATCGCCAGGGAAAGGATACTAAGAAAATTATTAAAACTGACAAGCCCCCCTATCCTGATGGATTTCATCCTCGGGTCTTCAAATAAATGGCTGCTGAAATCGTAGATACCTTGGTTTAATTTTTCCAAAATTCCCCAAATTATGGAAAGGTCTCATCAGATTGGAAAATAGCAAATGTGACTCCTCTATTCAAGAAAGGAAGGAGACAGAAAGCAGGAAACTACAGGCCACATCTGTCATGAAGAAAATGCTAGAATCTATTATTAAGAAGGTTATAGTGGGGCACTTAGAAAATCTCAATGCAATCAGGCAGAGTCAACATGGTTTGTGAAAGGCAAATCATGTTTGAATAATTTATTGAAGTTGTTTGAGGAAGTAACAAGCAACATGGATAAAATGGAACCTGTGGCTGTGCTGTACTTAGATTTCCAGAAGCTATTTTACAAGGTGCCCCATCATAATTCATTGCACAAAATAAGAGCTCATTGTGTTGTGGGTAACATATTGGCATGGATAGAGGATTGGTTAGCCAACGGCAAACATAGAGTAGGCATAAATGGGTCATTTTCAGGCTGACAAGATGTGGTGAGTGGCATGCTACAGGGATCAGTGCTGGGCCCTCAGCTGTTTACAACTTATATCAATGATCTGGATGAAGGGATTCTTGACTAACAAGGGAGGCAAAAGTTTCTGGTGGTAGGGGAGGATATGAAATTGAGGCCACAATCAGATCAACCATGATCTTATTGAATAGTGGATTCTAGAGGCTGATTAGCCTATTCCTGCTCCTAATCTGTACGCTTGTATGTTCACATTTTTCCAAATTATTATTTCCAAAAGCTTTCCCGCCACGAGGTTAAACTGATTGGTTGTTGTTGCTGGGTTTATCCTTACACCCTTTCTTGAATAAGGGTGGAACATTTGCAATGCTCCAGTTCTCTGGCCACCACCCCCGTATCTAAGAAGGATTGAAAGAATATAGCTAGTGCCTCTGTAATTTCCACTTTTACTTCTGTCCGTGTCCTTGGATGCATCTCACCCACTCCTCGTGACTTATGAGCTTTAAGTATTTATCTATCTATATCTTCTCTTTAGCAATTTTTAGCCCATCCAATGCCTCAACTGCCTCCTCTTTCACTATGACTTGGCAGCACCTTCTTCCTTGGTAAATGCAGATGCGAAGTACTCATTTAGCACTTTAGCCATGTCCCGTGCCTCCATGTATAAGTTCCCTCTAAGATTCGTAATTGGTTCCACTCCTTCCTTTACCACACTTATTCCAATTTTATGCCTATAGAAAGCTTTTCCCTCTTACATTAGCTGTCATACTCATTCTCCTTATACTCTCGCTCTTTGCTGCTCTTATTTTTTTATCTCCCCTGTGAACCTTCTATATTCAGCCTGCTTCTCAATATATTAGCCACATGACACCTGTCATATGCAGCCTTTTTCCAATTAATCTCACTCTGTATCTTTTTTTAAATTAATTCATGGGATGTGGGCTTCACTGGCTGGGCCAGCATTTATTGTCCATCCCTAGCTGCCCTTGAGAAGATAGTGGTGAGCTGTCTTCTTGAACAACTGCATCTATGTGGTGTGGGTACACCCACAGTGCTGTTAGGAAGGGAGTTCCAGGATTTTGACCCAGTGACAGTGAAGGAACAGCGATATATTTCCAAGTCAGTATGGTGGGTGACTTGGAGGGGAACTTCCAGGTGGCAGTGTTCCCATCTATCTGCTGCCCTTGTCCTTCTAGATGGTAGTGGCAGTGGGTTTGGAAGGTGCTGTCTAAGGATACTTGGTGAATTCCTGCAGTGCATCTTGTAGATAGTACACACTGCTGCTATTATGTGTTGACGGTGGAGGGATTGAATGTTTGTGGATGTGGTGCCAATCAAGCGGGCTGCTTTGTCCTGGACAATGTCAAGCATCTTGAGTATTGTGGGAGCTGCATTCATCCAGGCAAGTGGGGAGTATTCCATCACACTCTTGACTTGTGCCTTGTAGATGGTGGACGGGCTTTGGGGAATCAGGAGGTGAGTTACGCACCACAGGATTCCTAGCCTCTGACCTGCTCTTGTAGCCACAGTATTTATATGGCTGGTCCAGTTCAGTATATGGTCAAAGATAACCCCTGGGTTGTTGACAGTGGAGGATTCAGTGATGGTAATACCATTGAACATCAAGGAGTGATGGTTAGATTCTCTCTTGTTGGAGATGGTTAATTCACCACACATCCATTATTCATCTACCAACAACATCTATCAGGATTTATACCTAAAATTCATATGCTGCACCTCAACCTCACATGCTTAGCAATGCTGTAAGCCTCAAACCCACACCTCACATCCGCACAATATTCAACCATGATAGGCACATCAACCAAGCAGATTGCACCACGCTCACTGACACACTTCTCTCTCTTTTGTAAGAGAAGGTGGGACACAATTTGAGGCAGCAGGAGGTATCCAGAGGGAGACAGGCACACCTGCATGTCTTAACCCTCATAGGGGAGACTTTGCTGGCCATTATTAGAATGCCCACTGCTGAGGCCTTGGCTAGCAGCAAGACGATAGTATCCTCAAACCTTAATCCTCTTTCTCACATCCCACTTCCTCCTCACCCCACACTCTCCTCTGATTCATAAGGTGCAGATGGTGTACGTGTGCACTCTTACAATCTCACCCCCCCGCCCCTATCTAAACCACAACTTTACTCTGATGAACTTTGACCTGGAAGCAGTAATGCTAAGGAGAATTTGTATTTTCTTTAAAATGCCTAGGGAATCTGTTGTTGTTTTGAAGAATGTTTGAAAAGGACTTTAAAGAATTTGCATCATTGCAAAGGAATCAATTTTACTTTTATTGGATAATAAAAATGCTGGTCCATGTGACCTGGAAGCCCTTAACCTGGAAGCAGTACCAACAGGAAGGAAGTTAAGACCTGAATCTGTGTGGCTGGCAGACAAGAAGGAAAGCTACAAGCAGAGGAGCTGGAAAGTGAAGGCGACTAGCACACAAATGTAAACACAATGAGAAAGCGGATAGAGACACAACGAGGAACAGAGAGATTTATTGTGAAGAGAAGCAGATCACTCTCAGGAAGAGGTCAGTTTGTCTCTTTGGCAGAAAAAGAGACAGGAACTCTTGAGGTACTGTGCAAGTTGGTTAAAAATATCTAAAACCTGGAAAGCTGTGTGAACAATTCGGAGATACTATAGAGCTAGGTGTTTTCCTAGAAGAGGCCAAACTGTAAACTGGGGTGTTATTGGTTGGTTGGTTAAAAAGGAATTCTGGAAAGCTGCACCATCAGGACTGTTGTGACCAGAGGGTAAGAGGGTTCTTGGAAGTGCATCTTGCTGATGATAATTGTAACTGTGAAACTCAAAGGTGAAAGCTGTTGTTGGATTGGACTTCTGACCTCCCCTGCGTGAATAAGGAACAGCATGCTGTGGAACTATGTAGCTACCTAGTGCCACATTTGTATTGGGAGTGATACAAATCGTTGTGGTTGCATGAAATGTGTCTCTGTTGTATTGCATATTTAAAGTAAAATTTACCTTTTTATTTGCAGTATCATTTGCCTGATAATTCATGTTTAATTTACATTGGTTCTGATTCATATTGAAGTAAAAGTTACAAAATATAAAATTTTGTTGGTAATTTCTTCATTTGGGAATCATTAAGTCAATTTGGTTATTTTGGTTTATGGTTCCCCTGTTTTGATATTCCAGATTTATTAACTAAATTTAAATACCACTAGATGCCATGATGGGATTCGAACCCATGTCCCCAAAGCATTAGCCTGAGCCTCTGGATTACTAGCCTGGTGACATTACCGATCTCCCCTCTGTGATTTATGAATGCAACTGACTGCTCCCAGGGAGCTTTAATGGCCACATGGTCACTGACACTATGCAGTCAGAGGAAACCCAGCAATGACACCCAATGCGGATGACCTTGCAGCAGTGGTGAAGTGGGTAAAATCGTTGGCATGTCTAAATAGGGCATCGCTAGGCCACAGCTCACCTCCTTTATGCACCTAGGTGTGGGGGCGGGAGATTTGGAGAGGGGCTGATTACAGAGTCACTCCAGTTTCCTTGACCAGGAAGCACTGGATATAACAGATGTTTGCATTTGCATCCAACATCACACCAAGGTTCCCTAAAGGCCATCCTTACATCATTGATTTTAATGTGAGATGAGTCAAATAAACTTTAATTTTTCTACTGAGGGCTCCAACTGCCACAAAATAATAGTTTTTGACCCAGAGGCTGCAGTTTCACTGTCAATTCAACTACACGCAATGCAGCTTTCCTTTCAGATATCCAATTCATGCAATCTGGCCAAGCAGTGGAAAAACACCAAGCAGAGGGTGATGATGAAAAGACAGCACCATCACTTGAATTCACGTTTGCACCCACCAACTCAGATATTGACACTGCACATAACTTAGAGGATGAATTAGAAGCAGGATCTGCTCATAGTGAGACACTGGTAAAAAATTTCACAAAAGTTCTGCTTTTAGGACTTTGATGGGGCAACCTACAGAAGAAGGCTGATGGGTGTACGCAATGAAATGCATTGGGAAACCTGCCAGAAAGCCTGCATCAGGAATTCAATTCCAACTTTGCACAGAGCTCAGTGCAGAGCTTGGAGCACATCGTCTCCAGCACGGAAGTGGTGGCCAATTTAATGAGAACACTTGTGAACCCAATCATTACTCGGGCTGCTGAGGTGGCACCCCGGAAGAATGGTAGCGGCACTGTGGAGTATGAACCAGCTGTCCTCTCTCAGGATAACAACATTTCTCCAGGCATTAAAGATATATACAAGTGTGGTTAGTTTATGGATGTATATAATATGTAATAGTTTGCTATACAAATTTGGTTTGAAATGTTTATTTTGCGGTGGCTTTTAGCTTTGTGTTGTGGCCAAGTGGATGCTGTGATGGTCAGTGACAGAGGGCAGGTAAGTTTGAGACTGCTGTTGAATGGGAAATGGGGTTGCAGTTACTGGTATATCACCCAAATTAGTCCTTCATAGTTGGCCCAGGCAGAAAGGGGATGTCAAAGATTGCAGCCTCCCTTCCTGTTCCTCCACTTCCTCTGCTTCCTTCTCCAGCTCCTGCTCCCCAGCTGTACACTGTGCTCTCATGTTGGCAAAGCTGTGCAGATGCAGCTGACCACCACATATCTTGATATGTGCTCTGTTGAGTTTTGCAGGATTCCTCCCGAGCGGTCTAGACAGTGGAAGCGTGATTTCAACATGCATGTGGTCTGTATCACATTTCATGTGGCAGAATTGGCTTTTGTTGTATGCATTCTGCGTACATGTGCATGGGTTAAGCCCATGTCATCATAGCCATTGTCACCCAATAGCTATCCTTTGGTTGTCATGTTGGCCCAAATGCAACTGGCACGGAAGACTGGAAAGTATGAGGCCTCAGGCCTGCTGCCAGGATGTCAGGCATTAAACTGCATGATTTGCAGCCTATGGTTGCGCAACTGGTTCCACATTTGGGGTGTGGAATCCCTTTTGGGTTTGGCATAGGGCAGAGTTGATCTGCAGCACCCACAATGTAACGTGTGTGCAGTCAATGGCACCATGCAGCCTGAGGAGTGTCTGTAATCCCAGCAAAGTCACATGCACAATCTGCCTGGTTGTCTCTGGCACAAGGGTATGAAATATAGCTAGTTCTCTTGGAATACAGAGTCCCAGCCACATCCCTTAGGCAATAATGGACAGCAAACTCTGAGATGTTGCTAATACCTCCAGCTCCAGCCTGAAAAGAGCCAGATGCATAAAAGCTGATGACCACAGTCACCTTCACAGTCAAGGGAAATGCGGTCCTTGTCCTCCTTGAGGTTGCAGCTGTTTCTGCAGCAGGTGACAGATTTCAGTGAGGACACCCTTACTGAAGCGCAGATGTTTCACTCATTGGGCTGAATCATCCCAGATTTGCACAAAGTGCAGTAGCAGGTGGGAAAAAGGACATTGTCACCCTCAGTACTTCCTCCAAGTGGTGTTCAACATGGAGGGGCACTGATTCATCAGCTGAGGGAGGGTGGTACGTGGTAATCAGCAGGAGGTTTCCTTGCCCATGTTTGACCTGATGCCATGAGACTTCAGGGGGTCTGGAGTTGATGTTGAGGACTCCCGGGGCAACTCCCTCCTGACTGTATACCACTGTGCGGCCACCTCTGCTGGGCCTGTCCTGCCGGTGGGACAGGACATACCCAGGGATTGTGATGGTGGTGTCTGGGACATTATCTGTAAGGTATGATTCCGTGAGGATGATGATGTCGGGCTGTTGCTTGACTAGTCTGTGAGACAGCTCTCCCAATTTTGGCACTAGCTCCCAGATGTTAGTAACGAGGACTTTGCAGGGTCGACAGGGCTGAGATTGCTGTTTTCTTTTCTGGTGCCTAGGACAATGCTAGGTGGTCTGTCCAGTTTCATTCCTTTTTTTGTGACTTTGTAGTGGTTTGTTACAACTGAGTGGCTTGCTAGGGCATTTAAGAGTCAACCACATTGCTGTGGGCCTGGAATCGCGTGTAGGCCGGACCAGGTAAGCTCGACAGATTTTCTTCCCTAAAGGATATTAGTGAACCAGATGGGTTTTTAGAAAAATCGTCATCATTAGACTTCTAGTTCCAGATTTTTATTGAATTCAAATTCCACCATCTGCCGTGGGGGGTTCGAATCCCAACCCCCAGAGCATTACCCTTGGTTTCTGGAATACTAGTCCAGCGACAATACCACCATGCCATCGCCTCCCCCAAGCTCATACCCACCATGATGCCTGATGTCAATGGGCACAGAAAATCCTGCCCATTGTTTCTCACTGAGGCTCAGATAGTAAAATTTCCCAGTGAACATATTGGGCAGATATGGCCTTCAGCTGACAGTTTTCTTCACATACTGTTCCTCCCTCTTCCAGCAGCTTGCCTTGTCCTGCATGCCCTCTGCTCAGTCTCCCGGTCATGTGGTATGTCAAGGGGAATGTCTATTTCTACATGTATGGGAGCAAATGATTTCTACAGAAGACTTAAAGTCAGCATAAAACCCTTCAGCACCGTACACCACTCCTTGTAGACATTTGCAATTTGAAACATCTATACAGATTTGTAGCAACAACCGGAAGCTACCAATAGCAATTAACGTGTAAATAGTTGGTGATCCAACAGCAATAACAACAACAACCTATATTTACTTAGCGCCTTTAAATAACACTGGTGGGAGGTCTTTCCTGCTGCTAACGCAGTTCGGTTGTGTCAGGTTAAAAGAAGGTATTGGCTGGAGCGTTGAGTTCCAAAATACCATTGGTGGCGTCAAATCAGCATTGCATGTTGATTGGCATCATGTTCTGTCTGCTCTCTATCCTTCCAGCAGATGTTAATTTTACAAATGATGATGCCTTCACCAAGATGGTGTCTGGCACAATTCACAGCAGAAGTGTGTGTGCATGTAACTGATGCCATTTTGTTTCTCAAATGGCACCCACGACACCCAAACAACGGCTGCTACTGAACCCAATGAAAACCATTAGGGCTACATATAGACAAATTTTTAAACATATGATGACATGTTAATAAAGTTTAAGAAAAGCAAATGGCATCTGGCCTTTCTCAATAGGGACACTGGGATTGCAAAATGGGTGAAATTAATTTGGAAACCCAATTTTCCTGTTAGAAGAGGTTGCCGATGTCTGTTTTGAAACTTCATTTCCATTGAGTTCAAAAGCAAAGACGTAATGCAAAATTATAACAGAAAGCATTAGTTTGGCCGCTGCTAAAATATGGTATCCAGTTTTGGACACCCTATTTACAGAATGACATAAGGAACTGATTAAGGTGATCCCAAGAATGAAAAGGGTTTTGTTATAAGAAGAAACTGAGGAAATTGGGTCTCTTTTTAATGGAACAGAGAAGTTGTTAAGAGGCCATCTGAAAGAAGTGTTCAAAATCTTGGATTTTGCAAAAGTAAATAAAAAAGTAAAATTTCTGCTGATCACTGAGTCAGTAAATAATGAACATTAAATTAAGATCATCACCAAAAGAAGGACATGTTAGGTGAAAGCCTTTTTTTGACACAAAGTTGTGATGCCCTAGTAATGACAGTAGTGACAGCAGAGTTAAGGAAAAGTTAAAAGGATGTGGGGCAGGAAGGTGGGTAGGGTTTGGGACTCAGTGGATAGCTCTGAGAGCTATTACAGGCACAGTGGGCCAATCGGGTTTCTTCTGTGCTGCAGGATTCTAATGTAGTTTAGGTCTAGCTGAGCACAGTTAGGTGAATAAACTGGCACCTTGCAATCTGTAATCTGCCTTTATCAACTCAGTAAATTTTGTCCTTTTTAAACAATAAGCATTACTACCCTTATTGAAATTGATTTAAGGCCAGCCATTTCTAAAACAGTTTATATCCAAGGCAAAAGCTTAGTTTTGAAAAGAAACCCTGAGAAGTATTAACCAGCGATTTACTTGTGATTTAGCATGTGACCTCTTATCACTTCAACCTCTTGCAGTGTTCAACTTCGGTGCTGGAGGAGGTATTTTAACAATGTGTCAGGCATTAATCCGTAACGCTTCAATTAATCCTGTTTCAAGAAATCATCTGCAGCACAAATTGCATTTAATTACAGTACAGCTTAAGACTGCAATTGTATTTCCACTCAAGCATAACTGATAGGCTAGTCAGTGGCAGTAGTATGCTTACAATATATTAAAAATATATTTGGAGACATCATGTTAGATACATCATCTTTTCATCCAGATGGAATGCAGTGACATGTAACTTGTTTGTTATCGTAATGTATTATCTTGACAGCACCCATATATACTACTACATCGTTTTGAAACAAACATCTAATATTAATTGTTATAATTTAGAGAAAAGATAATATTTAGTCCATTATCTAATTGGAAACATCACACTCCTTGAATATCTTTCCCAAAAGGCCAGTCCTGAAGAAGAGCTACTGGGGCTTTCAGCCAAGGTCAAGGACAGTTATTATTGGGTGGACTTTCATGCTGGCTTTGGCTTAATACTCAGGGAGGAATGAATTTCAAGCTGAATATCAAGAATTATTTGGGGATTTCACTGAGCTCTCAGTGGGTTACTGATAACAATTTCCTTGGCAATGCAGGAAGTTAATAATACCAAGGCTAGGAACAGCAAAGGATTATTTTGCCACAAATAGAAGAGACTTTAATAGGGCCACTAGTGGCTGAGTGAGAACAGCTCCCTGCCACCCAGAGAAGACAGTAACTCCGTCAGGTATTTGTTCAAAAGGCTATAACATGTTAAAGATCTAAATAGCATTATCCAGAATGGGATAATTTCTGAACATCTGGTACCTGACTATAAACAGCTTCATGCTGAACTAAGAAAAGCTGACTCAGAACACATTTCCTGAAAGGCTAGGGTCTTAGAAAAGGTACCATAGAACCATAGAACACTACAGCACAGAAAACAGGCCATTCGGCCCTTCTAGTCTGTGCCGAAATATTATTCTGCTAGTCCCATTGACCTGCACCTAGTCCATAACCCTCCAGACCTCTCCCATCCATGTATCTATCTAATTTATTCTTAAAACTTAAGAGTGAGCCCGCATTTACCACGTCAGATGATAGCTCGTTCCACACTCTCACCACTCTCTGAGTGAAGAAGTTCCCCCTAATGTTCCCCCTAAACCTTTCCCCTTTCACTCTAAAGCCATGTCCTCTCGTGTTTATTTCTCCTAATCTAACTGGAAAGAGCCTACTTGCATTTACTCTGTCTATACCTCTCACAATTTTGTAAACTTCTATCAAATCTCCCCTCATTCTTCTACGCTCCAAGGAATAAAGTCCTAACCTGTTTAATCTTTCCCTGTAACTCAACTCCTTAAGACCCGGCAACATCCTAGTAAATCTTCTCTGCACTCTCTCAATCTTACTGATATCCTTCCTGTAGTTAGGCTATGTAGTTAGGTACATATACATTGTGTAGTAAATTAGGCTGGAAGGTGCATGTTCCTAACAGGTGACAAAAGCTGTGCCTCATTTACGATAAGGATTATTAGTCGCTTCAATTACACAATCAGTAGTCATTTAACATTTATGCTTCCATAGCTCTTCCACCATTGTGATTTATTTATCACATGTATTCTGGATTTCACTTTAAGTATTTCACTTTGCTCCTGCTAAAAAGACTAAGGGTGATCTTCCTTTCTATCCCAAGAAATAAAGACAGAATTTTCTACACAAATAGGTGGTAGACGTTTTATAACATCACAGCTGACTCTCATAATTTAGGTCCCTCAAAGCTGTTCCATTTTGCTGGAGTGATTGTCAGACCTTTTTTTTCCCCGCATGTTTAATTACTCAGTAAGTTTGACAGCATTTGTGGATAGAAGAACAATGCTAATGTTTCGGGTCAATGACCTTTCACCAGAACTAGAAAAGGTTAGAGGTTTTTTTATGATCAATCTCCCCTCATTTCACTCATTAAAAACATACTTTACTACCTACCATAGCCACTTTTGGTTCCACAGCTTTGTTTCCTTCTCCTCTGCTTCCTCATAAATTATAGTACAGAAAGAGGAACCTGGGCCATTGTGGCTCTTCAACTGGAGCTTTCTACTTTAATCCCATTTCTACAACTTTTCCCTATCCTTGAAAAATAACTAGTTTATGTAATGCTGCTGCTACATTCCATGTAGCAGTGATCCTTTATGTGAAAAGAATTCTTTATCTTGCCTTGACGTTTTTCCAGTAGAATCTCCTCAGTTGCTGTTTGTAGCTACTGCTGACTCCAGCTCTTTTGAATCACTTGACTTTGATCTATTTCTGAAAACATCTCTTTCATATATCACTAACTTCACCTATAATCTCTACGATTCTCGTAATGTCAACAAATATGTATAGCTTTTCATTCTTTTGGCAAGAAAAGTTAATTCTACTGGTTCAAAAGTAAAAACATCACCTTGAGCCACAAAGACCAGTAAGGCCGAAGTTTGATTCTCGGTTTGTGATGATTTAGCTGATCTCAGCCCAGGGGAGCAATAAAGATGTTATAATTGACCACTCAGTGTCCGATTTAGGAAATATCAACCAAGGTTTCTGTGGTAAAGTGAGGTACCCTGCCCCTTCAAGAGAATGAAAGTGTACTGATCATGTGACAGTACAGATGAATCAATGTAGAGCACGGGCAACTGGGAACTTTAAGTCTAGTTCTGGAGTTTTCTGAGTGAGCACGTATGATGTGCTGCTCTTCCCTATGTCTCAATTAATCACTGTTTATTCTTACATCAGTCTCTCCATGTTATTGATTGCAAGCAGCAACTGAAGAGAAAATAGGTTAGAGTTCGGTTGGCCAACAAACTCATTTAAAAAGACATAAAAGTTTCAGCTCCTGATAATAATTCAATGGCCTTTGCTAGAAATGGATGCCACTGGATAAAGGCAGAATCAGGCTCAATGGTCACCCTTGAGCATATGAAATTAATGGGCAGGAAAAGACTAGCTGGTCTATTAAGCCTACCCCACAATAGCTGGACTATCACAGCTAAATACTCCTTTACTTCCTCCTCCCCTGCATCCCCAGAGCCATGTAATCTCCTGGCAGGAGCAAAAAACGGATAAACAAAACCTGGGGCCATGCTTGGTGTCCATTTTCTCTTCTATTGCCACTTGATATATTACACTGGTCAATGCTGTTGAGGCCGGCATATGTTCCGTCAGTGCGCTGGTCCTGCATCCACTCAGAGCCTCCTGATCGGCAGAATTAGGGATCTGACCTATGCCTATGGGTCAGCAGACCCCTCTCCCATGGTGAGATGACCTCAATGCACCCTCAGGGTGCCTCTCTCCTTGGCACTCTAGTGACTGCTGACCGGGAGGTATACCATCTGGGTCTTTCGTGGTCAGTTAAATGCTTTACATATCAAAGGAGTGGTGCATGTGTGTTTCCGCCTTGGTGTGGGGTTGGGGCACGAAGTCATCGGAATGCCATGGTTCCAAATTGGTAATTGAAATCTCACTGTTTAAGTTTCCACCGTCCTGCAGTCAGATAGCCTAAAGCATTCACTATATCAAGGCTCATACCTGAATACTGGACAAAGAATCAGAAAGATGTCGCTCTCTGTGGAGCCAGACCCTGCCTTCAGAGGAGAATTGGAGGGAGAAACTTGGAGAAAAATATAACTTCTGCAATTTAGCTTTCTTTCACTACTTGTCAGGTGATTCCATTTTTATTTCACTTCGCTGACACATTTTATGACCAGATTTCTGTCTTTGTTATAAATATGGTCATTTACAGTACACTAGAACAAGACGTCAAGAGCCTTTACCTTGTTCGTACCTTTGAGTCTTCATTTTATAGACAGGTCATCATTGTAATTAAGCAACTTACAGTGGAAAATAGACTTAAATTAACTGAAATTAGTCATACTTAACTAAACAAGTTAGGTTCAAATTTATAGACTGATCAATTCAGTGCCTTTATGTTGAATTATTTTTAATGTGTATAGTTGGTGTTTTAATTGAGTCATAAATCTTCTTTCACAGGAAAATCATGTTTGATGCAGGAAGATAGAGCTCCTGTATTTGAGCAAATTCACATATTCATTTTTTTAGGTTTAAAATTTTACAGAATAATTTATTGCAAAAAATTTGTTTTAGTATTTTATGTGTTCTAGATTAGAGTAGATTATAATTTACAGCAGATATCCTGTATCCTTAGGGGGCCAGGAAGTTCTTCAGCCACATGATGAGAAGGCACTGGGAACAGTTACTGCTGAGGTCAATGCCAGCAGTATAGCCCCAAGGACCTGGATAGAGTGTTGGAAGAAGTTTAATAACCTCACATGAGTGGTCAAGATCAATGAGTGCATTTTCAAATTCCATATTCTATCCATTGCACCATTAGCCTCAGCCACTGCTCAATTCACCGCACCCCCATCACTCACTTAGCAACAATCTTTATCAATCATGACTCAAACCTATCTTTATATGCTTCACCTCATTGTCATTCTGCTCAAAGACCCTCACTCACATCTCACAGCTTGTACTCACTGCCAGCTAATCAATCATGACAGTTACATAATCCAAATAGGTTGTAGAAGAAGGTTGTGCACAACTGAAGGCAGTACAAACTAACCGGAAGGATCAGGTGCTCTTCCATGTCCTGACCTCATGGAGAAGATGGTCCTGACCATTGTAGGAAGACCATTGCTGAGGCAGTGGCCACCAGTGGAACTGAAGCTATCGAAAATGGTGTCATGCTCAGGCCTAATTCTCCCCAACAAAATCCACTTCCCCTTCATCCTTAACTTTCTTCTGGTTTACAAGCTACAGATGACGTAAGCATGCACCTCTTATTTTGTTCTCACCTCACTCCACACACCAACACTTGTCCCTTTTTCATTTCTGATAACTAAGAACTGCAATCTGCCCAGGTAGCTGTGGAAGGGCAGGAAGACAGTTTTTATTAAGTCAAAGCACCATTACTTAATTTCACATCTGCACCCATCATCTCAGATACTGACACTGGATACTTTAGAGGATAGCATAGAAATGGAATCTCCAGGTTGTGAGAGACAGGGCACGAGTGCACTATAGCAAGGACAGGAGACAAAGAAAGTACAGGTGCCAGCTCACCAGGGGTTGGGGGGTGCAAGAGTGCACATGTGTTCTACTGCAGACTAGCACCAACATTGCACAGGGCTTTGCACCGAGCTTAGAGCCCATGTTTCCAGTATGAAAGTGATAGCTAACTCCATTAGCAGATTGTGGAACCAAGCATGATGCAGCACCTGATGTTAGATGTTTCAGCTTCCATTGCAGTACAAGCAGCAGCCACCCAGCCTTTGATCGCTGCAGACTGTTGCTGTCATGGCTATTGTTTAGAGTGATCAAAGGGGCTCCCAGATTGTCATTGCAGTCCAGCAATCTCTCTCCGATAGATTACTAGTATTACTGAAGCAACACACTGTGAGAATGGCAGTGGTTCCATGGAGCAGATCTCCTCTCTCCGGAAGACAGCATTCGTGTTTGCTCCTCTGCCACTCTGCCAGTGTCCATGCTGTTGCCTGTCAGCCAAACAACCCCAGACTGCTACTGCCCATGCCCAGCTGATACAGTCTGAAGGCAACTCTTTTACACAGAACTTTTCAAAGTCATTGTCCAAGGACATCTGCAGTTCCCTCCATTGAAAGTCAGCAGCCTTCCTCCACCAGCTGAGCTGCAGATCCTGGGTAGCACTGCATTGGATCATTAGGACAGGCAAAGTCACATGAAAAACAGGCAAAACGGAGTGCAAAAAAAGGTGATTTGTTGACACTTGTATGCAAAATGACATGACTTCATTTATAAACTTGCATTGGGATGTAGATTTTTGCATTATGGTAAGTAGGACAATAGGATGGTCGGTGAAACAGGGTAGGTAAGGAATGGGGGACTGTTGAGGCAGAATTTGATGTTTTGCACTGGGGCTCTGACATCAGGGTCAAATGCAAGTCCTGACCCTGTACTGTCTTGGGAACAGTCACTCAACCATGATTTTTGCCTGGATTGGCCAATTTGTGGACAGAGTGCACTTGTCATCCAATTAAGGATGGTGGATGGGATCTCACGGAAGGAGCTGCAGCCTGCCACTGCAAGAGGGTGCCTGTAGCTACAGTTGTGCCTAGGTAGGTGGAGATTGGGTACAAGGTGGGGGTGCCGTGGGAACAGGCCTCAAAGTTATTCAAGCACTTGCCCCTGCTCTGCCTCTGGGAGATCACCTCCAGGCAGCTGCCATGCTCACGATGCCACAGGGGCCTCACAGGCTGAATGGAAAATTCCAAATGGCCTCTGATCATTGGCCTGAATTGGCCTTTGTATTATTTCAGCAAGTTACTTGCCGTTTGTGAATGGGCAACTGATGCAGCTTGCAGGAACTGGCTCAGGGGTGGGATGGTGCCAGCAATCCAGCAGGCCAACCATCAGGGCAAAATTACCCACCTGCCCTCCTCTGTTCCTGCCCCCATGTTGGGATGAGAACTCTGTTGTGATGAATGAGGAATCGAGGTTGAGGATATTTTTTGTTTGTTCATGGGAAGTGAGCATCGTTGGCTAGTCCAGCATTTGTTCCCATCCATAATTCCTCTTGAGACTGTAGTGGTGAGTCACCATCTTGAATGACTGCAGTCCATATGGTGATGGGGCACCCAAAGTGCTTTTAGGAAGGGAATTCTAAGATTTTGACCCAGTGACGATGAAGGAACGGCAATATAATTTCAAGTCAGGATGGTGTGTGGTTTAGAGGGGAAGTTGCAGGCAGTGATGTTCCCATGCATCTGCTGCCCTTGTTTTCCTAGGTGGTAGAGGCTGCGAGTTTGAAAGGCACTGTTGAAGGAGGCTTGGTGAATTGCCGCAATGCATCTTTTATGTAGTACACACTGCTGCCACTGTATGCCTGTTGTGGAAGAAGTGAAAGTATAAGGTGGTGAATGGGGTGCTGATTAAAAGAACTGCCTTGTCCTCGATGGTATCAAGCTACACTCATCCAGCCAAGTGGAGCGCATTCCACCACACTCCTGACTTGTGCCTTGTAGATGGTGGACAGACTTTGGGGAATCAGGAGGTGAATTACTTGCCACGGAATTCTCAGCCTCTGACCTGCTCTTGTAGCCACAGTATTTATATGGCTGGTCCGATTCAGTTTCTGGTCAATGTTAACACTTCTTGATATTGATATTGTTTAATCTTGATATTGGGGAATTCAGCAATAGTAATGCCATTGAATGTCAAGGGGAGAGAATTTAGATTGTCTCCTGTTGGAGATGGTCATTGCCTGACATTTGTTTGGCACAAATGTTACTTGCCGCTTATCAGCCCAAGTCTGAATGTTGTCCACGTCTTCACTGAAGGTAAGCATGCAGGTGCAGCAGGCGGTAAAGAAGGCAAATGGTATGTTGGCCTTCATAGCCAGAGGATTCGAGTACAGGAACAGGGGTGTCTTGCTGCAATTGTACAGGGCCTTGGTGAGACCACATCTGGAATATTGTGTGTAGTTTTGGTCTCCTTATCTGAGGAAGGATGTACTTGCTATAGAGGGAGTGCAGCGAAGATTTACCAGACTGATTCCTGGGATGGTGGGACTGACATATGTGGAGAGATTGAGTCAGTTAGGATTTTATTTGCTGGAGTTCAGAAGAATGAGGGGGGAATCTCAAAGAAGCCTATAAAATTCTAACAGGACTAGACAGGGTAGGGCAGGAAGGATGTTCCCAATGGTGGGGGAGTCCAGAACCAGGGGTCACAGTCTGAGGATACGGGGTAGACCGTTTAGGACTGAGATGAGGAGAAATATTTTCACCCAGAGAGTGGTGAGCCTGTGGAATTCGCTACTACGGAAAGTAGTTGAGGCCAAAACATTGTATGTTTTCAAGAAGGAGTTGGATATAGCTCTTGGGGTGAAAGGGATCAAAGGATATGAGGAGAAAGCGGGAGCAGGCTATTGAGTTGGATGATCAGCCATGATCATAATGAATGGCGGAGCAGGCTTGAAGGGCTAAATGGCCTACTCCTCCTATTTTCTATGTTTCTATAGACAAAGACTGCTTCAGCATCTGTGGAGTTGTGAATTGTACTGAACACTGTGCAGTCAACAATGAACATCCCCACTTCTGACCTTATGATGGAGGAAGGTCATTGATGAAGCAGCTGAAGATGGTTGGGCCTGAGGAACTCCTGCAGACATGTCCTGGGCCTGAGATGATTGGCCTCTAACAACCATAACCATGTTCCTTTGTGTTAAGTATGACTCCAACTGATGGAGAGGTTCCCCCTGTTTCCCATTGACTTCAGTTTTGCTAGGGCCCCTTCATGCCCCATTCGGTCAAACACTGCCTTGATGTCAAGGGCAGTCCTTCTCAGCTCACCTCTTGACTTCATTCCTTTTGTCCATTTTTGAACCAAGGCTGAACTGTGGGCAGGAGCCAAGTGGCCCTGGCAGAACCCAAACTGAGCATCAGTGAGCAAGTTATTGCTGAGTAAGTGCTCAGGACAGGACATACCAGGGCAATTTTCCACATTGTTGGGTAGATGCCAGTGTTGGAGCTGTACTAGAACAGCTTGGCTAGGGCCATGGCTATTTCTGGAACACAAGTCTTCAGTTCTACTGTTGGAAAGTTGTCAGAAGCTATAGCCTTTGCAATATCCAGTGCATTCAGCCATTTCTTGATATCATGTGGAGCGAATCAAATTGGCTGAAAACTAACATATGTAATGGCAGGGTCCTGAGGAGGAGGCCGAGATGGATCAACCACTTTGTACTGCTGGCTAAAGATGGTTGCAAATATTTTAGCCTTGCCTTTTGCATTGATGTGCTGGAAATCTCCCATCACTGAGAATGGGGATGCTTGTGGAGCCCCCACTTCTGGTTAGTTGTTTAATTATCCAGCAGCATTCATGACTAGATATGGCAGGGCTGCAGATCTTTGATCTAATCCATTGGTTGCGGGATCATTTAGCTCTGTCTCTCTCATACTCCTTCCTCTTTTTGGCATGCAAATAGTCCTGTATCATAGCTTCATCCGGTAGGCACCTTAGTTTTAGGTATGCCTGGTGCTGCTCCTGGCATGTTCTCCTATACTCCTCATTCAGCCCAGGTTGATCCCCTGGCTTCACAGTAATGGTAATGTGATGGACATGCTGGTCCATGAGATTACAGATTGTAGTTGAATACAACTCTGTTGCTGTTGATGGCTCACAGTGCCTCAAATCTGCTCAGCTTTGAGCTGTTCCGAATGTATCCCATTTAGCACGGCAATAGGACCACCATACAACATGATGGACAATATCCTCAGTGTGAAGACAGGAGTTTGTCTCCACAAGGACTGTGAGGCGGTCACTCCTACCAATACTGTCATGGACAAATGGATCTGTGTTAAGTAGTTTGGTGAGGTCGAGATCAAATAGGTTTCCCCCTCTTGTTGGTTCTCCTACCATTTTCTCACTACCTGTCACAGGCCCAGTCTGGCTGAGATATCCTTCAGGACTCGGCAGGCAATTGGGCTCATTAATAGCCTTGTTAAAGATAAGTTAAAGAGGCCAACTAGGATTTTCCAGTCAGCCTCCAGTTTCCTGAAACGCGCAAGAGAAATGAAATTGGCACTGTACCTCGCACACTAATTGTAAGTAGAAGTTCCATTCAAATTGTTGAATTAACTCCCTCACAGCATGACACAATTCAGAAGAATTGATCCTTTTGATCCCGCAATGGGCGATTGGTCCCACTATATTAAGTGTCTCTCGTTCTTTTTCCAAGCAAATGAGATTTTGGGGGAAGAGAAGAGGCGCGCAATTTCCTTGAGTATATGTGGGAATAAGACTTGTGGCTTGATTCGAAGTTTTATGGCACCCAATGCCCCAGACTTGAGAAATTTTGATGAACTATTGGGCCTGGTGAAGGGCCATTACCAACCAAAGCCCTCAGTAATGATGCAGAGGTTCAAGTTTAATTCAAGAATTAGAGCCCCGGGGGAGACAGTTACAAGCTATGAGGCAAGCTTGAAGCAATTAACGGAGCATTGTGAGTTTGATTCATGCTTAAATGATATGCTCAGAGATCGTTTAGTGTGCGGTGTGAATGAGGACATGATTCAGAAGTGATTGTCATCTGAAACAAATTTGGATTTTAAGAAGGTGCTAGAGATTGCACTGGCAATAGAAAGTGCAGTTAGAGATTTGAAGGACTTAGAGGGCGTACAAAATGGCGCTGTCCTCCACATCGGGCAGGAAGCCCCAGCCATAAAGGGTACGAAAATGCAATACTCTACTGAGCGATGGGAAGCAGCCCTGGCTAGCAGGAAAATGAAAAAAAAACAACTCAGCAGTGAAAACAAGGAGTAATATCAATAGAGGTGGAAACAAATAATCTTTTAACGATTGGCACTTTAAAAAAAATAGAATGTTTTTATTGTTTAAAAAAAAAAGGTCACATAATGAGACAGTGTAAGGAAAGAGTCAAGCAGATTTTTAAACAAAAGAAGAAAACCAGTGAGATCTACAGCGAAGAGCCTGAAGTATCAGATTCAGATATTTATTTGTTGCATAACGTGAAGGTTGGAGAACAGAGCCAATCTATGTAACAGTGAAAGTGAATGATAGAACTGTTCAAATGGAAGTGAACACAGGAGTTTCCACTACAGTAATTGGGGAGCATACTTTCAAATACCTGAGTAACGAGGAACATCAATTAATTTTGGAAGAAACAACTACTCAATTAAAAACATACACAGGTGAAGACATCCAAGTCAAAGGCATCAGCAGTATAACTGTTAATTATGGGAGATGACACTTTCCTTACACTGTCTCATTATGTGACCGTTTTTTTTTAAAGTGCCAATTGTTAAAAGATTATTATTATGAGACACTAAATTATGAGTTAATTATCGGTAAAGCTACCCTTGATGGTGGTAGTAGGCGAGGGCCATGCCTCCTAGGGCAAAACTGGCTAAAGGAGATCAAATTGGAATGGGCTGAAATTTTCCAATTGAGAGCAAGTGGGTTACCAGAGCTGCTACAAAAGTACGCCACAGTCTTTTAGGACGAACTTGGGAAGGGCTTGTAAACAAAAATTCATGTGGAATCAGAAGCCACCCCTGAATCATGAAAGCCAGACCAGTACCTTATGCATTGAGAGAAAAGGTCAACACCAAATTGGACAGACTAGAAAAATTGGACGTTATACAACCTGTGCAGTTCTCAGAATGTGCAACACCCATAGGCCCATCCTTAAACCCAATCAAAGCACCTGTATTTGTGGACACTATAAATTGATGGTTAATAAAGTTGCTAAGCTAGACAGACACCCCATACCAAAAATTGAAGACCTGTATGCCAAGCTGGCAGGTGGAAACACCTACACAAAGCTTGATATGAGTCATGCTTATCGACAATTAGAGTCAGATAATGCTTCCCAGGAATTCGTCAAAATTAATACCCACAAAGGGTTGTACCAATATACTCAATTGCCTTTCGGCATCTCCTCAGCTTGCGCCATCTTCCAGAGAACAATGGAAAGTTTACTGCACGGACCGCCCCAGGTTGTAGTCTATTTAGATGATGTTTTGGTGACAGGGTTCACTGAAAAAGAGCACATGGCAAACTTAGAAGTCTTAAAAAGTTTCTTGGAGTGCATTTAAAAAAAGAAAAGTGCACATTCCAAGTGAGGGAGGTCATCTATTTGCGCCACCGGGTGGATTCACAGGGTCTCCACCCGGTTGAGGAGAAAATGAGAGCCATAAGAGAGGCACCTGCGCTAAAGAACACCTTCAAGCTCAAATCATTCTTAGGAAAGGTCATTTATTCTGGATGATTCCTACCAAATTTGTCTACAGAACTGGCACCCCTACATTATCTGCTCAAAAACAACCAACTTTGGTCTTGAGAGGCACCCCAGAAAGAAGCTTTCAAGAAGGGCAAACAATTGTTGCACTCATCCAACCTATTAGTACATTATGACCAGAGGAAAGAATTAGTGTTGACATGTGACGCATCCCCCTATGGAGTGGGAGCAGTGTTCTCCCACCGGATGGACGATGGCACAGTGGGCCTATTGGTTACGTATCAAGAACGCTCACCGAAGTGGAAAAGGGTTACTTGCAGATAGTAAAAAAAGGCCAGTCAATCATCTTTGGCATTAAGAAATTTCACCAGTATGTACATGGCTGCCATTTTACTATCGTTTCAAGCCATTGCTAGGATTGTTCAGTGAAGACAGGGCTATACCACCCATAGCCTTGGCAAGAATACAACGATGGGCTTTAATCCTGGCAGCATATAAGTACACTTTTATACATAGGCCTGGTAGTCGAATTGCAAACACCAATGCACTTGGTCATTTGTCTTTACAAGAAAAAGATGTGGAAGTCCCAGTTCCACAACAATTTGTTTTGTTGTCACATTTCTTAGTTTCATCACCAGTATGTGCTTGACTGATCAAAGACTGGACAAGTCGAGACCCAGTCCTATCACAAGTATGAGAACAAGTACTTCATGGTTGGTCATAAGAGCCTGTATCTGACGAAATGAAACCGTACTTCAACAGAAGGCATGAAATAACCAGCCAGGATGGTATCTTATTGTGGGGAGCATGAGTGATGGTACCTTTAAAGGGTAGAGAGCCATTGCTATTTGAACTACACAGCTCACACCCAGGAATATCCCGAATGAAGACCATAGCATGTGGCTACCTATGGTGGCCTGGGATGGATGGAGAAATGGAGAATTTAGCGAAGAATTGTGTGCAATGTCAGCAACTGCAAAAGTTAACTTCAACAGCTCCATTACATCCTTGGGAATGGCCAGGAAGGCCATGGGTGCAGTTACTCGTTGACAATGTAGGAGCTTTCATGGGAACAATGTTTCTGCTGATTGTTAATGCCCACTCAAAATGGATGTACATAAATGAGGTGAAATCACCAATGTCTTCTGCCACAATTGAGAAGTTACGTCAAAGTTTTGCCATTAACGGACTACCAGAAGTAGTCGTTTCTGATACAGGCACGGCATTTACGAGTGCTGAGTTTCAGCGGTTTATCAGTCTCAACGGTATCACTCACGTAAAAACTTCACCGTATTACCCTTCCTCAGATGGACTGGCCGAAAGGGCGGTTCAAACATTCAAGGCAGACATGAAGAAGCCAATTGGAGATTCCTGAACAACCAAGCTGGAACGCTTGCTTTTCCATTATCAGACCACCCGTCACACAACAACACCTATGGAATTATTGATAAAACACCGTCTCAGGAAGTGATTGAGCTTAATATGCCAAATTTAGTGGAGAAGGTGGAAAGGAATCAGGGAAGTCAGAAAACAAGACACAACTGGCATAGCGAAGAGAAGAAATTTACCTTGAGAGAAACTATATACGTGAAGAACTTCGGAGAAGGACCAAAGTGATTACCGGATGAAATAAGTTCAGTGACTGGACCTCTATCTTACCACGTGGATGTGGAAGGCTGAGTCATACAGAGACATGTAGATCATCTAAGGAAGAGAGAAACTATACACCAAGAAATGATTCCACCAGTGTTCGCGACTTGGATCAGCATTTCCTGTTACGAGAACTCAACCCAGTACAGACACATCTGCTGTTCCTTCAAGAGCAGAGGATACAGATCTGCAGGAGCCCACCGAAGCACGTGATGTTCAGATAACCCCGGAAAAGGACGTTCCTGACAAAACATCTGAAGTTGTAGAGCTGAGACGCTCTACAGGCATAAGGAAAGCCCCCAGAAAGACTGAACCTGTAAATTACTGATTAGTATAAATATTTTGCTATTTTGAGAAAATTGTAATTGTAAATATAAAATGTATTTCTGAGTAAAGGGGGAGGGATGTGATACTCTGATGTGTAATATACCTTAAGAGGAATGTTATCATGGAAGGTCACATCATCTTAGTATCCAATAGCAGAATAGCGCAGGCCACCTCTGTAGTTAGTAGTCTGTAGTCAGTAGTTAGTAGCAGCAATAGTGTAGAGATAGAGTTTGAAGTGTAAGCACATATTTAGTTGCTGCTGAGTAATATTGTAAGTAAACAGAGAGTTCTACCTATGAAGTGTCTGCTACTTAACTCTATCATTAGTACCAAATCAGTCACACATTACAACAAATGTGCGAACAGCATCCAACAAACTGGTGACTAGGATCCAATAACCATACAAAAAATAACGTTAATCAGTTTCCCAGCAGAGGTAGGTTTGGGACCCGGAAACAGTCCCAAAACCTGCTTCCCACCTTCATGGGGAAAATACAGTCCAGTTGTGGCTGAAATTTTGTTGGGAGAATTACGTTGTGAACACCCTGGACAGAAGCAGCTTGTTTGTGCACAAGCCTTTAAGTTACCAAAAAAGTACTCCTGCACCAGCCAGACCACTCCTGTAGAGAAGTGAAATGTTTAATAAGTATGGAAAAGTGCCCAAAACACATAGAATTGCAGAACGGCCAGAAGAAATAATCCAATAATTTATCTGTAATTGATTATCTCTTTATTTAGAGCTGGTGGGGGATCCTTCTTGCCATAACGTGAGTTCAGCTGTAGTAGTGGAATAAACTCATCCTCAATCCTGAGGGGCTACCTAAGAGAGAAGATTAACAGGGGGCATAGATTGGAATGTGGAAGTCCAAAATAGTAGCAAAGCATTTAAATCAGCGATGAATATAGGAACATGGGACATAGGAGCAGGAGTAAGCCTTTTGCTCCTCAAACCTGCTGCACCATTCAACTAGATCATGGCTGATTTTCCATCTCAATGCAACTATCCACATATCCCTTGACGCCTTTAATATCTAAAAATCTGTTGATCTCCGTCTTGAACATACCCAATGACTGAGCCTCCACACCACCCTGGGGTAGAGAAGTCCAAAGATTCACCACCTTCGAGTGAAGAAATTCCTCCTCATCTCAGTTTTAAATGGCCTGTCCCTTATTCTGAGACTGTGTCCCCTGGTCTAGACACCCCAGCCAGGGGAAACATCCTTCCTGCATCTACCCTACAGAACCCTGTAAGAATTTTGTATGTTTGAATGAGATCACCTCTCATTCTTTTGAATTCTAGAGAATACAGGCCCAGTCTCCTTAATCTCTCCTCATAGGACAATCCTGCCATCCCAGGAATCAATCTGGTGAACCTTCATTGCACTCCCTCTATGGCAAGTATATCCTTCCTTAGATAAGGAGACCAAAGCTGTTCACAATACTCCAGGCCTGGCCTCACCAAGGTTCTATACAATTGCAGCAAGGCCTCTTTATGATAATAAAAGTAAAATACTGCAGATGCAGTGAAATAAAAACAGAAAATGCTGGAAAAACACAGCAGCTCTGACAGCATCTGAGGAGAGAGAAACAGAGTTAACCTTTCTAGTCCGAAGAAGAGTCATACTGACTTGAAATATTAACTCTGTTTCTCTCTCCACAGATGCTGTCAGACCTGCTGCATTTTTCCAGCATTTTCTGTTTTTATTTCAATCCCCTTTACTTCGGTGCTCAATTCCTCCTGCAATAAAAGCCAACATACCATTTGCATTCCTAATTGCTTGCTGGTCCTGCATGTTAACTTTCAAGTGACTCATGAAACTTGGTTCTGGCTGTACTCTTCTGAGGAACCATCAACCAAAATGGAAAACCGGTTAGTGAGCGAGATGGACTCAGGAGACTCCTCAATTACCTGCAGAGTGTCTGGCGGTCACACATTACCTCTCTGCCTGCTCTTTCTTAATCTTAATCTTAATGTAACCACCTCTCAAAACATGCTATCCACGTAGCTCTCAGCCTTGCGGATGCACCACAGTGACTCCAACTGTCACTCGAGTTCCAAAATCCAGAGTTCAAGTTTCTGCAGCAGATGACACTTCCTGCACATACTGATGTCTAGGCCATGGGAAGTGTCCTCAACTTCCCATATGTTACAGGATGGACATTCCATGTGGCCGAGCTGCCCTGCCATGCCTTAGCTTTACAGGAGACTAGAAAGTAGAATTACTTACCAGTTACTCACCTATCAGCTCCTTCCCCTATGCCTTCCTCTGCAATTTAAACCTTGATTGTATAATATTAACAAACCTTACCACTTACACAGAAACCTTACCACTTACGTAGAACAAAACAGAAGACTCACCAGCTACTTAGTTCTCTTTAGCTGGCTTCCCTTGGCTATAAGTAAACCACTTGAAACTTTTTACTTTTTTTAAACTGCAGATAATTTACACACACTCCCTAGGAGTTCTATACTTAAATCAACTTATAGGATTCCTGTGATGTCACTGTTTGATTTTTAAAAAAAACTTTTTTCCAAGTTCAGCCCATGTTCCAACTGCCCTGCTCCCGAGTGTTGTTTCCCTCGCAAGTCCTCCTCTCTCCCAGCTACTGAAGGTAAGTGATAAGCCCAAAGCCTGGTACTCCATTTATCCACTCCTGACTATCGCCCCCCTCGCAGGTCTGCCTCTCTCCTGGCTCCTGAAGGTAAGTGATGCTGATTGATATCATAACCTGCTAGCTCTAAATACTTCCAGTGACATCAGATGAGCTCACTAACCACTTTATCAACCTTGTATTTGGCGTACTTGGAACATTAAGGGATGTTATAGACTCCAAAAATAGGCAGTACTGAGCTCTATCTTCAGGAGAAAATGCATAACACAATCTTAGCTGTAGAAATCCTTCCAGTAGCGTTTAGGAATAGACTAAAATGGGTGATGTTCAGGTTAGACCTGAATTTACTCAAGGACTGCTGAAGGGATACAATGGGCAATTTTGACCTAATCAACTCAGCAGGCAGCTGGTGAGATGAAATTGCCTGCCTGTTTTACACACAGCCTGAATTTAATGGAAAGCAATATCAAGCTGCGAGTAAAATGGGTGTCCGAGCTAAACCTGTAAAATCTGCTCGCCAGGCAGATGAGGTAAGCTTTATTTTACAGTTTAAATTTGCATCACTCAACAGTATCACTACATTAGCAATGGGTAAAGTTACAGCTTCATAGTTTAGAATCCCTGCAGTGGGCAGGCAGTCATATTTTGGTTATTTTTCCCCTAAGGGTATTGGTTAGCTCAGTTGGTTGGATGGCTGGTTTGTGATGCAGAGTGATGCCGACAGCAGGGTTTCAATTCCTGTACTGGTTGAGGTCATCCATTAAGGCCCTGCCTTCTCAACCTTGCCCCTCACCTGAGGTGTCGTGACCCTTGGGTTAAACTCACCACCAGTCATCTCATTTATTATCACAATCAAAGATAACATTATATTAGCTTAGCCAATTACCTGCTGTACCGCATACTAATCTTTTGTGATTCATGCACGAGGACACCCTGATCCTTCTGAATCTCAGAGGTCTGCAATCTCTCTCCACTAATAAGCTTCTTTTTTTAATCTTCCTGCCAAAATGAACAATTTCACATTTTCCCACATTATACTCCATTTGCCAGGTCTTTGCCCACTCACTTAACCTACCTATGTCACCTTGTAGCCTGGGACTACAGCGACTTTCATTCTTCTCCTATTTCAATATGGGCAATTAGGGATGTGCAGCTTTGCCAGATACGCATGTACCCCATGAATGAATAAAGAAAATGGGGTTCTCCTTGAAAGATTCTATTTCTGTCATGAGAAATCTCAGGTTCTTATTCTTATTTGACATTGCCTAATATTGCCTCATTTTCCATTTTCTCAATTTGCAATGTAAATGGTGTCAAGTGTGTTCTAAATCAAAATGGAAATGGAATGCCCTACTGTACTTAGTCTAACTGAGGCAGATGTTTCACCATACTTCTATTTCATTACCATGCTACTTGTTCCAAGTGTTTTTAAATTGCCAGAGCCAATAAAGGGATATGATGATTCTATGTAGCTCCTGCATAGCTCAACCAAATCCATTCAGATAGAACTGAAACACTTTGTGCAAGGTACAGAAGATACTTAATATGGCTGTTCGAATCATTCACTATTAAGGGGCTGCCAGATTGGAGGTCAGTGGTATTAAATTCACAACAGAATGTGAATATATATTAAAACATTTTCTGCAATTTAAAATAATTGTTTTGTGCTTTCAAGTATTTCCTTGTCTCATCTGAAGATGCTGACGCTTATTGCAGTAACACATCAAACCACTAGTAGCTGATTCATTTTCCTGGACAATGTTGTTGGCAAGCTATAAAGTGGCCTTTTAACAATGCGATAATTGTTAATGATTGCCAATCTACCTCTCACGGCCAGGAAGAGAATATTAAAAGTGTTGAGTCTCATTCCTTCAGTAGTGAATTGTTGGAGATTTTAAAAATGTCAAGTTTTAAAATTTTAATTTTTTTTCATCCCTTTTTCTTTCTATTTCTATTTTCTCTCTCTTAATCCAAATTGTTTCTCTCCTGTTATTTCTCTCTCTGTACCTGATATTATGACACAGCCGATGGTAAGGGCTGAGTTGTTCAAATCCCAGAGGGAAACTTGAAACAACTGTCATCATTTTTGCAATTTGGATGTTTCGAGATGCAGGTTTTGAATTCAGTAGTTATAAGACCACCGAGTCTCAACAGGTTTTTTATAAAGTTAAACAAAACATTTATTTAATACAAGAAAAATTGTAAGCATATACATATGTCTACAAAATTACTATAACTGCAAAAATCCCCTAATTAATCTGATTCTCAGTTACACCCCTGTTAAGTCAACAGTAAAATGCATAGATTTTAGAAGATCCCAGGTAAAGCACATTTGACCTTACGAATTCAAAATGAGGTTCCTTGCAGACACAGTTGTAGGCTAACAGGCTGGTTAGATCTTAAATGCCTCTGTCTTAAACACACAAACTCCTTTCTCTTTATGGCTAGCTTTTTCTTTGAATGTAAATTTTCCATTATATTAATAGGTTTTTAATTAACATCTCCTGATATTAATATCCTTTCATTCCACCAATTTTATTAGTAAGCTGAAAAAAATAAACACATTGCTTGGTGTCATCTAGCTAGGTGCAAGATTTCACCCACAGTATTGAATGGTTTATTCAACAAATGCAAATGTACCCCCTTAACACCCCTGTTTCTAAACTTCCCCATGTTTATCTAATTACCATTTCAAACCTACTTCTTTCTATACATCAAAGCACCCAGACTAGCTGGCTTTCATCCAATTAAGACACACACACTTACACACACATAAACACAGACACCACTAAACTCTATTTTAAAAAATAATTTCCAATAACATTATAGACATTAATCTCTTCATGACACTGATTTGATATTGAACTTATCCGCTCTCATTTACCTTCCTCCTTGGTCCTTCCTTGTTCAGTTCTCAATTATAAAAGTTTATTGGTTAAGGAGATTCACTGTTGGTCTTATTGCTCACAAAAGTCCCAGATGCTCCATTGCCCATTATCATCTTGCATTTCAAACAGAGCAAAATATGTTGGAGTTGAAGGCTACAGGAAAGAATTTAACTAACCAGGCGTGCTGTGAGATGTTCTGCTGCAGAAATTTTGGGCCAATATTTTAAACTGTTATAAGGTTGTATGCTGTCTCATGAAGAGGTCTAGAGGCTTGTATGCTTGAACAATAACTGTTTATTAATAACACATAACTATATACATATATAAAGGATACAGACCTGACTAAGTGTTATCTTCATGTCGATTTCTACCAGTATCATCACTACACTCTACTACTCCCATGTGACTCTCTACATCATAATGTGGGTAGTCCTGTTTCCCCAGTCCCACGTTAACTCTTAAAGTTCTGAACACCCTAATACTACGCCTCCCCCTAAGTCTTCACCAAACATATTTACAATAATATTTACATGTTATGCCTTCTCCCCACAGCACCACACCCCCCCCCCCCACATCTCTGATTTTACAGATTGAGACAGTATGGAGTCTTTATGATACTTCCAAGTCTGCTTCTTTTTAAGTTTGGAGGAATGTCTCAACTGCTTTGGGCTGTCTTTGTTGGTCTGGAGTTGAAGTTATCATACATGATGTTTCAATTATTTTGGTTTCGACATCTGGTTCCCTCAAATTTTTTTATTTGTTTACGGGATGTGGGCATCGCTGGCTAGGCCAGCATTTATTGTCCATCCCTAATTGCCCTGGAGAAGGTAGTGGTGAGCTGCCTTCTTGAACTGCTGTAGTCCATGTGGTGTAGGTAAACCCACAGTGCTGTTAAGAAGGCAGTTCCAGGATTTTGACCCAGTGACAGTGAAGGAATGGTGATATATTTCCAAGTCAGGTTGGTGATTGGCTTGGAGGGGAGCTTGCAGGGGTGGTGTTCCCATGTGTCTGCTGCCCTTGTCCTTCTAGATGGTAGTGGTCGTGGGTTTGGAAGGTGCTGCCTAAGGAGCCTTGATGAGTTCCTGCAGTGCATCTTGTAGATGGTACACACTGATGATACTGTGGATCAGTGGTGGAGGGTGCGAATGATTATGGTTGGGGCATCAAACAAGCAGGCTGCTTTGTCCTGGTTAGTGTTGAGCTTCTTGAATATTGTTAGAGCTGCACTCATCCAGGCAAGTGAAGTCTATTCCATCACACTCCTGACTTGTGCCCTGCAGGATTCCCAGCCTCTGACCTGCTCTTGTAGCCACAGTATTTATATGGCTAGTCCAGTTCATTTTCTGGCCAATGGTAACCCCCAAGATGTTGATATTGAGGATTCAGCGTTGGTAATGCCATTGAATGTCAAGGGGCTATGGTCAGATTCTCTCTTGTTGGAGATGATCATTGCCTGGCACTTGTGTGGCATGAATGTTACTTGCCACTTGTCAGCCCAAGTCTGGATATTGTCCAGGTCTTGCTGCATTTGGATATGGATTGCTTCAGTAACTGAGGAATCATGAATGGTGCTGAACATTGTGCGATCATCAGCGAACATCCCCACTTCTGAACTTATGATAGAAGGAAGATAATTGATGAAGGAGCTGAAGATGGTTCAGCCTAGAACACTATCCTGAGGAACTCCTGCAGTGATGCCTTGGAATTGAGATGATTGAACTCCAATCACCACAACCATCTTCCTGGTGCTAAGTATGACTTCAACCAGAAGAGGATTATCCTCCTAATTCTCATTGACTCCAGTTTTGCTAGGATTCCATGATGCCACACTGGGTCAAATGCTGCCTTGATGTCAAGGGCAGTCACTCTCACCTCACCTCTGGAGTTCAGCTTTTCTAACAATGTTTGAACCAAGGCTGTAATGATGGCAGGAGCAGAGTGGCCATAGCGGAACCCAAAGTGAGCATCATTGACCAGGTTATTGCTAAGCAAGTGCCGCTTAATAGCACTGTTGATGACCCCTTCCATCACTTTACTGATGATCAAGAGAAGGCTGATGGGGCGGTAATTGGTCAGGTTGGATTTGTTCTGCTTTTTGTGTACAGGACATACCTGAGCAATTTTTCAGATTGCTGGGTAGATGCCAATGTTGTAGCTGTTCTGGAACAGCTTGGCCAGGGGTGTGGTAAGCTCTGGAGCACAAGTCTTCAGTACTATTGCCAGAATATTGCCAGGGCCAATAGCCTTTGCAGTATCCAGTGCCTTCAGCTATTTCTTGATATCACTTGGAGTGTAGGGGCCAAGGTAGAAGCGTTCATGTCGCGGCCCTGTTTCAACCAATTCTACCACCACCACGCACAGCAAGTAGTGTATACAACATTTTCATACTGCTGATTTGATCAAGTACCAACATTATGCCTGAGGACGGAAGTTGTCGATGTCAGAAACACGGGACATTTTCAAGACCAGCATTGACTGTTATATCTGCTAACGCTGAAGGGTTCTCTGTAGCTAAACAAAACATCCTCGCTACATTATGCAATGAGTTGCAGTGTGATGTCCTCTGCCTGCAGGAGACACATAGAGGAAGTGAGAAAAACCACCCAAAAATACCAGGAATGTTCCTGGTTATTGAAATACCTCATCGACAATATGGCAGTGCTGTATTTGTTAGAGCTGGTTCAGTTATAGAAGCCACTTCTAAAACAGAGGAGGACAACATCGAAATTCTAACTGTAGAGCTGAGCAAAGTAGTAGTGACCTCAGTGTACAAGCCACCTGGCACAGATTTCAGCTTCTCTAATCCTGTACCCAACCTGCACAGTAAACCACAGATCATCATTGGAGACTTTAATAGCCACAGTACCCAATGGGGGTACAAGGAGTCTAACAATGATGGAGAAGCAGTTGAAGAATGGATGGACGCTAACCAGCTTAGTCTCATCCATGATCCTAAATTGCCAGCCTCCTTCCACAGGGCCCGCTGGAAGTGTAGTTATAACCCAGATCTTGCCATTGTCAGCAACGACATCGCTGGCCTCTGCAAGAAGCTTGTCACAGACCCAATACCACAGACACAACACCGTCCTATTGGTATCCAGGTAAATGCAGCAGTGTTACCAACCGTCGTACCATTCAAAAGGCGCTTCAACTTCAAGAAGGCCGATTGGAACGGGTTCATACGAGCACTTGACTGCATTAAACTATTACCTGAGCATTACAACCTGTTTGCAAAAGTTGTCCAAAAAACAGCCAGAAGGAAGATCCCCCGAGGTTGTAGAGCACGCTACATCTCTGGTCTCACCAAGGAGAATGCTGAACTCTACTGGGAGTATGTCTCAATATTTGAATCTGACCCCTTCTCAGAGGAAACAATATCTACCAGTGAGAGGGTGATGTTCAGTATCTCTCAAGAGCGTCAAAACACCTGGGACACCTTGATAGAGACAACAGATCTTACAAAAAACAGCAAGAAGGCATGGTCTCTCATACGCAAACTTGGAGGCGATCGCAAGAAAGCTGCCCAACATCCAAATGTGTCTACTAACCAAGTTGCACACCAGTTGCTCCTAAATGGAAAATTCAACAAGAAACAACCAAGAGCACAACAAGATAGGAAGAAGTACAGCGATGATACCCTGGCTTCACTGGACCATTCACCATTGAAGAGCTGGAAACTGGTATATCTAGTCTAAAACACAGGAAAGCAATTGGTCTTGACAACATAGCAACGGAGCAGATAAAGCATTTTGGACAGCAAGCAAAGAAATAGCTCATACAATTGTTCAACCACTGCCTGGCAACACACAAGCTACTTAATATTTGGCAGAAGGCACATGTAATAGCACTATTAAAGACCGGAAAAGATCCCTCAGATCCTAAGAGTTTTCGGCCAATTTCACTGCTTTGCCACACCAATAAGCTGTTTGAACGCCTGATACTCAGTAGGATAGCACCAACTGTAGATGAGAAGATCATTCCAGAGCAAGCAGGTTTCCACCCTGGCAAAACAACAACAAGCCAACTGCTCAACCTCACACAACATATTGAAGATGGTTTAGAACAAGGGATGGTAACAGGTGCTGTTTTTGTAGACCTGTCAGCAGCATACGATACAGTGAACCATAGACGTCTCCTCTGCAAGATTCTAGAGATGACAAAAGATATTCACTTAACAGAGCTGTTAGAAAGCATGCTTCAGAATCGCTGGTTCTATGTTGAACTAGGTGGGAAGCGCAGCAGGTGGCATATTCAGAAGAATGGTCTTCCTCAGGGAAGCATGCTTGCACCGCTGCTGTACAATATCTACACGAATAGCCAACCTATAGACGGTGTCACACGCCGTTTTATATATGTTGATGACTTATGTGTCACTGCCCAAAGCACTGATTTTAACACCGTGGAGAAAACGCTTTCTGAGGCCTTGGAGGGACTAACATCCTACTATGAAGAAAACCACCTTCGCGCAAACCCATCAAAGACACAAGTTTGTGCATTCCACCTCAGAAACCGTGAAGCCAAATGTCAGCTTAAAGAAACCTGGTGTGGAGCAACACTGACGCATTGCGAGCACCCTATCTACTTAGGAGTCACCCTTGATAGATGCCTCACCTTCAAGAACCATATCGAAAAGACAAAGGCAAAAGTGAGCGCACGAAGTTCACTAACACAAAATGGGGAGCAAGCTCGAAAACATTGCGAACCAGTGCACTTGCTCTTTGTTATTCCACTGCCGAATATGCCTGCCCTGCATGGGAAAGATCTACTCATGCTAAGAAGATGGATGCTATTCTGAATGCAAGCTGCCGACATATCACAGGTTGTTTAAAACCAACAAACACCAACAGCCTATATATCCTGGCGGGTATCGCTCCCCCTGATATAAGAAGAACGGTAGCCAGCAAGAAAGAGCGACTCCGTCAAACATCAGATGAGAGGCACTCTCTACATGGTCATACATCTACACCCAGCCGCCTAAAGTCAAGGAAGAGCTTCATGAACAGTGTTGTTCCATTACAATCAACCCCATCTAAAGCCCGCATTGCCTTGTGGAAAGACCGGCTCGCCAGTCTTGAACAACCCCCAGCGATGGAAATTCTACCAGATGAAAACCTTCCCCCAGGAGCTAATTGCAACTGGGCAACCTGGACATGCCTTAACAGACTTAGGACTGGTGTAGGTCGTTCAAAGGTGTCACTAAGCAAATGGGGATATACAACCAGCCCGACAACCTGTGAATGTGGAACTGAGCCACAGACTATGCAACATCTCCTGCAATGCCTATCGCTAGAGGAACCCTGCACTGTTGCAGATCTTGCTGAATTCAACAACAAGGCGCAAAAATGTGTCCAGTTCTGGCTGAGCCATGTATAGACTGTCCGTGGACACGATAAGAAGAAGACTTGGAGTGTATTGAATTGGCTGAAAACTGGCATCTATGATGCTGAGGTCCTCTGGTGGATGGATCATCAACTTGACACTTTTGGCTGAAGATTGTTGCAGATGCTTCAGCCTTATCTTTTGCACTGATGTGCTGGGCTCACCCATCATTGAGGATTGGGATATTTGTGGAGCCTCCTCTTTCAGTGAGTTTTTTTAATTGTTCACCAACATCCATGCCTGGATGTGGTAGGACTGCAGATCTTAGGTCTGATCCATTGGTTGTGGGATCGCTTAGTTCTGTCTATCACTTGCTGCTTATGCTGTTTGGCACGCAAGTAGTCCTTTGTTGTAGCTTCGCAATTTTGACATTTCATTTTTAGGTATGCCTGGTGCTACTCCTGGCATGTCCTCTTGCACTCTTCATTGCATCAAGGTTGATCCTCTGGCTTGGTGGTAACGGTGGAGTGGGGGATATGCTAGGCCATGAGGTTACAGATTGTGTTTGAGTACAATTCAGCTGCTGCTGATGGCCCACAGTGCCTCAAGGATGCTCATTCTTGAGTTGCTAGATCTGTTCGAAATCTATTCCATTTAGCACAATTGTAGTGCCACACAACACGATGGAGAGTATCCTCAATGTGAAGGTGGGTCTTCATCTTCATAATGACTATGCAGTGGTCACTCCTACCGATACTTTCATGGACAGATGCATCCGTGGCAGGCAGGTTGGTGAGGATGAGGTCAAGTATGTTTTTCCCTCTTGCTAGTTCCCTCACCACCTGCCGCAGACCCAGTCTGCAGCTATGTCCTTTAGTACTCAGCCAGCTCGGTCAGTAATGGTGCTACCGAGCCACTCTTGGTGATGGACATTGAAGTCCCCCACCCAGAGTACATTCTGCGCCCTTGCCACCCTCAAGAGGTGTTCAAATTGGACGAGCCTTGATTCATCAGGTGAGGGGAGGTGGGATGTGGTAACCAGCAGGAGGTTTCCTTGCCTATGTTTGACCTGATGCCATGAGACTTCATGGGGTCTGGAATCGATGTTGAGGACTCCCAGGGGAACTCCCTCCCAACTGTATACCACTGTGGTGCCACCTCTGCTAGGTCTGACCTGCAGGTGGGACAGGACATACCCAGGGGTGGTGATGGTGATGGTGGTGTCTGGGACCTTGTCTGTAAGGTATGATTCAATGAGTATGACTATGTCAGGCTGTTCCTTGACTGATCTGTGAGCAGCTCTCCCAATATTGGCACAAACCCCCAGATGTTAGTAAGGAGGAATTTGCAGGGCTGACAGGGCCATGAGGAATGAGTTGAAGACTTATCCTGTTCCATCTGATTGTGCCTTCTGCGGTGTGTATCAAGTAAGACAGTCATTGTTCTTCATCCCTCAGGACAATGACAACTTCTCTGTCGAGATCCCTGATCTAAACCTTGTCAACTCTGTTTAGCTTGGGCAGGTTTCTCGTATGATACCTCCTGTTGTAAGTGGAAGCTTGTCACTGTCTGTAGGACTGTTCTCGATCCTGAACCTTCTGATAGTCTCCAATTGCCTTCTGTTACAATCCCACTTGAAATTACTACTAAACAAGTTAGATTCCAGAGGAGAACCTCAGTTGATATATCCTAGCTTAATTTTTTGAAACCATGGAGGCTAATGAACACATTTAAAGGAGTCTGCTGGTGAACTTATAACAAAAAGAATAAAACCGTTATTAAAGAAGAAAAATGAACTATATTACACCTGACAAAAAGGTTGGAAAGATCTCAACACAATCACAAGAGAATGATTGAACTATTCACTATCCCTTCACCTCAGCTATATCATTACAGACACACACAAGTTCAGAAAGATAAAACAATTTACCGTATCTATCTTACTCTCTAATATTCAGGGTATGTATGCGGTACATGTGAACTAACTGGCGGACTGTGGTCAGATACACCACACTCCAAGGTAAATATCAACTACGGCCAAAGCAGATTCTATGGATTTCTCAACAACCCACCCAGGTGCTTGTCACACTGTGAGCCGACCAGTCTCACTGAAACTCATGAGGGTTTCCAATCTCCATATTTGAAGAACTCACCTTGGAATCCTCTCCAAAAGTGCCTCCTACTCCAACTGCTTCCACAAGGATCCACCTCCAAAGTTTCAATCTCGCCTTCCGAGATTCTGTTCCTCTGGATCTCTGAGTACATTGAAGCTTCACCTTCCAAGCACAATTTCAGATCTTCAGCCATGCCAATCAGAATATACTGCTCCAAAAGGCCTGAAGTAAGGAGTCATCAACCTTCGGCTGCTTCCTCGAATCTTCTGGCTTCTCTCAAGCCCACTTCACCTCAAGTCTACTCTCCCTAGCTCTTTTCTCTGCTCCTGCCATTTATCTTGACTCATGGGATCTATCTCTGATCCCTGTCTTTGTCCCTGACTGGGACTTTCCTCTGGGACCTCTTTCTGTCCCACTGTCTGTTGTGGGACCTTCTTCTTGGTTTGGGACCTTCTCCCGATCCCCCTCCCAGTGTCCTGCTCCCTGGGACACCTTCTCTGGAATGGCACTCTGGTTCTAAGCTCCCTGACCTGCAGTTTTGTGCCATTTTGCTTCTTTGCTTCCTTTTCTTCTGTACATGTGCGCAGGGCCTTAAGATGTGAAAATGGACGACCTGCGCATGTGCGGCCATTTCCCAGCCGACACAAGCACAGAAGTCTTGAGGCCCACTGGGAACAGGAGTTCCTGGCCTCCGAACTCCCAATTAAGGTAAGTATTTTGAGTTTGATCACACAACCCTGGGATTAATTTCTTCAGCAGCATGGGAAGTTGATGAGGAGGAAGGACTTGCCGTTGTATATGAATAGATCCATTCCCAAATGTTCCCATAATTTGGTAGGGAACTGTGTAGGGATAAAGGGCTCCGTCTGGATTGGCTTGTGCAGCGTGCACACCTGGCAGTTTAAAATCATCCCTTCAATTGCTCTTGATATTTCTGGCCACCACACTGCAGACTGGGCTTATGCTCTGCACTTTGTGATGCCCAAATGGCCTTGGTGAATTCATTGTAGAATCTCCAGCCAGAGTTAGACCGGTTTGTGGTATGACCAACCGCTCAGCGTATACTGCAGATCATCAATAACAGTAACATGTTTCTGCTGTTCAAGGTAAATTTCATAACATTGCTACCTGGACGCTGCAGTGGCCAACTGGCCAACTTCATAGGCAATATTGATGGATGTGGACGCACTCTTCATCTCACATCTGCTCCTGGCGTTTCTGTTGAAGCTTTTTGGACCTCGTCAGCAGTTGTGTTGTTACATACTGGGAATATGACTTGAGCTTGTCAACCAGATTGACATCGTGTGCCATAGGATGGTTGACTGCGGGACTGGATAGTGTGTCCGCAGTTGTTTGATGCTTCCCCTGGACATACACTGTCTTGTATGCAATGTGCATGAGACACAAGCAGAATCTCTGAATTCTGGGTGGCATCCTGGTGAGTTCTTTCTCATCCAATAGAGAGACCAATGGTTTGTCATCTGTCTTGATGATCACTTTCAGCCCAACAATATAGTCAGAGAATTCCTCACAAGCCAATGTTTGTGATGGCCTCTTTTTCAATAACTGCATGCTGCATCTCTGTGTCTGACAGCCCCCTAGACGTGTAATATACTGGTCGGCAGCATTCATTCAGCTGCCCTTTGAACAGAACTGCACCTAGTCCTGTTGACAAGGCATCTGTTGCAATTGTAGTTGGCAAGGAATGGGTCGCAGTGAGCCAGGGTATCTGGTGAGAGCAGTTTGATCTGATGGAATACCTGCTCTTGGTGTGCGCCCCAACACCATGCTTGAACCGTTTTGAGAAGGTATCGCAGAGGCTCTGTGACCTGCACCAGGTTGGGCAGAAATTTCACGACTGATTCACCTTGCCCAGAAATCTTTGGGGGCCTGGAATGGATGACGATGTTGAAAACTTACTAATTGCCTTTGTTTCGTGTGGGTCTGCCATGATGCCTTTAATGCTCACAATATGAACTATGAACTGAATGGAGGACTTAGAGAATTCACACTTATCATTCAGCATCAATGCTGCTTCCTGCAAGTAGTTCAAGACAGCCATGAGTCTACTGTCATGTTCCTCAACGGTCATACCATGGACAAGGATATCATCCATATGGTATCCTTTCAAGCCCTGTAAGATGGCCGACATTGTGTGCTGAAAAATCTCAAGCGCCGAGGTAATGCCAAAGGGCAAAAAATTGAAGCACAATCTGCCAAATGGGGTGATAAAAGTTGTCAGCAACTTAGATTTCTCGTCAAACAGGACCTTCTAGAAGCTGCTGTTGGCATCAAGTTTCAAGAACACTGTGCTCTTGGAGAGTTTGGTCAAGCTGTCATCTAACTGAGGACATTTTGTGGATTTCCCTCACCACTGCCTTGTTGAGTTGTTTCAGGTCGACACAGATGCGGATGGACTTGTTTGCCTTTGGAACTAGGACCATCCCGGAATACCATTCTGTCAGCTGAGTGACAGGGGCGATGACCCCCACCTTAGCAACTTGATGAAATTACCATTGTAGTTGCTCCAGAACTGGGTGTGGTAATTTCCGTGCTGTAAACAAACACACGGATTTGGCATCATTTCTGTGTTATGCTGTTCGTTTGCCTCAGCTCAATGAAAAGTTTTGGAAAATCCTTTTTAAAATCGGAACCAGATCCTTGCTGGTTTATGTTGTCAATCTTTTGGATGAGATTGAGGTCGACCCAGGCTCTCCTGCTCAAGAGAGAAAATTCTTGGTTGTGGAACACTTAGAACATATCGCGTATTTATTAGTTTTTATATTGGAGCATTGCTTGCAACATACCTGGAGCTTGATGCCTCCTAGTCCATCTAGCGGTGTTATAGGTGGTTTCAGACATTGTTTCACCAGTCACGATTCCTTATCCAACAGGATCGTCAGACTGGCTCCTGTGTCTAATTCGAAATTCATGACGTGACGATTTATAGATAAGTCAGCGTTCCAAAATTTGTATCTGGGATCCTTCACTTCTCCCAAGACCCAGCATTGTTGGACTTCTTCTTGGTGTGGCTCATCTGTCTCATGGGCTTGTCTGGGATCCTCTGCACTTTTCAAGGTATTGGACTTATACATTTTTCCAAAGTGTCTCAGGCGCTTGCAGTGAAAGCACTGCACAGTGATTGCTGGACACTGCTCGTGCCTGTGAGCTCTTTTGGTGCCACAGTGCTGACATGGTCTACCCACCTTGTATTTTAGTTGGGTATTGCTTTCCTTGCTCTGGAGTCTCCTTGCCCTTTTGTCACTTTATGAGCTAGACTGTTAGGGTTGGTCTGCACCACGGTTTAACTTCATCATGCAAAATGGATTGGTTTTGTTTGTGGACTTCCAATTCTCTGATGATATGGATGGCTTTTTCCAAAGTCAGGTCTTCTTTAGATTGCAGTACATCTGAAAGTATCATTGTCCACTCCCACAACTATCCCACAACTCGAAGGTTACCATAGTCACAGCCTTCAGCCAATCTGTATAGCTCATTTATGAAAGAGTCTATGGGTTCCCTAGGATTTTAGACTCTCTTGTTAAATTTTACTCTCTCCAAATTTTTTTTGCTTCTTAGGTTAGAGTAGCTGTCAAAGGACCTCATGACCTCTTCAGAAGATTCATTTATTATTGTCTGGTAATTATGCCATTGGTTTTTGAACCTATTGAATATAATGGTGTATTCACTTGTTCAGCCTCTGTGTTCTTATTCAAGCCTGATGCTATCGTATATCTCAAAAGTCTTCTCCATAATGCCCAATTTTGCACTTGGTCTCGCCCTTCTATCTGCCTTAATTGATCTGGCAGTGTTGATTTACCATCCATGGCCATTTTCAGCACAGGTAAGTACAGCCTTTTTTTAAAATGGTGCCATAATAATCGCTTTTCTCCTTCACATGCTTGTTGGGATTTGGTAGGCTCCCAACAGGGTTACGGAGACGTTTTAAGCTCCAGCAATTCTGTGAAAAATCTTCTGAACAATCATTTTGGCCAGCTAGTTGCTTTCATAAGCTTGGACAATTGAATTAATGTTGATTTTTTGCTCTGATTTCTCTTAAAAATGTTTATTTTGTTTGCTTGCAGACACCGTGGGCGGAATCGTCCCAGATTTACACGAAGTGTGGCAGCGGGTAGGTGAAACATTTTATCTGCTGGCCACAATGGCAGGTTTTCAAGCTGTATCATCCCAAAACCACCACACTACTTATGCATTCCTGGGAAACACACCACTTCGATGGCAGGCAGGCTCTGATTCGCCTGCCACACCGTCATCTCGCCACTTCATCACGCCAGGCACCACATTTAAAGTGCTGCCACGCTAAATATTTCCAGCCCAGGACTGCAGCAAAGTAGACATGGTCCCAAAAGGCAAGAAGACCGCAGACCTCAAGTGTCTTTTGGACGACATGGAGGCAGCTGTGATGTCCTCTACCCCTGCTCTGGCCGCAGGAGAAGCAACTACATTACCACTCCGGGTTGGTAGGCGCTGGTAGTGGAGGTCAGTGCCAATGCTGCACAGAAGAGGTTGACCATCCAATGCAGATAGGGGGATGAATGATCTCATCCGTGCAGCCAGGGTATAGCAACCATCTCATCACTCTAAACTCAAACATTCAATCCCATCACACACTCATTGGCATCTCACTCACTGCCAGCACAACGGACATCACCACCCATTCTCTCACACACCCTCACATGTCCATCTGGCCTCATCTCCTTGGAGACTGCCTCCTCAGCCCTCACCATCTTGAGGCCACTTGCACAGATCAACATGTGCCCTCACAAACACCTTGGATTACCCTCCTTCCCTAGAACAGCTCTTGCCCTGCAGCCTCTTCCCTTGCCTGAGGCCACTTTCTCCCCTCCCCTCGAGCAAGACCTTGTCCTGCAGCCATTGAAAAGCCACCCACATATAGCTGATCTGGTAGGTAGAGACCTACACGTTAACCCCTAAAAGTGATGTGGTGCTGTCTGTGAAGCCAGGTGCTGATGACCGAAGTGCTGATCAAAGCAAGGTTGGCAACAAACCTTGAATTCCCGAGTGAAGTGCAGCCCGCCAGGTGCACGCCTTATATATGCTGTTGTGAAACACATCGGCATGTTTTCCTGCCGACATAGGCAGGCAATCCAGTGGGAAGGGATGAGTCTGGTGGGCTGGCCCACATATCATTATAAAAGCTGATGTATTATAACAAAGTTCCCGACGTCTGATGGCGGGGAACATGGCCCACCATTACTGGGTGGAGCGGACGATCACAAACTGGATTCACAACGTTGTGAAACTGATTTTTGGCCTTCTTGCCATATTGCCACCGAACACGCCCGACGCCAGCGGGCGCAGAAAATCCCAGCCCATGTGTTATGTTGCTGACTCTGGATCTGGGCTGCAGCATTCTTCAAGCTGAGCTCATTAAAACAATCAGTCTGCCAGTGCTGCCTGATTATTACACCAAATTTAAAAGCTTATTTCAGCCTTTTTTTTGGTGTTTGCTCACCCTTCTGCAAACTGGCTTGGTCCTTTGACTCTGCTTGCAATCGGGTCTTGCGATGGACCTCCATGTGATCTGGTGGAGTCCTTTAATGCTGCACAGTGGGTCTTTTTTCTGCTCTTCAACCTCCACACCTGTAATGGAACTTCTTAGGCAATCTCCAGATGTGTATTTAAGGTCTTCAAGTTAGGTGCACTTCTCGCAGGTCAAACTGCAATTTCTTTACTTCTTCATTCTTAGGGATTTTGGGGTCCTTCACTTGCTGCCACCATGTCGTAAGGTTGTACGTTGTCTCTTGAAGAGTTCCAGAGGCTTGTATGGTTGAACATTAACTGTTTATTAATAACACATAACTGAATGTATATATATACAGGATACAGTCCTGACTAGGTGCTATCTTCATGCCAATTTCTACCAGACTCATACTACACTTTACCACTCCCATGTTACTCTCTGCATCATAATGTGTGCGTTACTGTTTCCCCAGTCCCACATTAACCCTTGCAGCCCCGAGCACCCTAATACTACATAAATGGTGATTTTTCATATAAGATTTTTGCAAAACTCCCTGTGAATTTGCAGCACAATGACACCATTAATCGACAATGATTAATTTTGATAAGATTTACTGCATTTTGTCATGAGTTTATAAACAAGAACAATTGTCACATTTGGTATGAAGCTGCAACACATTACTATTTAGAACATTACTCTTTCTATTTACTATTACCATTACTATTTAGAACATTACTATTACTAATTCACCAAGGGTCCTTTGACAGCACCTTCCAAAACCATGACCACTACCATCTAGAAGGACAAGAGCAGCAGACAGATACCACCACCTGGTAGTTCCCCTCCAAGTCACTCACCATCCTGACTTGGAAATATATCGCTGTTCCTCCACTGTTGCTGGGTCAAAATCCTGGAATTCCCTTCCCAACAGCACTGTGGGTGCACCTACACCACATGGACTGCAGCGGTACAAGAAGGCAGCTCACCACCACCTTCTCAAGGGCAACTAGGGATGGGCAATAAATGCTGGCCCAGCCAGCAAAGCCCACATCCCATGAAAGAATAAAAAAAAAATTAGAAAAATTCAAAAACCCAGGCTAATTTGTCTATAGTGCACCGACCCATTTCATGTTTTGCCTCTGATGTTAGCTGTTACATTCACCCTGGTGAATACAGAAAGTGAGTTTGGGGAAATTGCACTGAAAATGCAGAGTTCAAATGAACAGGAGCAGATAGTGGTAACCTGAGGTGCAATACACCTTTAAGAGAATGTGAGTAGATTGACCACTTGATTGTATTACCCAATTGCTGTGTAGCGTGGGGTACATTGTTAAACAGGTAGTTTTAGATTGGGCTTTGGTCCAAGAAACACACGTGCTAGTGCTCCATTACTATGTTAATAAACAGGTAATTCATCTTACAATGGTCTCTTCATCAGCATCATCTTGATTACCAACTCACTCACTAGTAGATAGGTGTCGCAACTGTGTTCGCTGAGCAAAGTGACCCAATAGAAGGAATATAACAACTGGCGATGAGGAAAAACACCAAACAAAGCCGCGGAAATTAAACAGAAGTAAATCAGCCGTATCTTGCAAGGCGATTGTAAGTACAGCTTTCATCATAGTTGTTGAAGTTTTCTCCCTCCAGTATACCACAGTTGGGCCGTATTGAGCTGTTTGATCAGACCACCGATGACTGGTCACATTACATTGAATGCCTCACGTTCTTCTTTTTGGCCAACGACATATCAGGGGAGGAGAAGAGGTGAGAGATCCTCTTATAGATGTGTGGCAGTAAAACATATAGCCTAATGTGTGGCGTAATGGCACCCAACACCCCAGATTCCAAGAGCTTTGATGAGTTGGTAAATCTTGTTAAAAGCCACTTTCAGCTGAAACCCTCGGTAACAAGGCAACATTTAAATTTAATTCGAGGTGTCATACCCTTGGAGAGACAGTCGCTTGCTATGTAGCAGCCTTAAAATAATTGACAGAGCACTGAGAGTTCAGGATGTCGATTAACAACATGTTAAGAGACCGATTAGTATGTGGGATTAATGAAGGTGCCATTGAAAAAATGTTGTTGTCAGAAACTAATTTAGACTTCAGCAAGGCGCTGGAGTTAGCGCATACAATGGAAAGCACAGTCAGGGATTCAGAAGCAATCAAGGGAGCACAAAATGGGGCCGTCCTTCACGTCGGGAGGGAGGCACCGGTTAGAAATGGCAGGAAATGCTGGGCTCCGCGGAAAGGCGGGAATCAGCCACTATTAGCAGACCAGTAAAAAGCAATAGTTTAACAGAGAAAACCTACAAGAATAATGACAGAAATGGAACCAGACAACCTGCAAATGAACAACAATTTAAAAGAATTGAGTGTTTCTTCTGTCATTGTAATAGACACATTATGCGACTTTGTAAAGACAGGTTAAGGCAAAACTTTAAGCAAAAAGGTAGAAATCTGAAATCCACCTCATAGAGGAACCAAAAGAAACAGAGGCAGTCATTTACTCACTATGTAACTTAAAAATGGGTGTAACAAAGCCAATCTACGTGACAGTGAGAGTCATTGAAAAACCCATCCAAATGGAGGTATATACAGGGGCATCCACGAAAGTTATAGGGGAACATACGTTCAAATATCTGAATGGAGGAGACCACCCATTAAATCTGGAAAATTCAGATGCTAAATTAAAGGCGTATACTGGGGAAGACATACGAGTAAGAGGTATACACAAGGTTCCAGTACAGTATGGAAATCAGTCTGCTGAACTACCCCCAACAGTATAGCAGGGGATGGTCCAAGTCTACTCGGTCAGAACTGGCTTAAGGAAATAAAGTTGGAATGGGCCAAGAGTTTTCAACTCAGAATGAAAGATCTGCAAGAATTATTATAGAAATACACCTCCATTTTCAGGAAGGAGCTCAGAAAGAGTCAGGGGCTTCAAGCTGAAATCCACGTGGATCCTGAGGCAACCCCCAGATTCATGAAGGCGAGGCCTTCTTCTAGTTCTTCATGAATGTCGAATTAGAAAGGCTGGAAAGGTTGGGAATCTTACAACCTGTACAATTTTCCAAATGGGCAGCACCCATAATTCCAGTACTAAAGCCTGACCAGAGTATGCGAATATGCGGGGACTACAGGTTGACCGTTAACAATGGCCAGACAAACAAGCATCCTATACCGACAATTGATGAATTGTACTCCAAGCTGGCAGGGGGAACTGCATATACGAAGCTCAACATGATCCACACTAAACAGCAAGTTGAACCAGAAAAGTCCTGTCGGTACTTTGTGACTATTACCACACATAGGGGGTTATACTAATATGCCCGGTTACCGTTTGAAGTTTCGTTGGCTTGATCCATTTTCCATCGGACTATGGAAAATTTACTACAAGGACTGCCCCATGTTGTGGTTTATCTCAATGATGACCTAGTAACAGGACTAACTGATGAAGAACACCTGGCTAACCTGGAATTGAAGCAATTCTCACAAGCCGGAGTATGTTTGAAAAGAGAAAAATGTATCTTCCAAGCAAAAGAAGTGATTTACCTGGGACTTGCAGGGCCTCCACACAGTAGAAGAAAAGGTGAGAGCTATTTGTGAGTGGTCATCATCGAGAAACGCCATAAAGCTCAATTCCTTCTTGGGAATGATTAACTATTATGGCCGTTTTCTCCCAAATTTGTCAGTACTGCACTGGCTCCATTATACGGTTTGCTCAGGAAAAACCACAGATGGTCTTGGCAAGCTCCACAACAAGAGGCTTTTACGATGGTAAAGCAGTTGCCACATTATTCAGCCATGTTGGTACATTTTGACCCAAAGAAGGAATTATTTTTGACTTGCAATGCATCCCCTTATGGACAAGGGGCAGTACTCTCCTGCCGGATGACGGATGGCTCCGAAAGACCCATTGGTTACATCTCAAGAACACTCAGTGTTGCAGAAAGAAGATACTCATAAATAGAGAAAGATGGCTTATCCATCGGATTTGGCGTTAAGAAGTTCCACCAATACATTCAGGGTAGCCACGTTACCTTTGTATCTGACCACAAGCCACTCCTAGGCTTGGTCAGGGAAGATAAGGCAATACCCCAACTGACTCTGCATACATTCAAAGGTGGGCACTGATTCTAGCTGCTTACGAATATACTTTTGTCCACTGGCCGGGAAGCCAAATTGCAAATGCCGATGCGCTGAGCTGATTACCTCTAATAGACAAAAATGTGAACATCTCAATTCCTCAAGAACCTGTCTTGTTATTAAGCTTTCTGGATTCATCACCAGTACATGCCAAACAGGTAAGAGTGTGCACAGATCGTGATCCGGTTTTGTCTCACGTAAGGGAACAGGCCTTACAGGGATGGTCTAACAAGCCAAAGCCTGATGAAATGATGCCCTATTTTAATAGGAGATATGAGCTCACCTGCCAGGATGGCATCTTGTTGTGGGGAGCAAGAATCATTGAGCCTCCGTGAGGAAGAAAGCCATTATTGACCAAATTGCATACTGCTCACCCTGGCATCTCTAGAATGAAAATGTTGGCGTGTAACTACTTATGGTGGCCAGGGATGGATACAGAAATTGAAAACTTAGTCAAGAGCTGCATACAGTGCCAACAGGCACAGAAATTGCCCCCTTCTGCTCCATTGCATCCTTGGAAATGGCCAGGAAGGCCATGGGTCTGCCTCCACATTGACTATGTGGAGCCTTTTTTGGGCACAATTTCCTCTTGATCATAGATGCTCACTCAAAATGGATGGATATATATGAAGTAAGATCACCCACGTCTGCCTCCACTGTAGACCAATTGCGTCAGAGTTTTGTGATACACGGGTTACCAGAGATAATAGCGTTTCATAATGGAATAGCATTCACCAGCGGGGAATTCCAAAGATTTCCAAGTCTCAATGGCATAACACATGTTAAAACCTCGCCATACCACCCTGCAGCCAATGGGCTGGCCGGGAGGGCAGTCCAGACCTTCAAGTCTGGAATGAAAAGATAGGTCGGAGACTCTATTGCAACTAGATTACCATATTTCCTATTCAACTATAGAACTACATCACACACGACTACCGGTATTGCACCTGCAGAGTTATTGATGAAGGGATGTCTCAGGACATAATTGAGTCCCATAAGGCCGAATTTAGGGGCAAGGGTAGAGAGAAGTAAGGAAGCCCAGAAAAATGGACATGATTACCAGAATTGTGAAAGAAACTTCACTGTTGGAGACACAGTTTTTGCAAAGAACTTTGGAGATGGGCTCAAATGGCTATCAGATGAAGTTAGTGCAGTGACAGGACCCCTTTCCTATCACATATCGGTCAATATCATATGTACGTGAATATGATCTGCTCCTCCTTTACCACCTCCATCTGTGTTATGTTCCTTCTATTGGGTCGCTTTGGTCAGCGAACACAGTTGCACACCTATTTACTGGTGAGTGAGTTGGTAATCAAGATGATGCCGATGAAGAGACCATTGGAAGGTGAAGCACCTGCTGTTTATTAACATAGTAACGGACCACTAACACATGTTTGTGTCTCAGACCAAAACCCATTCTAAAACTACCCGTTCAACAATGTACCCCGTGCTACACAGCAATTGGGTAATACAATTACGTGGTCAGTCTGCTCACTTTCTCTTAAAGGCGTATTGCACCTCAGATTACCACATTCCTCTCCCTTGACTCAAAGGTACAAATTACAATCTTTACAATATATCAACTATTTACATAAATAAACTATTTACAAATTCAGTCTCTCTGGAGGCTTCTTCAAACATGTCGAACGTTGTAGTTATAAGACTTCGGATGGTTTATCCGAGGCCTCCCTCTCAGGAGTTATCTGAGCACTGGGCTCTCCAGCAGGAACCTGTAAGTTTGTTTCTTCAACTCTCTCAGGCTCAACGGATCCTACAGGCGCTTCCACATGTGGTGTGGACTCAAACAGGAATGCTTGGCCCATCCTTTCTTGTAGATCTGTTTCCCTTTTCTTGAGGTGACCTACACGACTCCTAATTATCCAACCTTTGAAGAATCACGTGGTGGCTAGGGTAGAGGATTCTGCCACCTACGTGTGTTCTGGTATATCAGATAGCGGGGTGAAATTGGTCCTCGGCCAAAGTGCGATACAAGCAATAGCAAATCAGTGAGCCCAATTTTCTTTTCTATTGCTACACAACGAACTGCTGCATGATCCAAAATATATATTTTGTATATGTCAAAACAAAGCCTATTTGTTCCTGACTTGTAGCATTGCAATGAAGTACCTTTTTAACACTTAAATGTTTAAAAACTAATGCAGTTATATCCAGAATAATTGATTACATAGGCTTTGGTGTAACTTCTAGAAATTAAATTCTTTTGTTTGTAATATTTTGACCAGAAATGTGGAAGGCACTGACTCCACTATGCTGAAGAAGGCCTCTGATTTTTGCTCTGCCGACATCAACTCTCAGGCTCTGAACTGACTGGTCCAGGTTACGGAGCTGCAGACCATGAATAGGACACTCTCGCAAGTGGCCCAACGGTGGCTGGAGGGGATGCAAGCTGCGTCTGAGCAGCAGGTCCCTTCAAGCTAGTGGAAGAGCATAGCAAAGGCTGAGGAATTTCCAGACAAAGGTAGAAGGTTCCATGTAGATTGAACGAACATCATCAGCCTCAGTTTCCTCAGCCCCTCTGTCAGGGACAGCATCTATGATCCAGGATTAATTAATCCTGTCCCGTTTTCTCCAACCTCCTCCTCTTCTACCTCCTTCTCCTTTGATGATATGGGACCTTTCTCAAGCCTTGCCTCCTCAAGCACCAAACCCCTCTGATGAGTCATGTTGTGCAGCATGCAGCAGGCAAATATTGGAGCATTCCAACAGAGCTGTCAAGGCATTGAAATCTCATCGTAAGCAGGCCTATTGCCTGCTCACTGAGTGTCCTGGTGTGGAGGTAGCTCTTGTATCTGCACTGGGGCTCGGTTTGACGATCCTTCAGTAGGGTTACTAGGGTACCTGGGGGATGGGGTAGAAGAACTGAGGTAGCCTTGACTCGCTGAATATAAATGAGTTGGGCAGCATCCTGAAAGTATGCAAAGATGTGCAGGAATTTATTTCAATGGTCACACACTAGCTGGACATTTACAAATGGTATCCCTTCCTGATGAAAAATCTGCCTGGTCCTTCCCAGGCACCTTCATGGCCACGAGTGTAGTCCACAATGTCCGGGACCTAGAGGAAGCTGGTTATAGATGTGAAGCCCATAGCCCTCTGCGTTTGTAAGGCCACATCTATAGGGAAGCTGATAAAGTCAGCCACCCTTGTGAAGAAGGCACCTGTGATGGTGCCTACAGCGATGAGCAGCTGACTGGGATATCCCATGCAGGTCAGCAGCAGAAACCTGAAAGGAATGCGAGGTGAGGATGTTGAGGACCACGGTGACCTTCAGTGCTATTGGCAGGGCCTAGTGATGGGTGGTTCCAGAGGCCAAGAAATCATTCAGGAGGGCACAGAGTTTGGTCACTATTTCCAAACAGCCAAAATCTCCTCCTGTACCGATGGTCCAACATCTGCATGTAGGTGAGTCTGTTGTAAGTGCACAGATTTCTCAGAGTATTCTTTGTTCCTTCTTCTCCTCTGTGCTGGTTGCTGAGATTGTGCCTCTTGCTGCTTGGGAACCCTTCCTCATGGCGTGCCAGGCTGCTGCTGTATGGCCTGCAGGTGTGTGGGAGCTGCACTCATATCTAGTGGCAGACTTCCATTCTTGGAGGATAGATTACTTAAGTCTGGCTGAGTAGACTGATGCCCAGTTGGTGGCAGAATTTTGTCTAGGTTTTGTGTGTTCAAGGACTATACCCATGTCTCATTCACTCTCCCTGGTGCAAATCCAGGACCTCCCCAAAGGCTTTTCCAGTCAAGGTACTGCAAAGGTTTCCTTATTTTCTCAGTTTTCCATATCTCCGTAAGGCCATGTGTTGTGTTCCCAACTGCACTGAGCTGGCGTGGTTCACACAGGCATCCCAAATTCCACCAGACTCCTTCAAAATCTTGAGATGGCTGCATTAACAGTCTTTATGACTTGCCCAATGACCCTCGCTTTGCGTGTCAGGTCACGACCTGCTCCTTTCCCACACTGGTGAACATGACCAATGCCAGAAATGGAGGTGGGGATTATGGATGCTGGTGCTGTTTGGCTCTTTTTTTTGCCCTTACGATGTGAGTCAGCCCTATATTGCGACAGGAAAATCAAGCCCAATTTAAATGGGTGGTAATTCGAAGCTGTGTGCTCCCAGTGCTAATCCAGACTTCTGTGTCATTACAATTTCACTTACTTCGGTGAGAGCTTCCTGAGCATGCTGAATTGCTTACAGGATATGCACCTCATAGACAAAATGGGTAGAAAACTTGTGAAATTGGGCAAGATGGTAGCAGAGAATGATAGATAATCTATTACTACCTCACTGGGATTTCCTTCCCTCAGACTCTTCAGACTGGTCCTTCCCTGTGCATTGAATGCAAATGGCAGGGGAGGGGTGGGCCTGAATCCTCAGCAGATTTCTCTCTTATACAGCCCAATTTGTGCAGTTACTTGCGGTTGCCATGGAGAAAGTGATTGGATCTGAGAAGTGGCAGTAGTAGCCCTGAGGTTCTTCATCAAGGGTGGTGCTCTTCTCTGGCTCCTTTCTGGCCTTCACTTCCCTTCCCATGTAGGCTTATAGGCCTTCAACATAGCACACCAGGATGCCAAGCATCACGGCACTTTAGCCCCTTTAACTGCCTGACCACCTCTTGTGGTCTCTCTGCAGCACTTGTCAAGAAGATATAATAGTTCTCATAATGTTATTGGAATTTATTGTAAAATAGAGTAATATTGGGATGTATCTATGTGTATATATGTGTGTCTGTGTGTGTGTGTGTGTGTGAGATTTAATTGAATTAGAGGCAGCTAGTCTGGGTGCTTGGATCTAAGAAGAGAGGTTAGGTTTGAATTGTTAATTAGGTAAACATGGGGAAGTTTAAAAACAGAGGTGTCAAGGGAACATTTGCATTTTTAAATAAACCAGATTAGATTGTTATCAAAGGATGGGTGAAATGTGTCACTTAGCCAGGTGAAGTTTAGAAACAGTGTGCTTAATTTTCCCAAAGATTACTGGTAAAACTTAGTGCTATGAGAGGGTTTATTATCAGGAAGATAAAGTCCAAAGACATAGTGAAATAATGGATATTTGCATTCAAAGGGGAAAATATGTATTATGGAGCAAAGGCTGTGTGTAAGGGCAGACATTTTAAAATTTTACAAGAGCGAAAAACCTTCTGCATCTATACCTCAAGCTGCTGTCCTCAAAGGACTGAAGTTAAGAAAACTCACTTGGAAGTTAACTTTTTCAGGGTATCATGTTTCTTTGCCTGGGTCTTTTATGTGTCTTATTGTTGCCTTAACGAAAGTGTAACTGGGAGTTAGATTGATTAGGGGGATTTAGAAGTTATAATAATAATTTGTAGATCTATGTATGTATTTTAAATTATTACCCTTATTAATAAATGTTTAATCTAGTTTTGTAAAACCTATAAGACTTGGTGGTCTTATTGCTACTGAATTCTAGGCACACATCTCGAAATATAAGGCACACATCGGGAAATATATACAAACTACAAACAAGTTGTGGCAGTTGTTTCAAGTTTCCCTTTGGGATTTGAACAACTCAGCATTTACCGTTGGCTGTGTCATAGCACACTGCTAGGATTTTATGGTGGTGTCCTTCTTTGTGGCAATGGGGACAGGGTAGCAGATGGAAGTCTCCAATCCATTGGAACACTTGTCACTGGAGGAGAATCCTGGCCTGGACTCCACCCTTTTATTTGTATCATTACCTGAACTGGCATTAACAGGGTGCATGTTATCAGGAAAATTGGCCACCACCTGAATCTTTACTCACTACACTACACTACACAGCGTGGTGCTCATATTTGCCGGTGGTACACTGCTTCAAAACTGTAAAAAGACCCCTTGATTTAAAGCAGCATCTCCTCATGGTGGCTCAGTGGGAAAGGTGGAGTGTGATGAGAATTTCATATCCTGTATTGTTTATTCTGTACAGAGCATGAGAAGTGCAGCACTACGCAGCAGTGGGCAGCAGGAAATTGGTCTTGCTAAAAAAAATGAATGCTGAGCCACTGGAGAGGACATCAGTACCAATCCAAACATCTATGCAGTTCTTTTGAAAACTGGAATCGGATCACACTGTGATTAGAATTGGAAGGACAGATCAGGTTCAGCTATGCAGTCCCTCATGGAAAAAATAAACTCCTGAAAGGGCCAACTTTATGAGAGTCATAACTGATAGTGATTGCATCAATTGATTACATAAATTAAATAAATGGTCAGAAATTCATTGGCAGAGTGCCCACAATGTTGGTATTCCTGAGGGCTGTTGTGAGCCTTCACTGGCAGTGACAACTCCCCCAAAATTTACCCTAAATGCTTAGCCTCACAGAATAGCCAATTAGCTGATATGGCAGAGGTTAGTCCATCAATCTACATTCCAGGAAGGGCCAGCACCTTTAAGAGAGGAAGGTGAAAAATCTAAGAAAAATAACTTTTAAACCTCCAACTCAATGTGAAACAAACGTATAGGTTTATTAAATCCAATATTTGTTTGTAAATTATTAACAATAAGTCAATTAATGAATTATCTTTTAGGGCCATTATAGCCCATGTTATTTTCTATAACCAGTTTCTTAATGTTACCTACAGATTTTCTTTTGGGACTCCCCAGGCTAATTTACAGAGTTGCTATGAAAAGTTTTGGTTTCACTGGATGATGTACGACAGCATGCATTGATCTTTTCCCGCTGTCTCTGTTTCAGCAGTGCTACTTGTATCCAATTAGTAGCTTTTGTCAAAATTTATTTTCATCTCAGCGAGCAGCTCTGGTTCAGTTATAAGACTTGAGAGGCAGGATTGCAGGCCTAGGCCGTTAGTGTCCTTTTCCTGTCTTCAAGCCCTGAAGGATAAAGCATACTAACATCTCACCAGTTTATAGATCAAGATTTCTGCTCGTAACTGAGTGCGAGCTCACAGAATCCTTCAGAATGTATAAGACTACTTTCTCCCATCATTAAAGGCTGTTTCTTAGAGTGAAGAATACCAGAAAATGCTATTATTTTCCCAATTAGTCTTGTTGCTATCTGCAAGTGAATAGTTGAATTCAAAAGGAGCACCAGATTTCCTTAATTAGTGAAATTTTATCTCTCTACAGAAAACAGTTTAGTGCCCTTTGGCTGTAATTAAGAATTGAAGGAATGTGGTTGTTTAATTTCCGCAGTTCATTTTCAGGTTAAGAGCCAGATTTTGCCAGCAACAGGCTGGGAGGCGGGAGGCTGACAAAATGGCATCAAACGGCATTGTGGTGCTTGCTCATGTCTTCCTGCCACCATGCCTTTTTGCCAGTGGCGGGAAAGCTGGCTGACGGACCACCAGCCGGGAGCCCAATTATGTGGCCAATTAAAGGCCTCTCCCTGCCTCCAAGGGCATTTTGCCAGTGGTTGGGGGCCCCACCGCCACATGGGGGAGTCCATCCAGTGAAACCTGGTGGCCTCCCAGCAGGTCCCAGGTAGTGGTGGCACCTCCTTTTTGGGCACTCCATGGCCAAACAAAGGGGCACCTTGGTGGCATTAACTGCCCCTGTGGAAGCACACTGCCTAACCTCAATGACACCCCCACCCCCACTCAATCACCAGGGCCTGCCTGCTTGGCCCTGACATCTCCACAACCCACTTACCACCCTTTGAGTGTACCAGCCATTGAAGTGCCCTCATCTTGTAGCTACAGCCTCAGCAATGGCCACACTAATGGTGGGGCTTCTATGGCTGCTGAGCTACTTGCCCCCTGATTGGGCTGGCAGCTCTTGGGGGTAGGCTGTCATCTTTAATAGGGATGATTGAATCTGCCACCACCACATTTTCAGGCAGTGCATTCCAAACCCTAACCATTTGTTGCGTGAAAAAAAAACATTTCCTCATGTCATTTTTGGGTCTTTTGCCAATCACCTTCAATCAGTGCCTTCTGGTTCTCAATACTTCCGCCAACGGGAACACTTTCTCCCAATCCAATCTGTTCAGACCCCCTCATGACTTTGAATAACTCTGTCAAATCACCTCTCAACCTTCCCTTCGCTAAGGAGAACAGGTCTAGCTTTGCCAAATTTTCCTCCTAACCGAAGTCTCTCATCACCAGAATCATTCTTGTAAATCTTTCTTTCTAAAATGTGGTGCTCACAACTGGACGCAATACTACAGTTGAGGCCAAACCAATGCTTTATAAATGTTCAACATGGCTTCCTTGCTTTAGTACTCTATGCATCTATTCATACAGTCTAGGGTTCTGTGTGGCTTATAAACCACTTTGTCAACCTGGCCTGCCACTTTCAATGATTTATGCGCATATACTCCCAAGTCCCTGTACTCCTGTACCCCCTTTTGAATTGTATCTTTATTTTATATTGCCTTTCCTCATTCTTCCTACCAAAATGAATAACTTCACATTTCTCTGCATTAAATTTTATCTGCCACGTGTCTGCTCATTCCACCAACATGTCCACGTCCTTTTGATGTCGATCACTATCCTCTTCACTGTTCACAATACTTCCAAGTTTTGCGTCATCTGCAAATTTTGAAATAGTGCCATCGACAGCTCATTAATATAGATCAAGAAAAGCAGTGATCTGAATACAGACCTTGGGGACCCCCATTGTATACCTTCCACCATTCCAAAAAACAACTATTCATCACTATTCTGTTTCCTGTGACTCAGCCAATGTCATATCCATGCTTCCCTTCTCCCTTTTAATTCCATGGGCTTCAACTTTGCTGCCAAGCTATCAATAATCTTTGTCAAACATGAATCATACCTATTACTCACAGCTTCACTTTACCCTCACAAATTTAGCACTCCTGCAAGCCTAACATAGAACTTAGGAACAGGAATAGGTCATTTGGTCCTGCTCCACCATTCAATAAGATCATGGTTGATCTTGTTATCTCAAATCCACTTTCCTGTCACATCCTCCTCATCTCTGTCTTAAAAGGGAGACCTTTTATTTGTAAAGTGTGTCCCCTAGTTCTTATCTCCCACACAAGAGGAAACATCCTCCCAGTATCTATCCTATCAAGTCCCCTCAGGAACATATATGTTTCAATAAGATCACCTCATTCTTCTAAACTCCAATGTGTATAAGCCCAACTTGTTCAACCTTTCTTCATAAGATAATGCCAGGAATGAGTTGAGTGAATCTTCCCTGAACTGCTTCCAACACGAATTTTATCTCTTTTTCAAAACAGTGCAGTAAAACTTCCCTATTTTTATATCCCATTCCTCCTGCAATAAATACCAACTTTCATTTGCATTTCTAATCACTTGCTGTATCTGCAGCCTAACTTTTTGTGTTTCTTCACCAGGACACCTAGATCCCTCTGTACCGCTGAGTTCTGCAATCCCTCTCCATTTAAATAGTATACTGCTTTTCTATTCTTCCTGCCAAAATGGACAAGTTCACATTTTCCCACATTATACTTTATCTTCCAAATTTTTGCTGAGCCATTTAACCTGTCTATTTCCCTTTGCAGGCTCTCTACCTCCTCTTGCAACTTCCTTTCCTACCCATCTTGGTGTCATTGGCAAATTTAGCTACCATGCATTTGATCCCTTCATCCAAATTATTGATATAGATTGTAAATATTTGAGGCCCCAGCACTGATCCCTGTGACACTCCACTAGTTATAGCTTGCCAACCCAAAAAAGACCGACTAACCCCTAATCTCTGCTTTCTGTTAGCTAACCAATCCGTTATCTATGCTAATATATTACCCTTTACACCATGTTTTCTTTTCTTGTGTAGTAACCTTTGATGTGGCACCTTCTTAAATGCCTTTTGGAAATTGAAGCACACCACATCTGCAGATTCCCCTTTATCTATCTTGCTTGTTACTTCCTTAAAAAACTCAACATTGCTGAAAGCGACACTGTGATAGCTGAGCTGAGAATGAAGGGGTCCATTGAGCTCATGTGCATTACCTTGGCTCAGGGCTTTGAATACATGAGCTCCTCCATTGAGACAGTGGCCAGCCTCATGGAGAACCAGAGGCTGCAGCACTGGGAGTGCACGAAGGAGCTGTGCACTGACGTTCACAGGATCATGCCACACTCTGCAGCCTTGACTGGTCAGTGATGCAGAGATGTTTGGAAGGGATGCCAGCTGTGTCCCAGCTGGTGGTCTCCTCCAGCCATCCAGGGTGCCATCCAAGGCTGAGACAGTCACCGAGGAGGATCAGGGTTGTCGTTGTTATTGTTGTTCCTCTTTCTCCTCCTCCTCCTCATCCATCTTCAACCATCATCATCCATCTTCATCATCATCATCCATCTTCATCATCATCATCATCTGCGTAAGAGGCCCAGTGAAGGAGGCTGCCCCTGCATTGATGTTGGTAGAACAGACTCTAAAGATGCCCCCACAGTCACCTGCATAATAAGGATGGCTGCTACATGCATCTCAACTACAAGCAGAGACAAGTGAAAGTTTGTCTCCACCTCATCCTAGACCACAAGGGGAACACCATGTAGAAGGAGCCGAGAGTGGACATTATTGCATTGGGCGCAGCACTAAGTAGGACACTAGGGCTTGTTCCATCTGTAACTCTGCATTTTTTCTACTTTTCAACACTGTGTAAGTATTGACGTATGATCCCAGCTTTGTGAGCTTCCACTGTTTAATGGCAGGACATGAAAAAGGGGATGAAGTTGTGAAGAGATGTGCAGCATTCATTGGCAGTAAGAGTTGATCTATTCCAGGCTGTGCCTTCAATGGAAGCATTCTCACAGGCAGCTCAAAGTGAGTTCCAGACCATGCTGTCCTACTAGGTTAGAATGGCTCATATGAAATATGTCTGGATCAGATGTTAATGGCATCCTGACAAGATTCTTGAGCACCTCGTTGGGCTGGCCAGCTCCCTATGCAATGGGACATGTCTGTGTTCTGCATCATCCTCCTCTTCCTCCTCCCACTCTTACAAGTCCTGCTCCGTGTCTTCCTCTGATGAACTGTGTCATTCCAGGGCATCATCCTCTTTAAGGTCTACACCTCTCTGGAGGGCCATTGCGTGAAACCCTTGCAGGAAGCTGCCTGACCAGTCCAGGAGCTACACTTTCAGAAACCTGATGGACGGCTGAATGGTGGTCCTTGTGAACATATTGTTTTTTTTTATTAATTCACGGGATGTGGGCTTCAATGGCTGGGCCAGCATTTATTGCCCATCCCTAATTACCCTTGAGAAGGTGGTGGTGAGCTGCCTTCTTGAACCACTGCAGTCTACGTGGTGTAGGTACACCTACAGTGCTGTTAGAAAGGGAGTTCCAGGATTTTGACCCAGCGACAGTGAAGGAACAGCGATATATTTCCGAGTCAGGATGGTGAGTGACTTGGAGGGGAACTTCCAGGTGGTGGTGTTCCCATCTATCTGCTGCCCTTGCCCTTCGAGATGGTAGTGGTCATGAGTTTGGGAGGTGCTGTCTAAGGAGCCTTGGTGAATTCCTGCAGTGCACCTTGTAGATGGTACACACTGCTGCTACTGTGTGTTGGTGGTGGAGAGAGTGAATGTTTGTAGATGTGATGCCAATCAAATGGGCTGCTTTGTCTTGGATGGTGTCCAGCTTCTTGAGTGTTGTTGGAGCTGCACTTATTCAGATAAGTGGAGAGTATTCCATCACACTCTTGACTTGTGCCCTGTAGAGGGTGGACAGGCCTTACAGAGTCAGGAAGTGGGTTACTTGTCACAGGATTGCTAGCCTCTGACCTGCTCTTGTAGCCACAGTATTTATATGGCTAGTCCAGTTCAGTTTCTGATCAATGGTAACCCCCAGGATGTTGATAGTGGGGCATTCAGGGATGGTAATGCCATTGAATATCAAGGGGGGATGGTTGGATTCTCTTTTGTTGGAGATGGTCATTGCCTGACACTTATGTGGCATGAATGTTACTTGCCACTTGTCAGCCCAAGCCTGGGTATTGTCCAGGTCTTGCTGCATTTGGACATGGACTGCTTCAGTATCTGAGGAGTCATGAATGGTGCTGAACATCATGCAATCTTCAGTGAACATCCCCACTTCTGACTTTATGATGGAAGGAAGGTCATTGATGAAGAAGCTGAAGATGGTTGGGCTGAGGACACTACCCTGAGGAATTCCTGCAGTGATGTCCTGGAGCTGAGATGACTGACCTCCACCAGCCACAACTATCTTCCTTTGTGCTAGGTATGACTCCAATCAGCGGAGAGTTCTGCCCCTGATTCCCATTGACTCCAGCTTTGCTAGGGCTCCTTGATACCACACTCTATCAAATGCTGCCTTGATGTCATGGGCAGTCACTCTCACCTCACTTTGGGAGTTCAGCTCTTTTGTCCATGTTTGAACCAAGGCTGTAATGAGGTCAGGAGCTGAGTGTCCCTGGCAGAACCCAAACTGGGCGTCAGTGAGCAGGTTATTGCCAAGCAAGTGCCGTTTGATAGCACTGTTGATGACCCCTTCCATTACTTTACTGATGATGGAGAGTACTGATGGAGCAGTAATTGGCCGGGGTGGATTTGTCCTGCTTTTTGTGTACAGGACATACCTGGGCAATTTTCCACATAGTCGGGTAGATGCCAGTGTTGCACTGTACTGGAACAGCTTGGCTAGGGGTACAGCAAGTTCTGGAGCACAAGTCTTCAGTACTATTGCCGGAATATTGTTAGGGCCCATAGCCTCTGCAGTATCCAGTGCCTTCAGCCATTTCTTGATATCACATGGAGTGAATCGAATTGGCTGAAGGCTGGCATCTGTGATGCTGGGGACCTCTGGAGGAGGCTGAGACGGATCATCCTTTCTGCACTTCTGGCTGAAGATTGTAGCAAATGCTTCAGCCTTATCTTTTGCAATGATGTCCTGGGCTTCTCCATCATTGAGGATGGGGATTTTTGTGGAGCCTCCTCCTCCTGTGAGTTGTTTAATTGTCCACCACCATTCACGACTGGAAGTGGCTGGACTTAGATCTGATCCGTTGGTTGTGGGATTGCTTTGCTCTGTCTATCATTTGCTGCTTATGCTGTTTGGCACGCAAGTAGTCCTGTGTTATAGCTTCAGGTTGACACCTCATTTTTATGTAGGCCTGCTGCTGCTCCTGGCATGCCCTTCATTGAACCAGGGTTGATCCCCTTGAACCAGGGTTGATCCCCTGGCTTTATGGTAATGGTAGAGTGGGGATATGCCGAGGCATGAGGTTACAGATTGTGGTTGTATGCAATTCTGCTGCTACTGATGGCCCACAGCACCTTATGGATGCCCAGTCTTGAGTTGCTAAATCTGTATGAAATTTATCCGATTTAAAATGTTGGTAGTGCCATGCAACACGATGGAGGGTACCCTCAATGTGAAGGCGGGAATTCGCCTCCACAATGACTGTATGGTGGTCACTGCTACCGATACTGTCATGGGCAGATGCATCTGCGTCATACAGGGTGGTGTGGCTGAGGTCAAGTATATTTTTCCCTCTTGTTGGTTCCCTCACCATCTGCCGCAGACCCAGTCTAGCAGCTACGTCATTTAGGACTTGGCGAGCTCAGTCAGTAGTGGGGCTACCAAGCCACTCTTGGTGATAGACATTGAAGTCCCTCACCCAGACTACATTCTGTGTCCTTGCCACCCTCAGTGCTTCCTCCAAGTGGTGGTCAACATGGAGGAGCACTGATTCATCAGCTGAGAGAGGGCGGTACGTGGTAATCAGCAGGAGGTTTCTTTGCCCATATTTGACCTGATGCCATGAGACTTCATGGGGTCCGGAGTCGATGTTGAGGACTCCCAGGGCAACTCCCTCCCAACTCTATACCACCATGCTGCCACATCTGCTGGGTCTGTGCTGTCGTTGGGACAGGAGATACCCACGGATGGTGATGGTGGTGTTTGGGACATTATCTGTAAGGTATGATTCCATGAGGATGACTATGTCAGGCTGTTGCTTGACTAGTCTATGAGACAGCTCTCCCAATTTTGCCACTAGCTCCCAGATAAACATTCGTCGTATGGGCAAAGTGGGCAGGTGGGCAGCCCACATTTTGCAAAACCTCATCCAAGGGAAGGATAAAAAGGGTCAGCAGCATTGACAGTGTGAATAGTGAGGAGTTTAGGAGATCATTTTACAACTTCATCTCAGTTCTGAGCTTCATTCTTAGCATTTCTAGGCTTCAGTTCTCCAAGGTGTCTCTAAGGCCCCATGAGGATTTTGACTGTGTGGACCCTTCCAGGTATCAGACAGCCTTCCATTACCCTTGCAGTGGGGATTGTGGTCTCTGCTGTAAGCACCTACTCTGAGGAGGAAGAGAAGGGCAGAAGGGAGAGGAGTCCAGGTTTCCCAATGCAGCTTTCAGGGGAGGGACCTGTGGGAGGAGAGGCGCAAGCACAAGGGGTGCAGGGCCAGTAGGTAGTCCAAGGCGGAAGGGGCCGCAGAAGACGTCACTATCCTGCTGCCAGGGTTTATAGGCAGCGATACAGCTACCTCAATATGTCTGAGGTGCAATGCTGAAGGATGCTCCGCCTCTCAAGGGAGACCATGACATTTATTTATTATATGATTCGGCCTGAGATCAGCTCCAGCTGTGTGGGTCGACGCCACATGCCAATGGCTCTGAAGGTCATAGTGGCCCTCAACGTCTATGCCTCTGGCTCTTTCCAGGGGTCAGTGGGGGATCTGTGTGGAGTGTCTCAATCAGCTGTCCACAGTTGTGTCAAGCTGGTGACAGAATCTCTGTTCAGGTGGATACTGACATTTATTCATTACCCTATGGATGAGGCCAGCCAAGCTGAGTGAGCCAGAGGCTTTGCAGCGGTTGCTGGGTTCCCGGCATTTAGGGTGCAATCGACTGTACATGTGGCCATCAAGGCGCCAGCAGATCAGCCCGGTGCCTTCGTCAACAGGAAGGGCTTCCACTCCATGAACATGCAGATAGTGTGTGACCACAGGATGCTGATTCTGCAAGTCTGTGCACGGTACCCTGGCAGCTGCCATGGCGCTTATATCCTCAGACACTCCCAGGTTTCGAGGCTATTCAGTGACCCAGCCTGACTGGATGGGTGGCTGCTGGGTGACAAGGGCTATCCCTTGAAAAGGTGGCTTATGAAGTCTCTCCTCCGTCCAAGAACAGCGGCAGAGCAGTGTTACAATAAGAGTCATGCCTCCACAAGGGCGGTAATAAAGAGGACCATAGGTCTTCTGAAGATGCGCTTCCGATGCCTGGACCGTTTTAGGGGAGTACTACAATACCCCTCAGAGCAGGTGTCACTGATAGTGGTTGCATGCTGCGCTCTCCACAATCTGGCATTGGCAAGGAGGGACCCACTGGAGGGTGAGGATTTTGAGGTAGCTCCACAGGCCACAGAGAATGAATCCAGGAGTGAGTCAGAATATGAGCATGGTGAGGAGAATGCTGAGGGTGTGGAGGCAGACCTCTGTATCCTTCAGGGAAGCACGGACACCAGGAATGCCTTGATCCAACGTCTCTTCAACTAGGCTCCCAGAGATCTGCCTCCACCTCATGCCAGGGCTTCCGCCTCCATCCCAGAGGTCTGAAATGACCCTATCATTTGAACCCAAAGTCCACTCAGTGCCTGTGCAATAAAGTTTAGAGCGACTCACGTCCAGCATTACACACTGGCCTACCCTGCACCAAAAAAAAAGGTGAAGCACACTCAGGCCGTTATAACAAAATGTCATTTTCAGAATCCAAACAAATTAACATAACCTTCTCTTGCCTTCATTCCCAGACCAGTAAACATTAACAAAACATTCCAGAACACAAGATCACCTGTGACCAGCCCCTCTTGTGCTCATGGTGCCTTAAACTTACATCTGTGAGTGCTACCACTTGCTGCCCCATTGTAGCCTCATCAGATGCCACAGTCACTGGCAGAGGGGCAGAGGAGCTGCTGCCATCATCCAGAGCGCCCTGAGAGGAGCCCGCAGACGACAAGCAGCTCGTGTACAAACGTGAAGTCGCTCTGGATCTCCCTGCTCGCTATTGATGGATGAGCACCTAGCTAGGATACTGGGTGCTTCATGCATCTCCCACACTGGCACTCATCACCTGAGGTCATTGCCTGTGTGAGGGCTTGCAGATCCAAGCGCAACCCCAGGAACCCCTGATTCTATCTCTAGAGCTGCCTCTCCATGAGAGTCACCACTCTCTCAATCGAGGAGGCAGTGCGCTCGGCCATGAGGGTCAATGCAGTGCTTTAGCTCTGCATGGACTCCTCCACAATGGAGAACATGGCACACATACCCTCATGGATCTCTGCCAGATCCCCCCCCTGGACATCCAGCATCTGGATGACTTCAGAGGCTCATCATCTGCCTTTAACTCAGCATCGTCCAAGCATCAGGGGTGGCTCTTCAGGGTCCTGTGAATGAGCGTGTGCTCGTGAATCTAAGGGAGAACAACGAAATGTCATTAGTTTAAGTCAGCACACTGTCACTGTGCATGCCAGGCACCCTGGTGAGACAATTGAGATCTGCATCATGGTGCCATTGTCTTTCAATGATCAATGGGGAATCCAGTTTTGAGGCTCCCATCAATGAAGAGACTACACTAGAATGTTTGCACCATCCGAAACTCTCACCCCTGATCTCTTACCTTCGTCTGACACCCCAGCCTTTCCGCAACTGGCTGACCGAGGTACGTGACGCCTCTCCAGCTCTAAGGCATCCTGCTCAAATCTTGTCAGGATTAGGAGGCTTGGGGGCCCTCTGCCTGTCCGCAACCTCTCAATGTTGTTATGGCTCGTCTTCCCCTGAAAGGACAGAGGAGCATTGATTAGTCCACTCTCTACCTGCTGCACCATTGCAGCCTGGCCAACCCCAGCTGAGGAACACCTTACAGGGCACATCCAAGTCGTGGCCCTCGAGCCGCACGGCACTCAATCCAAGCAGCCAGGGCTCACCCTCTTGGCCAGCCCCGGCATCATTGACAGTTGGCACTCAGACTCTAGCACCCCTGAGCTCCATGGGGGGACGGCCAGCCCTTAACACTTCACCACATTGATCCGTGCCAACACCCCTGTCGAGTGCAGCAGGTCATTGAATCTTTTGCGGCACTGCGCCTATGTGTGCCGCACAATATTGTGGCTACTGACCTGCACCACCACCTCCTTCCAAGCTTTATTTGTCAGTTGCGGTGGCCTCCTCCTTCCATCTCTGGGGTTGAGGGTGCCCCTCCTTGCAGCCACCTCCTCCAGGAGGAGGACCGCAAGGCATTTGTCTGAAAACCAGGGGGCTGAGTGCCCATCCGTCCTGCCCTCCCACCTGGGGTCTCCAGCTGTATTTGAAGCCATAGCTTCAGTCTTCAGCATGCAGAAGATATGTTCTTCCCTGGCAGCCTTCAAGGAGTTGCCTGTGCTGTTTTTAAACCACCGCTGGGTCACCAAAGGACCCGTTGCCCGACAGGCCCTCACCCCCGCCTGGCGCTTCCCGACCATTGGGAAGATGTGTTTCACGCTGGGCGGGCCTTAATGGGCCAGCCAGTGTGAAACCACAGTTGGGGGCCAATCGCGGGCAGGGGCTCGTTTCCCAAATGGTCCCAGGCCCGCTCATCATGCGCTTCCGCCAAGGGTAAAATTCAGGCCTTGGAGTCAGAATCTTGGATAATTTACCCTTTCCTTAGCTTGGGCCATTAGGATCAATTGTAGAGCTCCTACATCCAGCATTGAGCTGCATTGGTGATGTGTAGATTTTACACTGATCCTGGCACCTTTTTGATCAGTACAACATACAATGCATTGCCAAACAATGGCAACTTCCATATAAATTGTGCCTTTAATGTAGTAAAGTGCTTCACAGGAGTATTATCAAGCCAAATTTGACATAATGAGTTATGAAAACAGATGGCCAAAATCTTGGTCAAAGAGAGTTTTAAAGGAACAAAGAGAGGCAAAGAGAAGTTCTGGGGGCGAATTCCCAGAGTTGACTTATCAGTGGAACTCTCTTTTGTATTTTAGTCGAGTTAAAGAATTTCACAGAAATAAAATGGATTTTAGCCATCCATCAAATTCTCTAAAGGAATCAGGAACTTGTAATCTTGTTTAATTTTGGTTTAGAAATGTTACTTGCAATCTCACCGGAACACATTTTTCTTGAGAATGACGCACATCATCTGATTCAGTTCCAAGTAACACTTTATTCCTATAGAGCTGTTTTTATTAGTAAGCTCAATTTGTGGTTGCTACTTGTAATTGAGACTGGCACACTGGCAGTTTTGATAATCTTTAGCGGTGTGCTTCAATCATTTTATTTTGTATCCAAGAGGCAAAATGCAGGAGCTATACAACTCCCTATTTAACACCAGTCATTACTTATTCGTGCTTATAATATAAGGAAATAAGCTAAGAACACCTTTCCTTTGTTAGTAGCCATGGCTACGATTCAGTTGAAGTGTCCTCCAGAAGAACAGTAGTTACTCAGATTTGTCCACTGCAATCTGCTATGCCGTGTAAAATATAAAGCAGTTAAGGTATAAAGGTACTTATTGGTTTGATTTCTAAGGAAGCTAGAATTAAATTGGTGACAGCATTGTTGAGGTCATTAAAATATGATTCTCCCTCATCCCCTGACTCAACTTCAGTTTCATAGAATAGAGCTTTAGCTGCTTAGAATGCTTATTGGGAACTGAGTCATTCACTCCCCATGATTTTCCATCCATTAAAATGAATGGGTGAAAATAGCAAGCAGCTATGATTTGATTTTCAAATGATCTCCTGGCAGGCACAGAATGTGGAAGACCAAAGTCTAGGCCACAATGTGGTTTACAAAATCATTTTCATCCTAATTTTCCCCTCTTCTCTTGAAGGCATTGTTTCAAACTAGAAGGCCATTGAAGGGTACAAGTTGTTCCCTCGTCACTTGCTCAAGTAACCATTCTTCATGGGTGAGATTAGACAGTCAATGTTAGTATCCAATTCACCCTGGGGAGCAACTCAGTCACACTTCCCAGCAGCAGTCAACGTAATGATTAAGAGTAGGAATTTTGGCTGAATTTTTTTTCCTTAGCTGGGTTTGATGAGATTAATTGTAGCATCCTCCTGCTGAGATCAGCTAACATAGTATACCATTGTGCTGAACCTGGGAAATTCCTGGCCTGCATTATGCAGATATACTAAGGACTATTTAATAATTGAAACAACGGTAGATCAGTCAAAACTATTCTTTTGTCTCCTTCTGTCTCTTTCCACTGTAATAAAGTAGCAGACTTGATCATTCATATCACATGGTCAGCATCTAGGTCTACCACCTAGAAGGACAAGGACAGCAAATGCATCATCGCCTGAATGTTCTACTCCAAATTGTTGTGTTATGGGTTCATTTGATGTCTCAGCAATGAGACCTTGAGACTTGTATATTTAAATATGAACCATTTACTGTTAATCTTTAACTATGCACAGATCCCAGTTAATGGCACCCAATGTGATGCTACCAACTGTCATCAACTGTCACCACCTGCTTCTAGAATGTTCTGTCTGAGTCTAATACCATGTGACTCTATACATCATACAGTGGGCAGTGCTATTCTCCAGTCACACATTAAGCCTTGCTCTGGTCGAGCACCTTTACATCACAATGGCATGCAGGCACATACAACATCATACAACACAAACCACACACCATCTGACATTGGAACTACATCGCCGTTCTTTCACTGTCGCTGGGTCAAAATCTTGAAACTCCCTAACAGCACTGTGGGTGAACCTACACCACATAGACTGCAATGGTTCAAGAAGGCAGCTCACCACCACCTTCTCAAGGGCAACTAGGGATGGGTAATAAATGCTGGCCTAGCCAGCAACGCCCACCTCCCATGAAAGATTAAATTAAAAAAAAACGTCATTTGATTTTTTTTTTGACATCTGTTCCACGGTTTTTTATAATTTATTTTATTTTTCACTTCAGGACAATAATACCATCAGGAGAGATAATATAAATGAATAGCAATAAATAAGATAACACAAATTAATAGATCACTGGAGTTCCTTCATTACTTTCTGAAAGCCCCTTGTTGGTGTTGAGCTTTATTTCCCTTTTTTAAAGGCTTATTAAAAAACATACATTTCGAAGGAAGAGTCTCTTTGGCTTGGCTTGGATGAAAACAAAACCTTGATATCTCTTGTCTGCGTAGTGCATATTCAGTAGATTTTCTCAGTACAATTTATGCACGCATTAGGCACATAATCAAATATCAAACAAAGTTATTATTTTTGCTTTGAAACATCCCAATCAAAGAACTTTGCATTTAACAAGAAAACAGCATGAGATTTGAAAGTGTTCGAACTTCAAATACCCCAGCAGTGGTATTGTTTTCTGCTGCCTGTTGACAAACGGTTGATTACCATCAAGGAAAGCATAGAAAATGAAAAGGCCAATCACAGCTGGAATGTGGAGCAATGCCAGGGCAAACAAAAATCTAGAAAATTTTATTCACAATTTGAAGCTATTAGAAAAATTAAGCAATCAAATTCCGCTGGTAATTTTATGTGTGTTGGTTTACCAGCATTTTAGGATCCGTGGAATCTTAAACGACTTTTCATAAATAAAAGACTTATTGGTAATGTCCAACAGATTGTCCATTTTCCACATCTATAATTGGAATGGCCTGCCCAAGTCAAGGACAATCTCCTTGTAGGATTCCCAATGCCAAGAGGAAGTCTGCCATTGCTGAAGAGGAAAATCTGCCATTGCTGAAGAGGAAAATCTGCTAATGCTGCAGCAAGCCGACTGTTGCAACATCCAAGGATACAGCTAAAGTAATTAGAGGCAGCAGAGTCACAAAGAAATGAGCTACAGTTTTGTGGTCACATCTGTGTCTAAAACCAAGGGGAAGTTTACGGCGTCTGCCAGTATTAATGAAGGCAGGGGTGGGGGGGAGGCACGTTAAATACAACGGGTAGCTAGCCCACTGCCTTCTCGCCCACCCCCAAGCTGTCCCCCATATTACAGTAGGTGGTTAAGGTGCCAGACAGCCAGCCTGCCTTTTAGGCCTATTGAGGCCCTGAAGTTGCCAGTTGAAGGCCACTTAAGGGCCTGTTTCTGCTTCCACCAACATAATACAGTGGTTGGGGGAAGGTGGAAGGTAAATGACCAGCCTGCTACTTTCCCAACTCAGGCTAAAAGGTGAGAAAGAAAGGAGGGGTACCTCCTTGTGGGGATGGGGGTCCTCTGTCCCCAAGATGTTACTCCCCTTTATGCCTCGCCCTGGCCTCTTCAACCCGACTCACAACAGCCTCCCCTCCACCTTGCTAGGACCCCTGATACCTCCCCAAACAAAAACCCCAGTCTTACCTTTCAATCTGGTATTGATGATCTTATCCTTGGCTTTCCCTTGTACTCCCAGCAGTGAATGCTACTGTGTTCTGATGCTGCTTTAGTCTCAGCAGCATCAGAACATATAGCGTTCGCTGCTGGGATGACTCACTTGCCAGCCAATCAGATTGGCTGGCTGCTCTCGAGGCCAGGGCTTCCTGTCCCTGAGGGGCGGAGTCCCATTCTTACTTTGTTAAGGCTGCCCCCAGTGTATTATCACTGCAGGGCAGCCCTATTTAAAGTCAGCGAGTTGCTGACTGACTTTTCTATTGGGGGCAGGCGGCGAGCAATACACCCCCCACGATAAAATTCACCCACCAAGAACATAGCCTACAAAGGTTAATGAGGGGGCTGAATTGGAGGTTGTGAAGGACACTATGAGGCCCTCTCACTTCATGTCTGGACTTCAGGGCCTCAACGCTGTGCCCCCTGGGCCTACCACTACCTTTCTGCTCATGGTTTTGGGGAACAATGGAATGGATGGCTGTCTGACTTTGAGTTGGAGAGCAGAGGAAAATGTAATCTATTATGTCAATTTGTCTCCCAAGTGACAGAAGATGAGACCCTACGTCTGAGTTGTATTAAAACGGAGTTCCTAGAGGTAAAAAAAAATGTTACTTTGGTCTGAACATACTAGCTTAATCCACCATCATGAAGAATTAGTGAAAAGACAAAACAAACAAACAACATTGCCAATTTTAAATTGGTAACTTAAGTAATAAATTGTACATGGAACTGAAGACAGCTGGAGGTTTGTTCAATTTACACTGAACAATTTCACACAGGAGTGCATCTGGTAAAATTCACTCAAAGATGTAGTTAAGGAAAACAACCAGATTACTTCATTTATGCTGAGGACACAAGGTATCTATAAATCACTGATTATAATGTGGTAATTGTTAACATCCACAATAGCTGACACCATTTTGATTGCGTTGCCAGGCTACAAGAACCAGGATAGAGATTCTGGTTTTAGATCCTGGAACGTTTCCATATCACAGAATTGTTACGGTGCAGAAGGAGGACATTCGGCCCATTATGTCTGCACTGACACTCCAAATGAGCATCATGACTTAGTGTCATTCTCCTGTTTTTTCCCTGTACCCTTGCACATTGTTTCTATTCAAATAATCATCTAATGCCCTCTTGAAAGTCTCGATTGAACCTGACTCCACCACATCTCCAGGCAGTGCATTCCAGACTCGAAACATTCTTTGGCAGTCATTTTCATGCAGAAGTCTCATGCCTGCCAATGACTCCAATGTGGCCTGGTGATATTTGTACTGTCACTTTTGTTGTAGACTTAAATATCAGATTTATCCTGACATTCAGTGAAGTGAAATTAAGGTTATGCACTTTCAAACTCACTCTGAAATTATCTATGGTGTCGACCTTTCACCTGGAAGGAGCACAATGAGGAAAATTTGTAATTTTTAAAAAATGCCTGCTGAATATGTAATTATTTTTAGGAATGTTTGTAAAGGACTTTTAAGAGTTTGCATCAATTGTAAAGGGATCAGTTGTAATTTTCTTGAATTAGGAAATACTGGTCCATGTGAACTGGTGACCCTTAACCTGGAAGCAGTACCAGCTAGAAGGAAGTTAGGATACAGAAGCCATGTGGCCACAAAGGAGAGTTACAAAAGAAGAGACCAATTTAATGATATTTTAAGTGAATTTTTTAGTTGAGATTTACAAAAGCTGTTCAACTGAGGGGAGACACTGATAGTTCAAATACAAGTTGGTGTATTTTTTAAACTTTAGCCAGTTGTCAGGCTGTTTTTTTTTCACACAGACAAACAAAACCACTGGACTGTGATGAAAAACAACACTTTTAGACCATGATTTCTCTGCCCAAGGGACCCAAAGGTCATAAAATCAGACTGAAACCAGCAATCAGCCTTACTTCAAATCTGTGTTTTGCTTTGCTGCAACATTAGAACCTTAGTGAAATGTTATGTTTCGATAAGTCTGATAAGAAATGAAACTGGACACAAAGAATACAAAGTCATGTGGCCAGAATTTCATGTCAGAGGCGGGGATCGGAAGACAGGACTAATCCCGTTGTTGTGATCCCACCTCCATCTCAATTCTTCTTGGAGGTGGGATCTTCCACGGGTCCAGGCTCTAAATGGCTTAGACATGGGCAGGTCAAATGGAAATGGAGGCTGGCCAAATCCAGATTCGGCAGTTTAAAAGGCCCACCTCCAAATCCATAAAAACTTTGACACGGTGCTCTTGATGCAGTGAGCAACTCATCCATATACAGTTGAATCTTCTGACCACTTTGAATCACCCTCACTCCCTCATCCACTTCACACTCATCCCCTCACCTCCTCATCCCCTCACCCATGCACCCACCACATCTGCAACCCCTCATCCTGAGCTCTTTATCCCCTCACCTCATTGTCCTGCCCCCTCACCCTCATGTACATCACCTCCCTCACCCTCACCTCCTTACCTTCACCCCCTCACCTCACCCATTATCAACTTCATGAACATAACTAATAAGTCCTATCATAACAGTTGGAAGTTGTGAACAGCCCATAAAACTCCCTAATTAAATAAACAGACTCTGAAAACCAGCTGTGTAAGCAAAGTCAAGCACTAAAATGATTAGGTGATTGAATTGCAGCCTGGAGCCCATAAAACTCCCTAAGTAAGCAAAAAGACTTCAGAGCTGCTAAATCAACAAATGCCTTGAATGAATACACAAAAGCAATGGGAAAAAATTAAACATTTAATCATTAATGTCATACTAGGCTACCCTTTCAATAATGTGAAATGTACTCTATCTTTTTATCCATTAGTTGAACTTTATTTTTAACTCATCTCAAGATTTTTCCACATTTACAATGTTGATTTTTTACATGACAGCCTGCCAGCTGGCAGAGGTAATAACCTGGCAAAAGCATTGTTTAATGGGTATTAACATCTTCCAATCACAGCACTGTCATAACTCACCTTAATAAACACAGATACAGCTCATGCTACAGAATTTAATGATGAACTATAAAAGTGTCAAAACCATTTTATTTACCTTTTAAACTGATCCTGCCTCAAATTCATGGTTCATCCATAAGAACATAAGAAATAGGAGCAGGAGTAGGTCATTCGGCCCCTCAAGCCTGCCCCGCCATTGAATAAGATCATGGCTGATCTGCCCCATGTAACTGGTGCAAAACCCAACAGCTACCAAAGTCCTGCCACCCCAATAAAAATTAAACAACTTACTGGCGGTGGCCTCTCAATGAGCCCACAATGCCATCACTTGCCCCCTTCCTAGGAGCGGGTGGGTTCTGGCGCCCTCCCTCTTTTGCCATTCTGAAAATAGCCAAAGGTGTAAACAGAGGTGGAACCTTTGATTGTCTCACTTGGCGGTCATTTTTTCCAGTGCTGCCCCTGATCGGGATAATGAAAATTTGGCCCATGGTGTCTGTTCCAGGGGGGTTATAAAACCCAGCCAAACAGATAAAAAGATAGCCATGGCTGAACTAATTTGGCTGTCTTAAGTGGTTTCTTTTGAAATGCAGAAAAACAAACGCTACAAGAAGCAATGTTCTTTTATATGCTCTACCAGATAAACTCTGTTTTTGATTCACTGAGCAACAACTTGTAAAGAGTAAGTAATTTGTGGGTCTCCGATTGCTTAATTACCTTGGTGGTCCTGGAATGTATGAGCAGGAAATGAAGTTGAAGAAAGGTGTTTAAATAATATCAAGGTGGGTTTTAAAGTTGTGTTTGAGCAAAGAATTAGATGCCCCATTGGACAGCTGTAGGTTAAGGTGGATTTTGATAGGACACCATGATTCTGTCAATAGAACGTTCTGTCCAACTTTGAAAGAAGAGTGTAAAGATCATTGTAAAGATTGATTTTGTGTTGCAATTGGGCAAATTGGTCAATTGCTGAAGAGTACGATCAATAGAAGTTGAAAGCTCACTGGGTAACTTCTTGTGATGTGCTTGTACCAAACAGGTTTATTGTATTGCTAAGTTGTATTCCGACCACATCCAGGAAATATGTTTGTGTTTAATTTGGGATTTGAGTTTTGTTTAATTATTTTTTGTAATTCTCATTTCTGAACCGTAAAGTAGCCTTGTCAAGAATAGAAGGTTACATTATACACATCTCAGGTTAATAACCTTGCATCAGAATTGGGGAAAGTTAGACATATAATATGTTTTGAGCAAGTGAAAGGGCAGTGGGTGATAAAAAAAAACATAAGGGAAGATCTGTAATAGAGTGGAAGACAGGAAAGATTAAATGACAAAAGGGCTAGTGGTGGGGCAAGTGGTAACGGGTGGAGTAAAGAAAGGGTATAAGTTTAAGATCGTCACCAAAAGAAGAAAAGGAAAAATTAGGAAATGTTTTCTTTAATATAGAGAATTCATAGGAATGTCTTACCAGGAGCCGTGGTGGAAGTGGAATTCATAACAGAATTAAAATAGGAGTGCATAAATACATTGAAAAGGAGATGGGTAAAGGGTAAAGAAAGGGCATCGAGTGGATAGTACTGCTAGAGTATTGATGCAGTTGTGATGGGTGCATGGGCTCATTCTGTGCTCTTAAGCTTAATGCGCCTAAAATTCTGATCAGGCCTTAGAAGGAACTTGGGAAGATCATTAGACAGTGAAAATGGAGCAGGACTCCATCAAGATTCTGGCCTGTTCACAATGGTGAGAGGTTTTCCAGTTGGGGTATGTCAAATTTGGGCCTCCTGTGATTCTACCTGGCTGTAGCATAGTTGCAAACCTGTGAAAGCACCATACGACACCAGTTGAGGCAGATATCCTTGTATCTTTTAAGGGAAGACTAGAAGATTTTAAGATGAGAAAGACCAAGGGGTTCTGTGGTAAGCATAGGGCAGTGAGTTTAATTTTGGATTGCTTCAGCAAAGAGTTGCCATAGACATAATAAGCCAAAAGGTTTTCCATATGCTATAATCTTAGCTGATTATAAATGAGAATTGATTTGAACTACTTTGACAATTTTACTCAAAGATGCCACAAGAATGTTTGATATGGGGAAGGGAAAAGTTTGTACTGGTCCACTTTTCTGAGGGATAAAGGAACATTGTTGGGACAGAGTAGAGACTGAATGCTCTCTGGCTTTCATCAAACCCTGAAGAAACCAAAAGCTTCTTTTGGAGATGATACTTTTTAGTTTTCCTTCCCTCATTATATGATAGTGGCCATCTTTCTACTGTGGTACAATATAGCACATCATGTTGTGCGATGGTTCATGGGCACACCTTTGTTCCACTGCTCGGTGAGGTGAGTCTCCAATGAACTAGATCACAATATCACCTCTATAAATAATATTTCAAAACAAAGGTGAATTCAAATCCCAATTGGCTGTGATTGCTGCATAACTTTTTATTTCCTATTGATAAAACCCACAGTAAGATTTCTAATTAAAACATACCAAAAAAAAATTACTTTTGCTGTTAATAAAGCATTAATGCATTTTATAAACGTTACCCAAATTAAGTATAAAAAGTCATTCAGGCAGTGTTGAAGCCCTCTTAAATAATTGAACAAAAATCAATAAATGAATGAAGTGCATCAGTAACAGTCAGCAACTTAACGTACACCATCTTGTGATTTAGTGGTACATTATTAAATAACAACTTGGATTGCTCATTATTCTGCAAAGTCAGGAAGGCTCACATCTGCTGATGTGCAATACGTGGATTACCTTTGCATCAATTTCATAACAATATACATTCAGTGATTGAGATACTAAGCTATTTATATGTAGGAACAGATAATTATATATTTTCCCTGATAGTTTCTGCTAGTATTAATTCCAAAAAATTAATAGTAAACTTTAATATTTAAAGGAAGAAAGGGAATCCTGTGTCATCCTCTGAGTAGTGCATCTTAGGTTTTACTATCACTTTCTGTTAATGGTGATCCTATTGGCACCCTGGAGTGCTAATGTGCTGCTTGCAAGCATTTTCTTCAAAGCCTGTGGTTGTGTCATACTCTTTAGTACTCTGCTCAATATGCTTGTTTATCAGATCAAGAGACAGGCTAATTAGATGTCAGGCTTTTAGCGACATGATATCAGGTCTTTAAGCTTCAGGACACCTAAGGTGCTGTACTGCCATGTCTCAGCAGTCAATAGCAGGCAAAGAGAAAAGACACAAAAAGAGAATTCTATTAAGCTACAAGATAAAGGTTCAAGGCAGTAGGCGGTTCGTTATTCAAAGAAACATGCAGAATTCGGCAAGTTCTAAGCAAATGGCTTGTTTTACACAAGTAATTGATTGACCAGCAAATATTCTTATCTTCACATATTCACCACTAAATCCACCATTCTTTTTCTCTGGGGTAAATGATTCATTATCTTTCAGAGTTTTCACACAAATAACTGCCCTGATTTTAACTCTGCCTTTCTAATGGGAGCATTGTGGTTGGGCAGAAGTTATCATGTTCCTCCAGCATTTTCGCCACCCATGAATTTAACTTCTGAGTTTTAGGGAGTAGATAGGTAGGAGCTGTATGATGTTGCAATGTTGGGGTCCACTGATATAATTCAGACCTAGATGTAACTTTAACTCAGCAATTCATGTACTGTCTTCAAAAGCTGATACATTTTGGTGTGGTTCCTTGTGGCCCAGATAGGGCAAGGGTGGTCTTTCTCACCCAACAAGGAAACTTTGCTTCTCCCCTGCCCCAATCTTTCTCCCCATCCTCCTCCAGCAGCCCTTATTCCGGAGAAACACTCCTGTATTGCTTATCTCCCTAGGATTCATTCCCTTTGAACCATTGTGGCATCTGGTTCCCAGCTGATTCCTGCTGGCCAAGGCACCATTTGCTGGCTTCAGGCAGGAGACAGTGCTGAAATATTTAATTGAGACCAGGGGCTGAACCTTCCTCTGGGCTCAATACAACTCAGCCTGTCCCCATTCGCGGCTTGTAAACTGCACACCAGGCCCTTGTGTGACTTCACATGCCATTCTTATTTTTTCACACTGGGGTCAGGTTCGAAATTTGTGAGCCACACTAGAATGCATGAGGAGTGTGCATGCAGAAGCAAGCTGGTTAGAAAGTCTGCCTCTGTTCTTCAACACCTCCCAAAAATGTTTAAATGCCCCCTACACTTCACCTCTCACCCTCCAGCCACTTACAATACCAGCCCATGCCGCCTCAGATCACCCATGCCCCTTTTATGCTCCCCATGTATCCTCCACAGCCACTCAACCAGTATGCACTAAGTACAGTCCTCAGATTCCATGGAGTATCAATGGGAAATATTTTATATTCCGTGGGAAAATATAAACTTCTCACCATCTAATAAAAGCTTTTATTTCATTGATACTGAGAAAAAAAAATATTCTGCCATATGAAAAAACTTGTAATGCTTGCAACTTTATTAGCATGTGTCAACAAACCAGAAACCACATCAAAGGGACAATCTGTTATTACAACTTCTTGATGCTGTTGTTCATTCTCAGATGAATGGAACACCTCCTGGGCTGAAACCCATTAGCATTTGAAACTCAGCCAAGCATAGTTCTTAAATGGTTAATGGAACATCGTGGATAGATGAAAGGAATTTGAAAGTCAGAATTCTATGCATTAACATTAGTCGAATATGTTGAGATTGAGAATCTAAAGACCTGGGTGCAGGTAAACCATGGAGCTATTGTGCTTATGAAGATATAGCCAGGAAAGTTAAAAAAAAAGGCATAAAGAGCCTCATTCAAAGTTAAAGAGGGTGAGAAATGTTGTTAGAAACATTGACTAACCAGTGAAGATTGCAGGCGACACTGCACCTCAGTTTAAAAAAAAGCTCAGAACTGTTTGGTACTTGTAAAATGTAACGGGATAACCATTCGTTATAGTAAAGTTTTACCATAGCTGTCCAAACAATAGACTGCTCTTGAGGAAGGAAAGAACAGAAGGTGCTCACTTCAACTTGCTTGTCAATCAATGCAAGGGAACAGGTGGTTAGATCTTTTTCAAGTGCCAAAGTCAAGAGTTCTTTTGTTGTCAGCCAGAGCCATTTAAATCACAGTAGAAAAGATGAAAACACAGGTTGACAGGACATTTGGTAACATTTTTCATTGGATGTTGGTGTTTTCTTCATTGGAAAAGCACTGTAATGCATGTGATCAAATACACAATGCTGGTCAATGGTCTAAAACAGTATGTTGAGGTACCAACTAGAGAATGGACTATTTTAGGTCTGGTATTGTGCAATGAGAAAGGGCTAATTAATAATCTCATTGTAAAGGAGCCTCAGGGAAGAGTGACCATAATATAATAGACTTTTACATAAAGTTTGAAAGTGATGTAGTTCAATCCAAAACCAGGGTCTTTAATCTAAACAACGGGAACGATGAAAGTATGAGGGGCAAGTTGACAGTGGTAGATTGGGGATCGACATTAAAAGGTTTGACAGTAGACAGGCAATGGCTTGCATTTAAAGAATTAATGCATGATACGTAACAAATTTACATTCCTTTAAGGCACAAAAACCGAGCAAGAAAAGTGATCCAACTATGGCTAACAAGAGAAGTTAAAGCTTCCATTAGGTCAAAGGAAGAGGCATATAAAGTTGCCAAAAGAAAGTAGTAAGCCTGAAGATTGGAAACATTTTGAAATTCAGCAAAGGAGAACCAAGAAATTGATAAAGGAGGAGAAAATAGAATATGAAAGTAAACTAGCGAGGAACATAAAATGCACCATAAGTTCGTTGGTTGGTAAGTAACTGCTGGTTTGAATAACCTATTCTAAGTTGATTTCAGATTAAGGATGACTACTGGGGCCCAGGATCGGAGGCCTAACACTTCAGCTTCAACTCAGCAGAGAGAGCGAGTTCCAATTGATTTTAAAAAGTGTATTTTGAATCTCTATTCTAACTTGTTTTCAGATTAAAGGTAAATAGGAGAAATATTTTACAGATTGATAAACTAAAGACCAGTAGGAAATTTAAAAACAAATTTAAAAACTAATTAAATAATATAGAGATGCAGGGCCTGGTGGTGTGTTGTAGCTGCATGACGTGGGAGCTGGTGGACCCAATTGTGGTTCCTGGTGACCACATCTGTAGCAAATGTTGGTTGCTCGAGGAACTCCGGCTCAGAGTTGATGAGCTGGAGTCTGAGCTTCGGACACTGCGACACATCAGGGAGGGGGAGAGTTACCTGGACACTGGATTTCAGGAGACAGTTAGATTAACTACCTTAAATTTGGCTAGTGGTCAGGGACAGGAGAGTGTAACTAGGAGTGAGGCAGGTAGAGGTATCCAGGAAATAGCACTGCAGGAGCCTCAGCCCTTGCCCTTATCCAACAGGTTTGAGATTCTTGGTCCCTGTGTGGACTAGAGCGGGGACCGTAGGGAGGATGAGCAAACTGACCATAGCACCGTGGTACAGGGAGCCACTCAAGTGGGAGGAGAAAAGAGAAATGTAGTTGTAATCGGGGATAGCATAGTTAGGGGAATAGATACTGTTCTCTGTAGCCAGGATTGAGAGTCCTGAATGCTGTGTTGCCTACCTGGTGCCAAGGTTAAGGATATCTCATCTGGGCTGCAGAGGAACTTGGAGTTGGAGGGGAAAGATCCAGTTGTCGTGGTCCACGTAGATACCAACAAATTAGGTAGAGGAAGGAAAGAGGTTCTGCTGAGGGAATACGAGCAGCTAGGGGCTAAATTAAAAAGCAGAACCAAAAAGGTAATAATCTCCAGATTACTACCTGAGCCACGAGCTAATTGGCACAGGGTCAATAAGATTAAAGAGGTAAATGCGTGGCTCAAAGATTGGTGTGGGAGAAGTGGGTTCGAATTCATGGGACATTGGCACCAGTACTGGGGAAAGAGGGAACTATTCCGTTTGGACGGGCTCCACTTGAATCATGCCGGGACCAGTGTCCTGGTGAATTGCATAACTAGGGTCGTAGATAGGGCTTTAAACTAAGTAGTGGGGGGGAGGGTTCAGTTGCATGGAAATATAAAAAAATCAAAGTTTAAGGAGAGAGTAAGAGTGCAGGTTAGTGACAAGGCTGATTGCTATCAAAAAGTAAAAGGAAGGGACAGAGTGTGTGAACGGCATGTTGCACCAAAGAATCATATAAGAGTAGGGAAAATTGACAATAGGGCAAACTTAAAGGCTTTGTATCTGAATACACGTAGCATTCGGAATAAAACTAATGAGTTAACAACACAAATAGAGAAAAATAGGTATGATTTGGTGGCGATTACTGAGACGTGGTTACAGGTAGAACAGATTTGGGAGTTGAATATCCAAGGGTACTCAGTGTTTCGGAAGGATAGGCAAGAAAGAAAAGGAGGTGGTGTAGCTATGTTAGTAAAGGAAGAGATCAGTGCTATAGTGAGGAATGATATAGGCACTGGAGAGCAAGACGTAGAGTCAGTCTGGGTAGAAATAAGAAATAGCAAGGGAAAGAAGTCCCTGGTGAGAGTTATCTATAGGTCTGCAAACAGTAGTTTGGCAGTAGGGCACAGTATAAACCAGGAAATACTGGGAGCATGTAAGAAAGGCATGGCAATAATCATGGGTGATTTTAATATGCACATAGACTGGATTAATCAAATTGGCAAGGGTAGCCTTGAGGGAGAGTTCATAGAGTGTATTAGAGATTGTTTCTTGGAGCAATATGTTATGGAACCAACCAGGAAGCAGGCTATTCTGGATTTGGTTTTGTGTAATGAGATGGGACTAATTAATGATCTCATAGTAAAGGATCCTCTAGGAAAGAGTGATCATAGCATGCTAGAATTTCAAGTTCAGTTTGAGAGTGAGAAACTTGAGTCCCATACTAGTGTTCTGGAGTTAAACAAAGGTAACTACATAGGTATGAGGGCATATTTGGCCCCAGTGGACTGGGCAGGAAGACTACAAGGTAGGACAGTTGATGAACAGTGGCAGATATTTAAGGAGATATTCATTTCCTCCTAAGTAAAATATATCCCGATGAGGAAGAAAGATCATAAGGGAGGGAAAAAGCATCCATGGCTAAGCAAGGAAGTTAAAGATAACTTAAAGGCAAAAACTAAGGCATACCAAATTGCAAAGGTCAGTGGCAGGCTGGAAGATTGGGAAACTTTTAAAGATCAACAAAGGGTTACTAAGCAAATAATAAAAAGAGCAAAGGTAAATTATGAAAGAAAATTAGCGCAAAATGTAACAACTGATAGCAAAAGCTTCTACAAGTATATAAAAGGAAAGAAAGTAGCTAAAGTGAATGTTGGTCCCTTGGAGGATGAGACTAGGGAGTTAATAGTGGGGAACGCAGAAATGGCAGAGACACTTAATCAATATTTTGCCTCAGTTTTCACAGTGGGGGACACAAGTACCACCCCGATAGTAACAGGTAGTGCAGAGGATATAGAGAAGGAGGAACTTAGAACAATCACCATCACTAGAGAAAAAGTACTGAGCAAACTATTGGGATTAAAGGGTGACAAGTCCCGAGGACCTGATGGCTTACATCCCAGGGTCTTAAAGGAAGTGGCAGTGGAGATAGTGGATGCATTGACTATAATATTCCAAAATTCCCTGGATTCTGGAAAGTTTCCAGTGGATTGGAAAAATGCTAATATAACGCCCTTATTCAAAAAGGCGGGGAGGCAGAAAGTAGGAAACTATAGACCAGTTAGTTTAACGTCTGTCGTTGGGAAATTGTTGGAATCCATTATTAAGGAAGTAGTAATGGGACATTTGGAAAGTCAAAATGCAATCCATCAGAGTCAGCATGGTTTTATGAAGAGTAAATCGTGTTTGACTAATTTTCTAGAGTTCTTTGAAGATGTGACAAGCAAAGCGGATAATGGGGATCCTGTAGATGTAGTATATCTGCACTTCCAGAAGGCCTTTGATAAGGTGCCGCACAAAAGATTAATACACAAGATAAGATCACACGGAGTTAGGGGTAAAAATTAACTTGGATAAAGGATTGGCTAACCAACAGAAAGCAGAGAGTCGGGATAAATGGGTCTTTTTCTGGATGGCAAGCTGTAACTAGTGGGGTGCCACAGGGTTCGGTCCTTGGGATCCATCTATTTACAATCTATATTAATGACTTGGATTCAGGAATAGAGGGTACTATAGCTAAATTTGCAGATGACACCAAAATAGGTGGGAAAGTAAGTTGCAATGAAGAAATAAAAAATTTACAAATGGATATGGACAGGTTAGGTGAATGGGCCAAAATTTGGCAGATGGAGTTTAACGTGGATAAGTGTGAGGTTATTCATTTTGGTTGGAAGAATAAAAAGGCGACTTATTATTTAAATGGAGAGAAACTTCAGAATGCTTCAGTGCAGAGGGATCTGGGTGTCCTCGTGCATGAATCGCTGAAAGTTAGTATGCAGGTACAGCAGGTAATAAGGAAGGCAAATGGAATTTTGGCATTTATTGCTAAAGGACTAGAGTATGAAAATAGGGAAGTGTTGTTGCAACTGTACAAGGCATTGGTGATACCGTACCTAGAGCACTGTGCACAGTTTTGGTCCCCTTACTTGAGGAAGGATGTAATTGCACTGGAGGCGGTTCAGAGGAGGTTCACTAGATTGATTCCAGAGATGCCGGGCTTGTCTTATGAGGAGAGATTGAGCAGTTTAGGCCTATACTCGCTAGAGTTTAGAAGGATGAGAGGAGATCTAATTGAGGTATATAAGATGGTAAAGGGGACAGACAAAGTAGACATGGAGTGGATGTTTCCCCTTGTGGGGCATTCTAGAACAAGAGGCCATAGTTTTAGGCTAAGTGGTGGTAGATTTAAATTAGAGATGAGGAGGAATTACTTTTCTCAAAGGGTCGTGAATCTGTGGAATTCACTATCTCAGAGTGCAGTGGATGCTAGGATGCTGAATAAGTTTAAGGAGGAGATAAACAGATTTTTAATCAGTAATGGGTTGAAAGGTTATGGGGAGAGGGTGGGAAATTGGAGTTGAAGCCAAAATGAGATCAGCCATGATTGTAATGAATGGCGGGGCAGCCTCGAGGGGCTGAATTGCCTACTCCTGCTCCTGGTTCTTATGTTCTTAAAAGCTTCCATAGGCATGTAAAAAGGAAAAGGATAGTAAAGAAAATGTTGGCCCATTACAGGCAGGGAATGGAGAATTTATAATTGGTAATAAGGAGATGGCAGAGAAACTAAACAAATACTTTGTGTTTGTCTTCATGGAGGAAGATACAAAAACGTCCATGAAATATTGGGCCAAAGGACGAGTAAGATTGAGGACCTGAAAGAAATTAATGTTAGTTAAAAAGTAGTGTTGGAGAAATTAATGGGATTAAAGGTTGATTAAATCTGCTGGACCTGATGACCTGGCTGTAGAGATAGTGGGTGCATTGGTAAGCATCTTTCCAAATTTTATAGATTCTGGAATGGTGCCTGCAATTTGGGAGGTAGCTAATGTAACCCCACAATTTATGAAAGGAGGGAGAGAGATAACAGAACTACAGACCTGTTAGCCTGACATCAAAAGTACGGAAAATGCTGAAATCTATTATAAAGGATGTGATAAGTGGATACTTAGAAAATATTGGCAAGATTGGGCCGAGTCAACATGGATTTATCACAGGGAAATCACATTTGACAAAGCTGTTGGAGTTTTTTGAGGATGTTACTAGCAGGATAGGTAAGGGAGAACCAGTGGATGTGGATTTTCAGAAGGGTTTCGATATGATCCCATACAAGAGGTTAATTAGCAAAATTAAAGCACATGGAATTGGAGGTAATATACTGGCATGTATTGAGGATTGGTTAATGGCCAGAAAATGAAGAGTAGGGATAAACTAACCATTCTCAGGTTGGCAGGCTATGACTAGTGGGGGACTGCAAGGATCAGTGCTTGGGCCACAGCTATTCACAATCTTTATCAATGATTTGGATGTGGAGACCAAACGTAGGGCAGAATCATCCAAGATTTCGACTAAGTGAGGTAGCGGGCGGGAAAAATGACATTTTACCCACTGGCTGCAATAGTGACTTCTCACACCACATTGTCCAAATCCTGCGCATTAATTATGCATTCCCTGCTGCTTCCATGGCAGGCGGGCTGTCACTTGTCCGACTCTCCATCACCTCACCGCTTCCTCACGCCAGGCACCATATTTAAAGAGCAACCACACGCACACCTCTCAGTGCTTCCAGACCAGGACTGCTGCATGGAAGACATGGCCCCGAAAGGCAAAAAGACTGCAGCCCCTCGGTTTAATGAAGTGTCCTTTGAGTGCCTTTTGGACTCAATGGAGGCGTACCATGATGTCCTCTACTCCTGTTCTGGCCACAGGATTGGCAGCAGCATCACTAATCCAGCTTGGGAGGCGGTGGCAGCAGTGGTCAGTGCCAATGCCCTGCAAAAGAGGACAGCCACCCAGTACCGAAAAACAATGAATGATCTCCTCCATTTCACCAGTGTAAGTCACTCATTTCATCGCTCTCAACTCATACACTCACAAACCCATCACACATCCACAGAGACCTCACTCACTGCCAGTTAAAGGGACATCACCATTCACTCACTCACAATCACCTTCATTGTCCTCAACCCATCCATGCGACCACTCACCACCCACACATGCGAGGCATACTTATCATGTGGCCTGGCAGGCATCCTGCTTACACTCTCTCCATCTCTATTCATGCAGGACAAGTTGGCACACAACAACAGGGAGAGCTCACTTACGGGTGGAGAAATGCCTGAAATCAAGGTCCTCACGGACTTTGAAAACAGAGCCATCCAGCTGGCTGCCGAGGATCTGGACCATTCCTCTGCTGACGGTGAGGTCAGTGGTACTCTACCAAGGATCTGAGGATCCAGCAGTGCAACATCCATCAGACAACCATGCTGTGAATGATGTGTCTTGTTTTACAGGCCACTGTCATGTACTAATTATCTATCCTTGCTTTCGCAGGCACATCTGGGAAACAGCCAATGAAGTCCACAACCTAGGGTCTCCAATCAAGCCCCGAAGAAATTTCTGAAGAGGAATCTGAAGGCACCATCCTTAAAGTCCTGTCACAGCACTCACCTACCCCTTCCACCAGTGCAGAGACATACACCTCAGTGGGACCTAACTTTACAGTAGCTTCGAGATCACAATCTGGTGAGCACATCACACTGTCTGATCCACAGCGGGCGGTGGCAGGGACTTCCCAGGTCCCAGCACTCGGAGGACTGCTAGAGGCCAGAAATTTGCCGACTCCGAGTTAGATGATGAGCCTCTGGACTCGGTCATACCTCAGTTGCTGGAGCTGGAAAGGCAAGATCGGGAACATCAAGAAGGGATGTCTGCAGCACTCCTCAGATCGCAAGGCATGATGGAGGCGTCTATCTGCCTTCTGGCTGAAGTGGTTGCACTGGCATGCCAACGTATTGAGGTCAACACAGGTCGGATGGTGGCTGCCATGGAGACCTTGGAGTACTGTGGCGCGGGCTGAACTCCATCGTTGACTCCATAGTTGGCCTCCAACAGTGTGGATGCGAGAAGGGTGTTGGGCATCCGGTCTCACTCCAGCTTCCCCTTCTCCAGAAATCAAGTTGTCATATCCATAATAGTGAGGACATATTGGTGTCCTGCTTTTGTTTTTGGTAATGGTCCCACACAGTCTACTAACACCCTACTAAACGTTACAAGCATTACAATGGAAACACTTAGGCCTTTGAATTTCACTTACACCCTCAGCACCTTCCTTTCTGGTCTGAAGAGGAGTTTCTGGGGAATTTCCAGCTGTCTCTTTTCTTCCCTGGCTACTTGCCTTCTTTTCACCTTCCCATTTTCTATCGTTCTTGGGTTTATGGGGGTGGCGGAAAAAGGGTTTAGATTTATGGACCAGGTCATAATCGTCAGCCATCTCTGCTGCCTGTGTAGCTGTTGCAACCCTATGGTCTTCAACATGGGTTCTAACTACTGGAGGAATGAATTTTAAAATTCTTCCAGGAGAATTCTTTCCTTAAGGGCTTCATATGTTGTATATACCTTTAATGCCCACATCCAATGGTCAAAATTACTTTGTTTTACCATCTTAAATTCAATATAGGTCCACCCTGGCTGTTTCCTTATGTTACAAAATGTTTGCCTGCATGCCTCAGGAACAAACTCATGAGCACTAAGATTGACTTTTTTACTGCATCATAATCCACAGACACACTTGTGATAGTGATCATAAACCCCATGAGCGCCACCCACCAACCTATTCTGTAACAGCAATGTCCAGGTTTCTTTTGGTTATTTTGTTTGCTTATCTACCTTCTCAAGCAAAATAAAGAATGCCTCTCAATCCCTTTCCTCACATTTTGGAGGGCTTGTACAAATGTGAACATCTCCCCATTGGGCTTTGGGTTGGAGGTAGTTTTTCATCATCAGCACCTTCTTCTATATCTGAGGCTGCTTTTTTAAAGCCCAGCCTTGTAAGCTGGTATTTCCTTTTTCATTCCTTCTCTCTTCCCTCCATTGCTAACTTTTCTCTCTGGAGGTCAGGTTTTCAGATTTCCAATTCTCTTTCTCTTGCCTTATCTCGCTCCCTTTCTCTCTCTTGCCTTTCTGCTTGCTCCTTTTGAAATTTTCTCTCTTTATCCTTTTCCTTCACCTGAAATTCTGATTCCAACTTTTTCATGTTTTAACTGAAACTGTGCCCATGTAAACTTGTCTCCTTCTGATTCAAAAGTTTCCTCTGGTTCTGTCACTTCCATTTTCAGCTTTTTGGTCACTAACCTTTGAAGCCCTGCTTTCTTAGCCTCTGCTCTAACTTCTATCTGTAACTTGTCCGCCACACTTACCAACTAAGCGACAGTTAATATAATTAAAGAATCATAAGCTAACTCAGGCTGCTTCAAAAACTTAATAGCATCAAAGATAGCCATGTTAGTTTACTATAAGAAACCTAGCCTCTGTCCTTTTATCCCTCACCAATTGCTGTTATTCCATATCCAATCATGCACTGTGAGCGTTCAAATCCCGCAAGAGCCCCCAATTTATGTTACGACCAGATGGGAGAAATGTGCGTAAGATCTAGCCCCACTACTCTGCAAGCTGTACCATTAATTTAAAAGTTTAATTTTCTCACCAAAATGGCAAATCGTCTATTTCCCCCACTGGTGCTCAGAATAAAAGAGTCTTCAACCAGGCTTCTTTCAATAAACTCAGAACACCTGTTTATTATAAAAGAAAACTTCTTAACAATTTGCAAGCGCTAGTTAACACACAATTTTAGTCAGGAAGTATAACTATCTATCTCTTCCTAAAGAGTTCCCCCAGCACACACACTGACACACACACACAGACAAACAAAGGACAAATAGATAGAGTCTCTCTGCAGAGATGGGCTTTAGAGGATAAAATAAAGGATAAAGTTCACAGGGTCTTGACGATGTAGACCTGCAGTTCCCTCATGGGAAGACAGGCCACTGCTCCTGGTGGATGTCTGGAAGTTCTCACCAATTGGTCTTAGCTTTGCAGGTCCAAATGCAGACTAGTTACACTCAAATGAGGGTTCCCTGGCTACAGGCTGATAGCCACACAAAATTTTAGGCAAAGTGGAGAGAAAGAGAAAGAGAGAGAGAGAGAGAGCCAGCTAGGGTAGCCTTCCTTCCTCTGTTGTTCCCCAGCAAGACTGCCCTCAAAACCAGCAGGTTCACAACTTGAGTTTTTTTCTCTCTGCCATGTGATTTCCAGAAAGTTACTAGTCTATGCTTCTCTTCGTTTCCGCCACCCTCCCATCAATTAAAATGATCGCAGTTCAAAACAAACAACCAGATCATCCTCAAGCACCATAAAGGTCAGGTGATTTCTTGGAAGAGGCCTGTTTGTTGACAGATCCAAGGTGAACTTAAGACCATTTAAAAATAAAAAACCCCAGGTCAGCATCCAAATGTACAGATAATGCCAAGCCCTTCCATTTTGTAAAAGATAAAATTCAGTCTTGAGAGAAATGATTCCAAGAGTGCATGGGAGAGTGCTTATATAAGGCTCCGAAAGGTCCTGTCACAGGCACACTTCTCCCTCCAGAATCACTCGTGGTCTGGCGAGAGAGCGCGAGAGGAGCAGTAGGCTCATTAACAGTGAGAGAGCAAGAAGAGCAGTGGGGCCATTAATAGCGAGAGAGTGCGAGAGAAGCAAGGGAACCATTAACAGTGAGAGAGTGAGAGGAGCAGCGGGGCCTTTAACAATGAGAGAGTGCGAGATGAGTGAGAGACCATTAAAGAGTGTGGAGAGCAGCTGTTTGGTGAGTAGGATTTGTGAGTATTTCTAGTCTTTAAAGTAAAAGTAAGGTCTTTAGTTTGTGTTTAGGTCTCTTAGGTTTCTTAAAAATAGCTTGTTAAGTATAAGATCCATATTAGTATGTAAAAAAATTACAATAAAGTGTAAAGAGAGGGTGATTCTTCAAGTGTAAAGAGTAGGGATATTGGAGTAGTTAATTAAGTAATTAAATAAGATACGATAGTGAAAGTAGGATGGGTGATGTGTTGCTGCTGCAGCATGTGGGTGCTGCTGCCGCCGGACATCAAGGTGATCCAGAACGAACATATCTATAGTAAATGTTTGCAGCTCGAGGAACTTCGGATCTGAGTTAAGGAGCTGGAGTCCGAGCTGCAGGCATTGCGCCACATCAGGGAGGGGAATAGTTACCTGGACACTTTACTCCAGGAGGCAGCCACCCCCCTCAGATTAGTTCATTCAAATTTGGTCTGTAATCAGGGACAGGAGGGTGTGACTGCAGGTGAAGCAGGTATGGGGACCCAGGGGGTAGCGTTCGAGGAGCCTCGGCTCCTGCAGCTGTCCAACAATTGCAAGGTTATTACAAGCTGTGTGGACGAGACCGGGGACTGCAGGGAGGATGAGTGCACTGACCATGGCACCATGGTACAGGGAACCACTCAAGTAGGGGGAGGAAATAGAAACATAGTAGTGGTAGGAGACAGTATAATTAGGAGGATAGATACTGTTCATGCAGCCATGAGTGTGAGTCCCAAAGACTGTGTTGCCTGCCTGGTGCCAGGGTTAAGGACATCTCCTCAGGGCCGGAGAGGAACTTAGAGTGGGAGGTGAGGGGTCCAGTTGTCCTCATCCACGTTGGTGCCAATGACATTGATAGGACTAGAAAGGAGGTTCTGCTGAAAGAATTTGAATGGTTAGGAGCTAAATTAAAAAGCAGAGCCTCCAAAGTAATAATTTTGAGATTACTACATGAGCCATGGGCAAACTGGCATAGGGTAAAGAAAGTCAAAGAGTTAAATGCATGGCTCAGAGATTGGTGTGGGAGGAATGGGTTTCAGTTCATGGGGCACTGGCAGCAGTACTGGGGCAGAAGGGAGCTGTTCCGGTGGGGGTGGCCTTCACTTGAACCGTGCTGGGACACAGTGTCCTGATGAATCGAATAACTAGGGCTGTAAAGAGGGCTTTAAACTAAATAGAAGGGAGGTGGAGGGGTGAGGTTCTGGAGAGGGGAAACATAGGCTAACAAAGCAAAAGAATATGGCAGTATTGCAGGGCAGCTATTTAGGTATTGATACCCAGAGTGTGACAGGAAGAGACAAATATTAAAAAATAGCAGCAGATAGGATTAAAGAGGGGGGAAAATGATAAAATGGCAAAATTAATGGGTCTTTACTTAAAGGCATGTTGTATTCGGAACAAAATAAATGAATTAACGGTACAAATAGTGGTTAATGGGTATGATCTTATAGCCATTACGGAGGCATGGTTACAAGGAGATCAAAGCTGGGAATTAAATATTCAGGGGTATATGACTTTTCAAAAGGACATGCAGGAAGGAAAGGGTGGTGGGGTAGCTTTGTTAGTATGAGATGGAATAAGTATGATAGCAAGAAATGATCTTGGATTGGAAGACGTAGAATCCATATGGGTGGAGGTAAGAAATAACAAGGGGAAGAAGACACTGGTGGGAGTAGTCCATAGGCCCCCTAACAGTAGCTATACTGTAGGACAGATAATAATTCAGGGGGTAATGAGGGCATGTAAAAAAGGCAGTACATTAATCATGGATGACTTTAATCTTCATTTAGATTTGGAAAATCAAATTGGCAGAGGTAGCCAAGAGCAAGAATTCAAAGAGTGTATTGGGGACAGTTTCCTAGAACAATATGTTGAGGATCCAACCAGGGATCAGACTATTTTGGATCTGGTAATGTGTAATGAGGCAGGTTTAATAAATGATCTCAGAGCAAAAGATCCCATAATGACCATAACATGGTAGAATTTAGCATTCAGTTTGAGAGTGAGAAACTTGGGTCAGAAACAACTGTGCTAAACTTAAATAAGGGTAATTACAATGGAATGAGTGCAGAGTAGGCTGGAGTGGACTGGGAAAGAAGTTTAGCAGAAAAGAAAGTTGATGAACAATGGCAGACATTTAAGAAATTAGTTCATGGGCTGCATGTTCTGGTCAGTGAGCGGGGGCGGGTTTTTAAAAATGTGTATGAAATGTTTAAATAAAAGAAATTGACATGTCCCAGCTCATGTGACAGTGTCACATGAAGGGACATGTCAGGAAAATATTTTCATACCCTTTAAAAAATTTTTAAAACTTCCAACGATCTCCCTGAGGCAGCACGTTGCCTCAGGGAGATGTGTGTGCTCTTTTGTGCGCATGCATGAAGGAGTGCACTCCCGGCTCAGGGAATCCCCCCCCCCACCCCTCTGCCCACACAGGGAGTGCTCAGCGCTCAGTGCTTAATTGGCCCGCTCAAGTAAAATGGTGGCGAGCCTCTGACTGGGTGCGCCGATTGGGAACTCTCCCGTCCGTGCCCACTCCTGCACATCCCCCCCGACAGGGGGAAAATCCTGTTCCATGACTCACAGCAAAGGTATATCCCAGTGAGAAAGAAGGATTCTATGAAGGGGATAAACCAACCATGGTTAACCTAAGAAGTTAAGGATAGTATCAAATTGAAAGAAAAAACATACAATGTGGCTAGGATTAGTGGTAAGCCATAGGATTGGGAAAGCTTTAAAAACCAACAAAAGATGACCAAGAAAATAATAAAGAGGGAGAAAATAAATTTTGAGGGTAAAATAGCAAGTAATATAAAAATGGACAGTAAGAGTTTCTTTAAATATATAAAAGGGAAGAGAGAGGCCAAAGTGAACATTGGCCCCTTACAGAAAGAGGCTGGGGAAATAATTACGGGGAACCAGGAAATGGCAGAGGAGTTGAATAAATACTTTGCATCAGTCCTCACGGTAGAAGAAAGTAATAGCATTCCAAAATACTAAATAATCAAGGGGCAAAAGGTGGGGGAGGGGAAGAAATAAACACAAAGACTATTACTAGAGAAAAGGTACTAGGGAAACTAATGGGGTAAAGGCCGATAAGTCCTCTGGAGCTGATGAGTTACATCCTGGGATATTAAAGGATGTAGCTATACAAATAGTGGATGCATTGGCAGTAATCTTCCAAGAATCCTTAGATTCTGGAAAAGTCTGAGAAGATTGGAAAACTGCCAAGGTATCACCCTTATTCAAAAAGGGCGGGAGGCAAAATACAGGTAACTATAGGCCAGTTAGCTTAACATCAGTCATTGGGAAAATGTTGGAATCTATTATGAAGGATGTAATAGCAGAATATTTAGAAATGCATAATATAATCAAGCAGTGTCAGCATGGCTTCATGAAGGGTAAATCATGCTGAACAAATTTATTAGAATTCGTTGAGGAGGTAACAAGCAGGATAGATAAATGGGAACCAGTAAATGTAATATATCTGGATTTCCAAAAGGCGTTCGATAAGGTACCGCACATAAGGCTACTAAATAAGATAAGAGCCTATGTGTTGCGGGTAGTATATTAGCACGGATAGAGGATTGGCTAACTAATAGAAGACAGAGAGCTGGGATAAGGGGGGCATTTTCAGGATGGCAACCTGTAACTCGTGGAGTGCCACAGGGATCAGTGCTGCGGCCAAAATTATTTACAATATATATTAATGACTTGGATGAGGGAAGTGAATGTACTATCGTGAAGTTTGTGGATTACACAAAAATAAGCGGGAAGGCAAGTGGTGAGGATGACACAAAGAATATAAAGAGGGATATAAACAGGTTAAGTGAATGGGCAAAAACTTGGCAGATGGACTATAAGGTGAGAAAATATGAGATTATGCACTTTGGCAGGAAGAATAGAGGAGCTGAATATTATTTACGTGGAGAAAGACTGCAGAAAGATTCAGCACAGAGGGATTTGGGAGTCCTCGTACATGAATCCCAACATACAAGTTCAATGGGTAATAGGGAAGGCAAATGGAATGTTGGCCTTTATTTCAAAGGGAATGGAGTATAAAAATAGGGAAGTCTTGCTAAAACTATACAAGGCACTAGTTAGACCACACCTAGAATACTGTGAACAATTTTGGTCCCCATATCTAAGGAAAGATATACTGGCATTGGAGGCAGTCCAGAGAAGGTTCATTAGGTTGACCCTGAATATGGAGAGATTTTCTCATGAGGAGAGGTTGAGTCATTTGGGCCTGTACTTATTGGAGTTTAGAAGAATGAGAGGCGACCTTATTGAAACATAAAATATTCTTAGGGGGTGTGACAGGGTAGATGCTGAGAGGTTGTTTCCCCTTGTGGGAGAATCTAGGACCAGAGGGCATAATCTCAGAGTAAGGGGTCACCCGTTTAAAACAGAGATGAGAAGGAATTTCTTCTCTCAGATTGTAGTTAATCTGTGGAATTCTTTACTATAGAGGGCTGTAGGGGTTGGGTTGTTAAGTTTGTTCAAGGCGGAGGTAGACAGATTCTTAATCAGTAAGGGAATCAAGGGTTATAGGGGAAAGGCAGGAATGTGGAGTTGAGGGTTATCAGGTCAGCCATGATCTCATTGAGTGGCGGAGCAGACTTGATGGGCCAAATGGCCTACTTCTGCTCCTACATCTTATGGTCTTATGGTTTTCTGGCTGCGTGCAGCTGAACAGCTAGTTGGGTGGGTGTGGTGGAGCGGGGCGGGGGGTTGGCGGCTGTGGGGGTGGGAGGACTCGCAAAGCCTGTAAATGAAGCTGAGGGACACTATTGCACATTATTCAGTGAAATTGAATATATTTTCAGATTATAAAGTGACAAAGTGTGTTCACCTGTGCAGCTATTTGTGATCAGAAGTTCTTAACTTTTCTAGGCCTACCTCTTCTTATAGGTGCTGCCCTGACATTTGCAGGAGGGGTGGAGACAGCCTGTGCAATGGTTGGCCCTGTCCCATCTGATGACTTTGGCGTGCATCCTCTGGAGAGCTGAGGCCTTGAGGGCTTTGGCCTGCTTTGGCCCGCCTCCTGTGGGTAGGAAGGAAAGGAGGAGGGGTGGCAGTACTGGTTAAGGAGAGCATTGCATTGCTGGAGAAAGAGGATGTCCCAGAGGATTCAAGGGCAGAGTCAATCTGGCTGGAGCTAAGGAGCAAAAAGGGTGGAATTACATTGCTTGGTGTAGTCTATAGACCGTCAGCTAGTAAGATGAACGTAGAAGAACAAATCTGCAGGCAAATTGCAGAGAAATGCAGGCATTATAGTGTAGTTATAATGGGGTCTTTAATTACCCGAATGTAGACTGGGACAGTGGTAGTGTAAAGGGTGGAGAGGGGCAAAAGTTCCTAGACTGTGCTCAGGACAATTTTCTACAGCAGTTATGTGTCCAATCCAGCAAGAAAAGATGCACTGTTGGATCTGGTTCTTGGAAATGAGGTGGGCCAAGTAGATCAAGTGTCAGTGGGGGAACATTTAGAAGACAGTGACCATTTAATTGTATATTTTAGGATGATGATAGAAAAGGATGATAGGCAATCCAGAGTAAGAATAATTAACTGGACAAGAGCCGACTTCGATGGGGCAAGAACAGAGCTGGGCCAGATAGACTGGAATGAAAGATTGGTGGGAAAAACTGTAGCTGAATAATGGGCTACCTTTAAAAAAAGAATTGGTTTGGGCACAGTCAATGTATATTCCATCGAAAGGGAAAGGTAGGGCAAACAAATCCAGAGCTCCCTGGATGAAAAAGGAGATAGAAATTAAGTTAAAGAAGAAAAAGTGTGCTTATGACAGGTGTTAGGTAGAAAATATAATTGAGAACCAAGAGGAACACAGAACGTTCAGAGGGGAGGTGAAAAAGCATATTAGAGAAGTGAAGAGGGATCTTGAGAAAAGACTGGCAGCCAACATAAAGGGGAATCCCAAAGTTTTCAATAGGCATATAAATACAAAAGCGTAACAAAAGGAGGAGGAGGGCCGATCAGGGACCTAAAAGGGAATTTAAACATGAATGAAGGGGCTATGGCTGAGGTATTAAATTAATACTTTGCATTTGTCTTTACCCAGGAGGTAGATGCTACTCAGGCCATGGTGACAGGCGAGGAAACTCTGTCAGTGGAAGGTTTCAAAATTGATAAGGAGGAAATGTTGAATACACAGTCGGTACTTAAAGTTGACAAGACATCGGGACTGGATGAGATGCATCCAAGGATATTGAAGGAAGTGAGAGTAGAAATTGCAGGGGCACTGGCCATAATTTTTCAGTCTTCCCTAGACTCAGGAGTGGTGCCAGAGGACTGGAGAATTGCAAACATTATGCCCTTGTTCAAAAAGAGTTGTAAGGATAAGCCCAGCAGTTACAGACCAGTCAGTTTAACTTTGGTGGTGAGCAGGATTCTGGAAACAATTATTCAAGATAGAATTAGTAATCATGTGGAAAAATATGGGTTGATAAAGAAGAGCCAGCATGGATTTCTAAAGGGGAAATTGTGTTCAACTAGCTTGTTGGAGTTTTTAAAGAGGAAATGGAAAAGGTCGATGAGGGTAATGCTGTTGAGGTGGTGTACATGGACTTTCAAAAGGCATTTGTTACAGTGCCACACAACAGACTTGTGAAAAAAGTTATTGCTCATGGAATAAAAGGGACAGTAGCAACATGGATACAAAATTGGCTGAAAAATTGGAAGCAGAGCATAATGGTCAATGGATATTTTTTGGGCTGGGGGAAGGTTTGTAGCGGAGTTCCCCAGGGATCGATATTGGGACCCTTGCTTTTCCTGATATATATTGATGATCTAGATTTTGGTGTGCAGGGGACAGTTTCAAAGTCTGCGGATGATACAAAGCTTGGGAGTGTTTTAAACTGTGAAGAGGACAGTGTGGAACTTCAAAAAGACATAGACAAGTTGGTGGAGTGAGCAGATAAGTGGCAGATGAAGTTCAATGCAGAGAAGTGTGAGGTGATGCATTTTGATAGGAAGAACATGGACAGACAATACGAAATAAGGGTTGAAATTTTGAAGTGGGATCAGGAGCAGAAAGATCTGGATGTATATGTGCACAGATCATTGAAGGTGCAGGACAGGTGGAGAGCAGTTACTAAAGCACATAGTATCCTGGGCTTTATTAATAGGGACATAGAGCACAAGAGCAAGGAGGTAATGCTTAATTTATATAAGACACTATTTAGACCTCAGCTATAGTATTGTGTACAGTTCTGGGTGCCACATTATAGGAAGGATGTGAACACATTGGACAGAGTGCAGAAGAGGTTTACAAGAATGGCTCCAGGGATGAGAAACTTCAGTTATGAGGATAGATTGGCGAGGTTGGGACTGTTCTCCTTGGAGAGAAGAAGGCTAAGAGGTGATTTGATAGAGATGTTCAAAATCACGAAAGGGCTGGACAGGGTAGATAGGAAGAAGTTGTTCCTGCTCAAACAAGGATCAAGAACGAGAGGGCACAGATTTAATTGATTTGGAAAGAAGCAAATGTAATATGAGAACAACTTGTTCACACAACGAGTGGTTTGCTTCTGGAATGAATTGCCTGGAAGTGTGATGGAGGCAGGTTTGATTGAGGCATTCAGGAGGGTATTAGATGATTATTTGAATTGAAACAATGTGCAGATGTACGGGGAAAAGGCAGGGCAATGGCACTAAGTCATAATTGTCATTTGGAGAGCCGGTACAGACATGATCGGCCGAATGGCCTCCTTCTGTGCCGTTAAAATTCTGTGATCCTGTGATTCTGTGGGCCAGCTGCTCCCTCTGCGGTGACAGAGGCTGAGTTTGAGGAGGGTCACAGGCAGAGAGAACAGTCTCTGAGGTTCCTGAGTGGATAACCCAGGGGTGTCCAGCAGCTGCTCTTCCTTTCTTCGGGTGCCTGAAGGCCCCGGCCTGACTCCTTGAGGGGAAGGAGGGATGTTGAGGTGCCCTGTTTCCCTCTCGCGTTTCCACTGTAGGAGCTCACCCATGGCTATTGAGATGGAGTGCAAGTCTGAGTGCATCTCCGCATTCTGCTGGACCAGAGGGTCCCCTTGGCATTCACTATCTTTCCCATGGAGACCTCCATACGCACACAAGTGGGCACCACTTCATCAGAGAGCAGGTGGATGGAATCTACCAACTTGCATACCACTCTGTTGAGGGCTTCTAAAAGCTCTGCATGATGTTCCCCGGCTTTCTGCTGACTCTCCACGATGAGTTGGAAGGCTGAATCCAGAGGCTCGCCATCTGACTTGGACCTCACAGATTCCTCTTCCCCAGCAGTCCTCCAAGTACCGGAGAGCTCGGCTGAACCTGCCTCCTTCTGCTGCAGACACCTGTCCGTGAACCTGAGCATGCTCTAGATCTAGGTCCCACTGATGTGTGTGTCTCTGCATTGGCGCAGGGTATGGGTAAGTGCTGTGTCAGGTCTTCCAGGCCGCTTATTTCCAGCTCTTCAGTGGACGAGTTGTCCTTTTTGCTGGAGGCGAGGACCTGGATGGCGCTGAGTGACTGGCTGGCTGAGGACGTCGGTCGCTTGGCAGAGCTCCCTGTGAACCAAAGTAGAGATATTGATGAAAAAAGAGTCACGTCTAAGCTTTTCATGAACGGGCCTAAGGCTGTCACTTTCAGCCCTGAAAAGTGTTCAATCTACCTCCGATTACTCTGCAAGGGCAGGTTATCTCAAACATTTGAGCAACAGGCGAAGCTAGCTGTTTCACGCTGCTACTATGCACTAGCAACACGAGTGGTATTCGCCACTAACAGGATGCTGCCGTCAAGCCAAAATGACGTTCTGCCCATCACACAAATGAGTAACGTGGTGTATGAATTTCAGTGCCAGCGTGATGCTAGGTATGTAGGCCATATGTCCCAAAGACTGGATGATCGTATCAAAGAGCATGTTCCAGCCCCTGTTCACAACGGGCAGGGTACAGACTGTACTCAACCAGCTCGTGCTTGTAAAACTCAAAACAGTGTTCAACATTAGATGCGATTCCACAATTGGACAACATTTGCTAAATAATCCTCAGTGTGCTAAGAATTAAGCCGATGACCAATTTAAGATTGTCAGTCGGACTCGCAGTGTGGCACATTTGTGTGTAAGCTACATATATTAATACACGCAGACAGAAAGAACATATACACACATTGTGCCTGTTTCAAGCTAAATAAAATAAGTGACACCCATTCACTGACTCATTCTTCAGGGCAATGCCTTGACCAATAAGGGTCAAGCTGCCTGGTTTAAATTTTAAAACAATGCATGGCAGTTAACTGTCAGTCACCATCAGTGGTGAATTCTCCATGGCATGCCACTTGCAAAGCAATCAGCACTCACTTCACACACAGTATAAAGTGTTGTTTTCCCCCTCATATTGGTATTCTTTCAAGTGTCCTGATGAGTGCAAGACATAAAGCATAGACATGCCTCTTTTTTCAGCAATACTCAAGTTTTGTACTACCAAACAACTAAAAGTAGAGATAATTAGTGCATGGCAACATAGTGAAAAACAAGAGAGAGAGCACTCACAGTTGCATTGTGAGAGGAATGATGTGTTTCAGGATTCTCATGTGGGTGTTCACCATCCAACCTCACCATCGCCACAGGCACAGAACATGTCTTCATCAGTCAGTGTGATGACATGCTCCTCAAAGTGAGTGAGGGGCCTAATGTGGGCAACTTCACCCCTGGTCTGGGACTTCTCTCTGCTTTTGTGAGCCAGCTTCTCCTAAAAACAGATGGACAGAGTGTGAGCAGGATGCATGGCACTGCGTGGAATCTTTGTGTGGTGAGTGGAACCATGGACGTGATGAAGACATGAGCTCCAGAGTATATGAACCTGATGGAGATGTGAGGGTGCGTGTGAGAGTTAGTGACATTGTCCCTTCTGGAGTGTGGGAGTGTGTGTTGAGAGTGATGAGGTGGTTGACTTGCCCTGGTGGAATGGATGAGATCATTTATCCTCTTCCTGCACTGGATGGCTGACATCCCCTGTGCTCCGATGGCGCTCACCAACACTGCCACCGCCTCCCAGGCTGGATTGGTGACGTAAATGGACCTCCTGCGGCCAGAGCAGGGATAGAGGACATCACGGTGGTTTTTCACTGCGTCCAGCAGTCGACCCAGAGAATTGTCACTAAGTTTGGGGGCTTCCGTCTTCTTTGCTTTCGAGACCATCTCTCACTTGAAGCAGTCCTGGTCTGAAGACATGAAGTAGGCATGCGCTCTGGTGCACTTTAAATATGGTGCCCAGAGTGAGGAAGCACTGAGGTCATGGCGTGGTGGGCAAATCCAAGCCTGCCTGCCAGCGATCCGGTGTGTTCCCCATGAATGCGTTATTAATGCGGTGGGAAGCGTTGGGGATGGGACGATATGGCGCGAAAAGCTGCCACTGCAGCCAGTGGGTAATATATCCTTTTTCCCACATGCTACTGCACTTAGTGCAAATCTGGGATGATTCCGTCCAGAATGTGTGGAGAACTGAAAACAATCCCATGGTTTCAGTCATATTCTACTTGCTCTGGCAGCACTGTAAGCAAACAGAAATGCTTCTCATCTAACTGCAAGAAAATATCATCAAATGGATCTCAGTGTGTCTTTATACCAGCTGCACGGTTTTATAATGTATTTGCTAATCTAGTTACCTCATATATATTCTACTACAACATCATTTAATATAATTTTAGCTACATTGTGCAATTCAAACACAAACCTGCTGTTTGAGCAGTTTATGTTAAGTATATACATACAAAATGTAATAATAACCAAACAATACTGCTGTTAGATGCCTTTTTGCTGTTAGAAATATTTAAATCCCCTTCAAATTGCATTCTGTGCTAGGGACTGACTATTAAGCTCCAATAATTCTGCATACGCTCATTAAAAATAGTATTAATTTGATTGACAGCTGCACTCTGAAGGCCTGAAGCTCTCTCAATTGCACCAAACGAAGCAGCCAGTTTCGCTGACAGACATGGGTCACGGTTTGGTTTCAGTTAGAAATAGCATGAAGCTGATCATCTGGAATTCATGCTCTGAGGCACGAGCCTTTGAAGTTTAAAATCGTGAAACATGATCTCACTCATCGTATCATCACTTAGTGGATAAACAGAGAAAATGGATTGTTTATTTAAAAATTTTTAACAATTCCAACAAATTTACTGGAAAATATTGTTCTTTATACAGTCACTAAACTGTAATTAGGTACCTTGAATGTGAAGAAGACACTTTAATGATTTTTACTTCATATCTTGATTAAAAATCTCTTATTTACAAGGATATTTTTAATTGATTTTATGGGCAATTTATTACTGTTTATCCATTTAACAATGTAATTTGACAATTACTAGTCATAAAACTGGCCAGATTAAGTCACCTTGTAGAAAGTGAGAGTTGACCTTGAGGTGAGAAATATTCCAAACAAACACTCTGGCTTCATGAAAGGCTGACTTTCAAATACCACCATCATTTGGCTACACAAGTGCTGTTTATAGGAGTATCTGTCTACATGCTCTTTGACATTCTCCTCACACTACATGCTCAATTTGTGCGCATTTAAATCCATTCCAGGTTTGTGCAGTATCGTAAATCTGTTTTTGGCTTTCACTTGCTGTTCCAAGACTGCCATCCATCAGCAGGTGCTGATACTCAACGCCTCAAAGGAAGCAGTATGAGGCCGCGTGCCAGCTGAGGGCCAATGGCCATTAGGCAGCCTGCTGAAGTTGGATTGAGTATCAAACAAAAAGGCATCTGCTGCAGCCAGTAAAAGCTACAGTCAAATGGGAGAAGAGAAAATACAATGAGCTTACTCTTTGAGTACACACCTTTGCACCTGTTATTCCTCCAATCTTTGAAGGTGATAGGACAACCTGATCAGATTGTTACATAAGCATACAGGGTCCTTGGCTTTATAGAGGATTTTAGAGTTTTTTGTGTGCAAAAACACAAAAGTTATGTTAAATCTTTTTAAATCACTGGGCACTACACTTTAGGTAGGGTGTCAAGATCTTGAAGAAGGAGATATTTTTTGGAATTATACCAGGGCTGAAGGAATTCAACTATTTAGAGTTAGCAGGGAAGCTGGGATTATTCTCCTTAAGGTGGAGCACAGAGACTTCATAGAGATGTTCAAAATTACAAAGGGCTGTGGTACTGTATACAAGGAGAAACTCTTTCTGCTGGCCAGAGAGTCAGTAACCAGGGAAGACAGGTTTAAGATAATTGGCAAAAGAACAAGAGGGAAGATTATGTGAATGGCTGCTACAGTGAGTTGTTTTGATCTGGAATGCACTGTCTGAAAGAGTGATATAAGCAGATTCAATAGTAATCTTCATAGTTAAATTGGACATATACTTGAAAGGGAAAAATGCTTCAGGGCTTTGGGAAAAGAATGGGCGAGTGGGACAAATTTGATAGCTCTTTCAAAAATCAGCACAAGGACAAGGTTTGGTTTGGCTGCTTCCTGTGCTGTCTGATTCTATGATATTAATCTCTATCCTTGCTAAGACTATATCATATTAAACCGCAACACTGAACTCTTGAACAGGAAAAAAGAACAGCATCTACTGGAAAAAATGTGTCCACCAATACCACTGTCTAATGAAAACAATTGAATGAGGAATATTTGTCAATGGATAGAATCATTCAACATCTGGCTTCTGAGTTATTTTTGCTGCACTTGTACTTTCTGAGCTCTTCCAGTTGGAAATATGATGTCATAGCTATTACTGAAACATGGCTTAAGGAAGGGCAAGAATGGCAGCTCAATATTCCTCGTTAAAGATTTTCTGATGAGGTAGAGAGGAGGATAAAAAAGGAGGGGTGGGTTGTAATATTGGTTAAAGAAACAATTACAGTTGTGAGGAGGGTTGATATTCTGGAAGGACAATCGATTGAGGCCAAATGGGTTAAACGGAAGAACAAAAAAGCGGCAATAACACTGCCGGAAGTGTACTATAAACCCCGAAGTAGTCAGAGGGAAATAAAAGATAAAATACTTAGGCAATTGCTGAGAAGCTCAAAAATAATACAATAGTAATAGTAGATGATTTCAACTAAAGATACAAGAAAGACTTGTATTTATATAATACTTTTCATGACCACGGGCATCTCAAAGTATTTTACAGCCGAGGAAGTACTTCTGAAGTGTATTTACTGTTGTAATGTAGGAAACGCGATAACCAATTTGTGCGCAGCAAGTTCTCATAAACAACAATATGTTAATAATCAGATAATCTGCTTTTGTGATGTTGATTGAGGGGTATTAGTATGATTAGAGATATATGTTTACCTGTAACGTGTAATTATAATGATTTACAAAATGTGCAGTTAATAGAGAGGTTATTAAAAAAGAAACTGGCTGCAGGGATATGCAAAAAGTTGGTAAATCTGAATAAGAGTACATGACCAAACGAGGTTGGGAATGACTGAGCTAAGAGAAATACTCTTTGAAGACTCTGGGTGCAAAATGGCCTCCTGCTGAGAGCCCTTCTTCTCCTCCTCCTCCCCCCTCTGTGAACAGGCTGTCCTCTTTTTTATTGCCTCTGATCAATCTCCCTTTCAGGTTCCTGGTCAGGGGGATGGTAACCACAGCACCCAGGTGGTCTGATCAGAACCCTCTAAGTCAGAACCAAGGCCTTCTTCATGTGCAGTGCCATTTCCTGTCCACTTCACCGACTTTAAACAGCAATAGAAAACTCAAAGCCCTTCTACAAACTCAGACAGATCTTGTAGAAATCAAACAGCAACTAACCATAAAGCAGTTGATGATCCCTTTAAATAGTGCTGGTGAGGAGCCTTTCCTGCTGCTGAATTCATGTTCAGCTTTACATGCTCAAGAGAGGATGTTAGCTGGAGCAGTGATGCTGAAAATGGTGGCGCTGGTATCAAATCAGCATTACATATTGACTGATGCCATGATCTGCCTACACTTCATACTTCCTAATGCCTGCACTAACCCTCCCTCCACCAAAAAGGCATTCAGCACAGGCTGCACCAGAGGCACGTGTGCGCTGAGCAGATGCCACTTTGAACTAACCCTGGTGGATGTTTACACAAATGGACCTCGGCTAAGGACAGGATTCGGTTCTGCTGTGATATCTTCCACAAATGAATGACCTGCTGGCATTCAGAGTTGAAGTTCAAAGAAAATGAACAGTCACTCCGATGAGGTAACAGAAGGCTGTAAATACTCTGACATGATGAATTATTGCCACCAGGGGGTTAAGGGAGAAAGCTGGATAACAAAGCCAACTCACCTTACCCTGCTTTAATAAAGGAAAGGTTAAATGTTAGAATGCTTTCCTCCTTCCTTACAAAGATACTTTCAAATGTGATTTCATATGAGGGAGTTCATAACCAAGGAATCACTGAATGGACTAAGCCATCCAACTGCCCAGTTTCACTGTCTGTAGCTGTTAGGGCAGCTGTCACAGCAATTTTAGCCTCCTTAATCTCAATCACATGATCCTCAGCTGCTATGATAGCAGATCATCCCACAGTTCACTTTCCTGCCTCGGGATATGGATACCTGAAGCATCTGTGCTGATTGCTGGCCAAGGAACTGCTATCTGCTGTTCACTTATTTCCTGACAGAACTGAACTTTCCATTTTAAAAATAGCTACAAGTGTTTTTATGCCAGCACATTTTATCAGTGGAACAAAATTCAGAATGTCCATAACTGGCAGGAAGTCTCAATAAATTATATTTGATAGCAACATCTAAAATGCAAATGTATGAGATGTCAGTGTTTACACTTTCCCACAGAATATTGGATTTAACAGTTAGGAAACAACCCAATGTCTCATGACAAAAATGGGCCTTTGCACTGCGAGCATGAAAAGGTAAAAGCACAAACTGAATTTTATCCATTTCATATTATTTGTGGTTCAAAGGAGAAAAATTGCCTCTCTTTTTGGTTCAGAATTTAGGCTAATTTTATTCTTGTGCTCATTAAGTTGACCAATCTCAGCACAGAAGGGAGCACAAAGCCAACGATAACTGTGACTGCCCAATGTAAGGAAGGCTTGAAATTAATATCACTTACCACCAAGTATATGCTGCTGCTCTGGCCTCAGTGTCTTGGCAGGAACCTTTAGCTGTTTCAGGGACGAGGCTGTTATTAATATGTAATTTATGGGCTTATGATGAGGGTATGAAATGAATGAAGCTTGAGCTGTGGATGCACCAGAAAATTGCATTCTAGGTGATGGAGTCCTTAAAGGAACTGGAGTACTGGAAGCCCTCCCAAAAACCTATTTTTTGAAAGAGATGTTGATTCCTGCTCTTTGCAACTGATGAGCCGCATCAGAGCATGGCTTGGTATGCACAGCTCAGTGGTCAATGCAAATGAGATCTGGACATCAAAATTAGACCTCACAACAGCAACATAATGAGCTGGCAGGGGGTGGCTTTGAGCCTGCGCAGTGATTTTGCAGAAAAGATAAAATAGGCTCCCAAACTTTTACGTTTGTCAACACAATTTCAGCATCAAACTTTCCCACATCCAATGTATCACAGACCCAGATGTGAAGTAAAGCTCTCCATGCTATTTGTAACATGGTGTCTTAATTGAAGCTCAAGCCAGTGTCAAGTGTATTAATATCAATTTAATGCTAAGCACTAAGTAGCATTATCATCTCAGTTTGATACCAAGGGAGTAAGATTCCTGGTATTATTAATTTTATTGAAAACCAGCCGGTGAGCTGTTCCTTTAGCATGAACAGTGCAGTGGCTGTTCCTCGAGCTTGTGTTGAGTTTCATTAGAACACTGCAGTAGGCCAAGGACAGTGAGGTGGAGAATTAAAATCCTAGGTGATTGGATGCTCAGGGTCACACTTGCGGACTGAATGGAGGCGTTACGCAAAACAGTCACCCAGGGCGGAATTTTCCATGCCCGCTGGCGTCGGGCATGATCAGTGACGTGAGCGGACAATATCGCACGATTGGTTTTACGATGGTGGGAAACCAGTTCGCGATCGTCCACTCAGCCCACTGATGGCGGGCCGCATTTCCCACCATCGAATGTCAGGAACCTCATTGTTGTACATCAGCATATCATTATTAGGCCAGCCCACCGGAATCATCCCTCCCACCCCACTGGATTGTCCTTCCAAGTCGGCGGGAAAGCACACCAGCGTGTTTCACAACAGCACATACAAAGCGTGCACTTGGTGGCCTGCACTTTGAAGGGAACTCAGAAGTGAATACACAGTAACGTTGTGCAGCGTGCACCAGGGTCGCCTGTTGGACTTCAAGCTTCAGGGGCGCCAGGGGGTCGGGGTTAAGGGCAGCCCTGCCTTTGAGGCGACTGGCGGTGGGTGGGGGGGGGGGGGGGGGAGGGGGGGTGGACAAGGGCTGCCCTGCCGTTGAACATAGCGCACAAGCATTCGGGTGGGGGGTAGGGTGTGTGAGGGAATTGGCCACGCAATAGGGAAACCTATATAAAGTGACCATTTCTCTGCTGCTGAGACAGCTCAGACGCAGGCACATTGATATGAATGGGGTCGGGCTTCTAGCTTTTCTGCCCACTCAAGCAATACAGGGGCATCAAAGTGCCACCAAGTGCTCCAGAGCTTCCCTCCCCCAGACCCCCCCACCCCGGCAGAGACTGCAAATTCATGAGCATTTCAGTGGACTGCAGAACAGTTGGATGACGGCACATGTTGTACAGTCTCCTCACTAAAGCTGGCCATGGAGCAGTCACTGCTGGGAGTGCTCACAGCCCCTTGCAATGTCAGCATCCCGGTTTGGACCAGTCTCCCCCATAGTTCAAGCTAACAGGACAGCCATGCAGCGCAATAATCTCTGGCCATCCAAGTGGTGGCCAGCGCTCTCCGGGAAGTGTTAAGTGGTCGTCACATTTAACCAGGACAGGTTCTTAGTGCACCCATGCTAACCAAATGTCTTTCTCCTTCATCCTGAAGGAGGAGTACATCAGGATCATGGAGCCTGATGAACTAGCTGTATGCCTGAAGGCCTACAGAATGCGAAGAAGACAGAGGAGAGAGTGACTGAGGCTCCTGGCTGTGCAGAGGAAGGAGCAACAACCTCAGGAAGAAGAGGCAGCTGGGGCTCCGGCATGCACGGCCCAGGAGCCACAGTAAGCCTTCGCAGGCCGGCGCCTAGCTAGCCCCAGGGTCTATAGACGCCGCCTTTCATTCCTGCAAATGACCGAGAACCAGTGTCGCTGAAGATTGCGCTTGTCTAGGGAACTGGTCGGCCGCATCTGCCAGCTACTGCAGGATTTGGCGTGATGGGGACATGGAGGGCATCCACTGGCAGTGGCCGTGAAAGTGAATGCGGCTCTCAATTTCTATGCCAGTGGCTCCTTTTAGGGCTCCACAGGTGACCTCTGTGGGATTTCACAATCCGCCATCCACAAATGCATCCATGAGGTAATTTTTGTGAGGGCACACAACTTTATGCAAGAGCGATTGGATTTGCCCAGATCTTGTGTTTCCCACAGGCGCAGGGTGTGATAGACTGCACTTATGTGGCGCTCAGATCTCCATAGCAACACACGGTGAGCCACATCAATCACAATGGGTTCCACTCGCTGAATGTGCAGCTGGTATGCGATCACCAGAAACGCATCCTGCAGGTATGCGCACAGTTTCCAGGGAGTGTGCACAATGCCTACATCCTCAGTCAGTCACAGATCCCTGCAGCCTTCCAGGGTCCACAGAGGCTGCAGGGACGGCTCCTCGGGGACAAGGGCTACCTGCAGAGACCATGGCTGATGACACCCGTGCGGTGGCCTCAGACTGCAGCAGGGCGACGCTAAAATGAGGCTCATGCAGCAGCTCACAACTTGGTGGAGCAGACCCCATCGGGATGCTGAAGATGCGATTCCAGTGCCTGGACCGGTCTGGTGGAACCCTATAATATAGTCCACAGAGGGTGTCACACATCATCATTGCCTGCTGTGCCCTTTATAACCTGGTGCTGCAACGGGGAGATGAGCTGGCTGGGGAGGAGATGGAGGATCTGCACGTCTCCTCCGATGAGGAGGACGCTGATGGTGATGAGGGTGAGGAGGTTCTCGGAGGCGATGATGACGGGGATGAGGCCCTCGCACTGGCCAGGCAGATGAGCTCGGAAGGCTCTCATAGCTGCTAGATTTGTGGAGGATGATGACGACATGCAGTGAGGTGTCCCCATAGATCCTCACATCACATCTTAGAACGTTTGACTCTAGTCTGGCTTATGGCAGCGCCAATACCCTTTGTAAGAATGCTCCTGTCATGGAGATACAGTGGAGGCCTTAATAGTCGCTCGACTGTGGGAGGATGATGATGACATGCAGTGAGGGCACTCCATAGGTGTTCACATAGCCTCTGAGAATGTCTGATTCCTGTCTGGCAGTGGGCAGATCATTTGCGCTCTGTGCTCAGGGTCATATCATAGAGATACAGTATTGAAACTTTAGAAGCATCTGATCCTTGGTCCGCCTTCAGAACCTGAGCCCTCCAGGAACACAGCATCACTGGTCACAGATGCTGGTGTGATGGGGACCAGCCCCACCTTGAAGGTGCTGAGAGCACACAGAGGGTATGAGAGAACTCTGTGGCGCCTGCCCACTACATTCTGGCAGCAATGACCAGCACCACCAATGTTTCCAGGGAGTGTGAGGCTGGACCATCACTTTGGTCTGAAGGTTGCACAGAGCACAGGGAAGAGGCTGTGGACTGAGACACCTGCCTTTATCTTCTGCAGAAAGGTTTCACATCACTGTCCTCTTTCGAAGGGCTTTGTTGCTGACTACGACTGTCGCCACCTCCCAAACTGGCTCAGTGATGTTTCAGTCCATGTTGCAGCCAGAGTGGGGATAGAAGACATCCCGGCGGGCCTCCACAGCATCCAAAAGGTGTTCGAGGGGCATGTCATTGAACCTGGGGGCTGCAGTCTTTTTCAATTTCAGGGGCTTGTCTTCCATGCAGCGGTGGTGGTCTGAAAGCACTGAGATGTGTGCTTGTGGCTGGACTTTAAATATGGCATCCAGCATGATGCAGTGACGGGGTAATGGCGGGCAGGCAAATGAGAGCCAGCCCGCCATGGAAACTGCATGTTTCCTGGAAGTGCATAAATAACATTGTGAGTTTGGGACGATATGACGTGAAAATCTGCCACTGCGGCCTGCGGCCTGCGGTTAAAACATTTTACCCGCCTGCTTCCGCACTTAGTGCAAATCTGCGATGATTCCGTCCCCAGTCTTCGTTTGGTCTCCTCTATATAAAACGAGTGTTTCAAAGAGCAGATAGTGGTGGATAGAGGGAGCTGGCTGGAGAAAACCATTAAGATAGGGTGGGATGATGCTATGCAAGGATTTGGGAGTGAGGATGAGGACCCTGAAGTCAATTTGATGATGTACAGAGTCAGTAGAGTTTAAGATCAAAGGGAAGATGTTTATAATCCTGGAACTCAATGTCCCAACCATGAAACTCTAAGCATTAAAGCCTAAAACTCCAAGGACCTCATGATTGTGACAGGATTTAAGAAAAAAAAAACTTGCATTTGCATAGCGCCTTTCGTGGCTACTGGACCTCCCACAGCATTTTAAAGTCAATGAAGTATAGTTTGAAGTACAGTCTCTTTGGTAATATAGGAAATGAAGAATGAAGTTCACCAAACTGTTAACATCCACGGGCACCCCAGTAAATGGGTAGAAGGAATTGGGAAACAGATTGGAAAAGAGTAAGAAGGAGGCACTGAAAAAAAGAAAAGAAAGAAAAAACATACAATGTGGCAAAGATTAGTGGTAAGCCAGAGGATTGGGGAAGTTTTAAAAACCAACAAATGAAGACCAAAAAAATAGTAAAGATGAAGAAAATAAACTTTGAGGGTAAACTAGCAAGTAATATAAAAATGGACTGTAACAGTTTCTTTAAATATAGAAAAATGAATAGAGAGGCCAAAGTGAACATGGGCCCCTTAGAGAATGAGGCTGGGGAAATAATAATGGGGAACCAGGAAATGGCAGAGGAGTTGAATAAATACTTTGGTTTCTGTCTTCATGGTAGAAGATACTAATAGCATTCCAAAAATACTAAATAATCAAGGACAAAAGAGGAGGAGGAAATAAATACAATAATTATCACTAGAGAAAATGTACTAGGGAAACTGATGGGGCTAAAGGCTGATAATTCCTCTGGGCCTGATGGGTTGCATCCTTGGATATTAAAGGAAGTAGCTACAGAGATAGCGGATGCACTGGTAGTAATCTTCCAAGAATCTTTAAATTCTGAAAAAGTCCCAGAGGACTGGGGAATGGTGAATGCGACACCCTTATTCAAAAAGGGTGGGAGACAAAAAAAAAGATAACTATAGACCAGTTAGCTTAACATCTGTCATTGGGAAAATGTTGGAGTCTATTTTAAAGGATGTAATAGCAGAGCGTTTAGAAATACATAATCTAATCAAGCAGGGTCAGCATGGCTTCATGAAGGGGAAATCATGCTGAACAAATTTATTAGAATTCTTTGAGGAGGTAACAAGCACAATAGATACAAGGGAACCAGTAGATGTAATATATTTGGATTTCCGCAAAAGGCGTTCAATAAGGTACCGCACATAAGGCTACTTAATAAGATAAAAGCCCATGTGTTGGGGGTAGTATATTAGCATGGATAGAGGATTGGCTAACTAATAGAAGACAGAGAGTTGGGATAAAGGGGACATTTTTGGGATGGCAGCCTGTAGCTAGTGGAGTGCCACAGGGATCAGTGCTGGGGCCTTAATTGTTTACAATGCATATTAAAGACTTAGGTGAGGGAAGTGAAAGTGCTATCGCCAAGTTTGCAGATGACACAAAAATAAGTGGGAAGGCAAGTGGTGAGGATGACACAAGGAGTCTACAGAGGGATATAGACAGGTTAAGTGAGTGGGAAAAAACTTGCCAGATGGAATATAGTGTGGGAAAATGTGATGTTATGCACTTTGGCAGGAAGAATAGAGGAGCTGAATATTATTTAAATGGAGAAAGACCGCAGAAGGCTGCAGCTCAGTGGGATTTTGTGGGTCCTTGTGCATTAATCCCAAAAAACTAACATGCAAGTTCAACAGGTAATAGGGAAGGCAAATGGAATATTGGCCTTTATTTCAAAGGAATGGGATATAAAAATATGGAAGTCTTGCTAAAACTATAAAAGGCACTAATTAGACCACACCTAGAATACTGTAAACAATTTTGGTCCCCTTATCTAAGGAAAGATATACTGGTATTGGAGGCAGTCCAGATAAGCTTCATTAGGTTGATCCCGAGTATGAAGGGATTTTCTTAAGAGGAGGGGTTGAGTAGGTTGGGCTTGTACTCATTGGAGTTTAGAAGAATGAGAGGCGACCTTATTGAAACATATAAGATTCTAAGGGGCCTTGACAGGGTTGATTCTGAGAGGTTGTTTCCCCTTGTGGGAGAGTCTAGGACCAGAGTGCATAAACTCAGAGTAAGGAGGCACCCATTTAAGATAGAGATGAGGAGAAATTTCTTCTCTCAGAGGGTAGTCAATCTGTGGAATTCTTTAGCGCAGAGGGCTGTAGAGGTTGGATCGTTAAGTATATTCAAGACTGAGATAGACAGATTTTTAACAGTAAGGGAATCAAGGGTTATGGGGAAAAGTCAAGAAAGTGGAGTTGAAGATTATCAGATCAGCCATAACCTCATCGAATGGCTGAGCAGACTCGGTGGGCCGAATGGCCTACTTCTGCTCCTACGTCTTATGGTCTTATGGTCACTGGTAAATGTAAAAAGTAAGACAACTGTGAGTGAGCAAAAGGAAAATAAATCAGGATAAGAGAGAGAGAGAGCAGCCAGAGCTAGAGAAATATTGCCAGCTAGAGATTGCAGAGAAAAGTTCAGATGAAAATGCTACTTGGTGAACTTGGTGAAAGCCCCTGGCAAACAAGAGAGGGGAGATTGGATTTGGCAAAATTTGAAAATTGATCTATGCCGGTGAGTGCGAGTAGGTGCTGGGGCAGTTTTCCATGCATTTAAGTTCTCAGAAAGAAATTGAGGGTGAAACAGTTGAAATGCTTATCAAATTGTACTGGCTGGGAGCTATGTGAGTTCTGACTGATTATGAAGGGAAAAGACATGTAAATGCTAAAGGTGGAGATGATGAGAGACAGAGATGCTGTTACTGGTACAAACATAATGGGAAATAGCAATCACAATTTTCACCTGGGATGCTGAGATTTGTGAGATTGAATTCTGAAACCCTGGGATTACAAGTACCTGAGAATGCAATCCCTTCAGGTAGCTAGGAAATAGGAGCAGAAGTAGGCCATTCTGCCCCTTGTAGGTAATGGGAGAGAGGATTTTGTGCATGTGAGGATGCAGGCTATGAATGAGCTGATGCTTGTAGAAGGTGGAGACAGGGAATGTAGATATGAGTGCACTACAGAAATCAAGTGATGAGATGATAAAGGCATGGATACAAAAGCCCTGGTTTTAACTCAGTGTGTGAAGTGGGAGGGGGCGGCAAGGATTGGAGAACAATAACTCCCATGATGCTGCCAGTATGAAGTCAGGACTATTTCAACTCTCAGGCCTTGTTTTAATATAATTGATGGACTGCCCACTCAATTTTGCTAGAAAATAGACAACCAACCATTTTCTTTGTGAAATCTCCAGCAGGCTGTCCAATACCTACTTAAAGGAGGAATACACTCTGAAAGTAACACTGCATTTCTTGCTTTCACCTTACAATCCTGTTGGTAGCATTGAGTCTGTTGTCTGCCTGGAGGTCCTGGCTGATGAGGTCAGAACAAGGAAGGAGGTATTATTCCCCAGCCCCTATAGAAGCATACCCAGGTGATGATCCAGCAGCTCTGGGCAGAGGTGGCTGAGAAGGTTTGGTGCCAGTAATCTAGGAAAAAGTTCAGTAACCTCACAAGAGCAATAAGGGTTAGTACAGTTCTTCACCTCTCCATCTCTCCCAACGACACCAGCCAAAATGCCAGGGGACGTGTACCAGGCATCTTAACCCCCATGGTAAAGCCATGAGCATTATGAAAGGTGAGTGTTATGGCTTACTGGAGCAGGGTGTCTGCATATGACTTGTACCTTTTGTTCATTTCAGCAAATATTAAGCAATATCAAGCTGCATTCTGGAGACTGTCATTTGCTAATATTTATCTCACTCAATGCTATCCTAAATCTTACCCTTTTCTCTTTTTTGTAAGATCTGTCTCATCATCCGGAGCCTGCTGAAAAAGACACCTTAGAGGAGGACAGTCCTCCTGAGGATGCATCATTGAATGCTCCCTTCCTTCCAAGCACCAGCACAGACTTTGACAATCGGTGTGGTTTCAAAAATGAGCTGTAGGGATTTGCACATGGTGAAAAGCCAAGGAGGAGGAAACAGCAGCTATCCACCGCTAGTGGAAAGAACTTCCCAGGAGAGAGAGCTCGGGTTCAGTTTTGGCTCAACACCTCGGAAGGAAGATATTGACATTGGAAGGTGTACAGAATATATTCACTAGAATGAGTCTGGGGCTTAAATGATTAAATCATGAGGCCAGGTTGTATAAACTCGGTTTACATTCATGGTCCTGGTGGTGCTGTTGAGGCTGTTGAGCTGCTGGCCTTCTGATTGGGCCAGCAGCTCTTGGATTGGGCTGCAGCCTTGGGTCCCACCACCTGCTGTAGGGGGTCACCCCCTACCCCACCTTTAGCTCTAGTGGTAGGACTTCTGCTGCCTCTGCAAAATTACAGCCATTTTCTCTAGTGGAGGAACCTGGAGCAAGGGGGAATAATCTTAAAATTAGAATTCAACCATTTAGGAGTGAAATCAGGAACCATTTATTTATAGATGACAGTTGAAATTTGGATTTTATTCCCCTCAGAAGGCTGTGGATAAATAGTCCAATTGAGCTTTTAAAGCCTGGGATCGATCAATCTTTAAGGGAAAGGCATCAAGGGAGATCAATGAAATATAAAACCGTATGCAGTGTAAAACTGGCTGCCGATTCGCCAGTAGCTATTCTTGTGCAAACGGCAGTGACTGTTCTCACCCATGCAGATTTTGCCAGTATTAAACGGGAAGTTTTTGGCTTATTCCTGCCCTAATGTTGGCTATACATTTTCATGGTATGTTAAGAAGTTTTGGATCAATGGAAAAGGCAGAAGCTGGCTGCAGTCAGTGCACATGCTGAAAATGACTTATGCTTCCTGACGATTAGCATGTAAATTCTAAAGAGATAATGACAAAAAAAATCCCTGGCTGTCATCAGAGGTGACCATATGGGTAAATGGGCAATTTTCTGGAGGGAAGGGGCATTAATGCACTTTTTTACTTTAGATTTTATTGGGGGGTTGGGGGGGGAGCTGGGGGGTGCATGTTTGATTAGAGGTCTGGAGGGCAGTTTACACATATGCAATGAGTCCAGCAAATGTGGGAGACAGTCACACAGAGATAACACTTGTGTTTGTATCTACCACACATAGAAGGAGTTGCAGATACTATTTTGTTCCTGATGTAATTTAGCAGAAAGAATAAAAGCCAACACCAATAATGGCAGAGCATTTTTCTCATAGCATCATTATGGAGCTGACTTTAACTTTGGCTGTGCGACAGGGTAGGCAAATGGTTCAAATGTGGTTGTGCACTTTTCTCTCTCTTCCTGATGCGTCACCATTGTTTTAATGGCCAGATGATTGTGGAAGTGTCCAAGGAACCTGAAGCAGGTGATGGAGGTCGTGCGGGAGATGGGGATTGCTCTTTAATATTTAAATGCTGGGGTCCTTTCATGCAATTAGGATGTGGATTCAGTTTTAACTTCCAATCCTGGCAGTCACTGCCAGACCCTGCCTTCTGAAACTAAGCTTGTCACTCGCCCTGGTCCTGGTCCTATGCTCACACTTGAGCTAAGATTGGGGCATATATTTTTGTTGCAGCAGATTTAAATGGCACTAAGAGAGATCTATAATTCACAGTCACAAAATGACTGCACAGCAGCCAATGAAAGCAAAGACTACAGATAAAATCAATGTTGAGTCTTGTATGTCAACTTCACAACCAATGCAAGCACACTAATTTGATGTGTCCTAGGTTCAGTAAGCTTCATTAGTGACCTTCTCGCCAACATAAGGTCAAAAGTGGGGATGTTTGCTAATAATTGCACAATATTCAGTTCCATTTGCAACTCCTCAGATACTGAATGCAACAAGACCTAGAGAGCATGCAGGCTGATAAATGGCAAACAATATTCACATCAGACAAGTACCAGGCAATGACCAACTCCAAAAGAGAGAAGCTACCCATTGACCCTTGACGATCATCAGCATTACCATCATTGAAACCCCCATCATTGGCATCCTGAGGGGTACCATTGACAAGAAACTGAATTGGATTAGCTATATAAATACTGTCGCTACAAAAGCAGGTCAAATGCTGGCAATTCTGCAGACCTTAACTTCCTGACTTCCTAAAGCCTGCATACATATGAACATATCAATTATGAGCAGCAGGAGGCCTGCACCGCCATTCAATAAGATCATGGCTAATTTGATTGTAACCTCAACCCCTCATTCCCGCCTACTTCCATAACGTTTCACCCCCTTGCTTATCAATAATCTTTCTAGCTCTGCCTTAAAAATATTCAAAGACTCTGCTTCCACCGTCTTTTGAGGAAGAGAGTTCCAAAGACTCACGACCTTCTGAGCAAAAGAAATTCTCCTCATCTCTGCCTTAAATGGGCAACCCCGCATTTTTAAACAGTGACTCCTAGTTCTAGATTTTCCCACAAGAGGAAACATCCTCTCCACAGCCACCCTGCCAAGACCCCTCAGGATCTCATGGGAAGAATTTTTAGGTCGGCGGGCAGGTGTGATCGGCAGGCTTGGGTACGGCCGGGGAATGGACTGCCGACTATGATCGTCCCCTGGGGTGGGGGTGGGAGGAAGGCGGGCGCTAACGTCAGTGCAGGCGCCAGCAAGCACTGACAGAAAGATCCCCGAGGACAGAGAGCTGCCTCAGGGGGCTGAAGACCTGAAAAACATTAAATAAAGTTTGTAAAATCAGGAAAAAAATGTGCAAGCATCACCATCAGTCACCCAAACATATAAATGATAAAAATGCTGTCCATAGATTTTTCTTTTTCTTTCATTTAATAACGGAGACCTCCTCCCTCCCTTGGATGAGGTTTCATGAAAAATGCAAAGCCCGCCTGGCCAATTCGCCCATCTGCCAACTGTAAGGTTGGATGGACCATGAAAAATCGGAGACAGTTGCACCTTTAATTACCTTAATTGGTCTCTTAATTGTCAGTTCCGACTTCTGCGTGTATATGCCGACCAAAATATCACGTGATCACGGGATGATGTCGGGTCGCTTGCCAATGTCATCTCCTGCAATTTTGTGTCTGATCAGGTGGGGTGCGCACCCGTGCACTGACCTAAAAATTCCGCCCTATATGTTTCAACCAAATCGCTTCTTACTCTTCTAAACTCCAATGGATACAAGCCTAGCCTGTGCAATTTTTCCTCTTAAGACAACACTCCCATTCCAGGTTTTAGTCCAGTAAACCTCTGAACTGCTTCCAACGCATTTACATCCTTCCTTAAATAAGAAGACCAATAATGTACACAGTACTCCAGATCTGCTCTCACCAATACCCTGTATAACTAAAGCCATATAATCTACCTACTTTAGTATTCAATTCCCCTCGCAATAAAGGATAACATTCTATTAGCTTTCCTAATTACTTGTTGTACCTGCATAGTAACCTTTTGTGATTCATGCACCACGACATCCAGATCCCTCTGCATCTCAGAGCTCTGCAAACTCTCACCATTTAGATAATATGCTTCTTTTTTATTCTTCCTGCCAAAATGGACAATTTCACGTTTTCGCGCATTATACTCCATCTGCCAGATCTTTTCCCACTCACTTAACCTATCTATATCTCTTTGTAACCACCTTACGTCCTCTTCGCAACTTAGTTCCCTACCTATCGCTGTGTCATCAGTAAATTTAGCAACCATAACTTCCAGTCCTTTCATCCAAGCCTTTTAAACATATTGTAAATGTTGAGGACCCAGCACTGATCTCTGTGGCACACCACTCGTTACACTGTGCCAACCAGAAATTGACCCATGCCTGCCCACCATTCCCTGTTAGCTAGCGAATCTTCTATCCATACCAATATATTAACCCCTACATCATGAGCTTTTCATTTACACAATAACCTTTAATGTGGCACCTTATCAAATGCCTCCTGGAAATCTATTATGGTTTTCATAATAGCTTCTAACATTGTGCCTATGACAGACTATCAGCTAACTGGCCTGTAGTTTCCTGCTTTCTGTCTCCCTCCATTTTTGAATAAAAGAGTTACATTTGCTATTTTCCAACCCAATGGACCTTCCCTGAATCTAGGGAGTTTTAGAAATTAAAACCAATGTATCAGCTATCACACCAGCCACTTCTTTTAAGACCCGAGGATGAAGTCCATCAGGATCCATGGACTTGTCAGCCTGCAGCTCCAACAATTTGCTCAGTACCACTTTGCTAGTGATTGTAATTTTCCTGAATTCCCCCCGCCTCCATTTCCTGATTTACAGCTATTTCTGGGACGTTACGTCTGTCCTCTATAGTGAAGACCGATTCAAAAAACCTGCTTAAGCCATCTGCCACCTCCTTATTTCCATTATTAATCCCCCAGACTCACTTTCTATAGGACCAATGCTCGCTTTGTTAACACTTTTCTTTTTTAAATATCCATAGAAACTCTTATTATCTGTCTTTATATTTCTAGCTAGTTTTCTCTCGTACTCTAATTTTTCTCTCCTGATTAATATTTTCGTCATTCTTTGCTGTTTTTTATATTCTGTCCAGTCTTCTGACCTGCACAATTATATGCTTTTTCTTTTAGTTTGACACTACCATTAACTTTTTTAGTTAAACACGGATGGTGGGTCCTCCCTTTGGAATTTTTCTTTCTTGTTAGAATTTATCTATTCTGTGTATTCTGAAATATCACCTTAAATGCCTGCCACTGCATCTCTATTGACTTATCCCTTAACCTAAATTGCCAGCTCACTTTTACTGGCTCATGCCCTTGTAATTGCCCTCATTTAAGTTTAATATGCTAGTGTGAGACCCAGTCTTCTCTCCCTCAAACTGAATGTAAAATTCAACCATATTATGATCACTGCTACCTACGGGCACCTTCACTATGAGGTCATTAATTAATCCTATCTCATTGCACAATACAGTGATAGCATAGCCTGCTCTCTGGTTGGCTCCAGAATCTGCTGTTCTAAGAAACTACCTCGAAAACATTCTGGCCAAAATTTTTCATTAGGCGAGCATGCGGAGCTGGTGCTGACGCGGGCGGCAGCGGACCCGATCGTCGCTGTGATTGGGGCTGCACCGCTGAAGATTGCACGGGCGCCTGAAAATCGGCGTCGATTGCTGAGTTAAGGGCCTTAACTAGCCCATTAATTAATGGCGGGCGTGCATCGCACTTCGTCGCGCTCCCGCCCAACGAAATATTGTGATGGCGTGCGGTGACATCAGGATGCTCAACCGACGTCACCACATGTCATTTTATGCGCTGACGTGCCCCCCCCGCACATTACCCAGAAAACTCTGCCCTCTATGTATTCTTTATCTAGGCTACATTTGCCCATCTGATCTTTCCAGTCTATATGTAGATTAAAACCCTCCATGATTATTGCCGTACCTATCTGACAAGCTGCCATTATTTCTTCCTTTATACCCCGTCCTACCATATGGGGTCTGTTAGGGGGCCTGTACAACACTCCCACAAGTAACTTCTTGCCTTTATCATTTCTCATCTCTGTCCAAACAACTTCTACACCCTAGTTTCCTGAACTTAGGTCATCCCTTTCTATTATGCTAATACCATCATTAATTAAAAAGCCACTCCTCCACCTTTTCCTAACTTCCTGTCCTTCCTAAATGTCACATGTCCTTCAATATTCAGGTCCCAGTCTATGCCATCCTGTAGCCATGTCTCTCTAATGGCTATCAGATCGTACTTATTTATTTCTCTCTGTACTCTCAGTTGATCTATTTCGAATGCTACATGCATTCAGATACAGAGCCTTTCCTTTTACCCTTTTATTATTTTTGCAACCTCTAGCCTTATCTGTTGATTTACTCTTAGATTTGTACTCTCTGCCCCTTCCTGTTGCAGTCTGTTCATCATTTTCCATATTAGTACCTTTTTCTCTTGCCTTGCCTCTACTCTTTGATTTACCACATTTTCCCAAGTTTAATCCATTGCCCCCACTATTTAGTTTAAAAGCACCTCTACTTCCAGAGTTATGTGGCTCGCTAGAATACAGGTCCCAGCATGGCTCATGTCCCAACGGTACAGCCCTCACTTTTCACAGTACTGTTCCCAGTGCCCCATGAACCGCTACCACAGCAGTCTGAGCCACACATTCATTTCTCTAATCCTATTTGCCCAGGCCAATTTGCACGTGGCTCAGGTAGATTATTACCTTTGAGGTTCTGCTTCTCAGTTTGGTGCCTAGCTCCTCATACTGACGATGCAACACCTCTTTCCTTGTCCTGTCTGCGTCATTGGTACCTACATGGACCACAATGACTAGATTCTCCCCCTCCCATTGTAAGTTCCCCTACAGCCCTGAGCAGTTGTACCGAACCCTGGCACCAGGCAGGCAACACAGCCTTCTGGACTCTTGCCCTTTGCTGCTGAGAACAGTGTCAATTCCCCTCACTATATTGTCCCCTACTACCACTACATTCCTTTTTGCATGGTGCCACAACCAGTCTGTTCATCCAGGCTGCAGACCTTGCTTTCGTCCACATAGGTTTCAAGCACATCAAACCTGTTTGACAATTGCAATGACTGAGGCTCCTCCACTACTGCCTTCTCGGTCCCTTTACCTTATGGTCACACCCCCCTGCCCCTCACTGCTGGCCAAAACAGATGACCTTTTTAAAAGTGGTGTGACTGTCTTCTGGAACAAAGTGTTTAGACATCTCTCCCTCTCCCTGATGTTGTGCAATGTCTGTTGTTTGGCTTCCATATCAATAATTCTGATCTGGAAATGCTCTAGCTGCTTATACTTTCTGTAGATGTGTTTGTCCTGGATCGTGTTGGTGTCCAGGATCACCCACATTCCACTGCTGCAACTTGACACCTGTCCTGCCATTGTTACTTATGTTATTTAGTTAATTTAACTACTTTCTTAATTAATTTGGAATAATTCCTATGTATACTATAATTTACTGTGCTTATTAAATGATAGTACCACATACAAATGAGTGTTACACTTTCCTTAATTACACAGATATGTGTTTCAGGTACATATTTTAAAGTTTTAGCTCTTTTCATTTATAGATCTTCCCCAACTCCAGTGTCCTAAGCTGGCTATTAATGCACTGTCCCTTACACTAAGCACTTAACAGGCCAATCAACTTACTAGTTTCTTCTGATGTCACAGTATTTTTTTCACTCAGTTTCTTCAAATTGAGCTTGCACTGGCTCACAACAACTGAAATGAAGTGCTCTGCTGCTGCTGACTGTCTCCCGCATGTCTGATCCGACTCCCAGGTAGGTTAGGCCTGTCCATTATCTACAAGGCACAAATCAGGAGTGTGATGGAATACTCTCTGTTTGCCTGGATGAGTGCAGCTCCAAAACACTCAAGACGCTCAACACCAACCAGGACAAAAAAGCCCGCTTGATTGACATCTTTCCACCACCTTAAAACTCATTCCCTCCAAAATCATCACACCATGGCAGCAATGCATACCATTTACAAGATGTACTGCTGCAGCTTGTCAATGCTCCTTTGACAGCACTTTCTACACTTGCAACCTCTACCACCTAGAAGAACAAGAGCAGCAGTTTCATGGGAACACCCACCACCTGCAAGTTGCCCTCCAAGGAAGACACCACCTTGATTTGGAACTATATCACTGTTCCTTTGCTGTTGCTGGGTCAAAATCCTGGAACTCCCTCGCTAAAAGCACTGTGATTGTACTTATAACACATAGACTGCAGTGGTTGAAGAAGGCGGCTCACAATCACCTTCTCAAGCACAATTTGGAATGGGCAATAAGTGCTGGCCTAGCCAACGATGCTCCCATCCCATGAATGAGAAAAAATAAAGAAACTGGCCGAAGCTTTTCAAGAAGGAATGTGTGAAAAACGTCCTTTGGCTGATGTCAAAGATGTATGTGGAACTACTTGAAGAAGACTATAAAACTAATGGTAAACTATGGTTCTTTTTCCTGCTGTTTTTTGAAATAGATAAAGAGTAGCACCTATTTATGGCTAAAAGTGTTAACAGTAAAAAACAGGATTTAAACAATGCAAGAACGGATGCAGAAAAGGAAAGGCAAGAAGTCCTGCATCCTTTTAAAGTAGCAATTTGTAATGAATCCAGCAAGTGTGGGAAGTTGATGAGTCGGTGTCTCCCGCTCACCAAACCGAGAAGGATTGGCGGGAAGAAAACTCAACTTTGAAGAGAAATGCTCAGGGTACACAATATGGAAGATTGTCAATGACCTTCGGTTGTCGTTATACTTAGACAGCTATATGCCTGACATTTGTTCCCACAGAACACTTGCTGGCAGTGACGCCCATATTTTCTGTGGATTGCCCATCGCTGCATTTATACTCTGGGCATCAGGAAAGAGCCCCATGATTCTTCTGGCAACTTTCAAATGTTTAAAAGATATATATATTTTTTATTCATTCACGGGATGTGGGCTTCGCTGGCTGGGCCAGCATTTATTGCTAACCCCTGGTTGCCCTAGAGAAGGTGGTTGTGAGCTGACTTCTTGAACCGTTGCAGTCCATGTGCTGTAGATACACCCACAGTGCTGTTAGGGAGGGCGTTCCAGGATTTTGACCTAGCAATAGTGAAGGAACGCCAATATATTCCCAAGTCAGGATGGTGAGTTACTTGGAGGGGAACCTCCTGATGGTGGTGTTCCCATCTATCTGCTGCCCTCGTCCTTCTAGATGGTAGTGGTCGTGGGTTTGGAAGGTGCTGTCTAAGGAGCCTTAGTGAATTCCTACAGTGCACCTTGTAGATGGTACACACTGCTGCTACTGTGTGTCAGTGGTGGAAGGAGTGAAGGTTTGTGGATGTGGTGCCTATCAAGCGAGCTGCTTTGTCTGGATGGCGTCCAGCTTCTTCAGTGTTGTCGGAGCTGCACTCATCCAGGCAAGTGGGGAGAATTGCACCACACTCCTGACTTGTGCCTTATAGGTGGTGGACAGGCTTTGGGGAGTCAGGAGGTGAATTACTCATCGCACGATTCCTGGCTTCTGACCTGCTCCTGTAGCCACAGTATTTATATGGCTAGTCCAGTTCAGTTTCTGGTCAATGGTAACCCCCGGGATGTTGATAGTGCGGGATTCAGTGATGGTAATGTCATTGAACATCCAGGGGCGATGGTTGGATTCTCTCTTGTTGGAGATGATCATTGCCTGGCACTTGTATGGCGCGAATGTTACTTGCCATTTGTCAACCCAAGTCTGGATATTGTTCAGGCCTTGCTGCTTTTGGAATGGAAATGATTCAGTGTCTGAGGATTTGCAAAAGGCGTTGAACATTGTGCGATCATTAGCGAACATCAACACTTCTGCCCTTATGATAGAAGGAAGGCTGTTGATGAAGCAGCTGAAGATGGTTGGGCCCAGGACACTACCCTGAGGAACTCCTGCCGTAATGTCCAGGAGCTGAGATGACTGACCTCCAACAACCATAACCATCTTCCTTTGTGCTAGATATGACTCCAACCAGTGGAGAGTTTCCCCCTGATTCCCATTGACTCCAGTTTTGCTAGGGCTCCTTGATGCCTCACTCGGTCAAATGCTACATTGATGTCAAGGGCAGTCACTCTCACCTCACCTCGGGAGTTCAGCTCTTTTGTCCATGTTTGAACCAAGGCTGTAATGAGGTCAGGAGCTGAGTGGCCCTGGTGGAACCCAAACTGGGAATCAGTGAGCAAGTTATTGTTAAGCAAGTGCCGTTTGATAGCACTGTTGATGACCCCTTCCATTACTTTACTAATGGTCGACAGTAGGCTGATGGGACGGTAATTGGCTGGGTTGGATTTGTCCCACATTTTGTGTACAGGACACACCTGGACAATTTTCCATATAGCCAGGTATATGCCAGTGTTGTAGCTATCCTGGAACTGCTTGGCTAGGGGCATGGCAAGTTCTGGAGCACAAGTCTTCAGTATTATTGCCAGAATATTGTCAGAGCCCATAGCCTTTGCAGTATCAAATACCTTCAGCCATTTCTTGATATCACGTGGAGTGAATCGAATTGGCTGAAGACTGGTATCTGTGATGCTGGGGACCTCCTGAGGAGGCCGAGATGGATCATCCACTCGGCACTTCTGGTTGAAGATTGTAGCAAATGATTCAGCCTTATCTTTTGCACTGCTGTGCTGGGCACCTCCATCATTGAGGATGGGGATATTTGTGGAGCCTCCTCCTCCAGTGAGTTGTTTAATTGTTCACCACCATTCACGACTGGATGTGGCAGGACTGCAGAGCTTAGATCTAATCTGTTGGTTGCGGGATCGCTTAGCCCTGTCTATCACTTGCTGCTTATGCTGTTTGGCTCGCAAGTAGTCCTGTGTTTTAGCTTCACCACCTCATTTTTAGGTATACCTGGTGCTGCTCCTGGCATGCCCTCCTGCACTCTTCATTGAGCCAGGGTTGATCCCCTGGCTTGATGGTAATGATAGAGTGGGGGATATGCTGGGCCGTGAGGTTACAGATTGTGTTTGAGTATAATTCTGCTGCTGCTTATGGCCTTCATGGTGCTTCATGGATGCCCAGTCTTGAGTTGCTAGATCTATCTGAAATCTATCCCATTTAGCACGGTGGTAGTGCCACATAACACGATGGAGAGTATCCTCAATGTGAAGGGGGCACTTCGTCTCCACAATGATTGTGCAGTGGTCACTCCTACTGATACTGTCATGGGCAGATGCATCTGCGGCAGGCAGGTTGGTGAGGATGAGGTCAAGTATGTTTTTCCCTCTTGTTGGTTCCCTCACCACCTGCCGCAGACCCAGTCTAGCAGCTATGTCATTTAAGACTCGGCCAGCTTGGTCAGTGGTGGACACTGAAGTCCCCCACCCAGAGTACATTTTGTGCCCTTGCCACTCTCAGTGCTTCCTCTGAGTGGTTGTTCAACATGGAAGAGCACTGATTCATCAGCTGAGGGAGGGCGGTACGTGATAATCAGCAGGAGGTTTCTTTGCCCATGTTTGACCTGATGCCATGAGACTTCACGGGGGCTGGAGTTGATGTTGAGGACTCCCGGGGAGACTCCCTCCAGACTGTATACCACTGTGTTGCCACCTCTGCTGGGCCTGATTTCCGGTGGGACAGGACAGAGATGGTGATGGTGGTGTCTGGGACATTATCTGTAAGGTATGATTCTGTGAGGATGACTATGTCAGGCTGTTGCTTGATTAGTCTGTGAGACAGCTCTCCAAATTTTGGCACTAGCCCCCAGATATTAGTAAGGAGGACTTTGCAGGGTTGAAATGGCTGAGATTGATGTTGTCATTTCCAGGGCCTAGGTCAATGCCAGGTGATCCATCCGGTTTCATTCCTTTGTTGAGACTTAGTAGCAGTTTGTTACAATTGAGTGGCTTGCTAAGCCATTTCAGAGGGTATTTAAGAGTCAACCACACTGCTGTCGTTCTGGAGTCACATGTAGACCAATATAAATGTCCAAAAGATAACCTGAGCATTTTTAAAAAATGGCCAGGTTTGAATTACAATGGAGTGTATTCCACACAATGTCAAACCCAAGCATTGTCTGACAACTTCCCAAAGGAATCTGTTCTTGAGGTCATAATAGATCCAGTGCTGCTGAGACCATGGAAATGTCGAAACAAGGAAGGTAACCAATCCAGAATGTATAACGTAACATGTTTCCCTATGACAAGCAAAAAAAACCTGTCTGATCTTTGATATTTTTGTGAGGATGAGGAAAGCTCTTAGACAGCTTCATGCCATTATCTAATCTACTGGACATAACTCAGTGACAGGGGTCCTTTCCTGTCTTCCTTAGCTTATATGAAAGATTATATAGTACACCCATTTGTGCTCAGGAGCAAGAGTAAGCCGCATTGTCATTCTACATGGTTATTTTTTCTCATTAGTTTGTTCCTTATTCCATCTTCTGAAATTATTGACTCTAATGCAACATATAAATGCTCTGCTTACCTGCCAGATGTCATTATTTATATGCAAGTCTTGGCTCTGAATGTTGGCAGGTTTCTTGACCATGTATCTTAACTTGCATTAAATCGTGCTCATCCCTGTACTCGTTGAACTACACCGGCTCCCAGTTAATAAACATTCAGATTTTAAAATCTCATTCTTGTTATTAAAACTTTCCATGGCCTCACTGTTCCCTACCTCTATAATCTCATACAGACCTCTGAAGTGCTTACATTCCCTCAATTTTGGCCTCTTGCACATCCCTGATGTTACAGATAGGAGGGGGGGTTAACTTGAATAGCTCTGATTTCTCCTCTCACCACCCATCTGTAAACAGAAAGATGTTTTCATTTGTTTCCTCATTTATAAGCAGTGCTCTGTTTCTTGACCCCTCAGTTTTGGTATGATCCAATTTTCTATTAATAACCCCACAACAAACTCGAGATATGATGAACTTAGAGGGTTAGTTTATTTGTATACACTCAAAACACTGGGGTGGGGGGGTTGTTATGTAACCCCCTGTGCACTCATACATTAAAAGAAGAATGGAGAAAGAAAGATTTGTAGGGCAAAGACCACAGAGAAAAGAATTACTGTTTCATGTATGTCCAGAGCCCAGAATCAAAGTCCAATGGTGTATTCCTTCACAGAGGTTGGCAGGCTGAATTGATGCTACATAATTCATTTTTACGGTAGGGTTGACTTCCACGGAGATAGGCATGCAGAAATGAATCAGTCTTGTAGGCGAAGGTACAGAATTTCCAGTCGAAACAGTGTAGATGGGGCCAGGTATTCAGCATGGTCAGACCCCCTTTTCTGCGCTGCTGTTATGTAGATGGAAAGTTGCCAGACTGAGCTTTCTTGGTACCACAAGGCAATATTACTGAGATTGTTAATGTTCCAACCACTAAGTCTTGATCAGGAGGTTGCAGGGTCCTATGTTCTAGCAGATGACTTGGCCCCGGTTGGCCAGGCCTGGCTTATCATATGTAGAAGACCTTTGTATAGTTCCCTTTAAATTTGGTCTCTGCAGCCCACAGGGGGTCATTAAAGTCTCTTTAGAGATAACAAGTTGTCAGTTTCTACGTAATTGCCACATTAGCTCCTATTGTATGAGGGCCACAGTTAGGCATAGCTTCAGTCATGTTAAAATGGAAGTTGCTTGTTGCTTTGTTCTATGTTATGTTCCAGCCTGTGGCAGTGATATTGACTGATACTTTTTTCTGAGACCTTCTAAGCTGAGGGAAAGGTATTTGATTGATTGGAGCAAACTCTGCTGGACAGCTTGGTGGGACAGACACATCTCCTTACAGAATTATAATCATAATGCACAACTAGTTGCAATTAGTCTTCAGATGTGCAGTCAGTCAATGAATCTTGCAACCTGAGGCACTGGGACTAATTCTGGGGAAGATAGGGCCTGTACAAGCTGGATGGGTTGCACCGCAGCAGGACCGGGCCCAATATCCTCGCAGGGGAATTCACTAGTGCTGAGGGGGAGGGTTTAAAATAGATTGGCATGGTGATGGGAACCTGAACGAGGAGACACAAAAGAAGGAAAAAAGGATAGGAATGAAAGACAGAAAAGTAGAAAGCAAAAGTGGAAGGCAGAGGAAACAAGGGTTAGCAGTAAATAGGGCCATAGTACAAAAAAAGTGTGTAAAAATGTTAAAAAGACAAGTCTAAAGGCAATGTAACTGAATGCATGGAGCATTCGCAATAAGGTGGATGAATTAACAATGCAAATAGATGAAAACGGGTATGATATGATTGCGATTATGGAGACATAGTTGCAGGGTGACCAAGACTGGGAACTGAATATCCAAGGGCACTCGACAGTTAGGACGGACAGGCAAAAAGGAAAAGGAGGTGGTGTGGCATTGTTAGCTAAGGATGAAATCAGTGTAATAGTGAGAGGGGATATTGGCTCAGAAAATCCAGATGTAGAATCAGTCTGGATGGAGCTAAGAAGCAACAAAGGGCGGAAAACATTACTGCGCGTTGAAAAGAGGCCTCCAAACAGTATTGATTAGGTAGGGGATGGCATTAAACAGGAAATTAGAGATGCATGGAATAAGGGTGCTACGGTAATCATGGGACACTTTAATCTACACAGGTTGAGTGAGTGGGAAAATACATAGTAGATGCAGTATAACATGGATAAGTGTGAAGTTAAATATTTTGGCAGGAAAAACAGAATGGCAGAGTACTTTTTAAATGATGATAGGTTGGGAAATGTTGATGTCCAAAGGGACCTGGGTGACCTTGTACACCAATCACTGAAAGCAAGCAGTTAATGGTATGTTGGTCTTCATTGCGAGAGAATTTGAGCATAGGAGTAAGGGTGGCTTACTGCGGCTGTACAGGGCCTTGGTGAGACTACACCCGGAGTATTCTGTGCAGTTTTGGTCTCCTTACCTAAGAAAGGATATGCTTGTCATAGAGGGAGTGCAGCGAAGGTTCACCAGACTGATTCCTGGGATGGCAGGATTGTCGTATGAGGAGAGATTGGGCCGACTAGGTCTGTATTCACTGGAGTTTAGAAGAATGAGAGGAGATCTCATTGAAACATATAAACTTCTGACAGGGCTGGACAGACTGGATGCAGGGATGATATTTCCTCTGGCTGGGGGGTCTAGAACAAGGGGTCACAGCCTCAGAATACGAGGTAGACCATTTAGGACTGAGATGAGGAGAAACTTTTTCACTCAGAGGGTGGTGAACCTATGGAATTCTCTACCACAGAAGGCTGTGGGGGCCAAATCACTGAATATATTTAAGAGGGAAATAGATTTTTGGACTCTAAAGGCATCAAGGTGTATGGGGAGAGAGCAGGAGTACGGCGTTGAGATAGAGGATCAGCCATGGTCACACTGAATGGCAGAGGGCCGAATGACCTACTCCTGCTTCTATTTCCTGTGTTTCTATGTTTCTATAAATGTTTCTGCCTCTCTATCTCCCTTTCCTTTCTCAGCAGGCTTCTTAATCTTAGCTCCTTGGCCAGGATTTTTGCCATCTCCCCATACCTGTGTAGCTCAGTGTCAAATTTTGCTTTATAATGCTCCTGTGAAGTGCCTTGGGACATTTTGCTAACTTAAATGCATTTTGATGGTAGTGGGTCTCATTGCTGACCCAATCCTATCTTCGCCCAATGATTGCATATGCATTAGGCAATAGGGGGCAGTGAACAATGACCTAGACAGGAACTCTGGATGAAGATCCATTCCTTCACCCAGCTGTGTGAAATAAAGTCAGCACACGCCAAGGTTGACCTTGTTACCTCTTGATCGCCATTGTGCTGTTAGAAACTGAATCTGAGATTTGTCAATAACTGAACTATGATTGCTTGAAAACCATCTTCAAATTCAATGCAAAATATAATTGGAATTCTGCAGACTCATATAGTTAAAGTATTTTGTAATATGACATCATTGATTTTACATTAAAGGGAATTCACAGAGCTCATGAATAATTTTAGAAGTTTTATTTTAAAATCTACTTCATTTTCCTTTGTCAAGCTCAGTACAGGCATGTCATATTATGAATTTTCAGTCAATACTTTTAAAAAAATGGACACAAACAAATGGTTAAGGTGGCTGCCGCAAATTTGTGGCTTTTGGCATTCGGACTACAGACAGTATCAACTCTCTGGTGAATACCTAATTAAATACAAACATAGGTGAGGGTACCTCAAGCCACTTGTGGAATTCGCATATCTCATTGTTTCAGGGTCGGCCAATCCCTAAGGACTATGAAGTTTACAGACAGCCTGTCTCCATGTTTCATACGGACAAACGAGTAGATCGAAACTCAATGGCCACTATCAATTTCCCTTTGTATCACAATAGCCTCCACAATCCAAACTAGACTGTGTGGGCCTCAGAGGTGTTAACTGAACGGTGATTTGATTGAAGTTTGTTTCAGAGACTGCACTTATGTTACCCAGCAAATCCATCAGAAGCATCTGTTGTCAGCCATAAAAGCAAAGAACTGCGGATACTGGAAATCCAAAACAAAAAGAGAAACAGAAATACCTGGAAAAATTCAGCTGGTCTGGCAGCATCGGCGGTGAAGAACACAGTTGACGTTTCGAGTCCTCATGACCCTTCAATAGAACTAAGTAAAAATAGGAAAGGGGTGAAATATAAGCTGGTTTAAGGGTGGGGGGTTGTTGGGACAAGAAGCCAGTAATAGGTGGAGATAGCCAAAAGATGTCACAGACAAAAGTCCAAAGAGGTGTTGAAGGTGCTGATATTATCTAAAGGAATGTGCTAATTAAGAGTAGGAAGCAGGACAAACAAGGTACAGATAGACCTAGTAGGGGTGGGGTGGGGGGAAGGAATACTAAAAAGGCTAAAAGGTAGAGATAAACAATGGGTGGAAATACATTTAAAAATAATGGAAATAGGTGGGAAAAGAAAAATCTATATAAATCATTGGAAAAAACAAAAAGGAGGGGGAGGAAACGGAATGGGGGTGGGGATGGAGGAGAGAGTTCATGATCTAAAATTGTTGAACTCAATATTCAGTCCGAAAGGCTGTAAAGTGCCTAGTCAGAAGATGAGGTGCTGTTCCTCCAGTTTGCGTTGAGCATCACTGGAATGATGCAGCAAGCCAAGGACAGACATGTGGGCATGAGAGCAGGGTGGAGTGTTGAAATGGCAAGCGACAGGGAGGTCTGGGTAATGTTTGCGGACAGACCGAAGGTGTTCTGCAAAGCGGTCACCCAGTCTGCGTTTGGTCTCTCCAATGTAGAGGAAACCGCATTGGGAGCAACGAATGTAGTAGACTAAGTTGAGGGTAGTGCAAGTGAAATGCTGCTTCACTTGAAAGGAATGTTTGGGCCCTTGGATGGTGAGGAGAGAAGAAGTAAAGGGGCAGGTGTTGCATCTTCTGCGGTTGCATGGGAAGGTGCCATGGGAGGTGGTTGAGGAGTAGGGGGTGATGGAGGAGTGGACCAGGGTGTCATGGATGGAACGATTCCTACGGAATGCCGTCAGGGGGGTTGAAGGGAAGATGTGTTTGGTGGTGGCATCACGTTGGAGTTGGCGGAAATGGCGGAGGATGATCCTTTGAATGTGGAGGCTGGTGGGGTGATAAGTGAGGACAAGGGGACCCTATCATGTTTCTGGGAGGGAGGAGAAGGCGTGAGGGTGGATGCACGGGAGATGGGCCAGATACCGTTGAGGGCCCTGTCAACCACCATGGGTGGAAAACCTCGGTTAAGGAAGAAGGAGGACATGTCAGAGGAACTGTTTTTGAAAGTGGCATCATCAGAACAGATGCGACGGAGGCGAAGGAACTGAAAGAATGGGATGGAGTCCTTACAGGAAGCGGGGTATGAGGAGCTGTAGTCGAGATAGCTGTGGGAGTCGGTAGGCTTGTAATGGATATTGGTGGACAGTCTATCACCAGAAATTGAGACAGAGAGGTCAAGGAAGGGAAGGGAAGTGTCAGAGATGGACCATGTGAAAATGATGGAGGGGTGGAGATTGGAAGCAAAATTAATAAACTTTTCCAGGTCCCGACGAGAGCATGAAGCAGCACCGAAGTAATCATTGATGTACCGGAGAAAGAGTGTGGGAGGGGGCCGGAGTAGGACTGGAACACGGAATGTTCCACATACCCCATAAAGAGACAGGCACAGCTGGGGCCCATGCTGGTACCCATAGCCACACCTTTTATTTGAAGGAAGTGAGAGGAGTTAAAGGAGAAATTGTTCAGTGTGAGAACAAGTTCAGCCAGATGGAGGAGAGTAGTGGTGGATGGGGATTGTTCGGGCCTCTGTTTGAGGAAGAAGCGGAGAGCCACCAGACCATCCCCGTGGGGGATGGAGGTGTAGAGGGATTGGACGTCCATGGTGAAGAGGAGGTGGTTGGGGCCAGGGTACTGGAAACTGTTGATGTGACGTAAGGTGTCAGAGGAATCACGGATGTAGGTGGGAAGGGACTGGACAAGGGGAGAGAGAAGGGAGTCAAGATAACGAGAAAAGAGTTCCGTGGGGCAGGAACAGGCTGACATGATCGGTCTGCCGGGACAGTCCTGTTTGTGGATTTTGGGTAGGAGGTAGAAGCGGGCCGTCCGAGGTTGTATGGCTATCAGGTTAGAAGCTGTGGAAGGAAGATATCCAGAGGAGATGATGTCAGTGACAGTCCTGGAAACAATGGCTTGATGTTCAGTGGTGGGGTCATGGTCTAGGGGGAGGTAGGAGGAAGTGTCTGCGAGTTGACGCTCAGCCTCCGTGAGGTAGAGGTCAGTGCGCCAGACAACAACAGCACCACCCTTGAGAGCGGGTTTGATGACAATGTTGGGGTTGGACCTGAGAGAACGGAGTGCAGTAAGTTCAGAGAGAGACAGGTTAGAATGGGTGAGAGGAGCAGAGAAATTGAGACGACTAATGTCACGCCGACAGTTCTCAATGAAAAGATCAAGAGAAGGTAAGAATCCAGAGGGAGGGGTCCAGGTGGAGGGAGAATATTGGAGGTGGGTAAAAGGATCCGTTGAACGGGGCGAGGACTCCTGCCCAAAGAAGTGAGCACAGAGACGAAGGTGGCAGAAGAAGAGTTCAGCATCGTGCCGAGCCCGAAATCCGTTGAGATGAGGGCATAAGGGTATGAAACTAAGTCCTTTGCTGAGCACTGAACGTTCAGCGTCGGAGAGGGGAAGGTCAGGGGGTATAGTGAATACACGGCCGGGGCTGGGATTGGAAGATGGGGTGGGGACGGAGGGACAGGCAGGGGTGGGGGGTCCTGGATGGGTGTTGGTGTCGATGAGTTGTTGGACCTTGCGTTCCTTAGCACTTGAGAGAAAGAGAAAAAGTTTCTTGTTGAGGCATCGGATGAGACGAAGAATAAAATGAAACTGGGGGCACACGCAGCTTTGAAAAAGGGTGCGGCGGTGCTGCTGGAGGGAGAGGTCGAATGTGTTCATATGGCGGTGCATGGCACTGAGTGTGGATCTCAGAATGCGATGGGGACAGCAGTCCGAGGAACGTTGTATGTCCGGGAGATACCTGTAATCCTGGGTGGGTTCGAAACATGAGGGATGGAATTTCAGTTGAAATCCATGTGGGGTAAGTCGGAAACGGAGACAGCCACTGAGAAAGGAAATATGGCTGTGAAAGCGTGTTTTAGTAAACACCTTGTCAATCACCAGGAGAGAAATGGAAAGCAATAAAGGTGAACAAGGCAAAAGAGAGATACGGAAATCCTGACGGAGAGTAGTGCAAATCTTCTTCAAGGTAGGCATTTCTTGAAGAGAAGGGGCAGTCAATTAAACACAGAGATAAAAGCAAAGAACTGCGGATGCTGGAAATCCAAAACAAAAACCGAAACAGAAATACCTGGAAAAACTCAGCAGGTCTGGCAGCATCGGTGGAGAAGAGCATAGTTGACGTTTTGAGTCCTCATGACACTTCAACAGAACTAAGTAAAAATGGGAAAGGGGTGAAATTTAAGCTGGTTTGGGGGGAGGAGGTTGTTGGGATAAGAAGCCAGTAATAGGTGGAGATAACCAAAAGATGTCACAGACAAAATGGGCCCTAAACCGTGTCCGGTCCATCTCCCGCGCATCCGCCCTCAGGCCTTCTCCTCCCTCCCAGAAACATGATAGGGTCCCCCTTGTCCTCACTTATCACCCCACCAGCCTCCACATTCAAAGGATCATCCTCCGCCATTTCCACCAACTCCAGCATGATGCCACCACCAAACACATCTTCCCTTCACCCCCCCGGCGGCATTCCATAGGAATCGTTCCCTCCGTGACACCCTGGTCCACTCCTCCATCACCCCCTACTCCTCAACCCCCTCCCACGGCACCTTCCCATGCAATCGCAGAAGATGCAATACCTGCCCCTTCATTTACTCTCTCCTCACCATCCAAGGGCCCAAACATTCCTTTCAAGTGAAGCAGCATTTCACTTGCACTTCCCTCAACTTAGTCTACTGCATTCGTTGCTCCCAATACGGTTTCCTCTACATTGGAGAGACCAAATGCAGACTGGGTGACCGCTTTGCAGAACACCTTCGGTCTGTCTGCAAGCATTACCCAGACCTCCCTGTCGCTTGCCCTTTCAACACTCCACCCTGCTCTCATGCCCACATGTCTGTCCTTGGCCTGCTGCATCGTTCCAGTGAAGCTCAACGCAAACTGGAGGAACCTCATCTTCCGACTAGGCACTTTACAGCCTTTCGGACTGAATATTGATTTCAACAATTTTAGATCATGAACCCTCTCATCCATCCCCACCCCCTTTCCGTTTCTTCCCCCTCCTTTTTGTTTTTACCAATAATTTATATAGATTTTTCTTTTCCCACCTATTTCCATTATTTCTAAATGTATTTCCACCCAATGTTTATCTCTACCTTTTAGCCTTTTTAGAATTCCTTTCCCCCACCCCACCTCCACTAGGTCTATTTGTACCCTGTTTGTCCTGCTTTCTATCCTTGATTAGTACATTCCTTTAGATAATATCACCACCTTCAACACCTCTTTGGACTTTTGTCTGTGACATCTTTTGGTTATCTCAACCAATACTGGCTTCTTGTCCGAACAACCACCCCACCGCCGCCCCCCCCCACCCCCCCACCCACCCCCCCCACACCACCGCCTTAAACCAGCTTATATTTCACCCCTTTCCTATTTTTACTTAATTCTGTTGAAGGGTCATGAGGACTCGAAACGTCAACTGTGCTCTTCTCCGCCGATGCTGCCAGACCTGCTGAGTTTTTCCAGGTATTTCTGTTTCTGTTTTTGTTCTGTTGTCAGTCAGTCTGGGAAACAGACTCTGAAACTAGCTGCAAATCATTAAGCATCTAAAGGACTTAACCTGTTCCAGTTGCAAAGTTCACCTGAGAACAAACCTCCTTGATATTTGACTGCAAGAGATCAAGCAACCTGTGAATGCTTTGCTTTACAAGACACTTACTTCAACTTTAAATCATTGAATCCATTGTGACTGTTATATGGGAGACAGGAAATCATAAATCAGAGACTGAATTAATTGTAATCCGTAAAAGTGCACAATCTTTATCTGTATATATTCTTTGTGTTTTTGTGTGTAAGAGAGAAAGAGAGACCGAGTGTGTGATGTTGCGTTAATTTGGGGTAAGTGTGTGAGAATAACTAACTTCATTTATTTTAAACTTCAAGAGCTTGCTGCTGAATTATTAACTGGAACAGATACTCCAAGGGTAAGGAAAGATAGCCCTCTTTCTGTACAAACATACTGATTATGGGCAGTATTGAGCAGATACATTCTCTCCCTGGCACCTTATGCGGAATCATCCCTGCGGTAGCAGGTGTGTAATAAGACATTTTATCTGCTGGCTGCAATGGTGGCTTTTCATGCTTTATCGTCCCAAACCTGCCGCATTAATTATACATCCTCGGGAAACACGTCATTTCCATGGTGGGCGGGCACCCATTTGCCCACCATGCCATCATCTCGACACGTCAGCATACCAGACACCATATTTGAATCCAGCCACACACGCACATCTCAGCACTTCCAGCCCACGACTGCTGCAAAGAAGATATGGCCCTGAAAGGCAAAAACACTGCAGCCCCCAGGTTCAATGATGCATCCCTCGAGTGCCATTGGGTGCAGTGGAGGCTCACTGTGATGTCCTCTACCCCTGCTCTGGCTGCAGGATGGGCAACAACCTCACTAATGGGCTTGAAAGGTGGTGGTGGTGGTCAGCATCAATGCCCTTCAAATGAGGGTAGCCACCCAGTGCCGCAAGAGGATGAATGACCATTCAGCCAGGGTAAGTCACTCTTCTCATCACTCTCAATTCACACACTCACAAACCCATCGCACATCCACAGGGTCCTCATTCACTGCCTGTTCAAGGGAGATCACCATTCACTCTCTCATACTCACCGTCATTGTCCTCATCCCTTCCATGGGACCACTCACCACTCGCACAGGCCAGGCATCCTGCTTACACTCTCTCCATCTCTATTCATGCAGGACAAGCTGGAACACAACAAGAGGGAGAGGTCACTTACCAGTGATGGAATGCCTGAAATCAAGGTCCTCATGGAATTTGCAAACAGAGACATCTGGAGGATCTGGACACGTCCTGTGCTGATGGTGAGGTCAGCAGTGTTGTACCAAATGAGGTTCCAGCAGTGCAACATCCATCAGACAACCATGCTGTGAGTGATGTGTCCTGTTTCACAGGCCACCGTCATGCACTAATTATCTCCCCTTGCTTTCACAGGCACATCTGCCAAACAGTCAACGGAGTTCATGACCCAGGCCCTCTAATCAATCCCTGAAGAAACCTCTGAAGAGGGATCTAGAGGCTGCATCCTAGAAGTATAGTCACAGCGCTCACCCACACCTTCCACCAATGCAGAGACGCACACCTCGGTGGGACCTAGCTTCACAGTAGCCTCGGGGTCACAATCTGGTAAGCACATCACACTGTCTGATCCTTAGCTTCTGGAACTCGGAGGGCTGCTGGAGGCCAGAAATTTTCTGAGCCTGAGTCAGATGATGAGCCTCTGGACTCGGTCATGTCCCAGTTGCTGGAGCTGCAAAGGCAAGCTCGGGAACATCAGGAAGGGATGTCCACTGCACTCCTCAGTTTGCAAGGCATTATCGAGAACTCCATCCTTCTTCAGGCTGAGATGATAGCAGCTGCATGCCAATGCACCGAAGTCAACACTGGTTGAATGGCAGCCGCCATGGAGACCTTGGTCCAGGATGTTGCTCCTGCACTGCTGCACGGACTCAGCTCCTTCGCTGACAACATAGTTGGCCTCCAAAGGTGTATACGCAAGAGGGGTGAGGGGCAGCTTTCTCTCGCTCCAGTTACTCTTTCTCCTCATGGAGTCAGCCAGGGGCCCTTGGGCACCGATAGGGAGGAGGATCAGCAGATGTACGCCCCTGGGCCCATCCATCCAGGTGACTCTGGGAGTGTTTGGCCCATCTGAATCCCCTTTTCCTGTGACCTCAGCAGCTCCAGCTCCACAGGCCGAGGGGGGTGCTACTGCCACACAGCAGGACCCCAGAAGCAGGTCAGGGCCCTCCAGGTCTCAGCCCTCCAGACAGCGACCACCAAGGCCATCACAGACAGGGCATTCCGGTCAGCAGGCCGCCTCCACCTCCGCTGTGGATGTCCGGGGAGCACCAAGACGTAGCAGCAGGTTTAGGAATGTTAAGAAGATGTAGTTTCACAGCCTGGGTATGGGTGTTGATCACTTGTACCGGATGTTTATTATTGTCAATAAACTCGCAAGAGTGTCTCCTGCCTATGGCTCCTTGTTCTGATGAGCAGTGTTCATGACACTTAGATGTGAAACCTTTCTGCAGGTGTCTCAGTCCAGGGCCTCTTTCCTGTGCTTTGTGCAGCCTTCAGACCAAAGTGATGGACCAGCCTCACACTCCCTGGAAACATTACTGATTCCTGCTCCTCGACGGTGCTGGTCATTGCTGCCAGAATGTAGTGGGCAGGCACCACAGAGTTCTGTAATTCTCCCTGTGTACTCTCAGTACCTTTAAGGTGGGGCTGGCCCCCATCTCTTCAGCATCTGTGACCAGTGACACCTTTGAGGACCTCCTCTCTCTCATCCCTGTCAACAACCTACTCATCAGAGGAGATCTCCAGCTCCTCCATCCCTTCCTCAGCCAGCTCCTCTCCCTGTTGCAGTGACATGTTGTAAAGGGTGCAGCAGACGATGACGATGCGTGACACCCTCTGTGGACTATATTGCAGGGCTGCACCAGACTGGTCCAGGCACTGGAACCACATCTTCAGCATCCCGATGGTTTGCTCCACCAAGTTGGGAGCTGCTGCATGAGACTCATTATAGCGCCGCTCTGCTGCAGTCTGAGGTCGCCGCACAGGTGTCATCAGCCACAGCCTCTGCAGGTAGCCCCTGTCCCCGAGGAGCTATCCCTGCAGCTCCTGTGGACTCTTGAAGACTTCAGGGATCTGTGACTGACTGAGAATGTAGGATCTGTGCACACTCCCTGGAAACCGTGCGTACTCCTGCAGGATGCATTTCTGGTGGTCGCACACCAGCTGCACATTCGGCGAATGGAAGCCCTTGTGGCTGACATGGTTGACTGCGTGTTGCGATGGGGATCTGAGAACCACATGAGTGCACCCCGCACCTGAGGGAAACCCGAGATCTGGGAAAATCCAACCGCTCTTGCATCCTGACTTTCCTGGTCCCGGGTGAAACACAAAAGTTGTGTGCCCTCATGAAGATGGCATCCATGACCTCATGGATGCATTTGTGGGTGGAGGCTTGTGATATCTCACAGAGGTCACCTGTGGAGCCCTGAAAGGAGCTGCTGGTGTAGAAATTAAGCATAGCGTTCACTTTCACAGCCACTGGCAATGGACGCCCTCCATGTCCCCATGGCACCTATTCCTGCAGTAACTGGCAGATGTGACCAACCAGTTCCCTAGACATGCGCAGTCTTCGGCAACACTGGTTCTTGATCATCTGCAGGAATGAAAGGCGGCGTCTATAGACCCTGGGTCTAGCTAGGAGCCGACCAACGATGGCTCGCTGTGGCTCTTCAGCAGCGTGTGCAGGAGCCCCAGTGGCCCCTTCTTCCAGGTGGTGCTGCTTCCTCCTCTGCTCATCCAGGCAGCTCAGTCAATTTCTTCTCAGCCATCTTCTCTCTCTGTAAGTCATGAGGCATACAGCTAGGTCACCAGGCTCCATGATCCTGATGTACTCTTCCTGCAGGATGAAAGAGAGAGACACGTGGGTTAGCATGGGTGTACTAAGAACCTGTTAAGTCTGAAGGCCCATTAATGCATCCCGGAGAGTGATGGCCACCACTTAGATGGCCAGAGATTCGTGTGCTGCATGGCTGCCTGAAACCCCACCCATGTCCGCCCAACTCCACCTGACCAATTGGTGGGAGCTTTGACCATTGGACTCCATGCTGTGCTTTCAGTTATGGGGGAGGCTGTGGTGTAGTGGTATTTTCACTGGGCTGGTATTCCAGAGACCCAGGGTAATGCTCTGGGAACCCGGGTTTGATTCCCACCACAGCAGATGGTGAAATTTGAATTCAATAAAAATCTGGAATTAAAAGTCACATGATGACCATGAAACCATTGTTGATTGTCATAAAAACCCATCTGGTTCACTAATGTCCTTTAGGGCAGGAAATCTGTCATCCTTACTTGGCCTGGCCAACATATGACTCCAAACCCACAGCAATATAATTGATTATTAAATGCCCTCTGAATGAGGATGGGCAATAAATGCTGGCTGAGCCAGTGACACCCACATCCCATGAACAAATTTTTGAAAAAAGCTCAGGCTCAGACATTCTCCTAACCCACGCTGCAAGGCTGCTCTGTTAACTTGAACCATGGGGAGACTGGTCCAAATGGGGATGCTGACATTGCAAGGGGCTGTGAGCACCTGCTTCATGGCCAGCTTTAATGAGACGATTGTACAACATGTCCAGTTGTCCAACTGTTCTGCAGTCCACTAAAATGGTCATTATTTTGCAGTCTGTTCCCAAGGGGTCAAAAGCTCTGGAACACTTGGTGGCACTGTGATGCCTCTGTGTTGCTTGACTGGGCAGGGAAGCTAGATGCCTGACTCCACGCACGTCAATATGGCTGCATCTGAACTGTCTCTGCTGCAGAGCAATGGTTATTTTATACAAGGTTTCCCTAATGCATGGCCCCTTCCCTCACCACCCATCTCCATCCTGCCCACCCCGCATGTGCTGTGCTTCAACTTGCACCCACCCCGCCCCCTCGCTCAATGTGCTTCAACCTTGAAGTCCAACAGACGACCTGGGTGAATGCTCTGCAACATTACTGTGCACTCGCCTCTGAGTTCACCTCAAAATGCAGCCGGCCAGGTGCAAGTCTTCTATATGCTGTTGTGAAACATATTGGCATGATTCATGGGTGAACGATCCAGCGGAGAAGTGGGCGGGGGGGGTGGGGTGGGGATGATTCTTCTTGGCTCGATTTATAATGAAGTGCAGATGTATTATAATGAGGTTCCCAACGTCCAATGGTGGGAAACATGGCCTGGCATCGGCAGGTGGAGCGAATGATCGCAAACTGGTTTCATGACGTCATGAAACTGACTTTTGCCCTTCTCGCCATACTGTCTGCTCACGCCACTGAACACAGCTGGTGCCAGCGGACGTGGATGATTCTGCCCCTTGTTTAAAATAAACCTCTTTTGTTCATAACTCTATACCTTGGAATCTATTGGGAAACAGAGTTATCCAGACGGTAAGATAAAGAAAGGAATTACTGCTTAAGTTGTTACAACACTATTAAGGAACTAACACAATTCAGAAGAGTAATGAGTGAGACTGAAGCCAAACTAAGATTGATTTACTTCTTGAAGTCTCAATAAAATGTACAAAAGAAAATCGTCATGAACAGAGCCATCTTAGTCATTCCTGAATGTTTTGAGTGTCCAAATTGAGGAAAGATTACCACCCCTGCAAAAAGTTCTGCTAATATAGTTGAAGACTATTACCCTTTGATGCTGGCAACTCCGAACCATTCACTCCTATGTTGTGCAAGAGGACAGTCATGTGCTGCATATGAAGAAGATGTCCAGTAATGTCCTCTGATAAAAACACAAAGCTAAAAGCTACTGCGGATGCTGGAAATCCAAAACAAAAACAGAATTACCTGGAAAACCTCAGCAGGTCTGGCAGCATCGGCGGAGAAGAAATCAGTTAACGTTTCGAGCCTTCATGGCCCTTCGGCAGAACTGAAGCATAGTTAGAAGAAGGGAGAAATATAAATTGGTTTCTCCCCCCCCCCCCATGTCCCCTGAACTGGATTTCACTGGTAAGCCCATATTTAATGACCAACTTAACAGCAATTTCCTTCTCTAGCTTATTATTTTCCCCAATTTACATGAATTTCAGAACATTTCAAGAAGAGCTCCTTGTACCTCTCAGCACTCACCTGGTTCCATCCAACCTAGCAAGAGTAAATGTGCTCTTTGTGGAATCCTACCTTGCAAGTTATGAAGGAAGTTGCAATTGGTGAATTAGTACAGTACAAGTCGTTGCCTGGCATTGTTATTGTGCCTTTAATATAGAAAAACATCACTTTTCAGTGAAATATAATGAGATAAAAATGGACACTTACCCAAAGAAGGAGATATGAGGAGGGGTGGATAAACTATTTGTTGAAGAGGTGAGTTTAAAGGAGGGAAGGAATGGTGAGAAGTATAATGAAGGAATTACAGAATATGGCGGCCTAGAAAGATGAAGGCAATGTTACCTATGATTGGATAAAAGAAGTAGGATTTACATAAAACCAGAGTTGCATAATGCAGATTTGAAGTGGGGATGTAGGGCTCATGGAAGTTACAGTGATCGGGAGGAGACATGGATTTTGCTGCTTGTACAATTGTTTTAAATTGGGTGGTTGGGGTGGGAGATTGATAGAAGCAAATGTTGCTCAGCAATGAAAAAGGTAATAGGTGGAAGGACTTGTTGTAGGGTAGGATGAGAAAGTGGTCAGGAAAGCACTGGAATAGTTTGAGTCTGAATGTGTCAAAGGTATGGATGAAGATTTCGGCAGCAGATGGCAGGAGTGAATGATGTTATGGAGATGGAAGTAGATGGTCTTTGTGATAGGGGATATGGAGTCCTGTCAGCCAACGTATTATTTACCTTTTTAATGTACAATCACTTTTTAACTATGTAACTGTTTCCTTATTTCTTTTAAATAAGTTAATGTAGACCGCTTGTAGTGTAACCCTGTGTGTGGAGTCTGTTTTATGGTGATAACATGGAATATCAAGGTATAAGAAGGACTCAGACTAAAGATATGTAAAGAACTGCACTGAACTGCACTGTGGGCTCAAAACACAAAGCATGATGGTTAAACATTTAGTCAAATGAAAGCCTTCTGGAATCAGCAAGTTCTGTAAAATGACTTAAGCTGTCGGAGGGCTCGTCCCAGTGAAGATAAGCAGACTGAGCTTTGCTAATGGGCAATAAATGTGTCACCTTCTGCCAGCTCTGGAGATTGATAATGGTGTTGGAGATAACAAAGCGGAGTCAAGCTGGCTATGGGACTTCAAGTGTGACCTTCAAACGGGGCCTAGCCAGAGTACACCTGGAGAAGGCATGGAGATGTACAATGATGTAATTGAAAACCAATTAAATGGACTAAAAGCAGGCTTTACCTAATATGGCACAGGGCCATAACAAAGAAAGGTATAAAGAAAGAGTCCACAGAGCCATGTCCACTGCAGTGGTTAGAGCAATTTGGTCAGTCATTCCGAAGACGCGCACGGAGGATTTGTCATCGGATTGACCATCGGCTCGCAGGGAAGCTAAGCAACCGGTTCTATCGTGAGTGTGTACTATTGCTTAGTGATTTAATAAAGGTTTATCACCTGTAGTGAAATTTCATCCAAGTTGCTGTGTGCTGTTGATATCCAAGACAAGAACATTTAGACCAGGGGGAGGGTCAGAAGCTCAACTTGAGAATTGGAAAAGATGTTAAGATGCCAGTCTAATTTGACCTGCAAGAGTAATTTCAGAGGGCAATGGAATTGGTGACAAAGGTACTGGCAAATGCCAAAGACAATAGCTTCAATCTTCCCATTGATTAACTGGAGGAAGTGGTGCTTGTCAAAATCTGCACTTTGGAGAAGCAGAGGCAGGTAAAGAGAGCAACACTGAATTAGCAGAGTTAGTGGAGAGTTAGCACAGGGTGTTATCAACATACATGTGGAAACTGACCCTGTACCTTTTAGATTGTCTCCAAGTGCCACGATATAGATGAGCTAAGAATAGCACCTTGGGGACCACAGAAATAATGATGTCAGGGCAAGAGAAGCCATAGCAGGATATCTTTTGGTATGATTTGATGGGTAAGAGTGCAACCAGGTGAGGTCAGTTCCACTTAGCTAGACAACAGAGGAGAGGCACTGGAGAATGATGTGGTTGACCATGTCAAAAAGCTGCCAAGAGGTCGCGGAAGATAAGGAGGGACAAAAAAAAAATTCTTTCACATGATGAGGATGTTGCAGTCAAAGCCACAGTACTATTCGGTAGGGAGTTCCAGCATTTTGCCTCAGTAATGAGAAAGCAAAGGGGATAGATTTCCAAGTTAGGGTGGTGTGTGACTTAGAGGGAAACTTTGAGGTGTCGGCGTTCCCATGTGCATGATGCCTGTTGTCCTTCTAGGTGGTAGATGTTGTGGATATGTCTGGTGTTAAAGAAGTCTTGGCAAATTGATGCAGGGCATCATGAGATGGTGCATGTGCAGCCAGGTTCTTGAGTTATTGGCACAGGTTCTGCTACTGACATCCAATAAGACTAAGGCTCAGAACGGTCCCCAGGAAGGTGTCAGTAGCATCTACTGACCTCAAAGTCATTGATGAAGTGAAGTTCACCAGGCGCATGCCACTTACGTACAGTCATAAAACTGAACACTCTAAATTCTCGCTGGCGGGGACCCTAATTTGGTGGTGAACATAATTCCGGCGAGTTGGCCTTTTAATGATCATGCATGAGATACTAACAAATGCAAATGGGCTTCCTGACATTGTTTATCAGGAAGCTCAACCTGCCTTTAAAACCCCAAGAACAAAATTCTGACAGTGGAGAAATAGGCTTTTGGCCTCCCACCAAATTAAGTTCATCCGCCTGCCACGATTCTTGCTGCTGGTGGGACCGGAAGAATCCACCTGATGTCCTGCACAGGATGTAAGGCTCTCTCCATAGGTTGGACCAGTCAGTTCAGACCATGAACATTGATGTCCCTGGAGCATGTGAAGAGCTGTGAACCCTGAACATGACACGTGCACAGGTGGCCCAACAGTGGCTGCAGCGGACGTAACCTGCAATCCAGTAGCAGATTCCAAGCCAATGGAAAAATGGACCAAGAGCTGAGGATGTTCAAGAGGAGGATGAGGGTCCTGTAGAGCTTGCAGGACTCTCATCATCCTTAACTTCCCCGGCCTCTCTAATAGAGGGGGCACATCTGTGGTGTAGCCCCCAGTGAGAGTATCTGCTGCTAGACACAGGCAGTGCAGTAGCAGGAGGACCCCAATGGCTCCCTGCTTGATAAGGCCAACCGTCATGGTCTTCATAGCTGCTAAGTCAAGGACATGAGCTCCCTGTCTCCACTTCCTCTGAGACAACAAGGAGAGTCCGCATTCGCAAGGCACCTTGATCACTGAGTGGGTCACTGTGGTGTGTTATCTAAGTAGTTTGTAAATAATTTGTCTCAAAATGTAATTAAAGTAACTGTTTTGATGTTTAGCACACTCTTTACAAATCAATGCCAGGCACTATTTACAATATATACATAGATCAACAGATTCTCACTGGTACCAGTGGAGACTGCAGCCAGTGGTCTATCCTCATGTGACAATAGGATTGTTAAGGATGTTGGTATGGTTGATCTCCTTGTGAAGGCTCATGCTTGGTGTAATGCTAGTCTTCAGTGTTCAACTGCTCAGGGACTTTCAGCTGAACCTTTGTGGGATCAATAGGTCCCTCGCAACAATGGTATGTGTTCCTCTCTGACTCACCGGGCATGACTGCCACCATGTCTCTGTGGCCCACAATTTGCATCTGAGTCCTCTTCCTTTGAGTCCCTTGGCTCTCCTTCTCCCTCGCCTCCTCCTCTGATGATCATGATATGGGGCCTTTATTGTACTCTGCCTCCTCATTGTCACATACCTTTGCTATGCCATGTTGTGCCGCACGCAGCACATTATGATCATGTGGGAGATCCTGGCAGGTGTATACTGTAATGCTCCACCAAGGTGGTCAAGGCAGCAAAATCTCAGGCTGATGGCCTGCTCAATGAGGGCCTTGGTGTGCAGATGGCTCTCGTTGTAGTGCCACTGCGGCTCCATTTATGGATCACGGAGGGGTATTAGGAGCCAACGCCTTAGCTGGGGTATCGCTTGTCACCCAGAATCCAACCACGTACCAGGGAGGCAGGGTGTAAGAACTGAGACAGGCTTGACTCTCTTAGTATAAAGGCATTCTGGCAGCTGCTAAGAAAGGATGCACAGATGTGCAGGAAGTTCTTTCTGTGATACCACAACAGCAGGGGCATTGGTGGAATGGTAGATCTTCCTATTTGCAAAGTTGTTAGGTCTGTCCATGGGCCCCTTGTTGAGAACATGGGTGTAGTCAATCACACCCTGGACCTGGGGGCGAAACCCATTGACCTCTGTGTTTGGGAAGTTGGTTCATTGGGAAACTGATGAAGTTAGCTGCCCTTATGAAGAGGGCATCTGTGATGGTGGTGAACAGCTGACTGAGAGATCCCACAGAGATCAGCTGCAGAGCTCTGATACGATCTTGCGGTGAAGAAATTGAGGCCCACAGTCAACTTTGGTGCCACTGGCAGGATTTAACAATGAGGTGTTCAAGGTGAGAGGTCATCATTAATGAGGGTGCAGATGTCCATTACCATCTCCCTGGACAGTCACAGTCTCTTCCTGCAATGGTGCTTGGACATGTCCAGATGGGTAAGTCATTTGCGATTGACCTTGTGCTTTGTGTGCACTTGGGTCCTCCTTCATGGCCTAGGCTTCTGAGGTTTGCCTTCTTGCTGTTCAGGGACCCTTCCCCATTGTGTGATGCTGCCATTTTGCTGCGTCGATGGCCTGCAGGTGCGAGGGAGCTGAAGCCATTTTCAGTGGCAACCTTCCTTCCTTGGATAGAATTTCTACAAGCCTGACCAAATGGCCTGATGCCCCATTGGTGATACATTTTTGACTGGTCCCTGAGTTGCCAGAGGTCACCCTGCCTCTTCCTTGTATAACTCCAACACCTTCCCTGGGCCTTTCCTGCTTACTTTACGTATACACTTTCCAAAACTTTTCTGACCTTTAGAATGGCCTCCTGTGCCCTCCACAACTGCACTGTGTTGTCATGTTTTGCACAGCATTCTAAAATCATCCCAACTTCATGAAAATCCCAGAGTTATTGGCTCGGGACTCAACTCTATGGTGCTGATGACATCTCTCGTGCTGTGTGTGAGCTCCTGCTGAGGAAAGTGGCCAGTGCTGGAAATGTGGGCTGGAATTCCAGATCTACGCCCCAGCTGTTATTTATTTCACCTGTCTGATTCAGTTTGGTCCCATTTCAGGACCACAAAATCGGGCCCTGGGTCTGACCCACTGCTGCCCGGCAGGAACAGTTAAAACTAAATCTAGCAGGTCAGTCAGCACAAAGGGGAAAGAACGAACCAATGAATGCTTTCAGTTCTTGTCCTTCTTCAGAAGATGAATGAACATTTTAATAGAATTAGAACAAAGAGCAATGCTGAGGGAGAGATAAACAAATAAAGGGAGTAAATAATGGTGGAACCTCCTGCTTAAAGGATCAGATGGAGATGGTCCTGGTGTTTGCTTCCATTCACTGTTTCAAAGAACTGAAAGATATTAGAAACTGAGAACATGTGAATAGTTATGGCAGAGGAGGCACATGTGAGATGAAACAAGACAGATATTAAAAGCCTATAGATTAAGTTTAAAATGAAAATAGGAAATGTTGGGAAAATACTATGCCATCTCCAGAAAGAGGAAAGAAGCAGCGTCAATCCCAAAGACACTGATTCCCCCACCAGTGCTGTGGTCCTAGTGAATATGAACAAGGAGTATCATTTTAAACTTGATGTTCAAGTGATTGTGGAAGCAACTTGATGGACCAGCTGCAATTCCACAGTTTAATTTTTAGCATTTCAATTGGTAAAAGCTCATACAAACTACCCTCTTCTCTTCACCTCTTAAAGTCTCAATTTGCCATTCTTCATGTGTGGGTTTAGCTCATTATTCAGCCATTGGGACTATCTCAGGCAAGCTTCTATTTGTTCTTATCTGAAGGCTGCATTTTGATCTTCCAACAGAGTTGCAGTCAAAAGTGGGAATCCTAGCAGATTTATTTTTTTTTCCCTCCTCTTTAACCAAGGACACTGTGACCAATCATAATGTCCCCACCACTGATATAGTTCATAGCAGCTGACACAGCACAGATTAGGGTCAACTATCAGACCTTTCTGTTTGTGGAGCTTATTGCAACACTGTCATTGATAATGTAGTCATAGTGAAACCCTTCAGATGGTTTGGTTTTGAGTACTCTATGTGGTTGTGGAAGAATGATATAAGCTCGCTCTGTAATGCAAAATCAGTTTGTTTAAATATTTTCATTGGTCCTAATGCATTGTTCATGTATGAATACAGAAAAGAATGGGGCTGAAATTTTAGGACCCAGTAGTCAATGAAGAGTTGCTGGTTGTTGGAATTATCAACAGTTTTTCCTGGGGTTGGGGGAGGGGAGAGAGAAGTAGGGCCAAGCAGTTTAAACTTTATCTTATTTTTGGCCTCCCTTTCAGCACACACCGGGATCATGGGTAATGTATCACTGGAGTACCCCAAGTGCTCCAATCATATTATGGGGAGGCCCCTTAATTTTTGCATGGCTTGTGTTTAAGGCCTTTGGCTTCTGTGCCTGGGAATATGGGGAATGAGAATTGGATGTACTTGAGCACATCAAGTACTGCATCATGTTATCAATGCTTCTGGAGAATTTATTCACTGAACTATGAAATAAACCTAAAACAATCAATAGCCTGAATTGAACAATCAGCGGAAAAGCAACAGTCCTTGCTGCTGATGTCTAAGAAAGCTGCCCACAAATCTCTGTGGTGTGGAATTTACTTTTTCTGATGTTAGTTTGAATCTGGTGCTAAGTCAATGGGATCTCCCGGTGTTCATTAACAGTGGTGTCATCAAGCAGGGTAAGCAGCCAATCACATTGAAGTGTTCTCACAGGCAGCAAAAAAGTAAGTAAAACCTACTGACTATCCTTCACTTTTTAAAATTGATAGTTTAGAGAGTGAAATAAATGATTGGGACAGACATATTAGAAGCTGAAATGTCTAACCTAAACATTTCAAGATATAACCTTTTTAATTCAAATGGAAAAATTTGGCATTCCACAAATAAAAATTAAATTCTCCAAGGCAAGGGAGGCTTTTCAGAAGTAGTTATGATTTAGTATGCCATTTTAAAAAAACTCAGTTACATCTCATTAAGAAGGTGTAACTTTTTAGGGGGTTTTCAGTAACGGTTACATCATAGAAGTGAAGTTTGTCAGTTCAGTAATTTCTAATTCATTGCTGTCTATGGGGACCTCAGCAGAGCATCATATGGAGCAGCATAGAATCACTGACAGCAGCTTCTTGATTTCTGCATTTAATTACACATATGCAGAACCAAGGTTGCTGTCAGTTTCAGAGGAGTAATGGCAGCTGACATTGGCAGTTTTGCCATCATTACTACTGCGAAACCTGGCCATTAATTTATTTGTGGCTGAAATGTATTGAGCTACAGTTTTTATTGATTGCTAGACTGGACTGGAATGCTGAAAGATGGCATCACAGTGTGTGGTTGAATACTGCTATTCTATGTCCCCTTCTCCGAAACTTGGCCCCATTCAGCCTGCTTCCTATATAGTGAATGAAGCAATTTGCAGCAATTGAAAGTAGGGGCAAAATCAGGTACTTTTTGAGTTATTACTAAAACTACATATATATCACTAAATCAAACACTTTTTAATGGTTTCAAAGATGTAGAATTTTAAAAATGAATCCCTGAAGCAGAATTATAACTGGAATTTTTGAAAACATACAATAATTGGCTGGCATGTACCAGCTGAGAAAACATTCATTCACTGACTTGCAAAAAGCACCATGGAGACAAAAGATGTTTGAAATCATTTAAATCACCAAGGGGGAGGTGATGGCATAGTGGTATTGTTGCTGGGCTAATAGCCCACAGCAATGTCCTGGGGACCTAGGTTCAAATCCTGTCATGGTGGAATTTGAATTTAATAAAAAAAAAACAGGAATTAAAAGTCTAATGATGACCATGAAACCATTGCTGATTTTGTTTTTGCAAAAACCCATCTGGTTCACTAACGCCCTTTAGGGAAGGAAATCTGTCGTCCTTACCTAGTCTGGCCTAAATGTGACTCCAGACGCACAGCGGTGTGGTTGACCCTTAAATGCCTTCTGAAACAGCCTACCAAGCCACTCAGTTGGTACAAACTGTTACGAAGTCACAAAAAAGGAATGAAACCAGACAGACCACCCAGCATCAACCTAGGCATCGGAAATGACAATGGCAATCTCAGCCCTGTCGACGCTGCAAAGTCCTCCTTAACAACATCTGGGGGCTAGTGCAAAAATTGGGAGAGCTGTCTCACAGGCTAGTCAAATAACAGCCTGACATAGTCATACTCATGGAAACATGCCTTACAGATAATGTCCCAGACACCACCATCACCATCCCTGGGTATGTCCTGTCCCACCGCAGGATGGGCCCAGTAGAGGTGGCAGCACCGTGGTATGCAGTCGTGAGGGAGCATTCTGGGAGTTCTTCACATCGACTCCAGACCCCATGAAGTCTCATGGCATCAGGTCAAACATGGGCAAGGAAACCTCCTGCTGATTACTATGTACCGCCCTCCCTCAGCTGATGAATCAGTGCTCTTGCCTGTTGAACAACACTTGGAGGAAGCACTGAGGGTGGCAAGGGCGCAGAACGTACTCTGGATGAGGGACTTCAATGTCCATCACCAAGAGTGGCGCGGTAGCACCACTACTCGCCGAGTCCTAAATGACATAGCTGCCAAACTGGTTCTGCGGCAGGTGGTGAAGGAAACAACAAGAGGGAAAAACATACTTGACCTCATCCTCACCAACCTGCCTGCCGCAGATGCATCCGTCCATGACAGTATCGGTAGGAGTGACCACCGCACAGTTGTTGTGGAGACGAAAACCCACCTTCACATTGAGGATACCCTCCATACTGTTGTGTGGCACTACCGCCGTGTTAAATGGGATAGATTTTGAACAGATCTAGCAACTCAAGACTGGGCATCCATGAGGCGCTGTGGGCCATCAACAGCAGCAGAATTGTACTTGAACACAATCTGTAACCTCATGGTCCGGCATATCCCCCGCTCCACCATTACTATCAAGCCAGGGGATTAACCCTGGTTCAATGAAGAGTGCAGGAGGGCATGCCAGGAGCAGCACCAGGTATACCTAAAAATGGGGTGTCAACCTGGTGAAGCTATAACACAGGACTACTTGAGTGCCAAACAGCATAAATATCAAGTGATAGACCGGGCTAAGCGATCCCACAACCAATGGATCAGATCTAAGCTCTGCAGTCCTGCCACATCCAGTTGTGAATGGTGGTGAACAATTAAACAACTCACTGGAGGAGGAGGCTCCACAAATATCCCCATTCTCAATGATGAAGGAGCCCAGCACATCAGTGCAAAAGATAAGGCTGAAGCATTTGCTACAATCTTCAGCCTGAAGCGCTGAGTGGATGGCCATTTAGGCCTACTCTGGGGGTCCCCAGCATCATAGATACCAATCTTCAGCCAATTCAGTTCACTACATTTGATATCAAGAAATGGCTGAAGGCACTGGATAGTGCAAAGGCTATGGGACCTGACAATATCCCGGCAATAGTACTGAAGACTTGTGCTCCAGAACTTGTCATACCCCTAGCCATACTGTTCCAGTACAGCTACAACACTGCATCTACCCGGCTATGTGGAAAATTGTCCAGGTATGCCCTGTACACAAAAAGCAGGACAAATACAACCCGGCCAATTACTGCCCCATCAGTCTACTCTCCATCATTAGTAAAGTAATGGATGGGGTCATCAACAGTGCCATCAAGCGGTACTTCCTTAGCAATAACCACCTTGCTGACCCTCAGTTTGGGTTCCACCAGGGCCACTCAGCTCCTGACCTCATTACAGCCTTGGTTCAAACAGGGACAAAAGAGCTGAACTCCCGAGGTGAAGTGAGAGTGACTGCTCTTGACATCAAGGCCGCATTTGACCGAGTGTGGCATCAAGGAGCCTGAGCAAAACTGGAGTCAATGGGAATCAGGGGAAAACTCTCAGCTGGTTGGAGTTATACCTAGCACAAAGGAAGATGGTTGTGGTCGTTGGAGGTCAGTCATCTCAGCTCCAGGACATCACTGCAGGAGTTCCGCAGGGTAGTGTCCTTGGCCCAACCATCTTCAGCTGCTTTATCAATGACCTTCCTTCCATCATAAGGTCAGAAGTGGGGATGTTCGCTGATGATTGCACAATGTTCAGCACCATTCGCGATTCCTCAGATACTGAAGCAGTCCATGGCTAAATGCAGCAAGACTTGGATAATATCCAGGCTTGGGCTGACAAGTGGCAAGTAACATTCGTGCCACACAAATATTAGGCAATGACCATCTTCAACAAGAGAGAATCTGAACACCGTTCCCTGATGTTCAATGGCATTACCATCACTGAATCCCCAACTATCAACATCTTGGGGGTTACCATTGATCAGAAACTGAACTGGGCTAGCTACATAAATACTGTGGCTACAAGAGCAGGTCAGGGGCTAGGAATTGTACGATGAATAACCCACCTCATGACTCCCCAAAGCCTGTCCACCATCTACAAGGCACAAGTCAGGAGTGTGATGGAATACTCCCCATTTTCCTGGATGAGTGCAGCCCCCACAACACCAGAAGCTTGACACCGTCCAGGACAAAGCAGCCCACTTTATTGGCACCACATCCACAAACATTCACTCCCTCCACCACCGATGCACAGTAGCAACAGTGTGTACCATCTACAAGATGCACTGCAGGAATTCACCAAAGCTCCTTAGACAGCACCTTCCAAACCCATGACCACTACCATCTAGAAGGACATGGGCAGCAGATAGATGGGAACACCACTACCTGGAAGTTCCCCTCCAAGTCACTCATGATCCTGACTTGGAAATAAATCGCCGTTCCTTCACTGTCGCTGGGTCAAAATCCTGGAACTCCCTTCCTAACAGCACTGTGGGTGTACCTACACCATATGGACTGTATTGGTTCAAGAAGGCAGCTCACCACCACCTTCTCAAGGGCAACTAGGGATGGGCAATAAAAATGCTGGCCCAGCCAGTGAAGCCCACATCCCGTGAATGAATTTTACAAAATCGCACCTCAGAATCTTTTGAAGCAGGAAATGAGTTATAAAATAGTGACAATAAAGAGCAGCCAGAGGAGTTAATATTAAAGCTATTTAATTCAGCCAACCTTAAGGTACCAATAATTAAGTTATGGAGCTGCAGGATATAGATGGCACTTTGAGGATGACAGTGGATTAGAAAGCACTGCCTGAGTCTCACAAGCCAAGAGCCCACTGAGATCAAATGCTTGGAAAATTGTGGGCATCTTACACCTGAATTTCCAGTATTCAGACTTGGCAAGTGGGGCTCCCTGCAAGGAATGAAAAATCTGAAAAATCACACCTAATTCCATGGAATTTTTGACTGCATTGTGTTTTTTTCAATATGTTTGCAGCATTCACAAAGGCATGTCAGTGTTGGAGTGTAGATTAGCATTCTGTTAGCCAGTGACAACATCACATTCTCAGGATAGTAAACCCAGTTGGAGAGTTAAGCTTGCTCAGCTCAACGTTGTAAAAGTGGCAGTGTGATTTTCAATTTCTCTAGTGGTTATCCTCATGGTTGCTATTTCGAATGCCAATTTATTGTTGCCGGCAAGCATGTGCAGGAATACAACTTGAAATGAAAGCAGAACATGCTGGGAATACACAATAGGTCAGTAGAGAAAACAGAAAAGTTAATGTTTCAAGTCCAGGTCCTCCTTTGAGATACAAAAAATAGAGAGTCCTGAAACTCATTGCCATAGAGGCTGTCCAGCCAGCAGCAAAGAAACAACTTCACTCTCACCAGTCTAACTTGGATGTGGACACATGTTCCAGATGTGAGAAGGCAGCATGACACAGTGTTCCAGCAAGTCTGCATGTGGAATTAATTTAATGGCTAGCTCCTTTGTGATGCCTTGTTTGCAGTAAACTTGCAAACAACCAGGCAACATAGCAGACTGTGATGTAGAGTCTCACGGGATACAGGACTGTGCTGTGGGACCTTGTGCAATATGAGGTTACAGTGAAGTCCACTTCAGGGAATCCCTTTGGTTCAGCGCTTTTTAATTCTGTTAACTGGAAAACTCCATTAAGTGAATTAAATATTGACTCACTGTTCACTGAACCATTACCACCACCCATTCCTGGTATCAGTAGAAAAGCCCATAAAGCTGCTGTATACTCTAACTGCCCAATTAGTTCATTCAGGGTTTTTTAGGGCATTAAATCTGCTTTCCTTGCCTAGCCTGGCCTTTTTTAAGTGGCTTAAAAAAACCACTTGGTGTGTCAAAAGATGGTCCACCACTGCTTTGGGAGTGGGAAAACCGGGAATAGTTTAGCCATGAAGGCCGGGTTTCCAGGCTCGGAAATCCGGACAGATTAAAAACTGGCAGGAAGGCTGGATCTATTAGGTAAGGCACTTAGAGCCTATGGCCCAGAAAGAGCAGGAATGCACTTCCCCTGTCTCCCCGGGAGATCAGTTTAAGACAGGGACGAGAGCGGGAGTTCAGTTGAAAACAGCGAGGAAAGCCGGGAGTTCAGTTTAAAATACAGAGGAGTGCCAGGAGTTCACTTTAAAATAGTGAGGAGAGAGCAGGGAGATCAGTTTAAAATAGTGAGGAGAGAGCTGGGAGATCAGTTTGAAACAGAGAGGAGATACAGGAGTTCAGTTTAAACAGCGAAAAGAGAGCAGGAAGATCAGTTTAGAATAGTGAAGAGAGAGCTGGGAGTTCTGTTTAAAACAGCGAGGAGAACTGGGAGCTCTGTTTAAAACAGCAAGGGAAGAGCCGGGAGTTCTATTTAAAACAGCAAGAAGAGCCGGGACATCAGTTTAAAACAGTGAGGAGAGAGCGAGGAGCTAGGTTTGAAACAATGAGGAGAGCCGGGAGATCAGTTTAAAACAGTGAGGCGAACCTGTAGTTTAGTTTAAAACAGCAAGAAGAGCCGGGAGATCAGTTTAAAACAGCAAGGAGAGAGACAGGAGATCAGTTTTAAACAGCGAGGAGAGCCGGGAGATCTGTTTAGAACAGCGTGGAGAGAGCTAGATGTTTGGTTTAAAACAACGAGGAGAGACTGGTGATCAGTTTAAGACAGCGAGGAGAACCGGGAGATCAGTTCAAAACAGCAAGGAGAGTGCCGGGAGATCTGTTTAAAACAGCGAGGAGAGAGCCAGGAGATCTGTTTAAAACAGTGATGAGAGAGCCGGGAGTTCTCTTTAAAACAGCGAGGAGAGACGGGAGATCAGTTTAGAACAGTGAGGAGAGAGCAGGGAGTTTAGTTTAAAACAGTGAGGAGACTGGGAGATCAGTTTAAAACAATGACGAGAGAGCTGGGAGTTCCGTTTAAAACAGCAAGAAGACCCTAGAGATCAGTTTAAAACAGCGGGGAGAGAGCAGAGAGTTCTGTTTAAAACAGCAAAATGAGCCGCAAGATCAGTTTAAAACAGTGAGGAAAGAGCCAGGAGTTTAGTTTAAAACAGGGAGTGGAGCGGGAGATCAGTTTAAAGCAGCGAGGAGAGAGCCGGGAGTTTAGTTTAAAACAGCGAGGAGAGAGCAGAGAGTTCACTTTAAAACAGCGAGGAGAGAGCCGGGAGTTTAGTTTAAAACAGCGAGGAGAAAGCCTGGAAGTCAGCTTAAAACGGTGAGGAGAACCGGGAGTTTAGTTTAAAACAGTGAGGAGGACCGGGAGATCAGTTTAAAACAATGACGGGAGTGCCGAGTGTCCTGTTTAAAACAGCAAGAAGAGCCGGGAGATCAGTTTAAAACAGCGGGGAGAGAACAGGGAGTTTAGTTTAAAACAGTGAGGGGAGCGGGAGACCAGTTTTAAACAGCGAGGAGAGACCAGGGAGTTCACTTTAAAACAGCGAGGAAAGAGCTGGGAGATTAATTTAAAACAGTGAGTGGAGCGGGAGATCAGTTTAAGACAGCGAGGAGAAACTGGAGATCAGTTTAAAACAGTGAGGAGAGACTGGAGATCAGTTTAAAACAGTGAGGAGAGAGCCAGGAGTTCTGTTTAAAACAGCGAGGAGAGCTGGGAAATCTGTTTAGAACAGCGAGGAGAGACTGGAGGTCAGTTCAAAACAGTGAGGCAAACCTGGAGTTTAGTTTAAAACAGCAAGAAGAGCCGGGAGATCAGTTTAAAGCAGTGAGGAAAACCGAGAGATCAGTTTAAAACAACGAGGGGAGAGCCGGGAGTACTGTTTGAAACAGTGAGGAGAGAGATCTGAGTTTGTTTTAAAACAACAAGGAGAGACTGGAGATCAGTTGAAAACAGTGAGGAGAACCTGGAGTGTTGTTTAAAACAGCGAGAAGAGCCGGGAGATTAGTTGAAAAAAGTGAGGAGAGCCGGGAGATCAGTTTAAAGCAACGACGGGAGAGCCGGGAGATCAGTTTAAAACAGCGAGCAGAGCCGGGAGATCAGTTTAAAACAGCGAGGAGAGAGCCGGGAGATCAGTTTAAAACAGTGAGGAGAGACTGGAGGTCAGTTTAAAACAGCAAGGGAAACCGAGAGATCAGTTTAAAACAGTGAGGAGAGAGCTGGGAGAGCAGTTGAAAACAGCGAGGAGAGAACAGGGAGATAAATTTAAAAAAGTGAGGAGAGAGCCGGGAGAGCAGTTTAAAACAATGTTGAGAGAGTCGGGTGTTCTGTTTAAAACAGCAAGAAGAGCTGGGAGATCACTTTAAAACAGCGAGGAGAGACTGGAGATCAGTTTAAAACAGCGAGGAGGACCGGGAGATCAGTTTAAAACAGCAAGGAGAGAGCCAGAAGATCAGTTTAAAACAGCGAGGAGAACCTGGAGTCTTGTTTAAAACAGCAAGAAGAGCCGGGAGATCAGTTTAAAACAGCGAGGAGGACCGGGAGATCAGTTTAAAACCGTGAGGAGAGAGCCAGGAGATCAGTTTAAAACAGTGAGGCGAACCTGGAGTTTTGTTTAAAACAGCAAGAAAAGCCAGGAGATCAGTTTAAAACAGCGAGGAGAGAGCAAGGAGTTCAGTTTAAAACAGTGAAGAGAGCCTGGAGATCAGTTTAATGTGGCAAGGAGAGAGCCAGGAGAGCAGTTTAAAACAATGATGAGAGAGCCGGGAGTTCTGTTTAAAACAGCAAGGAGAGACTGGAGATCAGTTTAAAGCAGCGAGGAGAGAGCTGGGAGAGCAGTTGAAAACTGGGAGGAGAGAGCCTAGATATCAGTTTCAAACAATGATGAGAGAGCCAGAAGTTCTGTTTAAAACAGCAAGAACAGCCAGGAGATCAGTTTAAAACAGCGAGGAGCGATCAGGGAGTTCTGTTTAAAACAGCAAAAAGAGCCGGGAGATCAGTTTAAAACAGTGAGGAGAGCCAGGAGATCAGTTTAAAAGAGCGAGGAGAGAGCCGGGAGTTCTGTTTAAAACAGCGAGCAGAGCCAGGAGATCAGTTTAAAACAGTGACGAGAGAGCCGGGCGAACCTGGAGTTTAGTTTAAAACAGCAAGAAGAGCCAGGAGATCAGTTTAAAACAGCGAGGAGAGAGCCGAGAGATAAATTTAAAACAGTGAGGAGAGAGCCTAGAGATTAGTTTAAAACAGTGAGGAGAAGGCCGGGAGATCAGTTTAAAGCAGCGAGGAGAGAGCAGGGATCTCTGTTTAAAACAGCAAGAACAGCCAGCAGATCGGTTTAAAACAATGAGGAGAGACTGGAAATCAGTTTAAAACAGCGAGAAGAGAGCCGGGAGTTCAGTTTAAAACAGTGAGGAGAGCCGGGAGATCAGTTTAAAACAGCATGAAGAAGGCCTGGAGATCAGTTTAAAACAGTAAGAAGACAGCTGGGAGTTCGGTTTAAAGCAACAAAGAAAGACACCCCCTACTCCTCAACCCCCACCTATGGCACCTCCCCATGCCCACGCAGAAGATGCAACACCTGCCCCTTCACTTCCTCTCTCCTCACCGTCCAAGGGCCCAAACACTCCTTTCAAGTGAAGCAGCATTTCACTTGCATTTCCCCTAACTTAGTCTACTGCATTCGTTGCTCCCAATGCGGTCTCCTCTACATTGGAGAGACCAAACGCAAACTGGGCGACCGTTTTTCAGAACACCTGCGGTCTGTCCGCAAGAAAGACCCAAACCTCCCTGTCGCTTGCCATTTTAACACTCCACCCTGTTCTCTTGCCCACATGTCTGTCCTTGGCTTGCTGCATTGTTCCAGTGAAGCCCAACGCAAACTGGAGGAACAGCACCTCATCTTCCGACTAGGCACTTTACAGCCTTCCGGGCTGAATATTGAATTCAACAACTTTAGATCTTAAACTCCCCCTCCCCCCATCCCCACCCCGTTTCTCCCCCCCCACTTTTTTTTCAATAATTTATATAGATTCTTCTTTCTCCACCTATTTCCATTATTTTTAAATCTAAAACTAAAACCTTGTTAGTCTTTCCACCCCACCCCCACTAGAGCTGTACTTTGAGTGTCCTGTCTTCCATTCTTAATTAGCACTTTTCTTAGACAAATATCACCACCTTCAACACCTCTTTGATCCTTTTGTCTGTGACATCTTTTGATTATCTGCTCCTATCACTGCTTGCTTATCTCCACAATCACCACACCCTCAACTTCTCTCTCCCTCCCCGCCCCCCCACCTTAAACCAGCTTATATTTCACCCCTCTCCTAACTATGCTTCAGTTCTGCCGAAGGGCCGTGAAGGCTCGAAACGTTAACTGATTTCTTCTCCACCGATGCTGCCAGACCTGCTGAGTTTTTCCAGGTAATTCAGTTTTTGTTTTGGATTTCCAGCATCCGCAGTAGCTTTTAGCTTTTTGTTTTTATAAAGAAAGACTGGAGATCAGTTGAAAACATTGAGGCAAACCTGGAGTGTAGTTTAAAACAGCAAGAAGAGCTGGGAGATTAGTTTAAAACAGTGAGTAGAGCTGGGAGATCAGTTTAAAACAGCGAGGAGAGAGCAGGGAGATCAGTTTAAAACAGTGAGGAGAGAGCCGGGAGAGCAGTTTAAAACAATGATGAAAGAGCCGGGAGTTCTGTTTAAAACAGCAAGAAGAGCCGGGAGATCAATTTAAAACAGCGAGGAGAGAGCCGGGAGATCAGTTTAAAATAGCGAGGAGAGACTGGAGATCAGTTTAAAACAGCGAGGAGGACCGGGAGATCAGTTTAAAACCGTGAGGAGAGAGCCAGGAGATCAGTTTAAAACAGTGAGGCGAACCTGGAGTTTTGTTTAAAACAGCAAGAAGAGCTGGGAGATCAGTTTAAAACAGTGAGGAGAGAGCCGAGAGAGCAGTTTAAAACAGCGAGGAGAGAGCAGGGAGTTCAGTTTAAAACAGTGAGGAGAGAGCTAGGAGTTCAGTTTAAAACAACGAGGAGAGACTGGAGATCAGTTTAAAACACCGAGGAGGACCGGGAGATCAGTTTAAAACAGTGAGGAGAGAGCCAGGAGATCAGTTTAAAACAGTGAGGCGAACCTGGAGTTTTGTTTAAAACAGCAAGAAGAGCCGGGTGTTCAGTTTAAAACAGTGAGGAGAGCCGGGAGATCAGTTTAAAATGGTGAGGAGAGAGCCGGAGGATCGGTTTAAAACGGCGAGCAGAGCCAGGAGATCAGTTTAAAACAGCGAGGAGAGAGCCGGGAGATCAGATTAAAACAGTGAGGAGAACTGGGTGATCGGTTTAAAAGAGTGATGAGAGCCGGGACATGAGTTTAAAACAATGATGAGAGAGCTGGTAGTTCTGTTTAAAGCAGCAAGGAGAGCCATGAGATCAGTTTAAAACATTAAGAGAGAGCTGAGAGAGCAGTTGAAAACTGCGAAGAGAGAGCAAGGAGAGCAGGGAGATCAATTTTAAAAAGTGAGGAGAGAGCCGGGAGAGCAGTTTAAAACAATGATGAGAGAGCCGGGAGTTCTGTTTAAAACAGCAAGAAGAGCCGGGAGATCAATTTAAAATAGTGAGGAGAGAGCCTAGATATCAGTTCAAAACAGCGAGGAGAGAGCCGGGAGCTCTGTTTAAAACAGCAAGAACAGCCAGGAGATCAGTTTAAAACAGCGAGGCGAGAGCAGGTAGTTCTGTTTAAAACAGCAAAAAGAACCGGGAGATCAGTTTAAAACAATGAGGAGAGCTGGGAAATCAGTTTAAAAGAGCGAGGAGAGAGCCGGAAGATCAGTTTAGAACAGCGAGGAGAGAGCAAGGAGATAGGTTTAAAACAACGAGGAGAGCCGGGAGATCAGTTAACAACAGTGAGGCTAACCTGGAGTTTAGTTTAAAACAGCAAGAAAAGCCGGGAGATCAGTTTTAAACAGCGAGTAAAACCGAGAGATCAGTTTAAAACAGTGAGGAGAGAGCCGGGAGATCAGTTTAAAACAATGATGAAAGAGCCAGGAGTTCTGTTTAAAACAGCAAGAAGAGCCAGGAGCTCACTTTAAAATAGCGAGGAGAGCCAGGAGATCAGTTTAAAAGAGTGAGGAGAGAGCGGGGAGATCAGTTTAAAACAGCGAGGAGAGCCAGGAGATCAGTTTAAAAGAGCGAGGAGAGAGCCAGGAGATCAGTTTAGAACAGCGAGGAGAGAGCAAGGAGATAGGTTTAAAACAACGAGGAGAGCCGGGAGATCAGTTTAAAACAGCGAGGAGAGAGCGGGGAGATCAGTTTAAAACAGTGAGGAGAGAGCCGGGAGAGCAGGTTAAAACAATGATGAAAGAGCCGGGAGTTCTGTTTAAGACAGCAAGAAGAGCCGGGAGATCAGTTTAAAATAGCGAGGAGAGACTGGAGATCAGTTTAAAACAGCGAGGAGGACCGGGAGATCAGTTTAAAACAGCGAGGAGAGAGCCGGGAGCTCTGTTTAAAACAGCGAGGAGCGATCAGGATGTTCTGTTTAAAACACCAAAAAAGAGACGGGAGATCAGTTTAAAAGAGCGAGGACAGAGCCGGGAGATCAGTTAAGAACAGTGAGGAAAGAGCTAGGAGTTAGGTTCAAAATAACCAGTAGAGCCGGGAGATCAGTTCAAAACAGTGAGGCGAACCTGGAGTTTAGTTTAAAACAGCAAGAAAAGCCGGGAGATCAGTTTAAAACAGCGAAGAGAGAGTCGGGAGATCAGTTTAGAACAGCGAGGAGAGAGCCGGGAGTTCTGTTTAAAACAGCAAGAATAGCTTGGAGATCAATTTAAAAAAGCGAGGAGAGAGCCGGGAGATCAGTTTAAAACAGAGAGGAGAACCGGGAGATCAGTTTAATTACGCAAGGAGAGATCCGGGAGATCCATTTAAAACAGCAAGGAGAGAGCTTGGAGTTCTTTTTAAAACAGCGAGGAGAGCCAGGAGATCAGTTTAAAACAGCGAGGAAACCGAGAGATCAGTTTAAAACAGTGAGGAAACCGAGAGATCAGTTTAAAACAGTGAGGAAACCGAGGGATCAGTTTAAAACAGTGAGGAAAGAGCTGGGAGAGCAGTTGAAACGAGTGAGGAGAGAGCAGGGAGATAAATTTAAAACAGCGAGGAGAGAGCCGAGAGAGCAGTTTATAACAGCGAGGAGAGCTGGGAGATCAGGTTAAAACAGCGTTAAGTGGGCATGGAGTTCAATTTAAAACAGCGAGGAGAGACTGGAGATCAGTTTAAAACAGTGAGGAGAGCCTGGAGATCAGTTTAAAACAGTGAGAAGGGAGCCGGGATACAGTTTAAAACAGTGAGGTGAGCCGGGAAATCAGTTTAAAAAAGCCTGAAGGGGGCCTGGAGATCAATTTAAAACAGTGAGGAGACAGCTGGGAGTTTGGTTTAAAACAACAAAGAGAGACTGGAGAAAACATTGAAAACATTGGGGCGAACCTGGAGTTTTGTTTAAAACAGTAAGAAGAGCCGGGAGATCAGTTTATAACAGTGAGAAGAGCTGGGAGATCAGTTTAAAACAGTGAGAAAAGAGCCGGGAGTTTACTTTAAAACAGTGAGGAGAACTGGGAGATCAGTTTAAAACAGCGAGGAGAAAGCCGGGAGTTCACTTTAAAACAGCGAGGAGAAAGCCAGGAGTTTACTTTAAAACAGTGAGGAGAGCGGGAGATCAGTTTAAAACAGCGAGGAGAGAGCCGGGAGTTCACTTTAAAACAGCGAGGAGAAAGCCAGGAGTTTACTTTAAAACAGTGAGGAGAGCGGGAGATCAGTTTAAAACAGCAAGAAAAGCCAGGAGATCAGTTTAAAACAGCGAGGAGAGAGCCGGGAGAGCAGTTTAAAACAATGACGGGAGTGCCGAGAGTCCTGTTTAAAACAGCAAGAAAAGCCGGGAGCTCTGTTTAAAACAGCAAGAACAGCCAGGAGATCAGTTTAAAACAGCGAGGAGAGATCAGGATGTTCTGTTTAAAACAGCAAAAAAGAGACGGGAGATCAATTTAAAACAGTGAGGAGAGCCGGGAGATCAGTTTAAAAGAGCGAGGAGAGAGCCGGGAGATCAGTTTAAAAGAGCGGAGAGAGAGCCGGGAGATCAGTTTAAAAGAGCGAGGAGAGAGCCGGGAGATCAGTTTAAAAGAGCGAGGAGAGAGCTGGGAGATCAATTTAGTACAGCGAGGAGAGAGCCGGGAGATCAGGTTAAAACAGTGAGGAGAGCCTGGAGATCAGTTTAAAACAGCGAGAAGGGAGCCAGGAGTTCAATTTAAAACAGTGAGCTGAGCCGGGAAATCAGTTTAAAAAAGCCTGAAGGGGGCCTGGAGATCAATTTAAAACAGTGAGGAGACAGCTGGGAGTTTGGTTTAAAACAACAAAGAGAGACTGGAGAAAACATTGAAAACATTGGGGCGAACCTGGAGTTTTGTTTAAAACAGTAAGAAGAGCCGGGAGATCAGTTTAGAACAGTGAGAAGAGCTGGGAGATCAGTTTAAAACAGTGAGAAAAGAGCCGGGAGTTTACTTTAAAACAGTGAGGAGAACTGGGAGATCAGTTTAAGACAGCGAGGAGAGAGCCGGGAGTTCACTTTAAAACAGCAAGGAGAAAGCCAGGAGTTTACTTTAAAACAGTGAGGAGAGCGGGAGATCAGTTTAAGACAGCGAGGAGAGAGCCGGGAGTTCACTTTAAAACAGCGAGGAGAGAGCCAGGAGTTTACTTTAAAACAGTGAGGAGAGCGGGAGATCAGTTTAAAACAGCGAGGAGAGAGCCGGGAATTTAGTTTAAAACAGCGAGCAGAACCAGGACATCAGTTTGAAACAATGACGGGAGTGCCGAGAGTCCTGTTTAAAACAGCAAGAAGAGCCGGGAGATCAGTTTAAAACAGTGAGCCGAGAGCCTAGAGGTCAGTTTAAAACAGCAAGGAGAGAGCCGGGAGATTAGTGTAAAACAGCGAGGAGAGAGCCGGGAGCTGTTTAAAACAGCAAGAACAGCCAGGAGATCAGTTTAAAACAGCGAGGAGAGATCAGGAAGTTCTGTTTAAAACAGCAAAAAAGAGATGGGAGATCAGTTTAAAACAGTGAGGACAGAGCTAGGAGTTTGGTTTAAAATAACGAGGAGAGACTGGACATCAGTTTAAAACAGTGAGGAGAGCCGGGAGATCAGTGTAACACACCAACAAGAAAGCCAGGAGTTCTGTTTAAAACAGCGAGAAGAGAGCCGGGAGATCAGTTTAAAAAAGTGAGGAGAACTGGGAGGTCAGTTTAAAACAGTGAGGAGAACCAGGAGATCAGTTTAAAACAATGACGAGAGAGCCGGGAGTTCTGTCTAAAGCAGCGAGGAGAGCCGGGAGATCAGTTTAGAACAGCGAGGAGAGAGCTAGGAGTTCGGTTTAAAACAACAAGGAGAGACTGGAGATCAGTTTAAAACAGCGAGGGAAACAGAGAGATCAGTTTAAAACAGTGAGGAGAGAGCTGGGAGTGCAGTTGAAAACAGCGAGGAGAGAGCAGGGAGATAAATTTTAAAAAGTGAGGAGAGAGCCAGGAGAGCAGTTTAAAACAGTGAGGAGAGAGCCGGGAGAGCAGTTTAAAACAATGATGAGAGAGCCGGGAGTTCTGTTTAAAACGACAAGAAGAGCCGGGAGATCAGTTTAAAACGGTGAGGAGAGACTGGAGATCAGTATAAAACAGTGAGGAGAGAGCCGAGAGATCAGTTTAAACAGCAAGGAGAGAGCCGAGAGATCAGTTTAAAACAGCGAGGAGGGAGCAGGGAGCAGGGAGAGCAGTTCAAAACAGCGAGGAGAGAGCAGGGAGTTCTGTTTAAAACAGAAAAAAAGAGACGGGAGATCAGTTTAAAACAGCGAGGAGAGAGCAAGGAGTTCGGTTTAAAACAACGAGGAGAGCCGGGAGATCCGTTCAAAACAGTGAGGCGAACCTGGAGTTTAGTTTAAAACAGCGAGGAGTGAGCCGGGAGTTCAATTTAAAACAGTGAGGAGAGCCTGAAGGTCAGTTTAAAACAATGAGAAGAGCCAGGAGATCAGTTTAAAACAGCGAGAAGGGAGCCGGGATTCAGTTTAAAACAGTGAGGTGAGCCGGGAAATCAGTTTTAAACAGCGTGAAGTGGGCCTGGAGATCAATTTGAAACAGTGAGGAGACAGCTGGGATTTCGGTTTAAAACAACAAAGAGAGACTGGAGATCGGTTGAAAACATTGAAACGAACCTGGAGTTTTGTTTAAAACAGTAAGAAGAGCCGGGAGATCAGTTTAAAACAGTAAGGAAAGAGCCGGGAGTTTAGTTTAAACAGTGAGCAGAGTGGGAGATCAGTTTAAGACAGCGAGGAGAGAGCAGGGAGTTCACTTTAAAACAGCGAGGAGAGAGCCGGGAGTTTAGTTTAAACAGTGAGCAGAGTGGGAGATCAGTTTAAGACAGCGAGGAGAGAGCAGGGAGTTCACTTTAAAACAGCGAGGAGAGAGCCGGGAGTTTAATTTAAAACAGCAAGGAGAAAGCCTGGAGATCAGCTTCAAATGGTGAGGAGAACCGGGAGATTAGTTTAAAACAGTGAGGAGGACCAGGAGATCAGTTTAAAACAATGACGGGAGTGCCAAGAGTCCTGTTTAAAATGGCAAGAAGAGCCGGGAGATCAGTTTAAAATAGTGTAGAGAGAGCCTAGGAATCAATTTAAACAGCAAGAAGAGCTGGGGGATCAATTTAAAAAAGTGAGGAGGGAGCCGGGAGATCAGTTTAAAACAGTGAGGATAACCGGGAGATCAGTTTAATTCCGCGAGGAGAGATCCGGGAGATCCCTTTAGAACAGTGAGGAGAACTGGGAGATCAATTTAAAACAGTGAGTAGAGCCGGGAGATCAGTTTAAAACAACGACCAGAGTGCCGGGACTCCTGTTTAAAACAGCGAGGAGAGCCGGGAGATCAGTTTAGAACAGCGAGGAGAGAGCTAGGAGTTTGGTTTAAAATAACGAGGAGAGACTGGAGATCAGTTTAAAACAGTGAGGCAAATGTGGAGTTTAGTTTAAAACAGAAAGAAGAGCCGAGAGATCAGTTTAAAACAGTGAGGAGAGCCGGGAGATCAGTGTAAAACATTGACATGAGAGCCGGGAGTTTTATTTAAAACAGCGAGGAGAGAGCCGAGAGTTCTGTTTAAAACAGTGAGGAGAACCAGGAGATCAGTTTAAAACAGCGAGAAGAGAGCCGGGAGTTCAGTTCAAAAGAGTGAGGAGAGACTGGAGATGACTTAAAAACAGTGAGGAAAGCCGGGAGATCAGTTTAAAACAGCGAGAAGAGAGCCGGAAGTTCAGTTTAAAACAGTGAGGAGTGCCGGGAGATCAGTTTAAAACAGTGAGGAGAGGGCCTGGAGTACAATTTAAAACAGTGAGGAGAGCCTGGAGAACAGTTTAAAACAGAGAGGAGAGCCAGGAGATCAGATTAAAACAGGAAGGAGAGAGCCGGGAGTTCAGTTTAAAACAGCGAAGAGAGCCGGGGAATCTGTTTAGAACAGCGAGGAGAGAACTCTGAGTTTGGTTTAAAACAACGAGGAGAGACTGGAGATCAGTTTAAAACAGTGAGGAGAACCTGGAGTTTAGTTTAAAACTGCAAGAAGAGCCAGGAGATCAGTTTAAAACAGCGAGGCGAACCGGGAGATCAGTTTAAAACAGCGAGGAGAACTGGGAGATCAGTTTAAAACAGTGAGGAGAGCCGCGAGATCAGTTTAAAACAACGACGAGAGAGCCGGGAGTTCTGTTTAAAGCAGTGAGGAGAGAGCTGGGAGTTCGGTTTAAAACAACGAGCAGAGACTGGAGATCAGTTTAAAACAGCAAGGAAAACCGAGAGATCAGTTTAAAACAGTGAGGAGAGAGCAGGGAGATCAATTTAAAACAGTGAGGAGAGAGCTGGGAGAGCAGTTAAAAACAATGATGAGAGAGCCGTGAGTTCTGTTTAAAACAGCAAGAAGAGCCAGGAGTTTAGTTTAAAACAATGAGGAGAGAGCCTGGAGATCAGCTTAAAACAGTGAGGAGAACCGGGAGTTTAGTTTAAACCTGTGAGGAGGACCGGGAGATCAGTTTAAAACTTCAAGGGGAGAGCTGGGGTATCAGTTTAAAACAACGAGGAGAGAGCCGGGAGACAGTTTAGAACAGCGAGGAGAGAGCCGGTAGATCAGTTTAAAACAGTGAGGAGAACCTAGAGCTTAAAACAGCGAGGAGAGCAGGGGTATCTCTTCTGTTTCTCTGTCGATTGGCCAAGTGGTTAAATCAGGAGACATTATTACAGTTGAAGAGTACAGTTAAGAAATTCACTTTTATAATACTTAATATCCAAACTAATTAATTAAATAAAATAGAGATGGCTGGGCAGGCGATGTGTTGCATCTATAGTATTTGGGCACTGGTGGACGCCGGTGTGATCCATGATGATCATATCTGCAGCAAATGTTGGCTGCTCGAGCAACTTTGGCTCAGATTTGATCAGCTGGATTCCGAGCTGCTGACACTGCGACACATCAGGGAGGGGGAGAGTTACCTGGACACTGTGTTTCAGGAGAAAGTTACACCCCTTAGATAAATTACATCAAATTTGAATCATGGTCAGGGGCAGGAGACTAAGACTGTGTGTGAGGCAGGTATTGGGATCCAGAATTTAGCTTTGGAGGAGCCTCAGCCAGTGCCCTAGTCCTATAGGTGCGAGGTTCTTGCTCCTTGTGTGGACAAGGGCACAGACTGCAGGGAGGATGAGTGAATTGACCACACCACCATGGTACAGAGCACCATTCAAGGGGGGCGGAGATAAGAGAAATGTAGTAGTAATAGGGGATAGCATTGTGAGGGGAATAGATACTGTTCTCTGCAGCAAAGACAGAGACTCCCGAAGGCTGTGTTGCCCACCTGGTGCCAAGGTTAAGGACACCTCTTCTGGGCTGGAGAGGAACTTGGAGTCGGAGGGGAAGGATCCAGTTGTCGTGGTCCACCTAAGTGCCACCGACATAGATAGAACTAGGAAAGAGGTTCTGCTGAGGGATTAAAAAGCGGAACCACAAAGGTAATAATCTTTGGATTACCACCTGAGTCACGTGCAAATTCGAGTAAGGTAAATAAGGTCAGAGAGGTAAATGCGTGGCTCAAAGATTGGTGTGGGGGAAATGGGTTCCGATTCATGGGGCACTGGCAGCAGTACATGGGAAGGAGCGAGCTGTTACGTTGAGACGGGCTTCATTTGAACAATGCTGGGACCAGTGTCCTGGCGAACCGTATAACTAGGGTTGTAGATAGGACTTTAAACTAATTAGTTGCGGGGGGAGGGTTCAATAGAAGGGATGTTTAAAAAACTCAAAAAGAAACGAGAGAGCAGAGGTGCAGGGTAGTGAAGAAGAAAATGATAATCAAAGTGTGACAGGAAGGGGCAGAAAATTTATGCAGAAGAGTGCAGCAGAAATCAGAACCAGAATGAGTAATAATGGTAAAAAGTCAAGCTTAAGGCTCTTTATCTGACTGCACGCAGAATTTGTAAAAAGACAAATGAGCTGATGGCACAAATAAGAAATAAATGAATATGATTTGATAGCTATTAGAGGTTGCAGGGTAACCAAGACTGGGAACTCAATCTTCAAGGGTATTCGACATTCCAGAAAAATAGGCAAAAAGGAAAATGAGGTGGGGTAGCTTTGTTAATAAAGGAAGGTTTGAGTGCATTGGTGAGTAGTGATATAAGTACAATAGATTGTGATGTGGAATCAGTTTGGGTGGAAATAAGGAATAGCAAGGGGAAGAAGTTAAGGGTGGGAGTTGTCTATAGGTCCCCAAAGAGTTGCCTCACCTTAGGACAGAGTAAAAATCGGGAAATAATTGAGGCATGTAAGAAGGATGCTACAATTGTCATGGGTAATTTTAATCTGCATATTAACTGGACAAATCAGATTGGCAGGGGTAACATGGAAGAAGAATCTGTAGAATGCATCAGAGATTGTTTCTTAGAGCAATACGCTTCAGATGGGGGGAGGCCGATGGCGCAGTGGTATTGTCGCTGGACTAGTAATCTGGACCTGGGTTTGAATCCCACCACGGCAGATGGTGGAATATGAATTAAATAAAAATCTGGAATTAAAAGTCTAATGATGACCATGAAATCATTGTTGTTTGTTGTAAAAACCCATCACTAAAGTCCTTTAGGGAAGGAAATCTGCCGTCCTCGCCTGGTCTAGCTTACATGTGACTCCAAACCTACAGTAATGTGGTTGGCTCTTAAATGCGCTCTGAACAAGGGCAATTAGGGATGGGCAATTAGCGATGGGCAATAAATGCTGGCCTAGCTAGCAATGCCCACATCCCATGAATGAATAAAAGCTGGGAACAGGCTATTTTAGATCTAGTAATGTGTAATGAGGTGGGATTAATAAGAGGTCTCGTAGTTAAGGATCCTCTAGGGGGTTGCGATCACAACATGGTAGAATTTCAAATTCAGTTTGGGGGCGAGGAACTTGGGTCTCAAATCAGTGTCATCAACTTAAATAAGGGCAATTACAGAGGTATGAAGAAAGAGTTGTCTAAAGTGGGCTGGAAAAATAGATGAAGGGGCTGAGCAGTGGCAGGCATTTAAGCAGATATTTGATAACGCTCAGCAAAATATTTATCCCGGTCAAAAAGAAGGACTCGATGAGAAGGATGAACCACCCATGGTTAACAAAGGTGATCAAGGAGAGTACCCAATCAAAAACTAAGGCTTACAAAGCAGCGAAAACTAATGGTAGGCCAGAGGATTAGGATTTTTTTAGGAACCAGAAGTGGATGACTAAAAAGCTGATAAAGAGGGAGAAAATTGATTATGAAAGTAAACTGGCAAGAAATATAAAAACATACAGCAAGAACTTCTACAGGTATATAAAAAGAAAGAGAGTGGCTAAAGTGAGTGTGGGACCCTTGGAGGAAGCGACTGGAGAACTGATAGTGGGGAACAGGGAAAAAGCAGATAATTTACACCAACATTTTGCATCAGCCTTCACAGTGGAGGACACTATAAACACCCCAAAGATATCAGATAAGCAAGGAGCTAATGGGACAAAAGATCTTGTAACAGTCTTTATCACGAGGGACAAAGCATTTGACAAACTAATGGGACTAGATGCAAACAAGTCACCAGGACTTGATGGCCTGCATGCAAGGGCTTTAAATGAAGAAGCTGCAGAGATAGTGGAGGCATTGGTCAAAATATTCCAGAACTCACTGGATTCCGGGAGGGTCCCAGAGGATTGGAAAACCGCTAATGTGATGCCCCTGTCCAAGAAGGGAGGGAGGCAAAAAGCAGGAACCTATAGGCCAGTCAGCCTAACATCTGTCGGGAAAATGCTCGAGTCCATTATTAAGGAAGAAATAGCAGGACATTTAGAAAAGCTTAACACAATCAAACAGAGTCAACATGGTTTTGTGAAAAGGAAATCATGTTTGAAAAATTTGCTAGAGTTCTTTGAAGACATAATAAGCAGAGTTGATAAAGGGGAACCAGTAAATGTAGTGTATTTAGATTTCCAGAAGGCATTTGATAAGATGCCACATAAAAGGTTATTGCGCAAGATAAGAGCTCACAGTATTGGGGGCAATATATTAACATGGATTGAGGATTGGTTAACACACAGAAGACAAAGTCGGGATTAATGGGTCTTTTTCATGTTGGAAAGATATAACTAGTGGAGTGCCACAAAGATCAGTCCTAGGGCCTCATTTATTTACTATCTATATAATGACTTGGAGGAGGGAGCAGAGTATAATGTATCCAAATTTGCTGATGTTACAAAAATAGGTGGGAGGGCATGTTGCGATGAAAACATAAGGAATCTGCAAGAGGATATCGATAGGTTGAATGAGTGGGCAAAAATTTGGCAGATGGAGTTTAATGTAGGAAAGTGTGAGGTCATGCACTTTGGAAGGAAGAATCAAAAGGCAGGCTATTATTTAAATGGAGAGGGGCTCCAGAAAAGCGCAGCACAGAGGGATCTGGGTGTTCCTGTGCGTGAAACACAAAAAGTTAGCATGCGGGTGCAGCAAGTAATTAAGGAGGCCAATGGAATTTTAGTTGGTATTGCTAGGGGGTTGGAGTTTAAAAATAGGGAAGTCTTGTTACAACTGTACAGGGTGTTGGTGAGGCCACACCTGGAATACTGTGTACCGTTTTGATCCTTGTATTTGAGGAAGGATATACTGGCATTGGAGGCAGTTCAAAAGAGATTCACAAGGCTGATTCCTGGGATGAAGGTGTTGACTTATTAAGAATGCTAAACAGGCTAGGTTTTTATTCATTAGAGTTTAGAAGAATGAGGGGTGATATTATTGAAATGTACAAGATTCTGAGGGGGCTTGACAGGGTAAATGTTGAGAAGATGTTTCCACCAGTGGGGGAATCTTGAACTAGGGGACATAGTTACAGAATAAGGGGACACTTATTTAAAACTGAGATGCGAAGGAATTTCTTCTCTCAGTGGGGAGTGAATGTCTGGAATTCTCTACCCCAGGGAGTTGTGGAGGCTAGATCACTGAAAGTATTTAAAGAGGAGGTAGATAAATTTTTGAAATATCGGGGAGTTAAGGGCTATGAGGAGCTAGCACGAAAGAGGAGTTGAGGCCTGGGGCAGATCAGACGTGATCTTATTGAATGGAGGAGCAGGCTTGAGGGGCCGAATAGCCTACTCCTGCTCCTATTTCTTATGTTCTTATGTTACAAAGTTTATCAGTTTTAGCTTTCTTCCCCTGTGCAATCTCCTACTTGCCTTGCACCCGTTCCTCTACTGCTTTCCCAGACAGGTTAGCTGTTGGGCAGCAAACCTGCTGAAAAAAATTCTAAAAGATGTCCTGTGATTAATTTACATTTGGGTTTCCCAATCTGGAAGCCCTCCTGCCCTCACCTTTCTCCCACGGTCTTCGACTCCAAGTAAATATCAGGGCCGTTAACGCTGTTTTACTCTCCCCAGATGCAGCCTTACCTACTCTTTATATTTAGGAGCTGTTATGATTACCCATACCCAAAATGTGGGAGCAGGAATAAAAAAAGAAAATGCTGGAAATACTCAGCAGGTCCAGCAGCATCTGTGGACAGAGAAACAGAGTCAATGTTTCAGATCAATGACCTTTCATCAAGACTACTTTTGCTGTTGTAGTGGGAAAAGGAACATTTTTTGAAGCTATTTCATATTCTCAGAGAATAGAGTTAGATTAAAATATGTCCCTTCAAATTGAGAGGACAAAGATTCCCTTGCAATTGTTTTGTGCCTCATTCTTCCTTGACTACAAATGAAAATGACAATCAAGTCTGACACCAAATAATTTGTATCTCAGCCAGAATGACAGTTCATTCTAGTTTCGCCAGTAATTGAAGGAAGCATCTTTATTTGAGAGCTATTCATGCGTGAAAACAGACTGCTATACATGTTCTGCACTCAAGTTAGTTAATGAGCGTACATTATTTAGGTGAAGAACAAATTATTCAAATCAAAATTTTCACATTTAAATGTTTTGCCTAGATAAATAGGAATCAATAAAAAATGACCTACTAGATTGGAATTCTATAACTGGATTATGCACATGTTTGTTTAATGTACAATAAACAGTGTAAATAGAAGAAGAGCTACCTCCCAAATACTATTTCAAGACATTATTGTATCAACCCTACTGGGGGGCCTCGTGGGAAGCATGCTTTTAAAAATATAGTAAGTGTGACTTGGTAACCAGGCCATGTGTCAATTCATATCATCTAACTAAATATTCAATGAAGCCATCCAACAGCAAGTTGAGGCTCCAAATTAATTCCCTTCAACACTACATTGATTTTATATTAATATCCAAGGGCATTGGATATCTCCTGACTTGCTTTGGATACACACTTTTTCCTTTCCTGTTTAAGGCCTTGCAGAGTCATTACTTCCGAACATTTCACTGCATTAAAGTTCTATTCTGCTTTCCATGACAACAAAAATTAACACTTGAAGTTCAGAAAAAAGAGAATTAGCATAATGTTACTTGCTCTACTTTGAGAAGACAATGTTCACAGAAACACAGAATGGTTACAGCGCAGAAGGAGGCCATGTGGCCCATCCTGTTTGTGCTGGCTCTCCGATGGAGCAATTTACCTGGTGCCACTCCCTGGCCTTCCCCCCTTAGACCTGCACATTCTTCCTTTTCAGATAATAATCCAATTCCCTCTTAAATGCCTTGATTAAACCAGCCTCCACCACACTCTCAGGCAGTGCATTCCATATCCTAACCATTTGCTGCGTGAAAAATGTTTTTCTTCACATCTCCATTACTTCTTTTGCCAATTACCTTAAATCTGTGCCCTCTTGTTCTCGATCCTTCCACCAATGGGAACAGTTTCTCCCTGTCTACTCTATCCAGACCTCTCATAATCTTGTACACCTTTACGAAATCTCCTCTCAACATTCCCTCTTACATGGAACAGTCCCAACCTGTCCAATCTATGTGACTGAAGTTCCTCATCCCTGGGACTATTCTCATGAATCTTTTCTGTACTCTCTCTAAAGTCTTCACATCTTTCCTAAAGTGTGGTGCCCAGAACTGGACGCAATACTCCAGTTGAGGCTGAACCAGTATTCTATACAAGTTTAACACCACCTCTGAAGAAAAGTCCTATGGACTCAAAACATTAACTCTGTTTTCTCTCCACAGATACTGCCGAACCTGCTGAGTTTTTCCAGCATTTTCTGTTTTTATTTCAGATTTCCAGCATCCGCAATGTTTTACTTTTAACACAACCTCCTTGCTTTTGTATTCTATACCCCTATTAATAAAGCCTAGGATGCGATATGCCTTATCAACCGTGTTCTCAGCCTGTCTTGCCACCTTCAATGATTTATGCACATATACACTCAGTCCCTCTGCTTTTGTACTCCCTGTAGAATTGTACCCTTTATTTTATATTGTCTCTCATTCTTCCTACCAAAATGAATTGCTTCACAATTCTCTGCATTAAATTTGTGCTAGGCATGACTCTAGCCAGTGGACGTTTCCCTCCCGCCGATTCCCATTGACTTCAATTTTGCAGGAGTTCTTTGCTGTCACACTTGGCCAAATATTGCCTTGCTGTCAATAGCAGTTACTCTCACCTCACCACTGGAATTCAGCTCTTTTGTCCATGTTTGGTTCAAGGTTGTAATGAGGTCTAGACCCGGATGGTACTGGTAGGACCCGAACTGAGTACTGTTGAGTAACCGACACTTGATAGCACTGTTGAACATCTTCCAGCACGTTGGTGAGTGAGAGACTGATGGTGTGCTAATTGGCCAGATTGAATTTGTCCTTTGTTTTGTGGACAGGACATACCAGGCATAATGGAAGAAAGAGAGGAAGTACTGAAGGGACTGGCATCCTTGAGTGTGGATAAATCACCAGGGCTAGATGGATTTTTAAAAGAAGCCAGGGAGGAAATAACGGATGCCCTGAGGATTATTTTCCAATCCTCACTAGAAACAGGTATGGTACCAGAGGATTGGAGATCTGCAAACGTTGCACCATTATTTAAAGAGGGTGCAAGGGATAGGCCAGTAAATTATAGGCCAGTAAGTCTGACCTTGGTGGTAAGCAAATTATTGGAACCAATTTGAGAGACAGGATAAACACTTAGACGGGCACAGATTGATCAATGATAGTCAGCATGGTTTTGTTAGGGGAAGATCGTGTCTTACTAACAAATAGAATTTTTTGAGGAGATAACAAGCGGGATTGATGAGGGTAGTGCAGTGGATGTTGTCTAAATGGATTTTAGTAAGGCATTTGACAAGGTCCCACATGGCAGACTGGTCAGAAAAGTTAAATCCCATGGGATACAGGGGAAGGTGGCGAGTTGGATCCAAAATTGGCTCAGCAACAGGAAACAAAGGGTAATGGTCGATGGAGGTTTTTGCAAATGGAAAATGGTTTCCAGTGGCGTTCCACAGGGATCAGTGTTGGGGCCCTTGCTGTTTGTTGTATATATTAATGATTTGGATTTAAAAGTGGGAAGCATGATCGGGAACTTTGCAGATGACACAAAAATTGACCATGTAGTGATAATGAAGAGGATAGCTATTGTCCCCAGAAGGATATCAATGACACTCGGAGGACTGCTGGAAGCAAGGGCTCTGCTGTGTCCCAGTCAGATGATGAGCCTCTGGACTTTGCCCTAACACAGATCAGGAAGGGTTGTCAGATGCATTCAACAGATTGCAAAGTATGATGGAGGAGTCCGTTTGTATTCAGTCTGATGGCTTGCCAGCGCACCAAGGTCAACACTGGCAGGATGGCGACTGCCATGGAGACCTTGGACCAGAACATAAGGCCTGCTATGCTCCAGGAGTTGCACTCCATCACTGTAGACATAGATGCTATCTATCAGTGGCTAAGTGAGAAGGGGACAGGGCACCTCGACTTCACTCCAGGTTCCCCTTCTCCTCAAACAGTCAGCCAGGGGCACTCAGGAACCCAGAGGGACGAGGTCCAGCAGCTGGACACCCTGGGGCCATCCACCCAGGTGACTCCGAGAGCTTCCAGCTTATCCACGTCCCCTCTTCTTGTGGTCCCATCAGCTGCAACTCTACAGGCTGAGGAGACCCAAAGCAGGTAGGGGCCCTCCAGGTCTCAGCTTTTCAGAAGATGCCCACCAAAGTTGTCTCAGACAATGGGGCATTGCAGTAAGCAGGCTGCCTCCACCTCTGCTGTGGCTGTCGGGGACGCACCAGGGTGTAGCGGTAGTGTTATGAAGATTAAGAAATTTTAGTAGCGCAATGGTTGCACAGGTGGTCACAATCCGTATATCATGTCCACAAATGTAAATAGATTTGCACCCATTCCACCTCAGCTGGTGTGTATGCCTCTTCTGTCAGATGAAATGTTTCATGGTCAATCAAGTTTCACGCATCTCTCACACCTCCCTTCTCACAGATGTCCCATCATGTGCTGCAGTTTGATATTGTGTAGAACCATCTCATGACAGTGTCTGTCCATTCTCTGCTCAATGCCGACATCAGTGAAGCATAAGCCTCACAGAAATGTATGGTTGGCCAAGGCATCTCTGAGGCCTGCTTTAGAATTTAATGTGATCTTCAGTCATGATGTTGTGAGATGGAGGCTCATGTAGCCCCCTGACGCTTCTGCATTGTAGAATGGTCAGTGTGTTTAGCAGATGACAAAATGTAGAGGTGCATGGAGGCAGGCCATCTTTCATTGGCCTCCATGTACTGTCCATCAGTCTTGAGTGTAGTTGACTTATGAGCCCAAACTCTGGACTCATATTCGCTCATGTCTGCCTGAAGCATTCTCTAATGTCCACGTGGAAATGTCAACAGCACCCCAATATTAGTGCCCACCTTCTCATCTTCATGTTTCTGAGCTGAAAACTTTGCTGACACATTTCTTTCCTGGCATTTCCTGCTACATGTTTAAAAGTTTGCGACCTAGGAGTTGTGTGCATTTTTCCCACATGACTACCATGGTCATGGCAGGATGCAGCACAGGGCCATGAGTCTGGCTAGCGTCTCCTGACATAAACCCTTCACGAACTCAATCTGAAAGATCATGTGGAACTAACAACGGCATGATTTTATCTGGTTTTCGTGTTAATATGTCAGGCTGCAGGGATAAAAAAGTGCATCTATGAAATGGATTAGGGTGATGATGGATAGCAGCTGATGTGTGCTCTTTATTAGGTATGATTTGGGACCTTGTAGGCTACATGGTATTTCTGTATTTTCGGAAGCATAAGGCCAAGGCTGGGCAACAGGGGAAAATTGGAGAGTTGGGACGAAGGCACGTTCCAGAATGGTGCATAGGTATCAGAATATGGTGCACATGAAGTGTTCTAGGTCAATTGAAAGGTGAGGTGAACTGCAGCCCTGCATCCTTCACTGAAAGCAACTGGTGACTGTACCCTGAGGATGTATGTGATGGTGAGGACTGAATATGATGAGGAGGCACCCACACTTGTCTTGCCTAGTCATCTGGCTGAGCCCCAAAAACGGCATAGCGCTATCACAATCGAACTCGCACATGATGGCGATGTGCATTAAATGATGATCGACCTCCTTGATGCGCCTTGTCATAATGCTGGCATACTGCCCGGAGTGCACTGAAGATTGCAATGCTGCTCCTGCCTCTTGTAGCCAGTGGAATGTTGGTGAAATGCTAGAAGAGGCTGCATGATCTGTGGTGTGCTCACGAAACGCTCTGTTGTAGAGCACAATATAGAAAGGCAATATGCTCCCAAAGCTGCCCGACCTTCCTAAGATGAGGACATATTGAGGCAAGGGTGTAAGTACTCATTCAGAGATAGAAGTGGGTCATTGACATGAGGAGGAGAGCAAAGAAGGTGGTAAGGTGGATCTAGCATGGAGGACTCTGGTCAAAGAGGATCATCATAGCTAATCGCCATCAACTTCCTTGAACCTGGTGGCTATTAGTGTTGCACAGGCATGCCTGCCTTGTCTGGTCAGTACAATGGGCTCTTCCTGTGCTCTCTCAACTTCCTTGCCCTCAGACTTCTCAACATTCTCATCATCGGAGGACCTGTGCAACTCCTCCATCTTGGCATCAGGCAAGACATCCCCCTTTTGCAGTGCCAGGTTGTGTCGGATGCAGCAAGCCACATTAATGTGTGAGACCCTCTGGTGAGTGTACTGGAGAGCCGCTTGACCTATCCAGACATTGGAATCGCATCTTCAAGATGCCAATGATCTGCTCTATCAATGAGCATGTTGAGGCATGAGCAATGTTATACCTGTCCTCAGAGACACTTTCAGGCTGCCGGTTGGGTGTCATCAGCCATGTCTTTAGCGGGTAACCTTTGTCTCCAAGGAGCCAACATTGGATGTGCTGAGGTCCCTCAAAGATCTGCAGGACCTGTGATTGACTCAAGATGTACAAGTCATGGCAACTTCCTGGGTATTTGACACATATCTGCATAATGTGTTTCTGGTGGTTTCAGACCAGCTGCGTTTCGAGAGAGTGGAACCCTTTCCCATTGATGAATTGGAGCGACTGCTGCCAGGGAGATCTTAAAGCCACATGTGGGCAGTCAATGGCACCTGCGGGAATCCAGAAATAGAAGCAAAGCCCAGTGCTCTCGCATCCTGGCTGGCTTCATCTCGAGAGAAGTGCACTCAATTGTGGGCCTTGGAACATAGGGCATCCGTCACCTCCTGTATGCACTTGTGTGCAGAAGCTTGAGAGATCCCGCAGATGTCCCCAGTGGAGCCCTGCAACAAGCTACTTGCGAAGAAGTTCAGAGTGGCGGTGACTTTGAGAGCCACTGGCAATGGATGGCCTCCCAGTCCCTGCAGCATCAACTCCTCCTGGAGAATGTGGCAGATGTGAGTCACCAGATCCCGAGACATGCGAAGGTTTTTATGGCACTGTCTCTCGTATTCAAGGTATGAGAAATGCTATCTGTACACTCTTGGCCTGGCGAGATGCATAAGCTCAATGGCTCTGTGAGCCTCAGCTTCTGGGACCTGAAGGGGCCCCACTGACCCTTGCTTATCAGGGTGAGCCTCTTCCCTTTGGCCAGCATGGTGCCGACGTGCCCTTCCTCTCTGCCTTTGCTGTTGTCTGTATGCCAGGATGTTAGCTGGCCCATCTATTTTTCCCCATAAACCTCTCTGCAGGAACAGTGAACAGAGACATGAGTGGGCATTATCCTGCAAAGGTCATCTCCCTGCCGCTGACTAAGGAGTGTCTGTGGCGCCAATGGGTTACTTCAATTTCAGCCACTACATCCCCACTTAGTCCCTTGGCAGTGCTATTACAGCTTTAGCGATTACCAACCGCAGCTGCCCCCCCACCTCCCCCACCCCCACCCCCACCCTGCAAACAGACGTTACTGCAATGATAGGTGCTTTTGGGATCTGCAAAAGTTCTGCCAGGCACTGGAAGCCTCAGGCAGGGCACTCTGAGACTGCATCCTTTGGTTTACGCAGCAGCCCAAAAGACCACTGAGCGAATGAGAGTATTTTGTTGGGATGGGGGTAGATTCCCATCTCGAAACCTGCCAACTGCAAGGTTTAGCGGTGTTATGGCCAATAGGCAGCTGCATTTTGTCCTGTTGCCCACTTGTTTATTGGTGCCTTCTTAAAATTGGTATCTGCCAAGAGTGGGACAAAGGGTTTTGGCAAGGGTATCGTTTAATAGCCCGATTATAAATTACTCTCGCACGAGAGTGCTATAACAGTTAAGGCTCAAGATTCCTTCAATTGGGTTTGGAATTCCCCTAACATGTCTCAGCTGTGCCTTCCTCTTCATTTGGAAATTTGGAATTTAGCAGAGTGCCTCTTCAACCAGCCACAAGTGCAATGGTTGACTCCTCCCACAAGCCCAGCGAGCCCTCCACTGCAGGTATTTTCAAAACTTTCTTTCTCAACAGCGCCATAGATTCAGGTTGGAAAACGGGCGTGCTGGGCTTCTACTACCAGACAAGCTTCGACCCTCCATCTGTGACTTTGGAAATCCCTCCCATCACCCTGGAAGAGCATAATTCTCAGGTTTCCCTCCCTTCAATCACTCCCCTTTCTCCCCCTCTAATCCTTGATCTCATTCTCATAGCAATGGATATCCAGGTCCTGCCCCCTAAACCCTTGGATGTTGATGTCCCTATGCTCCAGGTTGATCTGACACCGCTCCCCCATCTTGAGGCCTATCGCACTGTCATATATAGAGAAACCACCCCCCCACCCCCCCACCTTTCCCCTGCCACGGGGACCATCGAGTGCTCATACTACATAAGGACATAAGAATTAGAAACTAGAGTTGACCATTCGGCCGCTTGAGACTGCTCTGCCATTCAATAAGATCACGGCTGATCTTCTTGTATTTCGATTTCCACATTCCCATCTAACCCCGATAACCTTTGATTCCCTTGCCTAACAAGAATCTATCTACCTCTGCCTTGAAAATATTCAATGACCCACCTCCACCACCTTCTGAGGCAGAGAGTTCCAAAGTCGCTTAACCCTCTGAGAGAAAAAAATTCCCCTCATCTCTGTCCTAAAAGAGCGACCCCTAATTTTAAAACAGTGGCCCCTAGTTCTGGACTCACCTACAAGAGGAAACATTCTTTTGATGTCCACCTTGTCAAGGCCATTCAGGATCTTGTATACTTCAATCAAATCACGCCTCACTCTTCAAAACTCCAGTGGAAACAAGCCCAGTCTGTCCAACCTTTCCTTATAAGACAACCCACCCATTCCAGGTATCACTGTAGTAAACTTTTAACCGCCTCCAATGCATTTACATCCTTCCTTAAACAAGGAGACCAAAACTGCGCACAGTATTCGAGGTGCGATCTCACCAATGCCCTGTATAACTGAAGCATAACATTCCTACTTATATGTTCAATCCCTCTCATAATAAAGGATAGCATTCCATTAGGCTTCTGAATTACTTGCTGTACCTGCATGCTAACTTTTTGTGACTCATGCACTGGAACACCTGGATCCCTCTGCACCTCAGAATTATGCAGCTGTTCTCCATCAAAGTAATACCCTGCTTTTTTGTTCTTCCTGCCAAAGTGAATAACTTCACATTTTCCCGCATTAAACTCCATTTGCCAGATCTTTGCCCACTCGCTCGACCTATCTATATCCATCTGCAACCTCCTCATGTCCTCTTCACAACATACTTTCCTACCTATCTTTGTGTCACCTGCAGATTTAGCTACCATGCCTTCACTCCCCTCATCTAAGTCATTGATGCAAATCGTAAAAAGTTGAGGGCCCAGCACAGACCCCTGTGGGACTCCACTCATCATATTCTGCCAATCAGAAAATAATCCATTTGCATACATTACCTCTTACCCATCCAAAGGCTGTAGATGCCTCCCCTGACTGTAACTGTGCCATCTGTGATCCAGTATGAAGCCAGAAATCCCCCAGGACTGATGCGTGTGAAGCTGTCACCATGTCCTGCCCATGCTCTGCTGGACACAATTGACACAGGGCTGACAGGCCCTCCCTTTTCCTGGACTGGGATAAGGACAACCTTTCCAAGCTTAGCCATCTAAATTGTATGCTTTGCCACAGAACTGTCTTTCCATTCTGGCCCTGAATACATTTCCCTCCCACTGCCACCACCCCTGAGTCATGTGCCTGTGCACAACTTTCCCCAGTCTTCCCCCTGCCCCGGACTCTAACCTTTGCCCTCCACCCCCCACCCTTTACCTTTCTGCTGATCTGGAATGAAGGACCTTGCCTCTGAACTCTCCTTGAGTTACCGTTGGTCGCGCCTGCGCAGTTTGGCACAGAGTCGGAGCAGCCGCGAGCGCAGCACAATGAAAGATCGGTGAACGTTCCTTGAAATCATGAGTGAAGTGCAGGTTGCCAAGTTCATGTTACTTATATCTGATCGTGAACCACACTAGTCTAATCAGACACCGGTGTGAGTTTCTGATCAGGAGTGGAGATGTGATTCTGCTGAGCTAGCTTCATAATGAGCATTCACAATATTTAAATCCATGCAAATGGAATTCCTGACGTGACACGGAAGGACATCTGAACCGCCGTTAAAGTTGGGAGCAAAGAATTGTGTCCTGTTTTTATGCCAGTGGAAAACAGACTTCTCGCCTTCCTTCATATTTTCCGGGTCTGCCCGCCATCATGCCTGCTGCTGTTGGGACCGGAAAATCCTGCCCAAGCTCTTCAGTACCAAAGGAGGCAAGCCTTCCCCTGACCAGCCACTAGCCCGATCAGTGAAAACTGCCGGGCTGCACGTGTGACGTGGGTCTCTCCTGCTGCAGGTAAAATCCTAGCGATGGTGGAGGGGCCTTTAAGTGACCATTAATTGGCTGCTTAGGGTTCTCAATTGGCCCATGGGCGGGTGGGTGGGCTCCCCCACACCACTAGTAAAATTGTGGTGGGTGTAGGCAGGTAGGCACCAGGAATGGCACCCATGCTGAATTTTATGTACCCCTCCCCCCAGCCTGCTGACCCACTCCCGGGGGCTGTAAAATCCAGCCCATAGTTTTCAAAAGTGGCATATGTACGCAAGAACAGATGAGGGAAATAAATGTATTGAAATAGTGCTTGAGTAGCAGAATGTTATTCAACTGTGTAGTGTTGATTGCAAGGCAAGATTATAATCTCAGCCAAATATTGTGTGAAACCAAATAAACTGTGCTTCTCCAGAGGTATGGGCGGATGAAGTATTGTGGGGCGAAGTACTAGTGTCAGCAGTTGCATATCTTCCAGCAAACTATAAAAGTGTTGAATCAAAACCTGGAAATAGAGTACCCACATGTACTCTATGTTAGGGAACATTGGGAGGCAATGAAAGCAAAATCAAATATAAATGAAACATTTGAGAAAAAGTATTTTATTTCTGGAGGGGAATGAAAAAGTCTGGCAAACTCAATCAATGTCTTTAATCTGTGCCAGCAGACAGTAGCTGATTTAATGATTGTAAGTTAAATCATTTCCTACTGTTATAGGGATCATGTGACTGGATAGATGAATCAGTCCTAAGTGCGGGGACTCTTAGTCTTGGCCTTGGAATAAGCATGTCGCCTCACCAGGAGTCTGTAAATAAAGTTTACTGTTTCTAACAAGGAACCAGTCCTGCATTGCAAGTTTATTACAACTGGCGACGAGGATAAATAGCGCCAATGCAGCACCTCGCCTCGCGACTGTGAGTATTCCGATATTTTAAGGGAAGAAAGAAAGAAGTATGTTCACCAGCAATACCTCACTTTGGCTGAATTGACCCATACGATTCATCTGTAGTCAATACTTTGAGCGATTAGGTTTCTACTTGTAGCTAACAAAATAACGACGGAGGAGAAACAGAAGGCAATTCTCCTAAGTGCCTGTGGGAGCAAAACCTATAACCTAACCTGCAGCTTGATGGCTCCGAACACTCCAGATCCTTCACCCAGCTAATAGACCTTGTGAAGGGATATTTTCAGCCTAAACCTTCGGTGAACATGCAAAGATTCAAGTTTAACTCTCAGGTAAGGGCCCCCGGTGAGTCGATCGCAACGTACATCGTGAAGTTAAAACAGTTAATGGAGCTCTGCGACTTCAGTGATACTTTAAACGATATGTTGTGAGATCGTTTGATTTGCAGCATAAATGACAATGTCATTCAGTGCTGTTTGCTTGCAGAAGTTGAGATAGACCTTAAGCACTCCATAGAGAGAGCGCTAGCAATGGAGAGTGCTGAGAGGAATTCGCAGGCTTTGCAGAGTGTGTGACATGGCGCTGTTTTGCAGCTAGGGCGGGAACCTGCCGCTGATCAGGGAGGCTACTGTGAGGTGGGACGCGGTCCCTACAACTAAAGGAAAGAGAAACACTGGAAGCAGCTCACCAGTAATTCAGAAGTTGAAGTGTTACCAATGTACCCGAAATCATGTACCTGAAGTCTATAGATTCAAAGAGGCAGAATGCCATTACTGTCACAAAAAAGGGCATGTTATTAAACAGTGTGGGGCTAGGTCAAGACAGCCATTCTGTCAGCAGGTTGAGTTAAATGAAATACACAATATAGATGAGCCAGAAGATACTGAGGCTGACGTTTATTCCCTACACAATTTGAAGGCCAGGAAAACTGAACCAACCACTTTTACACTTCAAGTACATGGAAAGCCTCTGCTCATGGAGGTTGATACAGGAGCATCAGCCACAGTGGGGGAGAACACGTCTTTAAATATCTCAGAGAAGGTACCTAGCAATCGTGTTTGGAGAAAACCGCTACTCAGTTAAAAACATATACAGGTGAAAGGCATCACCTCTGTACCTGTATCATACAGGCGACAGACAGCTCAGCTGCCAATAATTGTTGTAACAGGAGAAGGACCTAACCTTCTGGGCCATGATTGGTTGAAAGAAATCAAACTAAACTGCTCAGAAATTTTTCAGATCAGGACAGGAGGAATTCCAGAGTTGCTTAAAAATGTGACAGGGTATTCCGAGATGAGCTGGGGAAAAATCAAAGGTCTACAAGCTAAAATATACATGGACTCTGAAGCAACACCCCAGTTTTTTAAGGCAAGAACTGTGCCTTATGCCCTAAAAGAAAAGGTAGATGTGGAATTATGGTATATGGAGAAGTTGGGAATAATCCAGCCAGTCCAATTTTCAGAATGGGCAGCAGCCATAGTCCCTGTGATGAACCCAGACCAAAACATCCGCATCTACAGCGATTATAAATTAACGGTAAACAAGGCTGCGAAATTAGACAAATACCCAATACCAAAAATTGAAGATCTATATGCTAAACTCGCAGGGGGAAGACCCTACACTAAACTGTACCTGAGTCATGCACATCAACAGCTCGTGCTGGACAACGCATCAAGAAGTTATGTCACCATAAACATGCACAAGGGCATGGACCAATATATACGCCTACCTTTCGGTGTGTCTTCTGCCTGTGCAATTTTCCAAAGAACCATGGAAAACTTACTACAAGGATTCCCCCAAGTTATAGTGTACCTGGATGGCATCCTAATCACGGGACCCACAGAAGCCGAACATGTGGAAAACCTGAAAGAGGTTTTGAAGAGGTTTTTAGAGGCTGGTGTTCATTTAAAAAAAGAAAAGTGCACTTTCCAAGCAAAGGAAGTTACGTGAGTGGATGCCCAAGAGTTGCATTCTTTAGAGGAGAAAGACAAAACAATCAAGGAAGCGCCCTCCTACCAACGTCACAGAGATCAAGTCTTTTTTTCGGGCATGGTAAACTATTATGGTTGCCCAATCTAACTACAGTGTTAACTCCTTTACACTTATTATTGAAGAAGAACCGCAGATTGTCCTGGAAGGCACAGCAAGAGGAAGCCTTCACAAGAGTTAAGAAGCTTTTACACTCATCGCCTCTACTAGTGCACTATGACCTGTCTAAGGAATAGATACTCTCTTGTGATGCATCTCCCTACGGAGTGGGAGTATTATTGTCACACAAGATGCAGGATTGATCTCAAAGACTGATTGAATATATATCCAGAACCCTTTCTGCAGTCAAGAAAGGATTCTCGCAAATTGAAAAAGAGGGCTTATCTATCATATTTGGAGTAAAAAAGTTCCGTCAATATTTGCATGGTCGACACTTCACCATAGTGTCAGATCACAAATCACTGTTAGGATTGTTTATTGAAGATAAAGCAATCCAACCGATAGCCTCTGCTAGAATTCAAAGATGGGCTTTAATTTTGTTGGTATACGAGCACACTTTTATGCACTGTCTGGATGTGCATATAGCAAAAGCAGACGCCCTCAGTCATCTCCCTTTGCCAGATTGTATTACACATGTTCCAGGACCTCAAGCAGTAGTTTGCATTGAATTTCCTGGACTCCTCACCAGTCTGCGTGGGACAGATAAAGAATTGGACAAATTGGGATCCAATTTTAGCCGGAGTCCACGAACAAATATTACAAGGATGGTCAAATGCACAAGTCCATGAAGAATTAAAACCATTCTTTGTACATAGATCTGAACTGAGTTGTCAAGATGGTCTCTTGTTATGGGGAACAAGAGTCGTTGTCCCTGTGCAGGGAAGAGTACCATTATTGGGAGAACTTCATAGTGCGCATCCTGATATTTTGAAAATGAAGATGCTTGCACGAAGTTATATCTAGAGGCCAGATGTAGACAGTGATATAGAATAAATGGTGAAACATTCAGTGCCAGCAACAGCAGAAATTTCCCACTTCAGCCCCACTGCATCCATGAGAGTGGCCTGGGTGACCCTGGGTTAGACTATATATCGACCATGAAGGTCCATTTCTAGGTACCATGTTTGTGGTGATTATCCACACACAAAGTGGATGGATGTGTTCGAAGTGAGATCATCTACTTCATCTGTAACCATTGCAAAACTACGCCAGGGTTTCAGTATTCATGGTTTACCTGAAGTTATTGAATCAGACAATGGCACGGCTTTCACTAGCTCTGAATTCCAAAGATTCGTGAACCTAAATGGGATTAAACATGTCAGAACAACACTGCATCATCCCTCATCCAATAGGTTAGTAGAAAGAGCAGTAGAAACCTTTAAAGCAGGTATGAAGAAGCAAAGAAACTATTGGAGGGAACATTAGAAACACAAATTTCAAGATTCCTGTTCAGCTATCGCACAACTCCTAATGCGACCTCTGGTTTAACACCTTCAGAATTGTTAATAAAGCGCTGATTTCATACAAGATTGAGTCTAGTATTCCCTCATTTAGAGGAGAAGGTGGAGAGAAACCAGGGAAACCATAAAGTGAATCATGACATTCATAGTAAAGGTTGAGAGTTTACTGTGGGAGTGACAGTTTTGTACAAAATTTTGCAACTGGACCGCGTTGGGTCCTTGGTACAATTGTTTCTGAAACAGGACCTTTATCTTACCAAGTCGAAGTGGAAAATAGGATTGTTAGGAACCATGTGGATCATCGCAGAAGTCGAGAAATCCTCCAACAACCAGTTAATCTGTTTGGAATTGAAGTCAAAACTTTGACCCCTGAGGTGCCAAATTGACAAAGAATAGACATACTGGATGTCTCTGTTGAAGTGAATAGTCCTGATCTGCCATTGTCCTGGGATGTCCCTGATGCTGCAGTTCCTGTGAAAGTTGACCCAATGGAAGAACCTCCAGTTGTAGAGTTGTGTCGCTCCACCAGAATCCGAAAACCTCCTCAAAGGCTAAATTTATAATGGCCTGTATATAATTGTATATAAATGGGTTAAGATGTTTTTGTAAGTAAGAGCATAAAACAAAATTGAAGGGGGAGGAATGTAATAATTGTAAGTTAAACCATTTCTTACTGTTATGGGGATCATGTGACTGTATAGACGAATCAGCCCTAAGCATGGGGAATCTTAGGGGCAGAGCTTTTTAGCCTTGGTCTTGGAATAAGCATGTAGCCTCATAAGGAGTCTGTAAATAAAGTTTACTGTTTCTAACAAGAAACCAGTTCAAGTTTATTATAGCTGATCTAGAGCTTGTTGTCACCCATCACTCTGTTTATTGAAAATATTTCCACTGATCTGCCACAATATAGTCTATGTGAAGTGAAAAATATTTAATGAAATACTGGAGCATTGAGCATGTCTCACTTTTACTGAAATGTTAAACAATCAATTGTAAACAGTTCCAGAAGTTAGGAACACATAGTGAAAACATTCTGGGAATATTTTGATTGCCAAAGAATAAACATAAAGATGTACAGGAAATTTTTAAGTCCTATTTCCTTGTTCATATTTCTTGAATTAGTGTAGTTGACACTTTAAGGAAATTTAAATTACAACACCATGTGCTCAGGAAGAACAACTTCCTTTCTCAATTTTGTTTTTTTAAAACATTTTGTTTAAACAGAGATTTTAATCAGAGGAATTGCAGAAACACAAAATTTAACTTCTTTTGTGGAAAGAAAGGTTGTTTTTACAGTGCTTCCTTTGGAGGATATTGACTGTTCTGCACTTTAACCTTAGAGCACCATACTTTTGACAATTTTGATACTGTATTGTAATTGCACACTATTACAAAATATCCATTCTGTCCAATAAACCCATTGTTATATGGTAAACCACTCATGTTTTGTTAAAACTTAGCATTTAATAATTCACTCAATATTAGATCAGCTGCACATTAAAGCCCACATTGTTAAAGCCTATCCTATAAGTTAAATTGAAAATGAAAGCAACTGAAATTTACCAATAAAACAAGACAAAGCTTGCACACAAATGGTGATCAGGTGCAGGAACTAAGGGCAGAATTTTATGGCCCCATCATGGCGAGGACGGGGCCATAAAATGCGGCGAGTCGTTCAGAAGTCCATTGACTTCAGTGGGAATGTATAATCCCACCAGCAAAAAGTTCCGCCCTGTGGGTGATTTTTTTTTGTTTGAAGCTGGACAGCCACACATAAGTAGAGGGATTTCCCTCAGGTCATTCTGAATTTAATGGCAAGACCTCATCATCCTTTTGAGATCTAAAGGCCACAAAATTTGGTAAACCCCCCAAAACAGACACAAGGGTTGCAATACACCTGTGTTCATTTCTTCCAATGCGAGCAGCAGACAAACTTTGTGCTGCTTGCTAATTTAAATGATTGTAGTGCACAGCCAATCCTAATTTGTTGTTAAGTGGCTGCACACATGAGCAGGGTGCAAAATAGTGGGAGGCTAGCTTGAGTTCAAGACACATCTATACAGGAAGGTGCACTTTGATTGGGACAGGTGCTGGAAGTCATTCTTGCAACGATTTTTACCTAGGAAAGGCACAAGCGGCACTGTGTGGCAGAAAGCAGGGTGTAAGATTTTCTGATTGCACTGGAGGCCTTGCTGGAGGTGCAGAGGGGGAAAGATGTCCTTTGGCCATAGGTGGTCCTCCAGACAAACTTTGAAAAGGAAGTAGGGTCAGATAGCTGTGGCGGTCAATGCCAGGATTCCAGCCACAAAGTACAAAGACCTGAAGTCAGTGCCACAAGAAGTTCAATGACCTTTCGCGAGTGGTCAAGGTCAGTAAATGTATCTACGAATGCCATATTCAAGCAACTACACCACTAGCCTCACACATCGCTTGATGACCTACCAACAATCACAACTCATACTCGCATCCATGGCTTGACCTCGCCCTCACACTTTGCTGCTTCAAGCCTCACAATCGCAACTTGTACACACTGTCAGCTATTCTATTATGGCAATCTTATCACCCAAACACATTGCAATACATTAATTGACACGCTTTCTTTCTCAAGTGGTACATAAATGGAGCCAACAGCACTTAACTGGCAGGGACAGACATAGCTACATGTGCTTAACTCCCATAGAGGAGACAATGGTTACCATCATTGGAACAGCCATGACAGAGGCCATGGCCAATGGCTAAGCTAAAATTATTGAAGTTGACAGTATTCTCACACCTAATCATTCTCTTCCTCCCCCTCACATTGTATATCTTAGCCCTCATCCCACAAACTCTTCTGACTTATAAGCTGTAGGTTTTGTAAGCATCTCTTGCTTTCCCCTCCTCTCATTACCACCCTTGTGCCTTTCAGTTACACAAGAACTGCAAACTGTCCAGGCAGTGGTGGAACAGTAAGAGGTGGAAGAGCAAGAAGACACTGAAGAAGAAACACAGTCATCCACTCACACACTTGGATCCACCAGTTTCCCAACTGTCCAATTACCCGACCTGCTCTCTTTTTGCCTCCCCATCAATACTGCAGCCATAAAATCTGACAATGTGAAAGGAGCAATTTGGCCCATCATGTCTAGGTTGGGTCTTTGAAAAAGCTGGTCCCATAAAGCAGCCTCTTTCTCCATAACCCTGCAAGTTAGATTGTTCAAGTCCATATCCAATTGCCTTTTGAAAGTTCCTATGGAATCTGATTCTACCATTCCTTCAACAGGTGCATTCAATCTTTGCCCATCCCCTGTTTGCGTGTGGGGTGGGGGGCAAGATCTCATTTAAAATCTATGCCTTCTAACTACTGATTCACTGTGGGAGAAAATATATTCACACTGCTTGCTCTATTAAAACCCTCATAGTTTTGAATACCTCTATTAGGTCTCCCCTTAATTTTCTCTGCTCTAAGGGTGACAACAGCAACAACAATTTGTATTTATATAGCACTGATATCATAGTAAAATGCTTTTTTCATGGGATGTGAGCCTCACTGGTCTCCTATAAGGCTGGCATTTGTTGCCCATCCCTAATTGCCCTTGAGCAATGTTGCTTGCCAGGCCATTTCAGAGCCTACCACATTGTCATGTGTATGCCAAACCAGGTAAGGAGAACAGATTTTTTTTTCCCTGAATGGCATTTGTGAACCAAATGATAGCTTCATGGTCACCATTACTGGGACCAGCTTTCCAGATTATATTAATTGATGGAATTTGAACCTGTAACCCCAGAGCGTTAGCCTGGGCTACTAAGCCAGTAACATTATCACTATGCCACACTCTCCCCTGCAAGCTCTAAGACACTTTACAGGAGTGCTATCAAACCAAATTTGATACGAGCCAACTGAGGAGATATGATGGCAGATGACAAAAAGTATGTTTAAAGAGATGGGTTTGAAGGAGCATCTGAAAGGAGGAAGAGAGGTGCAGAGTTTGAGGGTTAAAACTCCATAGCTTAGGCTCTTGGCAGTTGAAAGCATGGCTGTTAATGGGATGGAGCAATTTTAAAATTGGGAATGAGCAAGAGGCCTGAATTGGATGAGTGCAGATATCACAGAGGATTGTAGGGATGGACATTGCAGAGTTGGGGAGGGGTGAGGTCATGGAGGAATTTATAAATAAGGAGAAGTATTTTAAAAAAGAGGCATTGGTTAACTGGGTGCCAATGTAGGGTGATCAGGAATTTATGCAAGTTAGGACACCAGCAGGAGAGTTTTGGATGAATTCAAGAATAATCAAAGTTTCTCCAATCTCTCTACATTAAAAACGATCCCTCATTCTTACTAAACCCACTCAGCCCCATACAAACTGATGCTGAAAGTACAATATAGGATACACAAAGGAGGATCATTGTACTGTTTGCAAGGCAACCTGGTAGAACTGGTTATGACAATGTATATCATTTGCAGTATAAAAGTAACTGGCACGAAGTCCCAAGATAAAGGCAAGTCTTTTGTTAAAAATGAAAAGAAGTTCTGAAAGCTGATGTGGTGCATTTCCAATAAGCCTGGGGGTAGTGCTATTAATATTTCAGTAATGGAAAGTTCTTAGTGCACAACATAGAATGCACTATGTCTGTGAGTTTCTACATGTGACAAGTGAAACTTTCCATTCTGCATTTTATAACAATTTTCAGTAGCTGGAACCTTTAGTCTTTTCATTTGTATTAAATGCAGATTTCAAAGAACGCAAAAGAGGAAAATCCTGCAAGAACTATATCATTGTTCAAGTAGGAAGGTGTGGTCTTTATAAAATGTTCTGAATTCAAATATTGTTCAAGATCAGCAGGACCCCAAAAATATGTTGCTGTTCTGGCTGAACTTAAATGGGAATCTGCCAGAATGACTCTGCCTTCACAAAGTCTGTGCAGTAGTCATCTTGCTAGTGCTGTTGTGGAGGATATGTTTGCAATGAGCAGATAGCTGAGAACAAGATTAACTAGGTTACTTCTGTGCATTGATTCCTTTTCCATCTGACACAGAGCCAAACTGACAACTTTGCCTTTCGGGACTTGAATAGCTTAATCAGTGATGGTATTATTGAGCCATCTTGGTTGTGGACCGTGAAGCTCCTGCCCAAGTTGTGTGCTGTGTTCTTGAGGTCTCTGTGCTTTAAATGGAGCACTACATGGAGGCGTACTGATTTGTCAGTTAAGAGGTGAGAGTAATTACGATTTCGTTAGATGGGAAAAGCTATGAATTTCTAGATTTCTCATTCATAGTGAGTCATACCTCCATGTGGTCCCAGGTAATTGAGTTTTAATTTATAACTTTCAATTATATTATTAACATCAATTGGAATTTTTAATTGACCTTTTATTGGCTAAATGACTGTTGCACAGAAAATAAATTGGTATGGTGGTGGTTTGTGGAGACTATGGTCCCTGAAAGGAGCGATGGACACATTTTAGAGAAGCAAATGCACAGTCCTTTAAGGCTGAGTCTGGATTATACATGACCTGGCTGAAAGATGTCACTGTCTTTTTAATATATCTTCAAACAATAAGGGATACAAAACGTTTTAAATATTTTCCATGTTCCAGCAGTGAGGAACCTAGTCCACCTTGTTTATAAATCCTTTTTCACTTAGGCTTATGAGGAGGATTTTATAATTTCATCTAAAAAGTCTGCAAGGATTCTTGTGATTGTGACTAAGGAGCAGGAAGAATTTTATCTTTAAAGGGTTGATAACCAGAGTCCAGATGTAGACAACCCTTGTGATCCCGAAATCTATGGCAATCTTATGGTCTATTATTTGAGACATAAATTGACATTGAACAATGGTTGTAAATCAGTTTTTAAAGGGAATAATATGGATTTTTGTGGTAAGACATATGATGAATGTATTAGAATCCCTCCCAAAGACAATAGGAGAAATGACAGTTGAAGTGCCGTCAGAATTTATTGCCTTATCGATCAATTAATGTGCACCACTTGCAGGCAGATTTTTAATGCAGTTAGTAATTTTAGGTGACATTTTAAAACCAAACATTTCATGAAGCTGTAACAAATTGGGAAGGAACAGGTGGGCCTGTCATGCCCTAGTGTGTCATTATGCTAAGTGTAAAGGGAAGAAACAACTTGCAGAATCATGGTTTGCAAGTGGAGTGAAGCTTAAGATGCAACAAAATCTTGGTCAATGTGAAAAGACATCACATGTTGACTTATCTAATGTTAAAAGAATCTTCCCCAACAGAAAGCTAAAGGGAAGAAATCCGAATGGTTAGAGAATGAGATGAAACTCCTCAAGTTGGGGACTAAGTACCAGGATTGCCACAACAGCAATGTTTTAACATCTAAAACCCATAAGCAAATTTCGGATAAGAGGAGAACTGCTGAAATCATAAGTTGAAGGTTTTAGGGCAGCGAGCACTAATTTAACATCTGTGTGCAGATCCATGATGTAGGATGTGAATTAACTAAAACATCTAACCCCGAGGTAAAAATCAGGATAACCTCCAGCCCTGGCATAAGTGGAAATAATAGTTTGAGACTATCAATAAGAACCATCTGCACAATAGCAATGATCACAGAAGCAGAGCAGATGATACATCTGAATGATCAAAACAGTAAATTACATGGTTTTAAATTAATTGAAGAAATTGCAGAGATTTTTAATTACAAAGAAGAAGAAATCTAAGCACAATTTTAATAAAAGGGGCATTTTAAAATTTTTTAAATAAACCATTTAATGACCATTTTAAAATTATGTTGCACATAAAAGATTTGCAGAGAAAGTCTGATTATAAGAGAACACAGATTCCTTTTAGAGCAGACAGGAAAAAAAGTGGCTAGGAAAATAATGGGCAGTACAGATTCATTTAAATGCTCATTGGAGATGGATACATTAGAATTGTATTTAAAAATAAATTATCCAGTTATAATAATAAGGCTGATATTGTCATTTGCAGCATGTGCTAAGAAGGTTTGCAACAACAAGCTTCTGGAGGCAATGAGCAAATCAGGAATTAATGAGGCCTTGGGGGATTTTAAGAAGAAAACTGTCCCTCATCTGGATGCTTGATGGTCAAGGACATTTTAAGCATGATTGGTACCAATTCATCTACCTTTCTAAGGCTCTTTACATTATTGATTAACAGTCAAGTAATTCCAGATGCACTTAAGAAAAGTGACACTGTATTGATCCCTAAAACAGAAGATTCCGATTTATTGGGAAACATTGATAACCGGACACCAATAAAGCTTGGATCAATACTATTTAATTTTTGAATAAAACACCGATAAAAAGATTAGCTAGTGCTGAAAACTTAATCCCAGGCAAAAAGTGTTTTTATTGGAATAACACCTGAATGCAATAACACCCAATGCAATGAGGATGTAGATATTCTTCAAAATTATCTAAAAGGTGCAAAGAAGAATAAAATATGACTGGACAAGTCAGATCCCAGGGTGGAACCCAGCTTGATAGATCCTAACTTTTATTTTTTGTTTAGAAACAGAACAGAGTCACAGGAATCAGCTGATGAACTTATAACAAAAGAATAAAACATTTATTAAACAAGAAAATGTGAACTATGTTACAATGCTCCTTCACCCACAACTATACCTTTACAGATATTTACAGGTTTGCAAGGGTTACACAAAAGCTATTTTATACTCTAATGTTCACAGTAAGTACACAGCCTATGTAAACCAATAGGCGACCTGCCTATTGCCAGACACACCATACTCTGAAACCAAGTAACAGATGTCACCCCAACAGATGCTTTGGCTCTCTCATCAACTCCCTGCAGGCGCTTGTCACACCATGAGCCAACCGGCCTCACTGAACTCCATCTTTCACATGAGGGTTTCCGATCTCCACTCTCGAGGCTTTCTCAGACACCTTCCACAAGGGTCCACCTCCAGGGTTTCGAACACTCCTTCCAATGTTCCTCTCCCCTGGATCACCACATGCATTCAAACTTCCTCCCATGTACTCTCTCTTAAATGCTCAGCCGTGCCAACTGAACATCACTGCTTCACAAGCTCAGAGTAAAAAGTTACAGACCTTCGGCTGTCTCCTTGGATCTTCTGGCTTCTCAATAGCATATTTTGCTTTAAGCCTGCGCCCTGCAGCTTTTTCCCTTTAAGCTTGGAGCCTTTCTCTGCTCCTCACTGTTAACGTCACTCAACAAGACCTTCTCCAGATTCCTGTTCTTTTCCTTTGACTAGAAGGTCTTCTTGGGAACCCCCCTTCTTCTGTTCTTTGGGGAAATCAGCTTCCTGCAGCTCCCTCCTGCCCAGCTTCTTCTAGCTCCTGTTTCCAACTTTAGTTTGGGACCTGATATCTGTCCCTTTCCTATGCTGCTTTGGCTGGCAACTGCTTTTAACCTTAGAGCATAATCACCAACTGAGTTCAAAGTGCTTTTGGTTTCTCTATCCCTGTGTGGGCCTCCTGTTGCTAGGCAACAATCCAGTTTTTTCCTACCTTATGTTTGTTTTAACTCCCCTTCAAGAGTTGTGAAACCCAATTAAAATGCAGGCATCTTTTAAAGTGAAACTAAAACTCAAGTTCCCCCCTTTCTTAACTCACAAATACAGAAAAACAGATCAGACTTAAACTTAAGGCTCAAACTCATCCCTAACACCCACAAACACAAGTATAACTTAATTAAACAACCTCTAGCCCTAACAATATTTGTAGATCTCACAAAAGCCTTTGACTCTGTAGCTCTGTAGCATCTGTTCTTATTGGTTTATTATTTGATACGTCCCCTATTTGGGGGCCAAATATTAAACAGATTTTTGGGACAGGGAGATCCAACAGGGGATTGCTCCTTCCAGAAACAGAGAGTAGGAATAAATGGGTCTTTTTCAGAATGGCAGGCGGTAACTAGTGGGGTACCACAGGGATCAGTGCTTCAGCCCCAGCTATTCACAATATATATCAATGATTTGGATAAGGCAACCAAATGTAATTTCTAAGTTTGCTGACAAAGCTAGGTAGGAATGGAGAGGAGGATGTTAAGAAGCTTCAAGGCGATTTAGACAAATTGAATGATCTTTAAAAATTCATTCACGGGATGTGGGTTTCACTGGCTGGGCCAGCATTTATTGTCCATCCCTAGTTGGCCGAGAGAAGATGGTGGTGAACTGGCTTCTTGAACCGCGGCAGTCCATGTGGTATAGGTGCACCCACAGTGCTGTTAGGGAGGAAGTTCCAGGATTTTGACCCAGTGACAGTGAAGGAACGGCGATATACTTAAAAGTCAGGATGGTGAGTTACTTGGAGGGAAACCTCCAGGTGGTGGTGTTCCCATCTATCTGCTACGCTTGTCGTTCTAGGTGGTAGTTGTCGTGGGTGCTGTCTAAGGAGCCTTGGTGAATTCCAGTAGTGCATCTTGTAGATGGTACACACTGCTGTTACTGTGTGTCGGTGGTGGAGGGAGTGAATGTTTGTGGATGTGGTGCCAGTCAAGCGGGCTGCTTTGTCCTGGATAGTGTCAAGCTTCTTGAGTGTTGTGGGAGCTGCATTCATCCAGGCAAGCGGGGAGTATTCCATCACGCTCCTGACTTTTGCCTTGTAGATGGTGGACAGGCTTTGGGGAGTCAGGAGTTGAGTTACTCGTCATACGATTCCTAGCCTCTGACCTGCTCTTGTAGCCATAGTATTTACATGGCTAGTCCTGTTCAGTTTCTGGTCAATGGTAACCCCCATGATATTGATAGTGGGGGTTTCAGTGATGGTAGTACCATTAAATGTCAAGGGTGTTGGTTGGATTCTCTCTTGTTGGAGATGGTCTTTGCCTGACACTTGTGTGGCGCGAATGTTACTTGCCACTTGTCAGCCAAAGCCTGGGTATTGTCCAGGTCTTGCTGCATTTGGACAAGGACTGCTTCAGTACCTAAGGAGTTGCAAAATGGTGCTGAACATCCTACAATCATCAGCGAACATCCCCACTTCTGACCTTATGATGGAAAGGAGGTCATTGATGAAGCCGCTGAAGATGGTTGGGCCGAGGACACTACCCTGAGGAATTCCTGCAGTGATGTCCTGGAGCTGAATTGACTAACCTCCAATAACCACAACCATCTTCCTTTGTGCTAGACATGACTTCAACCAGCGGAGAGATTTCCCCCTGATCCCCTTTGACTCCAGTTTTGCTAGGGCGCCTTGATGCCACACTCAATCAAATGCTGCCTTGATGTCAAAGGCAGTCACTCTCACCTCACCTGAGGAGTTCAGCTCTTTTGTCCATGTTTGAACCAAGGCTGTAATGAGGTCAGGAGCTGAGTCGCCCTCGCGGAACCCAAACTGGGCATCAGTGAGCAGGTTATTGCTAAGCAAGTGCCTCTTGATAGCACTATTGATGACCCCTTCCATTACTTTACTGATGACTGAGAGTAGACTGATGGGGCAGTAATTGGCCAGGTTGGATTTGTCCTGCTTTTTGTGTACAGGATATACCTGGGCAATTTTCCACATAGCCAGGTAGATGCCAGTGTTGTAGCTGTATTGGAACATCTTGTCTACGTGCGCAGCAAGTTCTGGAGCACAAGTCTTCAGTATTATTACCGGAATATTGTCAGATCCCATAGCCTTTGCAGTATCCAGTGCCCTCAGCCATTTCTTGATATCACATGGAGTGAATCGAATTAGCTGAAGACTGGCATCTGTGATGCTGGGGACCTCCGGAAGAGGCCGAGATGGATCTTCTGGCTGAAGATTGTTGGGAATGCTTCAGCCTTATCTTTTGCACTGCTGTGCTGGGCTCCTCCATCATTGAGGATGGAGATATTTGTGGAGCCTCCTCCTCCAGTGAGTTGTTTAATTGTCCACCACCATTCACGACACGATGTGGCAGGACTGCAGAGCTTAGATCTGATCTGGTGGTTGTGGATCGCTTAGCTCTCCAACACTTGCTGCTCATACTGTTTGGCACATAAGTAGTCCTATGTTATAGCTTCACCAGGCTGACACCTCATTTTTAGGTATGACTGGTGCTGGTCCTGGCATGACCTCCTGCACTCTTCATTGAACCAGAGTTGGTCTCCTGGCTTGTTGGTAATGGTAGAGTGGGGAATATGTTGGACCATGCGGCTACAGATTGTGTTCGAGTACAATTCTGTTGCTGCTGATGGCCCACAGTGCCTCATGGATGCCCAGTCTTGAGTTGTTAGATCTGTTCGAAATCTATCCCATTTCGCACACTGGTAGTGCCACTCTATGATGGTAGAGTGGTAGAGTGGGAAAATACAGTATATTGTGGATAAGTGTGAAGTTATACATTTTGGCAGGAAAAACAGAATGGCAGAGCATTATTTAAACTGCGATAGATTGGGAAATGTTGATGTACAAAGGGACCTGGGTGTCCTTGTACACTAATCACTGAAAGCAAGCATGCAGGTGCAGCAAGCAGTTAAGAAGGCAAATGGTATGTTGGCCTTCATTGTGAGAGGACTTGAGTACAGGAGCAAGGATATCTTACTGCAGCAGTACAGAGCCTTGGTGAGACCACACCTGGAGTATTGTGTGCAGTTTTGGTCTCCTTACCTAAGAAAGGATGTGCATAGCAACAGGGAGTGTAGCGAAACTTAACCAGACTGATTCCTGGGATGGAAGAATTGTCATATGAGGAGAGATTGGGCTGACGAGGTCTGTATTCACTGGAGTTTAGAAGAATGAGTGGGAATCTCATTGAAATTAAAACAATTCTGACAGGGATGGACAGACTGGATGTGGGGATGATAGTTCCTTTGGCTGGGAGGGGTCTAGAACAAGGGGTCATAATCTCAGGATACGGGGTAGACCATTTAGGACTGAGATGAGGAGAAACCTCTCCACTCAGAGGGTGGTAAATCTGTGGAATTCTCTTCCAGAAAAGCTGTGGAGGCCAAGTCACTGAATGTGTTTAAGAAGGAAATAGATAGATTTCTGGACTCCAAAGGCATCAAGGGGTATGGGGAGAGAGCGGGAGTATGGCGTTGAGATAGAGGATCGGCCATGATTATACTGAATAGCAGAGCAGGCTCGAAGGGCTGAGTGATCTACTCCTGCTCCTATTTTCTATGTTTCTATGGTCATAAGTTATATTTAAAGGCCTTAACAGAATAGGCCTGAATAAAAATGTTATCAAATTTTATCAACAAATTATATATACAGGAACAACCACAGATATTGAAGGTAGTAAAGGGAGGGCAGTCTCCATAACAATTAACAAAGATGTCAAACTGGAGGACTCTTTATCACCCCCTTTTAATACCACAATGGATCATCTCCATTCTGTGTTTGAAGAAAGTGATCCAGTTAGAGAATGTGGCAAGATCTCTGAAGTGGACATTGCTAGCCTTTGCTGATGACATGCTTCTTATAAGTGACTCCCATGGAGGCATAATCCATAATCTGTCTAAGAAACCTATCGCAAGAGAACTGGGGTTGAGATATATTTGAAGAAGACAATGGGTTTCCATATGACAACTGAAAACAAAATCTTTCTTTATGATGTAGCAAAAAACTGGATCCACAACAATGCCAAACTTGATTAGATGACCCCTTGCAATTTTGAGAAATACTGTAGTATAAGGGCGTTTGACATAGCATGGGTTAATGTGGGACTGGAGAACAGTACCGGCCACAGTGTGATGTAAAGAGTCACACAACAATGAACCTGAGTATACAGAGACCTGTGTAGAAGTAAGCATGGAGTTAGCTCATAGTCATAGTCTACCTTTTATCTACGTAAATAGTTATGTGTTACCAATGAACACTACCGTTCAACCTTACAAGACTCTAAACATCTTAGTGAGACCTACTGAACAAACCCTTACAACACGGTGGCAGCTCATGAATGAACCCAGAACTGAAGAAGCTGGTGAAGGACACCAGTGTCTGAAAAACTAAAGGAATAGCATCCTGATCTGACTGAAGTGCACCTGAACCGAAGACATGAACATACGAACAGCATATGAACAAGGAGCTGGAATAGGCCATTCGGCCCCCTCGAGCTTGCTCTGCCGTTTAAGAAGATCATGAATGATCTGATTGTAACCTCAAATCTGCACCCTGCCTAGCCCCCGATAACTTATCACCCCCTTTCTTACCAAGAATCTATCTACCTTTGCTTGAAAAATATTCAAAGATTCTGGTTCCATCACCTTTGCAGGAAGAGAGTTCCAAAGACCCACAACTCTCTGAGAGAAAAAATTTCACCTCACCCCTGTTTTAAATGGGTGACCACTTATTTTTAAACAGTGACCCTCTACCTCTGGATTCACCATAAGAGAAAACATCCTCTTTACATCCACCCTGTCAAGACCCCTCAGGATCTTATATGTTTAAATCAAGTCCCCTCTTACTCTTCTAAACTCCAGCAGATACAAGCCTAGTCTGTCCAACCTTTCCTCATAAGACAACCCACCCATTCCTGGTATTAGTCTGACAAAGCTTCTCTGAACTGTTTCTAACACATTTACATCCTTTCTTAAATAGGGTGACCAATATTGTACACAGTAGTCCAGATGTGGTCTCCTAAGTGCTCTGTAAAGCTGAAGCATAACCTCTCTACTTTTGTATTCGATTCCCCTTGCAATAAATGATAACATTCTATTAGCTTTCCTAATTACTTGCTGTACCGGCATATTAGCCTTTTGCGATTCATGCAATAAGACACCCAGACCTGGAGATTGCTTAAAAAGAAGCTCCATTGCAGATGTGGAAGCTGAAGAGCAGGAGAAAAATCCACTGTGCGACGAAAGGACTCCACCAGAGCAGGCGGAGGTCAATTGTGATTCCCCATCAATTGCAGAAAAAAAGAACCTAGCAAGGGTGAGCAAATATTCAGTTCTAAGGCTGAACAAGCCTTTAAATGTATTCAGGCTATTAATCAGTCAGAGCAGTCTATTTTGTTAACCACTGCGGCCAGCCCAGGTTCAGCGATGGCACCTTAACACATGGTGGCCGAGTTCCGCTGAAAAGAAAAGAGAGTTTTAAAACCTCAACCACAGTGGTGAAATCACCTCTTAATCGCCCTAACATACTCCGAAAACATTCTAAAGGGGCCAAATCTTTGATTAAAAAATTCACTGCAAGAAATCGATCCCTTTGAAGTTGGGTCCTCGATCACTGCAGGAGGCCGCCAAAACCCGACAAGTGTGAGAAGATAACAGTTACTGCAGCGCCATCCTTAAAAGTGAAACAGCATTTGAAGCTGTGCTCCCATGAGCTGAAAAGCAACATAGATAATAAATCAACCCTACCAGACCATTTTGGGCTGAGACTAGCGGCAGAATTCAGGGCTTTGATGACAAAGATTTTCAAGACACGTGATAGCTTCAGGATATGAAGACAGAGGCTGAACAAATGAATACACTACTGTACTCAATAGGTCCAATAACGTGCATGATTTTAAAATATTTTTACCTAGTTTTGGTAGCTTAGTTTATTGATTTTATTTAGTTTTAGGCTTTTAATTATTAACCATCTTATAATTAATAAAGTGGTTTTTAAAATGTAACCTTAATAATAGCCATTTTTTAAATACTGACCCCAACACAACAGCTGATAATAGGATTGACCTATGATAGCTGATAATGAACGGTCCTTCATCTATGATCCTTTCTTTGTCGGGTGTGCAGCTATGTTTGGTGGTATTCATCGGTTCCCCATAAAGTCTCTGACCTGCTGCTGTTATTACCCTTTTCTTTAATTAACTGTGCCAATCTTTTGCTGGATTTGACAACCATGGTAAAATTCAAAAGTGCACTCAGTTAAGTGCTTCTATTAATAGATTAACTTTTGTTAGGAGAGTCTGCCGAGCTCCAGTAGCTGTGGTCATCTTTCATGTTCTCAGCAATCTCGGTGAGTCATGCCTCCCTGTGGTTCCTCTGGTGCCAACGAAAGCTCGGCCAAACGACTTCATAAGAACATGAGATGGAGACTGACCATCCTTGCAGGTTGGGGAAGTATATACTAAAGAAAATTGTGTGGCTAATTTTAATAGGCCAATCCTATCCAGATGGGGCAAGTCCTGGAAAAACAATGTCCCCACAACTGGACCAGATATCGTGGCTCATGGTGCAAATTGCACTTGCTGCACCTTGCCTGAAGGATTAGTGAATATGCAATCTCCCACACTGAGCAACGAAGAGGACCTGTGAAAGCAAACTACCTACCCAACTGGCAACGGATCACAGCAGTCAGAGGCAACATTAGCGAGTCACTAGGGGTGGAATTTTCCGTGCCCACTGACTTCGGGCGTGTTCGGTGACATGAGTGGACAATATGGCAAGAAGGCCAAAAATCGATTTCACAATGTCGTGAAACCAGTCTGTGATCGTCTGCTCTGCGTGTTAATGGCGGGCCGCGTTTCCCGCCGTCGGACATCAGGAACTCCATTGTAATAAATCTGCATATCATTATAAGGATAGCCTGCTGACATCAACCCCCCCAATGCTGGATCATCCGAGCACGTCGGCGTGCAATCATGCCAACATGTTTCACAACAGCATATAAAAGGCGTGCACTTGGCAGGCTGCTCTTTGAGGGAATTCAGAGGTGAGTGCACAGTAACATTGTGCAGTGCTCGCACGGGTCGCCTGTTGGGCTTCAAGGTTGAGGCGCGTTGGAGGGGAGGAGGCAAGGGCTGCCCTGCGGTTGAAGGTAGTGCATAAGCATGTGCGGGGTCAGGGGGTGGGAAGCAACCACGCATTAGGGAAACCTTGTATAAAGTGAACATCCCTCTGCAGCTGCGACAGTTCTGATGCAAGCACATTGATGTGCGTGGAGTTGGGCCTCCAGCTTATCTGCCCACTCAAGCAACACAGGGGCATGAAAATGCCACCAAGTGCTCCAGAGCTGTTCGTCCCTTGGGCACAGACTGCAAACTAATGAGTATTTTAGTGGACTGCAGAACAGTTGAACGACTGGGCACATTGTACAATCTCCCTGCTAAAGCTGGCCCTGGAACAGCCACTGGTGGAGGCGCTCACAGACCTTTGCAATGTCAACATCCCAGTTTGGACCAGTCTCCTCCATGGTTTAAGCTAACAGGGCAGCCTTGCAGTGCAGGTTAGGAGAATGCCTGCACCTGAGCTGAGAGCACAGCATGCAGTCCAGGTGGAGTGGGTGGAGATGGGTGGGGTTTTGGGCAGCCATGCAGCGCACTAAACTCTAGCCATCCAAGTGGTGGCCAGCACTATCTGGGATGCATTAAGGGGCCTTCAGACTTAAACATGAGAGGTTCTTAGTACACTCATGCTAACCACGCATCTCTCTCTTTCAACCTGCAGGAGTGCATCAGGAGCATGGAGCCTGATGAACTAGCTGTATGCCTCGTGGCGGACAGAGAGTGAAGATGACGGAGAAGAGACTGACGGAGGTGTCTGGCTGCGCAGAGGGAGGAGCACCACCCTCAGTAAGAAGTGGTGCCTGGGGCTTCCACGTACACCGCTGAAGAGCCACAGCGAGCCGTCGATAGTCAGCAGCTAGCTAGTCCCAGTGCCTATAGACGCCGCCTTTCATTCCTGCAGATGACTGAGAACCAGTGTCGCCAAAGGCTGTGCATATCTAGGAAATTGGTCAGTCACATCTGCCAGCAGCTGCAGTATTTGGTGCCACGGGGACATGGAGGGCATCCACTGCCAGAGGCTGTGAACGTGACTGCGGCTCTCAATTTCTATGCCAGTGGCTCCTTTCAGGGCTCCACAGGTGACCTCTGTGGGATCTCACAAGCTTCCACCCACAAATGCATCCATGAGGTCACGGATGCCACCTTCGCAAGGGCACACAACTTTGTGTATTTCTCCCGGGACCAGGGAAGCCAGGATGCAAGAGCGATTGGATATACTTAGATCTCGGGTTTCCCACAGGTGCAGGGTGCCATTGACTGCACTCATGTGACGCTCAGATCTCAGTCACAACAAGTGGTTAACTATTTCACCCGCAAGGGATTCCATTCGCTGAATGTGCAGCTGGTGTGCGACCACCACAAATGCTTCCTGCAGGTCTGCATATGGTTTCCAGGGAATGTGCATGACTCTTACATTCTCAGTCAGTCACAACTCCACGATGTCTTCCAGGGTCCACAGAGGCTGCAGAGATGGCTCCTTGGGGACAAGGGCTACCAACAGAGGACAGCTGATGACACCCGTGCAGCGGCCTCAGACTGCAGCAGAATGAAGGTATAACAAGGATCATGCTGCAACTTGGTGGACAAACCACCTGGATGCTGAAAATGACATTCCAGTTCCTGGACAGGTCTGGTGGAGCCCTGCAATACAGTCCACAGAGGGTGTCATGCATTGTCGTCGTCTGCTGCACCCTTTACAGCCTGGCATGGGGAGAGGAGCTGGCTGAGGAGGAACTAGAGGTCTTTTCTGATGAGGAGGACGTCTTCGGGGATGAGGGTGAGGAAGTCTTCGAATGCGACCATGACAGTGATGAGGCCCTCGCACTGGCCAGACGAAGCATGCACGCTCTGGAGACCCTCATAGCTGCTAGGATGATGATGACATGCAGTGAGGAGACACCATAGATCCTCACATTGCATCTGTGAATCTTTGACTCCAGTCTGGTTTATGGCAATGCGCATACCCTATGTGATAAGGATCCTGTCATGGAGATGCAGCGGAGGCCCTAATAGTCACTTGATTGCAGTAGGATGATGACAACATGCAGTGAGGACACTCCAGAGATCTTCACATAGCCTCTGAGAATGTCTTCCCCTGTTTGGCTGAGGGCAGCTCGCTTGTGCTCTGTGATCAGGGTCATATCATAGAGATGCAGCCATGAAACTTTAAAAACACCTGATCCTTTGTCAGCCTTCAGCGCTTGACCCCTTCAGGAGCACAGCATCAATAATCACAGATGCTAACGATATGGGGGCTGCCCCACCTTAAAGGTGCTGAGAGCACACAGAGAGAATGTTGGAACTCTGTGACACCTGCCCACTACATTCTGGAAGCAATGACAAGCACCATCGAGGTGGAAACATCAGTAACGTGTCCAGGGAGTGTGAGGCCAGACCATCACTTTGGTTTGAAGGCTGCATGAAGCACCGGGAAGAGGCCCTGGACTGAGACACCTGCCTTTATCTTCTGCAGGAACCAAAGTTTCACATCTGAGTGACATGAACACTGCTCATCAGAACAAGGAGCCATAGGCAGGGAGACATTCTTGAGAGTTTATTTACAATAGTGAACATAATGTACAAGTGATTAACACCCATGCCCAGGCTGTGAAACTGCATCTTCTTAACTTTCCTAACCTTACCACTACGTCTTGGTGGTCCCCAGACATCCGCAGCGGAGGTGGAGGAAGCCTGCTGACTGTGACGCCCTGTCTGTGATGACTTTGGCGGGTGTCCTCTGGAGGGCAGAGACCTGGAGGGCGCCGGCCTGCTTTTAGGGCCCTGTTGCGTGACAGTGGCACCCTCCTCGGCCTGTGGAGCTGGAGCTGTTGAGGTCACAGGAAGAGAGGATTCAGATGGGCCGGGCACTCCTGGAGTCAACTAGGTGGGTGGCCCCTGGTATGCACCTGCTGATCCTCCTCCCTATGGGTTCACAAGAGCCTCTGGCTGACCCCTTGAGGAGAAGGGGAAGCAGGAGTGAGATCGAGCTGCCCCATATCTCTCAGGCATATACACAGTTGGAGGCCAACTATGGTGCCCGCCATTCTACCAGTGTTGACCTTGGTGCGTTGCAATGCCAGCATTATCGCCTCAGCCTGAAAACGGATGGACTTCTCCATCGTGTCTTGCAATCTGAGGTGTGCAGTGGACATCCCTTCCTGATGTTCCAGAGCTTGCCTTTGCAGCTCCAGCAACTGAGGTATGGCTGAGTCCAGAGGCTCCTCATTTGACTCAGACTCAGCAGTTTTCTGGCCTCCAGCAGTCCTCCGAGTGCCGGGCATCTGGGAAGTCCCTGCCTCCGCCTGCTGTGGATCAGACAGTGTGATGTGCTCAACCGATTGTGATCCCGAGGCCACGCTCAAGCTAGGTCCCACCGAGGTGCATGTCTCTGTGCTGGTGGAGGGTGTGGGTGAACGTTGTGACAGGACTTCAATGAGGGTGCCTCCAGCTTCCTCTTTAGAGGTTTCCTCAGGGCTTGATTGGAGGCCCTGGGTCATGGACTCTGTCGACTATTTGGCAGATGTGCCTGTGAAAGCAAGGAAACATAATTAGTGCATAGCAGGGGACTGCGGAACAGGGGAAGTGACCCACAACTTGGTTGTCTGATAGATGTTGCACTGCTGGATCCTCACTTGATAAAGCAGCGCCGACCTCACCGTCAGCACAGGATAGGTCCAGATCCTTGCCGGCTAGCTGAATGGCTCTGTTTTCAAAGTCCATGAGGACCTTGATTTCAGGCATTCTGCCATCGGTCTGTGACCTCTCCCTCTTGTTGTGTGCCAGCTTGTTCTGCATAAATAGAGATGGAGAGATTGTAAGCAGGACCCCTGCCAGGCCAGATGATATGTATGCCTGGCATGTGTGCATGGTGAGTGGTCCCATGGATAGGATAAGGACAATGAATTGTGTATGAGAGAGTGAATGGTAATGTCCCTTGAACTGACAGTGAGTGAAGTCTGTGTGGGTGTGTGATGGGTTTGTGAGTGTGTGAGTTAAGAGTGATGAGAAGAGTGACTTAAAAAGTGATGGAACTGAGGAGATCATTCACCCTTGTTCAGCACTGGATGGCTGCCCTCTTTTGCAGGGCATTGGCATTGACCAGCGCTACCACTGCCTTCCAAGCCCGATCGGTGATGTTGCTGCCCACCCTGCGGCCTGAGTGGGGATAGAGGTCTACATGGTGCTCTTCCATGGTGTCGAAAAGGCACTCTACGGATGCATCATTAAACCTGGGGCCTGCAGTCTTTTTGCCTTTTGGGACCATTTCTTCCGTGCAGCAGTCCTGGGCTTTAAGCACTGAGAGATGTGCGTGTGGCTGCGCTTTAAATATGATGCCCGGCATGCTGAAGCGGTGAGTTGATGGTGCGGCAGGCAAATGAGAGAAACGGAGTGTTTCCTGGGAATGCATAATTAAAGTGGCAGGTTTGGGACAATACGACGTGAGAAGCCACCATTGCGGCCAGTGGGTAAAGCATTGTTTTTCCCAACTGTTACTGCACTTAGTGCAAACCTGGGATGATTCTGCCCTAGGTGATGATCCACATGAAATAGAGATGGAAGATGTGAGTCCTTAGAGTTCAAAAGCATCAAATCATCAGTCATCCAAATATAGATACTTTATAATGAAAACGAGAAGAAAACAGCAGGAATGGAAAATGTAATTGGTAAAGACAAAAATTCAATGGACATTGAGATAGTTAGAGATAGCTACTATGGAGTGGTCACAGTTGAACCCAAACGTTGTAGGGACCACCTTGCTGAAGTAGACCATTTAGGACTGAGATGAGGAGAAATTTCTTCACTCAAAGGTTTGTGAAGGTATTCTCTATGCCAGAGGGTTGTCGATGCTCTCCATCATTGATTGTATTTTAGGCTGAGTTAGACAGATTTTTGGCCTCTCAGGGAATCAGGGATATGGTGAGCGAGCGGAAAATTGGAGTTGAAGCTCAAGATCAGCCAAGATCATATTGAATGGTGGAGCAGGCTCAATGGGCCTTAAGGTTTATTTCTGCTCCTTTCTCTTGTGTTCTTGTGTGATCACAATCCACTCTCCAACCGATGGTCTATTTTACATACCATAAGTACAAAGAGGTATATCAAAATGTTAGACTGTTCAGATTGCAACTGAATAAAAAGAGCCAGATTAAATTATTTAAAACTGTCTGCATCAGATGTAACAAGAGGGATGAATACCATTTGATTGCTTGTCACATACAAAGGCTTCCTGTACAGAAAGACGCCTTTCCCTGTGAAAAGTGCAAACAAAACTTCATTAGAAAAGGGAGCTCTGCCAGCATGAGAGACATTTGTGTTGCACTTAGAAGCTGCCTGGTCGGAAGATGAATTAATGTTCCCAAAAGAATTAGAGCAACAGTTCAAAGGTTGCAGCCACATTAAGAGATAATTAGTGGCATTCTGAAGTCAAAGACCAGTAAGCAGATTTCTGACAAATGCTGTCTCCCTTAGCAAGCAGCAGCAGTAGAAACTGCAGTGGAAGATCAAGAGGCACCAAATAACCCCACGGGTGTGGGTAATGGCTCAAAGCCCCAGACACAGAGGAACTATTAGAGGCCAACCAAACATACAGCTCACACTAAAGCCAGGCTACAAACCTACCAAGAGGGTTCCCAAAGCATACAGATCTCAGTGGTCAGCCGACACAGGCCAAGAGCAACATTCCATTAGCTATTTTGATCTCTTTTTACTTGTGCACTAGCTTTTAGAGATGTATACCTGGACAACACATCCCTCTTCTTCTCTATAGGTCCATAACTCTTGGCATTAAGAATATATTCCAACTGGTCTTTCTCAGATTCAAACTGGCTAACCTCACACTTCCCCACATTAAACACCATGTGCCATAGTTTGCCTACTCATTTAGTCTGTTTATAGCCCTTGAAATCTCCTGTTTCCACACAACTTACTGTACTTGCCAATTTTGTGTTATTTGCAAATTTGGATATACAACTTTCTACTCATCCATCCATGCCATTAATATATATATACATATAAATATACATATATATATATATATATATATAAAACAGAGTTAATGTTTTGAGTCCAATATGACTGTTCTTCAGAACTGAAATGAGTTCCGAAGAAGAGTCATTCTGGACTCGAAACGTTAACTCTGCTTCTCAATCCACAGAGTTTTTCCAGCACTTTCTGTTTTTAGCATCACAGTACAGATACCTGGCAAACATCCTTTGTCACATCTAGCCAATCACAGAATGTTCCCTTTGACAAATTCTCAGTATTGAATCACTCAACCAATTACCAACCCATGACACAAGGTTGCCTCCAATTCCCTGCACTTTTATTTTTGCTAATCCTCCCTCCTGAGGAACCCTATCAAATGCTTTCTGGAATTCCATATTGGCAACATACATAGACTCTTATGCTTTGCTAGTGACCTCCATAAAAAAAAATCACTCAGTCAGACATGACCTACCTTTCCTAAATTCCACACTGGTCAGAATCTCATGTAGGAGATGGGGGTCTCAGCCACTGGCTAGAGAGCCGGCAGAGCCCCGAGTCTCTTCTTTCTAGGGGGACCTACCGCATAATGTGCCATTCAGGCATTTCAGAACCGTGGCAGGCCTTTCCCCAGGATCAAGGACCCTGGGGGCGGTGGACCTGCTCAGGAGGGGCTGCTCAATTGAATTGGAGGGAGGCACTGCTGTTGCCAGTACATCATCCACTGCATCCTAGGATCATTGCTGAAACCCAGGCTATAGGTTAGTGATGGCAGGAGGGGTGTTGGGGGTGAGGGGGTCAGCAAAAAGAAGAGGGGGTGGCTCTCAGTGAACCTCCCTTCCTGATGCAGTGTCCCTTGATCAAGCACTGAGTGCCTTTGAATGAGGGACCCCTTTAGGGGCTGACAAGCAACCACACATGAATTTGTTTTGTTTTGTCCCCACCCGCCAAACTCCCACCTGATTAAATGCTCCCACTACCAACCTCACCATGGGAGGGGGCTGAAGATTCCAACCACTGATTTTTCTGATCAGCAAATACTTGTCCCAGTAGTTAGTCATCCTGTTTCTGTTGATAAATTTATGTAGCTTCCCATTACTGGAAGAGGTTAGTGGATGAAAATAGTAAGGAAAGTAGAATCCATAATAGATTTTAAAAGGGAGGCGGGTTAATTGTTGAGAAACAAAAACATAAAAGGCGAGTGGAAAATGACTAAGTTGATTGGTCTTTCAAATAACAAACATAGGCACAATAAGATGAATGGCTTCCTTCTGTACTGTAATGTTCTATGATTCTTTATGTTGTGTACCTTTCCTGACCTGGTTAATCACTGGTGCTCTATCATTTAAATTTCAAACTCCAAGCATATCACGTGTTAATGAAAGAGCTAGTGAAATTCTTGCATTCTCAAATCACACACTAATTTTTCCAGTTTAAAATGCACCTTAAAGGCTAACCCAGATCTGTCAAGAAAGGATGCTTCACAGCAACCCTGCTCATTTCCTTTTTGCAGAGTAATGGGTTAATGGTTATGTTAATGAGACTATGATGATATTAATGATGTAAGTGTGACATCAAGGGACAGACGACCAAGAGTCTCCAAGAGAACAGGACACAGAGCAGCCTGTGTCATAGAAACCATGTGCTTACCCAGAGGTCTTTGTAGATAGGTCATAATAAATAGTTTCAAGAAAAACTATATACTAACTATCTCAAGTCTATCATAGAATAAGCAAAGTTTCATCAAGGTATGGTAAGACAATAAGACATGCTAACAGTAAAACCTCACCAAAACATGGTGATAACACGAAACATGGTGGCAGCGCTGGAGGTCACGGTATAAGAAACTGAGACCACAGATCACTAACCCATGGGTGAAGACTTTGGAATACTTTGACTTTGCAATAATAAAGATCAAAACCAAAAAGTACCACGATGAAGGGACAGAAAGACATGCATGACGTCAATAGTTATGGAACAGCCAATACCCCTTCCACAGCCTTTCCAACACACCAAGGGTCTACAGCAAGGACAATGGTGGGAGATCTGGTAGAGACAGTTTGAAAGATACCGAACAGCTTCAAGTTTACAAGGAAACACACAGAAATACCAGGTCTGTACACATTTATATGCAGTTGGAACCATAGCTAAAGATGTCCTGGTGCAACAAGGCATTGAGGAGACCTCAGCATCAATGGCAATGTTATGGGGGCCTTTGATATATATTTCAGCCCTAAGGAAAATTTAGTTATAGAAAGCTCAAAATTCAACCAGAGGAGCAAAAGGCTGGGTGAATCCATTGATTCCTTCATTAATGATTTATATAGACTGGCTAGCATCTGCACATACAGAGCCTTAAAGCACGAGTTGTTTTGAGACCGCAGCATAGTCGGCGTGCTCAACAATGCGCTGTCTGAGTTACAATTCAAAGAGGATTTGACCTTAGAAAAGGCCAAACAGTTTGAGAAGCAGGGGGATTTACATAGAAACATAGAAACTAGGAGCAGGAGTAGGCCATTCGGCCCTTCAAGCCTGCTCTGCCATTCATTATGATCATGGCTGATCATCCAACTCAATAGCCTGCTCCCGCTTTCTCCCCATATCCTTTGATCCGTTTCACCACAAGAGCTATATCTAACTCATTCTTGAAAGCATGCAATATTTTGGTCTCAACTACTTTCTGTGGTAACGAATTCCATAGGCTCACCACTCTCTGGGTGAAGAAATTTCTCCTCATCTCAGTCCTAAATGGTCTACCCCATATCCTCATACTGTGCCCCCTGGTTCTGGACTCCCCCACCATCGGGAACATCCTTCCTGCATGAACTCTGTCTAGTCCTGTTAGAATTTTATAGGTTTCCATGAGATCCTGCCTCATTCTTCTGAACTCCAGCGAATACAATCCTAATCGACTCAGTCTCTCCTCATATGTCAGTCCCGCCATCCCAGGAATCAGTCGGGTACACCTTTGCTGCACTCCCTCTATAGCAAGTACATCCTTCCTCAGATAAGGAGACCAAAACTGCACACAATATTCCAGGTGTGGTCTCACCAAGGCCCTGTACAATTGCAGCAAGACAACCCTGTTCCTGTACTCGAATCCTCTGGCTATGAAGGCCAACATACCATTTGCCTTATTTGGGACAGCAAAATCGTGGTGTAATTAGGAGAGGCATTAAGGCTTGAGAGGAGTCGATCTAGCATATAGGCCCAAAGTTGGGAACCAAAAATCCTGGGAAAAGGCCTGCCAAAACCATGAAAGGGGCGGGGAGAACTCTTCCATCTACGTTAGAATAGCCCAGGTGCTGTGGTAACAGATAACATGAGCGCGAAGACTGCCCAGCAGCGGGAGCCGAATGCTTTCTCTGTGGCAGGACTGGACGGTTTTAAACAGTTTTGTCAATCTAAAACACAACTCAAGGGAAGAAAGCTAGAACATGTTCCCAACCATTTTGAGGCCCAAGAAATAGGAGATACACATTTCCAACCTGATAATTTCATAGGAGAAATCAAAGAAGCCGATAAACAGTCCTGGTCTGTGGAGTTGGAAGTCCAAGGATACAGAACCAAATTTAAATTGGACAACAGGAGTCTCTGTCTTATCGGACAAATTGGACTGGCTTCAGAACTGGCTTAAGGAGGTAAAAATCCAACCACCTAACTTAAAGCTATAAGGGCCTGGAGGCACAGATCTCAAGGTCAGTTCACCAGAACCCTTAGGCACGAAGATAAAGAAATTAACGAAACAGATATATCTTACAGATCCAGAAAATTCCTCTGTTCAGCAGGGCAGCATGTCCAAGGCTTAGTCTTGTACAGAAACTCGATGAGATATTAGTAGAGGACTGAATAGCAATACTCGAGGATGAATCCCAAAGTTGGCTAAAGGGCCAACGGACTTCAAAGCAGCAGCAGCATTTGAAGTTCACTCACTGTGTAGTGAGTCCCTCTTTATTGTAGAAACGCCATCCACTGGGCCACAGTAGGAGTTTGTAGATCTCTCATGTCTTTTCGCAGACAGGCCAGGAGGCGAGGAAGTAGAAGGCACTGAAAAAAAACAGTGACCTTCCGCTAGAGGAGCTTCTTGACCTTGGTTGGCTCTTTCCTGACAGAGTTCATGAGGATGAAGCCATTGTAGAAGCAGGTGATCTGTTGAAAGAAGAGATCTTAGATTTTGCTATATTCTTTGACTCCACTCCAACACAGCTGAAATCTTTGTTGTTGTTTTTGAGGAGCCTCAGCCTATTGTTGAAGAAGGTACTGAAGAGCTGAATTTTCCTACTTGTCCCACTGAACCCACCAGTGATAGGCGTCAACAATTGGCTGACAGCAGTAAGCCACTCAGGGAGAATGAGGTGCTTGATTCCAAACCAATTGAGGAAGTTCAGAGCTTGTTAATTTGTATGAATAAGCTACACTTGAATTTCACCAGCAAACCATGCATACGTTCAAACCATCTTTCAGTGAAGGAGCAGAGGCCAAAACTACAGAGCTTCAATAGCTGAAGAGTCCTATGCAGGAATTTCATTTAGATCCAGGTCTGGAGGTTCATTCCATTGTTAAAGATGATGCAGCCCTACCTTCCCCTCTGACACCGTTATGCCATTGCCTATGGCAGAGCAGCCTCATGGCAATGATACTACTACCGACAGAAATTACAAATCCTACACTGAGTAGAAGGGAAGTACTCAAACCCTGCAATGTCTTCAGGATGTTCTTCATTCTTCTTCTCGTTTACCAGATTTATTCAAATCTCAGGTATTGAAAACTTCTTTCATCATCACTACAGCAGTGATTGATACAGCTGTGAAATTCTACCTTGAAGTTGAAGACGCTTCATTTTCTCAGGCCTTTCCCCTGTGTGCAAAGCAGAAGCAGAAGGTTACTGAGAGAATGTCAGTTTGTTCTCTTCCTATTCAAGGTGGTGCAATCATCCATGTCGTGAAGATTCCTCTCGTGAATCAGTTTTTCATTGAATGGGATATACAACCTTTACAGTCAGGTCATCGTAAAGATCACAGTCCATGTATCAGCAGTCATCAAAAGCTGCTATCCCAGTCCATCAGTGTGTTTGCCTTCCAAGAAGGAGACAAGGGAATGCATACATCCACAACATCCTCCAAGACAGCCGCGAGCACTGTTGGAGACTGAAGCCTTGGGTGACAGTGACTTGCAGACGGGAGGGGGCAAGTGTAGCAGTTAGATAGAAACTGTAAACAGTGCAGGGGGTTTTGAGACTTTGGAAATGCTGGCCCGTAACTTCCTTGGAGTGGCAATCAGCGTCAGATTGCCACTCTGTGCCCACTTATCAATGCCAAAGTTCTTCCATGCCTATCTCGCCTGACCTTCTGACTGAGGCTGGGAGAGATCCAGGCAGTGCAGCTGTCTCAAAGTCCAGAGTCGCAGTCCAGCACCATTGAGTTGAAGGAGACCTGATTGAAATTGACAGGCCAAGGAGAAGGTACGTGGATAGGATTTGGGGGCTGGGGGTGTTCAGAGGTCGGCTGGGGATGGGGTAGGGTTTCAGACATTGGGAAGGGGTGGGGGGGTGGGGTCGGACATCGGGAGGGGGTGGGGGCATCGGACATTCGGGAGGGGGTGGGGGTGTCGGACAACCGGGAGGGGGTGGGGGTGTCGGACATTCGGGAGGGGGTGGGGGATCGGACATTCGGGGTTGGAATTTCGGTGTTGGAGGGTCGGACATGGGGAAGGCATTTGGAATTTTGGAGGGCTGCTGGAGGTCGGACACCGGGAGAGGGCGGAGGGGTTGGAATTTCGGGGGGCTGGCGGGGGTCGGACAGCTGGCTGGTGGGGGTCTGGTCGGACCTCGGGGGTGGGAGGACCGGTCAAGCCAGGGAGTGAGAGTCGGGTCTGTGGGGGTGGGGGTTGGGGGGGGGATTCGGGATGTCAGGTGAGGAGTCCCGTGTGGGTGGGGGGAATCTCATGGGTGTTGGAGAATACCTTGGGGGTTGGTTAGTCAGGGGTGGGGGAGTCCCCTGTGGAGTCAGGGGTTGTGGGGGAGTCCTGTGGGGAGATCGGTCTGGATCTTTACAATTGTTAGAGGTTTTAATTCTTCTAACTTTTTCTGGGTAATTATTGGTGCAACACAGTCGGAATCATCCAAAGCTTGCATTTTAAATAGCATTTTCGGATGGTTCCCAGAGCAGGACAATTGCCCAGGGGAAGTGAGCACTTCTCGGCAATTGCTGTGCAAATGCTTACCTGTGCAGTTCCGAGGGGGAATCCCCAACGCACCTTTGAGGTGCCCCCCTGAATCCGACGCTGGGGGACTTGCAAATTACAGCCAGGTATGTAAATAGTGTAACAAAGGAAGGTAACAGTTTGAGATTTTCCATGTGGGGAGATGCAGAGTAATAGGCTAATGGTTAAATTAATGAGACCATGATGATATTAATGATGTAAATGTGACATCAAGAGCCAGATGACCAAAAGGCTCCAAGAAAACAGGATGCAGAGAAGTCTGTATCTTAGAAACCATGTGTTTACTCTGAGGTATTTGTAAATAGTTCTTCATCAATAGTTTCAAGTAAAATTATATACAGTAAATCCCTGCTGTTCGCGGGGGTTCAGTTTCCGGGAAATCTTGTGAAGGGTGAAATCGCCAATGGTGAATATACTTTATAACGGGAATGAAGAAGATAGGTTCCAGCCATCCCCAAATTAGACATTTTTAAAGGAAACGGCACAATAAAAACTATGTTTTTGAGTAAATTAAAGGCAATTTTACTGCTGAAATGGTTGGGCAATGCAAAAAAGAAAGAACAATATAAAACTTGTAAATGAGAGGATAGTACAAATTACAATTTACAGTACATTACTGTACGGTACAGATACCATACTTTACAGGAGAGGTGAGGTAGAGGGAGTGGGTGACGTGGTTGATGCAGGTGTTGATGTGGATGATATGGATGAAAAGAACGATCTTATTGTTGACTGCTTTGCCTTCTGTTTTTCAGTTTTATAAAGTCCTCGGTAAGGAGCAAGAGCTGTGCCAATTGCTCTAAAAAAGGTGACGCATCTTTCCATGCTCCTTTATAGCCTGTCATCTGTTTTTTTCAAATCTTTAGCTGACCTCATGAGATCTGCCATCATATTGGTTGTGAATTGAGCCTTTTTTAGGCTCTTCTTCCTGCTCCAGCTCCTGTTTAGGCTCATTTAATTTCATCAGTTCAACCAAGTCTTCCATAGAGAGTTCATCTTGATGAGATTGAAGCAACTCATGCACTTCAGCTGGTGTCATGTCTTCAAATCCCTCCCCTCCAACTTGTTTTGTCAAGTCAACAATCCTGGCCACTTCAGTATCCACATTGGGAAACCCTGTGAAATCATTCACACCGTCAGGCTAAGCTTTTTTCTAGCAGCCATTTATGGCTGAAGCTCTAACTTCATCCCATGAGTCCTTATTTATGTCTTCTGCTATGAGGATGTTAAATTCCTTTCAACAACCACGGACTGTGGTTGAGGGGTCTGCTTCGAGAAGATGAAGGATGTGGCTGAAACTTCGTCAGGTGTAGTAAACCTTGAGTGAGGCAATAGCCCCCTGGCCCATTGGTTGGGTAATTGATGTCATATTTGGGGGTAAAAACAAAATGTCAACATCTGGATGGCTCTCTGTGAGACAGTATGGATGCCCAGGTGCATTATCAGGGATTAGTAAGACCTTGAAAGACAAATTCTTTCCCCTGAGGTAAGTCTTGGCCTCTGGCAGAAAGCAATTGGCAAACCAGTCTTCAAGTGCGACTGCTGTAACCAGGCATTGCTGTTAACCTTCCAAAAGACAGGCAGATGAGACTTATTTTTCCCTTTGAAAGTTCGAGGTTTTTCTGACCAGCAATGCTTTACATTTAAAGCTAGCCACATTGGCATGTTGCAGAGGTGTAAACCTGCCCTTTGCTGCTTTAAAACCAAGAGCTGATCCTTTCTTCTTTCGAAATGTCCTATTTGGCAACTTATTCCAGAACAGGCCAGTGTCATCTGCATTGAAGACCTGCTCTGCCTGGTAGCCTCTCTCCTCACCTTGGGAAACTCTCCTGCATGGTCATCTGAAGCAGCCTCCCCCACTAACTTCACATTTTGCAACCCGAAATGCTTTTTAAAGTGATCAAACTATCCAGTGCTGGCTGACAATCCTTTGGAAGTTGAAGGAAAGGCACCTTCTGCAACAACTTCATCATCACTGGTGACACCAGCACTGTCCTCTTTACTACTCTTTATGTGATGGTGCAATTCAAGTACTTTGTTTCGGATGATTGGACCATTAACTGGGGTCCTTCTTTGATGCTGGTGCTCTATCCACACGTTGAGTAACTTCTCCATTTCCTCTAAGTGTGGATCTCTCCTGCTCACAAAAGTTAACTTGGCAGTAAGCCTACCAGAAATGCTAACACTGACCCTTTTTTCCCCTCAGACTGCTTAATGTACCTGATTGTGGATTCATTCACAGAGTATTCCCTGGCCAACATGGTAGCACTTGCACCATTTTTCAGTCTAGCTAATATTCTGACTTTTTGTTCAAGTGTCATCACTTTCCTAGGATGTTTTCTGCTTGGCTGTGACTAATTTTTAATAAAATGCTGTACTATACCTGTCCTGTAAAATACTGGTCAGGAGTTACTGGCTCCTCTAAACCACAGCAAACCATGTGCAATTAGAAATGGCACATGCGCAGTGCACGCTTTCTACGTGGGAAAGACAACAAGCAGCGTTTTTTTATGGCCTCTGAATTCAGTGTTTTGTTAATCTGTCGGGGCCTACATGTGTTTAGGTGAGCAGTTTAACATTTTAAATTGCGGACGAGCGACGTTTTGGGGCCATGAACCATGGTTGGGTGTACAACCACGTTCGCACGGGTAAACGAATTTGCAATGAGAGGGTTGTAAAGAGTGGGAGTTGACTGTACCAACTATCTCATGTCCATCATAGGATTAGCAACGCCTCATCAAGTGATGGTAAGGCAATAAGACGTGATAACTGTAAAGCCTGTTATCAGCAAAACATGGTGACAACACGAAACACTTTTTACTAACCAATTCTAATAATTGCATGTTTCTGATTTGTTTCAATGTATTATTTTATATCATAGATCTGTTGTTTCCAGTTGAAAGGCATGCAGACATTTAAATAAATCATACGGACATCAATAGAAAATTTAGGCAAAATTGTTAAAAAAAATCTAAGTTAGATACAAGGAAAACAAAGCATCTCTTTTTCTAATTGTGCATGCTCAAAATACTTTGCCACCCCTGTTACACTTTTAGGAGGCAGCAAACTTAAAACAGTCAGCTAATTAGGAAATGCGTTCTTCTCTCCAGAAGGTGGCGCCTTTAGGCTGTTCTTGTCTTGTTGATGAGCCCTGCAGGGAATGATGCTTAAAGAAACTAAAAACAAAAAGCTGAAAGCTACTGCGGTTGCTGGAAATCCAAAACAAAAACAGAATTACCTGGAAAAACTCAGCAGGTCTGGCAGCATCGGCGGAGAAGAAATCAGTTAACGTTTCGAGCCTTCATGGCCCTTCGGCAGAACTGAAGCATAGTTAGGAGAAAGGAGAAATATATATTTCTCCTTTCTCCTAACTATGCTTCAGTTCTGCCGAAGGGCCATGAAGGCTCGAAACGTTAACTGATTTCTTCTCCGCTGATGCTTAAAGAAACTATGCTGTGCTGCACATTTTGGTTCTGTTCCACTCTGTTTTTTTATTCATTCATGGGATGTGGGCTTTTCTGGCTGGGCCAGCATTGTTTGCTCATCCCTAGTAGCCATTGAGAAGGTGGTGGTGAGTTGCCTTCTTGAACTGCTGCAGGCCATGTGGTGTAGGTACACCCACAGTGCTGTTAGGGAGGGAGTTCCAGGATTTTGACCTAGCGACAGTGAAGGAATGGCGATAACTAAGTCAGGATGGTGAGTGACTTGGAGGGGAACTTGGTGGAGTTCCCATCTATCTGCTGCCCTTGTCCTTCTAGATGGTTGCGGTTGTGGGTTTGGAAGGTGCTGTCCCAGGATCCTTGGTGAATTCCTGTAGATGGTACACACTGCTGCTACTGTGCGTCGGTGGTGGAGGGAGTGAATGTTTGTGGATGTGGCGCCAATCAAGCAGGCTGCTTTGTACTGGATGGTATCAACTTCTTGAGTGTTGTGGCAGCTGCATTCATTCAGGCAAGTGGAGAGTATTCCATCACACTCCTGACTTGTGCCTTGTATATGGTGGACAGGCTTTGGGGAGTGAGGAGGTGAGTTACTCATCGCACGATTCCTAGCCTCTGACCTGCTCTTGTAGCCACAGTATTTATATGGCTAATCCAGTTCAGTTTCTGGTCAATGGTAACCCCCAGGATGTTAATGGTGGGGGATTCAGTGATGGCAATGCCATTGAATGTCAAGGGGTGATGGCTAGATTCTCTCCTGTTGGAGATGGTCATTGCCTGGCACTTGTGTGGCGCCAATGTTACTTGCCACTTGTCAGTCAAAGCCTGGACATTGTCCAGGTCTTGCTGCATTTGGACATGGACTGCTTCAGTATCTGAGGAGTCGTGAATGGTGCTGAACATCATGCAATCATCAGCGAACATCCCCACTTCTGACCTTATGATGGAAGGAAGGTCTTTGATGAAGTAGCTGAAGATGGTTGAGCTGAGGATACTACCCTGAGGAACTCCTGCAGGGATGTCCTGGAGCTGAGATGACTGACCTCCAACAACCACAACCATCTTCCTTTGTACAAGGTATGAATCCAACCAGCAGAGAGTTTTCACCCTGATTCCCATTGACTCCAGTTTTGTTTGGGCTCCTTGATGCCACACTAGGTCAAATGCGGCCTTGATATCAAGGGCAGTCACTCTCACATTACCTCAGGAGTTCAGCTCTTTTGTCCATGTTTGAACCAAGGCTGTAATTGGGTCAGAAACTGAGTAACCCTTGTGGAACCCAAACTGTGCGGCAGTGAGCAGGTTATTGCTAAGCAAGTGCCACTTGCTAGCACTGTTGATGACCCCTTCTATTACTTTACTGATGATAGAGAGTAGACTGATGGGACAGTAATTGGCCGGGTTGGATTTTTCCTGCTTTTTGCGTACAGGACTCATCTGGGCAATTTTCCACATATCCAGGTAGATGCCAGTGTTGTAGCTGTACTGGAACAGCTTGGCTAGGGGTACGGCAAGTTCTGAAGCACAAGTCAGTAATATTTCCAGAATATTGTCAGGTCCCATAGCCTTTGCAGTATCCAGTGCCCTCAGCCATTTCTTGATATCACGTGGAGGCCAATTAGAAGGACAGAGAGTTGATATCATTGTGTGCCATGCCAGAATAGATCCAAGACAAGGAAATTGAGGGAAGAAAAGTGGAAGTCGAGGCAGAAGGTCCGATATGAGCATATTGAATGGCAGGGTCGGCCTACTCCTATTTCTTATGCCCTTATATTAAAATGTCTTGAGGTGGGGTGATGGAGGAGTGAAGTGTAACTTGTAACATAATGCTATGCAAGTTTGCAACTGCATGCAACAAGTTCCATATGTTGAACAATATAGTAGAGATGGCACCTAACCTGATGGCAGATTGCAAGACCCATGAAAATGTAAGTCTTCAATATTAAAGGGCCTCCTTTAAACAGTATTTGCAGTTGTTACTGATGGCAAGAGAACCACAAACTGATGTTGACTCAGCTCTTCAAAGCTAAAAATATATTTATGTTGGCATAATGTTCCAGGAGGCCATTGCGAGTGCCAGTGATTAGACTGTGTGGCTGGCCACTACAACTAAATCTAATTCTTTCCTCATCCAACAGCTACAATTTATAGTTATTACTCCTCAGGACAGAAACTTGTGGAGGTGAGAAGGGTCTTCACAGCTGGCTGGAGGACTGGTGAGAACCCTGTGTCACCTTTTTTCAAGAAGGTCCGCCATGTCTTGTGCCACTCAAACACTTAACATACCAGCGATGGGATCAAGGATCCCAGGGGCCAAAGTCATGCCCGCTGAGAGCTGCTGGCCAATCTGAGGGTTGGTACAGAAGCAGCTCTTCTATACTCAGCAGTCCCACAGGGGAGGCAGCTGCTGCTCGTACCATACCCTCCCGAGGCTTTGGATTGATGAGGGACCCAGGCACAAGTGAATGATGGGGGGAAGAGGGTCACGAGGGGAGGGTTGTGGGGGAGGGGGTAAGGAAGGTTGGCAGCCCTGACCTCCAGCAGTTGTCCGTCACCATTATTTCATTACATCACCAACATCCCCACATCCACCCCTCCCCCACCCCATTATAAAACTCGGAATTACAAACCATCATTTATGGTGCTTGCCTGGTTACTCAGTGGATAAATGCAATGCACAGTGACATATCGAGATACAGAGATCAGGATGGTCTCAGGTCTGAGCCATTAGTTGATCACAGCCAGTGTGGTGGTAGGCCTGCTACAAAGTGGTGTGAGCCTTTAGGTTAAAGAAGGAATCAATCAGTTTTGGTTCCAATCCTAGCTCCTATCTAGGGGCAGAATCTTGTGCCCTCCCCATGGCAAGTTGGTGGAGGGGGGCATTTCATCTGGTGGGAAGCTGGCAGGTGGGGACTTCACTACCTTCCCACCTCCGTCCTGGTTATGTCTGTGTTGGGAGGGCTTTCCTATACCTGAAGTTTTACCACTGTAGGGGGCTTCATTTCTGCCATGCTTGGTATTGTCTGCCTTCTTCATGCACGTTGGGAGCACCAGAGTTGGAATTGGTGACACTTCAGTGCAGTACTAAAGAATTACTGCAGTGGAAATGTTGTCTTGCTGATGGGATGTTTAAACTGAGCTCTCAATGCCTCCCAGGCGGATGAAAAGATACCATAGCAATATTCAAAAAAGAACAGAACCCATTGCCTGAAATCCTGGCCAACATTTCCCTCAACCACATCACTAAAACAGATTATCTCATCATCTGTCTCACTCTTATTTGTGGAACAATGATGTGATCAAGTTGGCAGTTGTGTTTCTCTTATTACAACTGTGACAACACTTCAAAAGCACTTCATTGTCTGTGAAGAACTTGGTTGTGAATGGTGTGGTACGAATACAAGTTCTTTCTATATTTCTGCCTCAGGTACAAATGCACTCTAGACCTCAGCAGTTGTAACCCCCTGTACCCCCTCAGACCCGTCAAGTTCACACCGGCTCTCTGCAACAACAATTTAGCTAGTCCCACTCCACTGCCTTTGACCGCAGCTCTGCAAATGTTTTCCCTTTAATGATCCAAGAACATGAGTCCGAATGTCACCATGGCAGCTGGGCAGTTAAAGTCAGTGAATTAAGTAAAATCTGGAATAAAAAGCTGGTATCAGTAATAGTTCCCATGAAATTATCAGATTGTCATAAAAACCCATCTGATTCAGTAATATCCTTTAGGGAAGGATATATGTATCTCCAGACCCACAGAAATGTGGTTGACCCTTAACCTCCCTCTGAAATGGCCTAGCAAGCCTCTCAATTGTGTAGGGATGGGCAGTAAATGCTGGCAACGTCCACATCCCATGAATGATTATAAGAACCTTGCTCTATCTTGCTTCAACTCGGATTTTGTGTACCTGTCTATTCCTGCTGCAGCTCTACTTTATGCAACTGTTCCACTCCCTGGCATCCTTATTGCATTCTCCACCAGATGCCTACCCTGCTTCCCATATTCTATTCCCTGTTTTATTGCTACACGTGCACTGGACCACTTGTTGGTGATATCGCAGGAGAATTATAAAGAAGTAACAAAGTAAATATTGATTTTTCTGATTGAAACTAATAATACAGAAAATATTAAAGTTTCTCAAAGTTTTTAAACTATTGACCGGGGAACAAACTAATTTTGGTTATTGTAAACATATTTAGAGAAGTTACAATTTTAAAAATTATTTAAAAATAAACAGTGAAAACAAATATTAGTAAAAGACAATATACAGCAATTTAATGTAGGCATCCCAGTATTTAGTTGATATTTTTTGACATTTTGTTTATCACAATTGTATGAAAACAGCTTTTAACTTTTTTTGCGAATCATAATTTTTCAGAAGCTTTGTTGGGTGCTATTGCATTCAAATGTCTATTATTAATAATAGGCAAGGCCATCTGTACCGGAGTGATCTATTACATTCAACAAACTGTGGAAAAGTAGGTGTGATGCGGTGTCTTTTAGCAACTTATATTTTCCTAGGTTTATTTTAAAACATGCTTTTGCAACACCATTTCCCTGAATATTTTCTAATAACCAAGGTTTGTGGGCTATGGAGCGTTCCTCAGAGAGCTTTTACTATGAACTCTACTCCATGTTCCTGCAGCTGTTGTTTGATGTAGCTCTCATAGGGACTATGCTGTAAATTCACCCACGTACTGACAAAGAGGAAGGAAAGAGCTTCAGCATGAAGTTCCCTAGACAACTGTTCTTTGATAAAATATATCACGTTATTCTTGGTAATGATGCAACGGAGGGTGGAGGAGCTTATCCTCTTTGGCCCTGCTCCCAGTATAAAAGGTGGTAATGCTTATTATTTTGAGAGGCAATCAGAACTGCCCAGAACCAGAATAGGAGTGGAACAAAGCATTTCTATTCACCTATTAGACTGCAATTATTAATTCCTGACTTGTTGGAACCATTGCTGGAGAGCAATATTAATTTGAACTGGGATTAGGTAGTCAATAGATTCTAAAATGGTTTTCATAAAAATTCTGTGTAGTTGGTTGTTAATCAGACTATCTACTCAACTATAGTAGCAAGCTGAAAACTTTTTGCATCTCAGGAGGTCTCTGGCTTATTAATGGTAACACTTGAAATATTTCTGTAAGTTGTTGCCATATGGGGCTCAGAGGGAATATTCACAACATGATCTGCATGATAAAAACAGGCAGCCAGCCAACTTATGTTTGAAATGTAATATCCTTGCTAACATTTGGGCATCCTGAAATACTGTGCCACTGAGTGTGAACTTCAGTTATAGATAGAAAAGCATGAATTTGTTCAAGTCTGGTGGCACTGTAATTAAATATTTACCTATGACCACAGAAACATTAAATGATGCTGCACCAGATTAAGAATCTGCTCACATAAGCAATGAATATGGAATTAAAATGTAATGCTTCGTAGTAGAGAACTGGAGTATTGCTGAAAAAGGAAACATGCTGTTGAAGCTTTTGATCTTGCACTTACCAGGAGAGACCCAAGAATGCCAAATTTCAAAGGGAGCAACAACTTATACTGCATGAGAAAAGTGTACTGATTGGTTGTCAAATTGACTGACTGATTGAAGTGTTGCCATGGGGAATGCAGCAGGAAACTTTTGTTCCTTATGCTTTTGTTTAATTCAAAAAAAGGTGCAATGCCTGGACAAGTTCCTTTTGCCCTGCAGAGGGCAGGCCCCTGCATATGAATATACTTAACTTCTAGCAAGCATAAGGGAGTCACATTGTGAGACTGACCGATAATCTTAAATTGGAGTGTAAATCTTAGCAAACTCAGGATTGTTCAGCAAATGTTGTCCAATCGCAGAATCACAACTAATGTTAGACATTATGTTCTGAGTTTTGCAAGCATGGAATGGTTGAGTATGGTCGATACCCTGCCTATTGCGAACAACCTAAGGGATGTTTGATACCATCCACCCATTGTTGGGATATACGGCCCATGTACCAGTTATTGCACTGGCACTGAAATTCATATACCACATTATTCATTTGTGTGGTAGGCAGAATGTCTTTTTAATTTGATGGCAACATCCTGTTAGTGGAAAATAGCACTTGTGTTGCTAATGCATAGTCATGACATGAAATGGCTAGCTTCATCTGCTGCTCAAACTTTTGAGATACCTTGAACTTCCAGGGTAATTTGAAGTAGACTGGCACTTTTCAGGTCCAAAAGTATTGGCCTTACGCTAACCATGTGTATACGGGATACAAAGCAAGCAATGATCTGATCAGAGTAGCCATTATCCCGTAGGATAGCTTTGATGTACCTTATTTCAGTGTAAAGCTGTGGCACAGTGTGCAAATGGCTCCGGCTCTATTTATGAGATTGTTGATAAGACCAATTTTACAGCGCTTGGAGCTGTAGGAATCCCAATGCGTATATTGACCAGTGAAGGCAGGCTTATGGTAGACAGTAGTAGGGAACCATTAGCAGATTTCTCAACTAGCATGTTGATCAAAGGGAGCATGTTAGACTGCTCCATTTCAAAGGTGAATTTGAGTACAGGATGGAGTGCATTAAGGTGTGTAAGGAAATTCTTGCAGGCAGCTGCACATTCAAATATAGCAAATGTATCATCTACGTATTGGAAATATGTAAGGGTTAGGTGGTTGGGGGCCATATTATGATTTTCTAAATGTCCTGCGACTACTTGCTTAATAATGGATTCCAGCAGTTTCCCAATAACGGATGTGAGGCTAACTGGCCTAGTTTCCTACTTAGTGTCCCCGTACTTTCTTGAATGGAGTTGTCACATATGTGGATTTCCAATCTGTTGGGACCTTTCCAGATTCTAGGGAGCTTTTGAAGATTACAAGCACTGGGCGGAATTTTCTGTGCCTGCTGGCGTCGGGTATGCTTGGTGGTGCGAGCAGACAATATGGCAAAAAGGCCAGAAATTGGTTTCCCAACATCGTGAAGCCAGTTTGCAATCGTCTGCTCAGCCCCACCAATGATGGGCTGTGTTCCCAGCCGCTGGACATTGGGAATCTCATTGTAATGCATCTGCATATCTTAATAAGGCCAGCCTGCTGGAATCATGCCCACCCCACTGGATCATCTGCCTACGTTGGGAGTGATCGCACACCGGTGCAGAACACACTCTGACAAGTGAGACGGGCAGAAGTCGGGACTTACCGTCAGGACCTTGCTCACATCATGGACTTCAGAGGAGCAGAAGATGCTGGAGCCCTCCAGCAACAGCACACTGGAGGAACATCCATGGCATGCTGGGTGGATTCTCATGGACATGGCTCTGCTGCAAAGCAGCTCACAGAAGGTGGAAAGTCACCATTGAGGGTCTGCTCACAACAGATGGTGGTTGAGGGGGTGGAGAGGAAGGTCCAGATGTGTTTGGGAGAGGAAGATATACCGGGGGTGGGAGAGAAAGGTCTAGGATTGACTGGGAGAGGAAGAGATGTCGGGGGGAAGGTGGTGAGGTTGGGAGAGGGGGAATGAAGGTGTTGGGGTGGGGGGAGATTGGGAGGTGGGGAATGAAGGTGTCAGGATGGGGTGAAGTTGGGAGAGAGGGAATGAAGGTGTTGGGGGGAGAAGTTGGGAGCCGGGGAGAGAGCACAGGAGAGGAGTGGGTAACAGGCGAGAAGGTGGAAACTGGAGAGGTAAGTGTAAAGGGGCGTGGAAGACGTAAGGGAAGGAGTTTGGAGGGGGTAAGGAATGCGGAGAGAGGAAGGAGTCCAGGGGGAGGAAGGAGTGCCAAGAGCAGAGGGAGTAAGGCTGGAGGAAGAAGTAAGGGTGGAGGCAGGAGTTGGGAAAGGGGAACATAAGAACATAAGAAATAGGAACAGGAGTAGACCACTCGACCCCTCAAGCCTGCTCTGCCATTCAATAAGATCATGGCTGACCTTCTTGTGTTTCCACATTCCCATCTAACTCTGATAACGTTTGATTCCCCTGCCTAACAATAATCTATCTACCTCTGCCTTAAAAATATTCAATGACCCCACCTCCACCACCTTCTGAGGCAGAGAATTCCAAAACTGCACAACCCTCTGAGATAAAAAATTTCTCTTCATCTCTGTCCTAAAAGGACGACCCCTAATTTTAAAACAGTGCCCCCTAGTTCTGGACTCACCCACAAGATGAAACATCCTTTCGATGTCCACCTTGTCAAGGCCGTTCAGGATCTTGTATACTTCAATCAACGCACTCTTCTAAACCCCAGTGGAAACAAGCCCAGGCTGTCCACCCCTTCCTCATAAGACAACCCACTCATTCCAGATATCACTCTAGTAAACCTCCTCTGAACCGCCTCCAATGCATTTACATCCTTCCTTAAATAGGGAGACCAAAACTGCACACATTATTCGAGGTGCGGTCTCACCAATGCCCTGTATAACTGAAGCATAACATCCTTACTTTTATGTTCAATCCCTCTCAGAATAAAGGACAGCATTCCATTAGCCTTCTTAATTACTTGCTGTACCTGCATACTAACTTTTTGTGACTCATGTACTAGAACATCTAGATCCCTCTGCACATCAGAATTACGCAGCCATTCTCCATTTAAGTAATACTCTGCTTTTTTGTTCGTCCTGCAAAAGTTAACAACTTCACATTTTCCCACATTAAACACCATTTGCCAGATCTTTGCCCACTCACTCAATCTATGCCCATCTGCAACCTCCTCATGTCCTCTTCACAACATTAGTTCCTACCTATCTTAGTGTCACCTGCTGCCATGTCTTCACTCCCATCATCTAAGTCATTGATGTAAATCATAGAAAGTTCAGGGCCCAGTACAGACCCCTGTGGGACACCACTCATCACATTCTGCCAATCAGAAAAAGACCCATTTATGCATACTCTCTGCTTTCTGCCAGCCAGCCAATCTTCTATCCATGCTAATATGTTACCCACTACACCATGCACTTTTATTTTCCATAATGATCTTTGATGTGGAACCTTATCAAATGCCTTCTGGAAATCCAAGTACAGTACGTCTATAGACTCCCCTTTATCCACTGTGTATGTTACTCCTTCAAAAAACTCCAATAAATTGGTTAAACATGATTTTCCTTTCACAAACTCTGCTGACTCTTCCCTATTGCCTTCTAATTCTTCTAACAGCCCGGCTATAACCCCCTTAATGATCGATTCTAATAACTTCCCCATGACAGACGTCAAGCTAACTGGCCTATAGTTCCTTGTTTTTTGCCTCCCTCCCTTCTTGAATAGAAGGGTTATATTTGCTACTTTCCAATCTGATGGAACCATTCCAGAATCTAGCGAATTTTGGAAAATTAATACCAGCACATCGACTACCTCGTTAGCCGCCTCTTTTAAGACCCTAAGATGTCGTCCAATGGGACCAGGAGACTTGCCAGCCGGCAGCTCCATCAATTTGCTCAGTACTGTTTCCCTAGTGATTTCAATTTCACCAAGTTCCTTTCTCCCGTTCACCTCCTGATTTGCAGCTATGACTGGAATGTTTTTTGTATCCTCTATAGTGAACACAGAAGCAAAATATTTGTTTATTTCTTCACCATTTCCTTTTTATCTACTTCTAACTCCCCACTGTCACTCTCTAAAGGAGCAGCACTCACTTTACTTACTCTTTTCCATTTTAAATACCTGTAGAAACTCTTGCTATCCATTTTTACATTTCCAGCTAGCTTTCTCTTATACTCTAATTCCTTTCTCCTGATTAACCTTTTAGTCATTCTCCACCGTTCCTTATATTCTGTCCAATCATCTGTCCTGCCACTCATCTTTGCAGAGTTGTATTCTTTTTCCTTAAGCTTTCCTTAACATCTCAAGTTAACCAAGGATGGTAAAAACAAAAATAAAAACAAAAAATTGTGGATGCTGGAAATCCAGAACAAAAACAGAAATGCCTGGAAAAACTCAGCAGGTCTGGCAGCATCGGCGGAGAAGAACAAAGTTGACGTTTCGAGTCCTCATGACCCTTCAACAGAACTAAGTAAAAATAGGAGAGGGGTTAAATATAAGCTGGTTTAAGGATGGTTTAAACCAAGGATGCTAGGTCATCCCCTTAGAATTTTTCTTTATAATAGGGATGTATTTATTCTGAATACTCTGAAATACCTTCTTAAATGTTTGCCACTGCTTCTCTGTTGATCTATCCTCTAGCTAGTTCACTTCAGCTAGCTCAGCTTTCATCCCCACATAGTAGCCCTTATTTAAGTTTAAGATACTAGTCTTAGACCCACTCTTCTCCCTTTCAAACTGGATGTAAAATTCAATCATATTGCAGTCGCTGCTACCTAGGTGTGTCTTTACTCTGAGGCCATTAATTAATCCTGTCACATTACACAATAACAAATCTAGTGTACCCTACTCTTTGGTTGCTTTCAGAACATGCTGCTCTAAGAAACTTGAAAACATTTTGAAAACTCCTCTTCCAGACTACCACTGTCAGTCTGATTTTTCCAGTTAATGTGTAGATTAAAATCACCCATGATTATTGCCGCCCCTTAATAACAAGCACACAATATTTTCTCTTGAATACTTTGTCCTACACTGAGGCCACAGTTAGGGGGCATGTAGACCCCTCCCACTAATGACTTTTTTCCTCAGCTATTCTTCATCTCCACCCAAACCGGTTCTACACCCTGATCTCCTGAAGCAAGGTCATCTCTAACTATTGCACCAATGTCCTCTTTGATTAACATATTACTATTTTGCTCTCATGTCTTGAGTCCACACCTTGAATTTCTACCTCTACCCAAGTTTGATCCCTCATCCTGCTTGTTTAGTTTAAAACCCTCTCTACTTCCCTAGTTATGTGATTTACATGGACACTCGCCCCAGCACAGTTCAGGTGTAAACTGTCCCAACGGTACAGCTCCCACTTTCCTCAGTACCAATGCCAGTGCCCCACAAACCGGAACCCACTTCTCCCACACTAGTCTTTGAGCCACACATTTGTCTCTCTAATTTTATTTTCCCTGTGCTCATTTGCGTGTAGCTCAGGTAATAATCTAGGGATTATTACCTTTGAAGTTCCGCTTCTTAATTTGGGACCTAGCTCCTCACACTGACTTTGCAAAACCTCTTTCCTAGTTCTACCTATGTCATTAGTGCCTATATGGACCACGACAACTGGATCCTCCCCCTCCCACTGCAAGTTCCTCTCGAGCCTTGAGCAGACATCCCAAACCCTAGCCGCCTGGACTCTTGCTCTTTGCTGCAGAGAACAGTGTCAATCCCCCTCACTGTACTATCCCCTATTACCAGAACATTCCTTTTTGCTCTCCCCAGTTGAATGGCTTCCTGTACTACTTGATCTACTTGAAATCGCCTGTCCTAAGCTGGTTTCTCACAGTCCCTTAGACTGAGCACTTACCGGCCAATCAACTTATTAGCTTCCTGTGACATCACAGTTGCTTTTTTCCTTTTTCCAAGACTGCGCCCTTTTTAATCTGAAGTCCCTGCCACTCTCCGTATCCTTTTCAAACTGAAGTCTCTGCCGCTCTCCGTATCCTTTTCAAACTGAAGTCCCTGACGCTCTCCGTATCTTTATCAAACTGAAGTCCCTGACGCTCTCCGTATCCTTATCAAAATGAAGTCCCTGCCGCTCTCCATATCCTTGTCAAACTGAAGTCCCTGCCGCTCTCCGTATCCTTTTCAAACTGAAGTCCCGTTGCTCTCTGTGAACTTTTTAATTTGAAGTCCCCGCCACTCTCCGCATCCTTTTTAAACCAATGCCCTGCCGTTCTCCATGCCCTTTTTAAACTGGAGTCTCGCCGCTCTCTGTGTCCTTTTCAATCTAAAGGAAGGAGTAATGCTGGTGGAAGAAGTAAGGTTGAAGGAAAGAGTCAAAAAGGGGAAGGACTAAGAGTGATGGAAGAAGTAAGGGAGTCTAAGGGGGAGATTAGGGAGGGGGAAGACTAAGCGGGTATGGAGCCCGAAGGGTGGGGGAGGACCAAGTTGGGGTGGAGTCTGGGGGCAGTGAGGATTAAAGGTGGGGGGGTCCAGGGTGGGGTGAGTTGAGTGGGGGATAGAGTTCCAAGGGGAGAATGGGTCCTCGGGGGGAAGAAGCCAGGAGGGAGTTGTCCAGGCGAACGTGCAAAAGGGGGCTCTGATTGGTCCATGACTGTCTCTTGGGGAGTGAACTGAGGGCGGGCATGGAACAAGGGAATGATGAGAATGGCCAAGGGCAGAGCGAGGCTGTAGGGTGGAGGGGAAGGGTTCAATAGTAGTGGTAGGAGGGAGAACGTGGGTGGTTCGTGGGACCACGGACCCTGAGGGTGGTGAGGAGGAGGTCAGGGAGGTGAATGTGAATGTGGGTGGGGTTTTTGGGAAGGAAAGGAACCCACATGTTCACCTGGACATCCCCGAAGGAAAAGGCTTGTGGTTGGTAAGTCACAGAGGGAAGGTGATGCCATGGGGGTCAACAGCGATGGGGGAAAGTAAATGGATAACTGGGGGAGGGGAAAAGATGGGGGAGTGCACGAAAAACTGAATCATGGCAATGCTGCCTAAAGCAAAAGTGAAATGAGAGTATTGGTGGGCGAGATCAAGTACTGCTTGGGAGTGTGATCATTGATGGGTGGAGATGTGGGTCTGCTCAGATGGACAACTGAAAGCGAACCCCAGCAAGCAACATTGAAAATGCTCAGGATGTTGAGGTGAATGTGACACACGAAGGATCCGTGTGCATGTGAGAGTGCTTGCATAAGGCTCCAAAAACCCTTGCCACACGCACACTTCTCCTTCCAGATTCACCCATTGACAAGCTGCTCCCTCTGCGGTGACAGAGGATGAGGTTGAGGGGCTCACAGGCAAAGGGGACTAAGAGGGAAAGAACAGCCTCTGAGATCCCTGAGTGGATGACACTGGGGTGTCCAGAAGCTGCTCCTCCTCCCTTTGGGTGTCCAGGGGCCCTGGACTGACTCCTTGAGGGGCACAAGAACCTGGAGGGATGTTGACGAGCCCCATTTCCCTCCTGCATTGCCACCGCAGGAACTCACCCATGGGTCCTGCGATGGTCTGCATACATCTCAGTGTTCTGCTGGACCAGGGTCTCCATGGCATCCACCACTCTTCCCTTGGAGACCTCCATATGCACACATGTGGGCACCACTTCATCAGAGACGGGCAGACGCGCGCCTCTGACTCATGTGCCATTCTGTTGAGGGCTTCCACCAGCTCTGTGTGATGTTCCCTGCCTTCTGCTGACTCTCCATGAAGAGTTGGAAGGCCAAATCCAGAGGCTTGTCATCTGACTTGGACCTCACAGATGCCTGATCCTCAGCAGTCCTCCAAGTGCCTGGGAACTCAGCCGAACCTGCCACCTCCTGCTGCAGACATATGTCCGTGCGGTGAGCATCAGATTGTGAACCCGAGCCTGCTCTAGAACTAGGTCCCACTGAGGTGTGTGTCTCTGCGTTGGTGTAGGGTGTGGGTAAGTGCTGTGATGGGTCTTCCAGGCTTTTTAGTTCCAGCTCTTCAATGGAGGAGGTGTCCTCTTTGCTGGAGGTGAGGACGTGGAAGCAGCTGAGGGACTAGCTGGCTGAGGGTGTCGGTTGCTTGGCAGAGCTCCCTGTGAACTAAAGTAGAGATAATCAGTGCATGGCAGCGCAGTCAAATGCAGGAGAGAGAACACTCACACTTGTGTTGAGAGAGGGATAATGTAGTGCAGGATCCTCATGAAGTTGTTCACCACCGACCTCACCGTCACTGCAGGCACAGGCCATGTCTTCACCCATCAGTGCAATGGCACTCTTTATTTAAGTTTAAGGCACTAGTTTCAGACCCAAATTTCTCACCCTCAAACTTAACGTAAAAATCTGTCATGTCATGATCACTGATCCTTAGAGGATCCTTTTCTATGATATCATTAATTAATTTTATCTCATTACGCATTATTCAGGCCTAATATAGCCTCTTCCCTGGTTGGTTCCACAATGTATTGTCCTAAGAAACTGTCCTGAATACACTCTATAAACTCATACTCAAGGGCACCTTTGACAATTTGATTTCTCTGATCCATATGAAGATTAAACTCGTCCCTGATTGTTGCTATACCATTCTTACAAACCCCTAATACTTCTTGATTTATACTCTGTCCTACAGTGTAGTTACTTTTAAGGGGGTTATGATCTGCTCCCACCAGTGACTTCTTTCTCCTGCTATTTCTTATCTCCACCCAAACTGAATCATTATCTTGATTTTCTGAGCCAATGCCATTTTTTACTCCTGTACTGATCTTATCCTTTGTTAAAAGAGCTTTGTTAACCCCACCTCCTTTACATTTCTTCCTATCCTTTTGAAATGTAAAATATCTTTGAATATTCAATTTTCTTGCCTCGGTTACCTTGTAACCATGTCTCTGTAATGACTATCATATCCATTTATTTCTATTTGTGGTAACAATTCATCCTTCTTGTTACAAATGCTATGAGCATTCAGATAGAGAGCCCTGAATTCTGTCTTTTTAGCATTTCTCCCCACTCTCACCCTATTTGCTGGTGCACTCCTATGTTTCTCAGTCACTTCCGGCCACACTGTGCTTATCATTACAGTATTGTTAATCTGCACTATTTCCTTGTTCTTTCTCATTAACTTTCAAAATCTCCCCTCATGTGAACCCTCCTCCTCCTCCACTGTTTAATTTAAAGCCCTTCTACACCCTGGTTGGTTGATGCTCCAGGACACTGGTCCTAACACGGTTCAAATGAAACACTTTTCAATGGGACAGCTCCCTCTTTCCCCAGTACTGGTGCCAGTGCCTCATGAATTGAAATCCATTTCTCCCATATCAATCATTGAACCATGCATTCAATTCTCTGATCTTATTTATCCTATACCAATTTCCTGTTAAATCTGTTAGCTTTACGCAATGTTAACGGATCTATCTAGTGGTTAGAGACAGAACTGTAACTTAACTCTCTAAAACTTGACTGCGCAATGTCTGTTTAGCAGGTGAGAAATGAACACTGTAGATTCCAATATGGCATCTGCTGTCTGCATACTAATTGCACACTGGATATGCGCTGCATTCCAGATTAGTTAGGTGTCTGTTACTTTTCTCTCAGAGCGCAGCCCTGATGTTCCTGTGCAGGCCCAGCACAAGATGTCTGTAGTAATTATAGTTTTATTTACACCAATGTTCCTTTTAAGTTACTGCATGTGTGTGGCTGTGCAAAAAAGTTCAAAGGTCCCACAAACTTAACTGAATAGGCTGCATACAACAAAATAAAATAGAGGGGACATTGGTGCCATGGTACATTGCACCTTTCTGAAGCTAGCCTCAGGCACATTGCCCTGTAGAGCCTACGATCTGTATCAGGCCTCTTTTCAAAATTGGTTCATGACTGACTGTAGCATGCTTTGTGGAAGCTGTAATCAGTTATAGAATCATAGAAAAATTACAGCGCAGAGGGAGGCCATTCAGTCCTCGTATCTGCACCGGTGCCAAGCAGCCAAACCAGCAACTTTCAAAGGGGCAGCTGGAGGCTTCCATCAAAAAGGTAAGTAATGATTTACTTAACTATGTATGGCACCAGGAGGAGCAGGAGGGCTCCTCCTGACAGTATTAAAACAGCAAGCTACTGCCAGCCATCTCTCACCCACTTCTGATCTCAGACCTCACTTACCCCTCATGGCAGATCCGCTCTTGACGTCACAGCTGGCTTATCTACCTCTTCTTTGTGACTGGCGCACTGCCTCCTGGGTATGTCTGACATCTCTAGCATTTTAGCCATATCCTGATGTGCAAAAGGACCAATTTCACCCTGTCCTCTTGTGCATTAGTTTCAGCACAGTGGTTTGCGTTTGCTGCTGGCTTTGCTCCAGATTTGAGCATGAACCTGTATATAAGCCAATATTCCTGTCATTGTATTTCAGTGCATTATATCACCTGGGTACACTGTGAAGGAAAATTACGACAATTGTACCGAAATATTAGAAACTGCTCAATTTTCTGTCCATCAGAGATCTTTTAGAGACCTTACTGATCAGGTGGATTTAGTGCCAATTCTTAACCTTTTAGGCATGAATTGTATCAAAAGAGGAAAATTGACTCCTTGATATGAGACATGCAAGAGGATGCTGAAGGAGTGGAAACTATTATAGATGATAATTTCTGATGAGAATGAACAGAAAGATGATTACAGGTTGGAAAATATCTTACAACAAATCAGAGGAAAGAGTGTGATCCATAATATGCAGAAATGCAATTTCAATGAGTAGATGCACACTTGAAGCAGAAAGACAGAAGGCCATGGCAAAAAAGGTGGAAGTAATCAAGTACATGAGAAAAAACAGGCAATGTGTAGTATCCTGGTATAGTGAACTGTTTAGGCAAATGCCTGCTAATGTATCAAGTGTCACAAAACTGTCATGAAAGCTACAAGAAACAGACATAGCATGTCATTGGATTTATGAGAATGATAGGAGTTTTCAAGATTACAGTGCCTGGTGACAGATGTCACAGTGGTAAAATGCTACAATGTGCCCAAGTGGGTAGGGTTAGTGTTGATGAACACCATCTCAATTGCAATATGTCAAGCAGGGAAAAAACTTGCAGCTGCAATATTTGAGTGCAAAAGATTTCAATAGCAGCACCAATTTTCATTTCCATTTTCGGGTGGCATTGGATGAAAAGCTGAGGAGCAGAAGTTATTGCCTGGTGCCTGCTGATGCCTGGGTATCACCACTATCTTGGGGCAACATTCTCCCCCCGTCGGGAGGGAAGTGAGGGAGCGGGCGCGGGTAGGCGGGCTTCTGATCGGCGCCCCCAATCGGGCCCAGGGTGATGTCTGCCAGGAAGCGCTATGCGCTCCCTGTGCGGGTGGGGGAGGGGCAATCCCTCAGCCAGGAGTGCATGAAAGAGTGCACTGATCTCCCTGAGGCAAAGTGCTGCCTCAGGGAGATCGGCTCTGATTTAAAGCTTTCAATAAAGGTGATTAAAAAATTTCACTGCCGTGTCCCCTCATGTGACACTGTCACATGAGTTGGGGCATGTCCATAACTTTTATTTAAACATTTAATAAAAATTTAAATGCCCTCATGACACCTCATCCCGCCTGTGGATGAGGTTCCATGTTTTTTCCGAGGCCCGCCTGGGCTCCCGGCCTGCCCGCCAACCTTAAGGTTGGACGGCCAGGTCCATCAATCATGTTAATTAGGTTTTTAATGGCCTTAATAGGCCGTTGACAGTTCAGTGGGCGCACAGCCGATTCGGCTGCACGCCAGCTAAAATGAAAATGTAAATGACGTGGGGTGACATTGGGACGCACGCCCAACATATCCTCACGTCATTTTACGCGTCGGCGAGTGGGCCAAGCCTCCGCTAGCCGATCGGAAAAACTGCCCTTGGTGGGTTCCTGAAATGAGAACGCATGTATCTGATGAAAACAGGTTGCAGCCTCATTAGCCCTTGCAAATTGGAGTCCTATGACATCAGTTGCACCCTGGTGATATTTCTGGGTACCAATGAGCTCTGCCAGTCAGCGTTTCCACTTCTGTAGAGGTACGAACTACAGCTCTGGTGATAAAAGAGGGAAGATTCACTTCAAGAATTACTTGGAGTATAGGTCATCTCCTCCATATAGTTCTGCTTCTAACAAAACGCCTAGGTGTTCCTCACAAGTAATCTCAGTCCCTGGGCTTTTTTGTATAAGGCCCTCATGACCCCCTCCCTTCTATTGCAATAGATGTGACTTACCCGCTGATGTCCCACTTGAGTGGGACATCTAGTTTTTTTTACTCATTCGTGGGATGTGGGCGTCGCTGGCTAGTATGATCTTCACAGTGTTTCCATTTCATTAAGTGTTCCTGGCTCTTCTGACACTGCAGTGGTCATCCTGCTCCGAGCCTTTCTTCATCCAATCCCAAATAGGAAGATATGACATAGGAACATAGGACTTGGGAGCAGGAGTAGGCCATTCAGCCCTTCGAGCCTCTGCCATTCAATAAGATCATGCTTGATCTGGCTGTGGTCTCAAATCCACTTTCCTGTCTGTCCCTCATCACCCTTGACTCCCTTGTCTATCAAAAATCTATCTAACTCAGCTTTGAATAAATTCAATGACCCAGCCTCCACTGCTTTCTGGGGAAGATCATTTCACATACTAATGGCCCTCTGGGAGAAAAAAATGTTTCCTCATCTCCGTTTTAAAAGGGAGACTCTTTATTCTTAAACTGTGTGCCCTAGTTCTAGTCTCCCTTACAAGAGGAAACATCCTCCCGGTATCCACCCTATCAAGTCCTCTCAAGATTTTAGATATTTCAATAAGATCACCGCTCATTCTTTTAAACTCCAATGGATATAGGCCCAACATGTTCAACCTTTCTTCATAAGAGAAGCCCCTCATCCCAGAAATGAGTAGAGTGAACTTTCTCTGAACTGCTTCAAATGCAATTATATCTTATTTCAAATCAGGAGGCCAAAACTTTACTCTAGATGTGGTCTCACCAAGGCTCTGTGCAGCTGCAGTAAAACTTCTTTACTTTTATATCCCATTCCCCTTGCAATAAACACCAACATTCCGTTTGCCTTTCTAATCACTTGCTGTACCTGCACACTAACTTCTTGTGATTCAGGACACTCAGATCCCTCTGTACCATTGGGTTCTGCAATCTCTTTCCATTTAAACAGGACACTGCTTTTCTATTCTTCCTGCCAAAGTGGACAAGTTTATATTTTCCCACTTTATACTCCATCTGCCAAATTTTTGCCCATGAGTCTCAACCCAGGAACTTGACCTAGGCTCTGCCAATGTCAAATAAGTGGGCAGAAGTCTTGGAACAGTACCACTGGGAAGAGGATAATGATGATCTATATGTCAGCCTGCCTTGTTCCATTTGAGTAGCCCCTCTGAAGCTATCAGAGAAAAATTAGATTGGTCATAAAGGCTGCATGGAAGGTCAGCAGCAACCATAAAGTATGATTAATATTCAGTGACTCTGTGCAAGGTCCAGTACGCATTGAAGATTAGCACAGCAGATGTGACTGCTATTTTCTATCTTCCAAGAAGCCAATACAACTGCAAATCTACAATTTGCCACTGCTACTGTTCACTGATCCATTTGCTATTTAATAAATCTGGCAGTTTACAGCCTAAGTTACAGTCCAATAGAATTCCAAAATTGAGGAAGGTCATGTGGAACCACATGATATTACCAGTAAACCAAAATACAACGACAAAGGTTTTCTGTCTGATTTCTGGTCTCACTACAAATCACCTAGATACTGGACAGGTAAAGGCACATACTAGTTTGAACGGAGCAAAGGCTTGCTAATGTGAGTGGTCTGAGATATTCAACAGGAGAAAATACCTTGGGATTAATTTTCATGGTTATCCCTCCCTGCTCCCCACCCTCCATCCACCATGTTGTTGATTATAAAGCCGCAGAAATATCAGAGCAATGGTGTAAATGGTTAAGTTGTGGCAGAGTGTGGAAGAACACCAGATAGAAATTCAACTCCCTAAGTAAAAATCCTAAAATATCATAAACTCCTCAATAGCCACTCTCTCCTCTTCAAAGTGGTGGCTCCCTTCCTCTATGAAGAGGCAATTCTTCTATTTTCCTCCTTCCTATTTACAGGGGCAATCACCATCTCTAAAACCCTACACAATTCACAGATAGACTCTATGTCCTGCTGTGCCCCAACACGCTGCACTTGGTTACAGGTTCTACCCAATGATTCCCGGATTGGACTCAACGGGCAGAATCTTACTTCATTCGTTTTTGGTGGAGCTTTGGAAACATTTACAGGTCAGAAACCCAAATGCAAGAATGTTGGGTCTTCCAGTTGCTTTTTCCAGGAGGTGACCAGGAGGTCCACCACTCGGTGCCACAACCAATTAGGGAGGACGGGCATGATGAACTGGCCACTTTGTCAGAGGAATGACTTCTGCTTAAAGGAGCTCTAGTAGGTTGCAGAGAAGCTCACCAGTAATGGTTTTTTTGAACTGCAGCGCCCACAAGAAAGGAGAGGAGACCTGGGAAGGCTGCTCCTGGGTCTCCCACTTAGGAAGTCTAGATGAGGGGCTGCAGTGAGTTGAGCTCTCCCAAAGACAAGGACAGGTGAAGAAGAGGACAACCCTTCCAATCAAGCAGGCAGAGATGGAAGAGGCTGAGGAAGTGAGAAGCAATGGTGTACCCCTTCCAATCTGGAGACCATCCACAGAGGATCCAGGACTCAGGACAGGTCATTGTAAGATGCCAAGCCCCATCTTTGTCTTCAGCAGCCTTCTGCCTCATGTGACAATGGCTTGTGCCTTGGTGGTCAATTCTGTGTTAAATGCCACCTGTTGTTGCAGAAGCCCTCCTTCTGGCATGGCAACCTCTGCTGCATTTGCTGAAAATAAAGATGGAGGACGGAGAAGGTGAAGGATTCACTGGGCTCTGTTTTCTCTGGGCCGTCATCTCATCCAAGTGAGCCTTCCTTTTCTCCTCATCTATTCCAATGCCCCTCCAAACATTCAACCCCCAGAGGTAATGGCCATCAGCAACTTTCTCCCAGTTGCTGGTGTTGATGTTCACCATCTTCATATCTTGCTTGCATGTGCCCTTGTAGTGGAGGTATGGATGCCCAGTGGGTCGTGACCCAGTGGCCAGTTCATCATTAAATGGTCTTTGGATATACAGCTGTTATTCACCGATGAGCATAGCTGAGCCACTGTAGACAACGTTGGCTTAGTAAGGAGTGTTTGCTGATGGAATTAGCATGCTCCGAGTTGCTGACATTATCCTGGAAAGAGATGCCAAGAATATGTCCGAGAGTGAAGGTGGAAACTTTTCAGTCTTTTTCCCTGCCTAGCATATTTTGGCAGGTCTCACTACCGCAAGGAGTGCACTGAAGAAGCAGGCTTAGTAGACTCGGAGTTTGGTGTTTTCAGTTATGTTGCGGTTGTTCCACACTCTCTTACTCAGTTTGCATATAACAGCGGCATGTGTTGATTTCAGCATTAAGTGACAGATTGCTGGTGATTATGGAGACTAGATATATGAATCTGTCAACCACCTCCAGTGTCACATTGTTGCCATGGACCCTGATATTTATCTTCATGATGCTAATGGTCAAACCAAACTCTTTACAGGCATGAGAGGGTTTGTCCATTTGGCACTGCAGGTGTTCCTCAGTATGGGATGCTGGTGCAGCATCATTGCTGTAGAGCAATTCTCTGATGAGAACTTGGCACACCTTTGTCCTGGATCTCAGACGAGCAACCCTGAACAGCTTTTGACTGTCAGGTGCCATTCCCTGTACTCTGACTTGCCCAGTATTCTCCTGCACAACAAGCCTCAGGTCAACACTCCTTCAGCTCCACTCATTCGTCTTCTTGCAGGCACCTCACATCCCTATTTGAGCAGCCAACACTCACTCTCACCATCAACATATTGCTCTCTTGCAACCATGCCACCATGTCTTACAGTCACCCTCCACAAATGGTTGCCTTTCCTCCTCTGCCATTATGACCACTTGGACCTCCCTGCTTTCTCTCCTTGTAGGAGAGGGAGGCAAACAACTTGGCAAGAGGCAGAGATGCGTGATTGTGGGAAAATGCGGGAAAGGGTGGGTTTCCTGTGACAAGCACTTTGTTGGGCACCTGGTCCACCTGGGAAGGTGGTCCAGTGCTATGAGAATGTAAATGCCAGCTGCAACCTGCAATGACAGCCTGAGCCTCCTGAGGCACTGGTGCTTGCACTTGGGGATAGCTGGTCCTCTGCCTGCATACCCTTTGGGGGGCTCTCATCTCCTTCCAACTGCATCTCTGCGTCAATCCTTAAAGCTCCATGGAGGGGCATGTGGCTGAAGGGAAAGCAGCTGGTGCCTTCGCTGCTGGTGTTGCTCTTCTGCTGATGGAGCATGTACAGTGATAAGCCCACTGCCCTAGACCTTTACTAAAGGTGGACTACAGAGCTGCAAAAGCCAGTTTCATGCTGCTCGCAGCAGAGAAGTGCAGCTGAAGGTTGTCGAGATGCCGGTCAGGTGAAGCAGCTTTCAAGTAGCTGGCAATCACGTGTCACACAGTGATAGCGCTCTCTGACTGAAGGAGTGCTTGCAAAGCAGCCTCTTACCTGGCCATGTCTGTAGCTCTTCAGCGTAACTGATCAAAACCTGCACATGCACCACAGAGGGAAGTCCTGGAACACAGTAGAAGCATCAGGTATGATGAACAGCAGCTCGGCTCTTCCTCGACACCACCATGGATTCGACCGGGTGGCCAATACACTGGTAGATGTGAGACCCTCTTGAGAGTCCAGGTGTACATGTCAAAAGAGAAAATTAGCAAAAGCTAACCAACTTCAGATATAGGCTTGATGAAGCTGGCAACTGAAAAACAGCTTTTGATGTTGGCAGACACAGCAACGAAGGGTGGGGAGTTATTTTTGAGGGAAGGGGAGCTTCCAGCAGGGCCACCCATGGGCCACAGGGTGCCCAATCAGGAGGACCCTTGAGCTTGCAAGGAGACTGCCAGATTTTACTGGGCAGCCTCCTCACAAGGCATAGGTCCACTTACCAAATGGAAGAATACCAGCAGAGTTGGGATGGGGACCCAAAGTGACTAACTTAGGCCAGGATTTTTCCCTCATTGGGCGGGCTCGGCGGGGATGGGCGGGGCGGTCAGGAAGCCAACCATCGCCCACGATCGGGGCTGGACCGCGATTTCACTCTGGCGGGCCAATTAAGGCCTGCCCAGCATGAAACGTGCGTGGCTGCACTCAGCGCTGCCTGTGTGTGGTGGAGGGGGAGGAGGGTGAGGGCGCAACTTCGCGCATGCGTGCAAGGGCGTGCAGGAAAACCTCCCCAGGGAGATGAAGATTTTAAGACATAAAAATAAAGGATTTTAAATTGTTAAAAAAAAGTCCCCTCATGTCACTTTGTCACATGAGCAGGGACATATCCTTAATGAAATGTTTACATTTTTATTTAATTTTTATTTGTTTTTGGAAACCTCTTTCCACCCGTAATGATGTTTCCTAAAAAATGAAAAGGCTGCTTAGCCTCATCGCCTGCCCACCAACCGTAAGTTTGGACAGGCAGCAAAAGATTTCTTTAAATTGTAACTTTAATGGCCTTAAGAGGCCTTTTAATTGCCGGTGGGCATGCTGCCCATCATTATTACATGTCATTTTACGCTTGGTCGGGTCGGGCATGTGCCTGCTCAATGAGCGTTATATTCTGGCCTTAAGGGCCTCAATTGGTCTTCGGATGGGAAGGCCATGCTCAACCTTTACCACCCTGACTGAGTCAGAGGGAGTCAGGAAGGCCCCTCACCTTCCCTCCCAATTTCATGATACCTCCCAACCTCACACCTCTCAGCCGCCCCAAAGGCAAATTTAACTTCTGCCCAACAAGTGCAGTTGGATACAGATCTATTATAACTTGACTTTGAACCCTTCCAACACTAACATATTGGAAGATTGCTACAAAAATGTTCCATTAGTTATTGTGAAAACATTGCAAGCTACTGTGGATATGCATTGGTATTTCATGTTACTTAACCTGATTGTTAAATTGTTTTAAAATGGTTTATATGACTGGCACCATAATAAGTTTGTTGTCCCTCTTTACAAAGGAGCCAATGTTTTACAAGAAGCTTCAGATTTTCATTGGGGGCTCAGGACAAGGCCCAAGCCTGGACCCTTAGCAGAATCTCACATCTACCAGTGTCCTGGTCATCTGATGGAATCCATGCTGGGTCTGAGAAAGCTCAGACCTAGCTCAGCAGTTGCAAGGTTAACATTTCGAGTCTGTATGACTGAAGTGTAATACGGACTGAAAACGTTAGCTCTGTTTCTCTCTCCACAGGTGCTGCCAGGTCTGCTGAGTTTTTCCAGAAGTTTCTGGTTTTATCCCCCCACTCTAATGTTTGGGGCATATGGAGGACCTGGCCCAACAAGACCCTGAGAAAATTATAATGGAGACTGGGACCTGGTACATTCAAGTCTCAGTTAATTTGTAATTCTCAGACTTCTGTTGCACTCCCGGTAGACTTACACTAAACATTCCCATAAATCTTTGAAGCCAATGTCCATATCTGTGCTACATTTCAAATTGGTTTTGGGTAGAAAAACAGGAATGATGGCTCTGAGTATGTGTGGTGCTTTGTGGATAAATCATAATTTTCTCAATTTTTTTCTTTTTAGCAATTTTCTATTACAAATATTTCTATTAAAAATTGCAAGTGCATGTGACAACTGAATGGATGAACCCTTGAACACTATATGCTAGCTGTTTGAGAAGAGTTAAAGGATTATTATTGCCAGTGCATTGTGATAGAATGCACTTTTTGTTACTCCTAATGCCATCACATTGCCAGGAGATACACATTCTTGTGAATCTGCTACTGGTTCATCATTTTTGAGAAAAAAAAACGATACCTTTCTCACTTTGTAAATATATAGGAACTTTGGCCTCTTAATGTAAAGATGGTTGTATGTGGAACACTGCTTAACATATCTTCCCGCAAACAGTAACTGCCTGAGAAAGAAAAATGAACACTCCACGCTTGAGATGACAAATTAAATAAGTAACCCAGAGAAAACTGACGGTCAAGGCAGCAGCAGCATTCTAAACATTCAGGGATCAAGTGAAAAATGATGGGTATAACATGACAGGAAATTTTCATCTGGTGTCACTGTAAATCCTCATATAAGAATTCCCTTTTAATGTGTTGCAATTAAATTATTCCTCACTCCAAAAGACTGATCTTTAGATGAGTAATAATCAATAAAACAAATTATATTTGCAACCTGTGCATTTGGTTGCAATGTATTAACAAGAAATGAATTAGGTTTTGTGGTTATTTTCTACAGTCAGTGAGCAGTAAATTATGGTAAATTCCATTTGTGAAAGCAAACTTTATTTTTATATATCATTCTAGGAAAATGCTGTCAGATTTGCAGGCATTATGCTGTCACCTGAGATGAATGTTTCTTTCACTTCTTATGTCCATCTTACACACTGTAAGAATATTCCCTTCAGTGGAATAACTATTTACTTTAGTCAATAAATCAGACAGGAATTGCTTAACCCTTGCGGCACCAAATTTATTTTGAAACCTTGAAAAATACAGGTATCTTTTGTCATAAATGCATGTAAAAACACCAAGAGCATTCAGGTGATAAATAATTTAAAGGATAATTCTGTCAGAACCATTGTAAGTTATTTTTATTATTGATTACATTTCAAATAATAACATAATTTTAAGATGCCAAAGTAATGCTTTAGTCACTGATTCAATACAGTTTAAAGTGAATCATGGAAGTTCATTTCATTAACTTACAGGTTTAACATTTTTACATCAGCAATAAGCTGTGCTGTGTGTAATCTTCTGCAATTTTGTAGGAAATTAGAGTGGATTAAAAACAATGCCCAGCAAAATTTGATTTTGGCCACTGCATTACTCCCAGTTTGTGTAGAGGGAGTTAAATAACTTGTAAATTATGATAAAACAAGGGTTTAACCTCTTTTATTTTGGAAATTTACAAGCTTTCAAATGTAGGCAGATCAAAATTACAGTGTAATAGGCGAACATTTATTCTGGCTGTTACATTTCTTTTGTGCATTATGTGTTACACATTATAAGCTGGTGTGCAGCAGTAATGCATTGCATGTTACCAAATAGGCCATAGGTCAATGTGCTCTGTTTCTTAAGAGGTTGCCTTTTAAATGTTGACATTTTCCTTGATGGTTGTTTTTCTATTGATCCTGCGTGATTTACAAACTATACCTTATTTGTTTTAAGTGCCAATTGTTCTTATGTTTTTATTTTACTCTTTTCTGTTTTTTTTCCCCTTGGATCAAATGCTACAAAATTGGGCCCTGAATCACCTACAGTTTTGGCATTATATATGCTATTTTGGAATCAACCTGGCATCTGCACGACATGTGCACAATTCTGGTGTGGCCTCCACTGAACACCATCTTGGTGAGGCCACTAGTGCAGGCACTAGAACTGTGTGCCAGATGCATGTAGCGTAGGCAGGTTGTGACATCAGTTAGTGTGTAATGCAGATTTGATCCTTGTGCTGCCATTTTCAACCTCACCATTCTAGTTAATGCCCTTTCTTAACCTCGCAAAGCTGAACATGCATTCGGCAGCAGGAAGGAGCCCCCACTAGAGGTATTTGAAGGATCATCAACAACTTGCACGTTAGTTGCTGATTATTATCCACTGACTCTGTTTGAGTTTGTGGAAGTGCTGGGTGTTTTGAGGAGTTAGTTAGAGTTGGTGAAACTTGCAGGAAGTGGTGCTGTGCATGTAGAAGGCCTTGGCTGTGACTGCAAAGGTTCTGGGCATACCACTTGCTCCCAGACATGGGTGCTATAGTTGAAATTCTCCTTCGGTCACAGCACAAGAGGAAGATGGAGCAGAGGCAGCAAAGAAGAGGACAAGTTAATCCAGAAGGAGGAGGAGGAAGGGGCGAAGGGGTCTCAGCAGGAGGCCTTATCCACCTAAGATCTTCCAGGAGCGCTTATCTCCACCTAAGTTAGGAGCAGTGTGTGTGTTGTGTCCATTTTACAGAGGAGGTGCTCACAGAAATCTGCCACCTCTTACAATTATACTTGCAGCCTTCAGAGCAGAGTGAGAATGGGACTTACAGTGGCTGTGAAGGTAAATGTGGCCCTGAATTTCTTTATGTCAGGATCCTTCTAGGCTGGAGCAGGTGACGTATCTAACATCTCGCAGTTTGCCATCCGATGCTGCATCAGAGAGGCCAGAGAAGCTTTTTATGGTAGATAAGTTTTCTGGCCAGGGAGGAGCAGGCGGAGTGTGCATAACACTTTAGATAGCAGGTTTCCCCATGGTGCAGGATGTCATTGGCTGTACATACGCGCCTTTGCAGATGCCAAATCTCAATTCTGAAGTGTACAGCAACCAGAAAGGCTAGTACTCACTGAATGTGCAATTGGTTTGTGACCATGCTCAGCACACCATGCTGGTGAATGCCTGCACTCCTTGGCCAGGATTTTGCCCTCGTCAGGCGGGCTCGGCGGGGGCCAGAGGGAGCGGTCAGGAAGCCGACTGCTGCCTGCGATTGGGCCGCGACCACGGTTTGATGTTGGCGGGCCGATTAAGGCTTGCCCAGCATGAAACAGTGTTGAGGGGGGAGGAGGGTGGGTGCACCCATATGCGCGCGAAGGAAAATCTCCCTGAGGCATAGAGCTGCCTCAGGGAGATGAAGATTTTTGAAAATTAAAAATAAAGAATTTTTAAATGTTAAAAACCATGTCCCCTCATGTGACTCTGTGTTATGAGTGAAATGTTAAATTTTTAATTTAATTTTTAATCGCTGTTGGAAATCTTATCCTGCCTGTGGATGAGGTTTCCTAAAAAACCCAAAGGCCCCTTGGTCTTTTTGCCTGCCCGCCAACTGCAAGGTTGGGCGGCAATGAAAAATTTAATTCAATTAGATCTTTAATAGCCTTAATAGGCCTGTTAATTGCCGGCGGACACACTGCCAACTCCCGCGTGCGCCCGATGAGCGAACTATCGTGTGAATGCGCAATGATGTCAGGACGCTGGCCAGACGTCATCGCGCGCCATTTTATGCTCATTCGGGTCGGGCACATGCCTGCCCGACGAGCGAAAAATTCTGGCCCTAGAAACAGTCATGAATTTTTCATTCTATGCCACCCCGCTGTTCCTTCAGTACTTGAATCATCAGGTCAAATCAGAGGGTGGCTGCTGGGCAACAAGGGCTATCATCTTTAAACTGGGTTCATGACTTCACTCCGCAACCTGACCACATGTGGCCAGTGGCCAGTACATGCTACCATGAGAAACATCACTAAACAGACCATTAGGTTGCTGAAGCATGGATTACACTTCCTTGGTGGCTCTGGAGGAGCCCTCAGTGGTGCGGATGTCCTGATTTGTGGTGGTTTGCTCCACAAACTGGTCACTATAAGACCTTTACTACCAAGGATATTGCAAGTACCTCAGGAGAAGGAGGTGGAGGAAGGAAGGAGGAAGCTGACAATTCCACATTCCACAGGGGCTGTCCATGATTGCCTCATGTGACTCTGGTTGCTGTGAACACAATCCAAAATCCCCATTCTACTATAACCCCACACCTGAGCATCCCTCAGTTGTGGGCCATTGTAGCACGCTCTTGGTCACAATGATGAAATAAAAGCCATCGCAAAACAACCATTCCATACAAAAGTCAACTAATTACACTTGTGCATCCCCTTAGTGTCTGTCTTTTGAGTGCCTTTGCCTGTCCTAATGCTCCTTCGCAGTGTTATCCCAGTGCAGCATGGCTGGTGGAAGGCTGCTGACTTTCAATGGGGGAAACTGTAAATGGCCATGCAGGGTGATCTCAAGCAGCTCTGGCCTAGAAGGCCTAGCTTTGGACAGAACCACCTTGTCATGGGCAGTAGCAGTTTGGACTGGCTTGCAAAAGCCGGGGCATTGGTGGAGTGACAGTGGTGGGAGCATGAGTGCTGTCATCCTGGGAGAGGACAGTAGGTTCATGCTCCACTGAGCCTCTGCCACTGCCTCAGAGCAGCACCGTAGTAATCTGAGTAATCTGCTGGTGCACAGATTGCTGGACTGTGGTGAGAGTCTGAGAGCCTCTTTGAGCTTTGGCATTTGCAACCGTAATGGCAGCAGTCTGATTCTGTGTGGCACCAAGCTGAGATTTCATGACCTCACTCTAAGCTTCCACTGTAGCAGTCAGACATTGAGTGGCTTCTGCGTATGTTGCAACAGAAGCTGCAACACTGGCCACCAGACACTGCATCATGGTTGGATCCACACATGTTCTCATGGAATTAACTATCATTTCCACACTGTAAAGGGTGGCTTCCAAGTTCAGTACAAGGTCTTGTGTCAAGTTAGTGCCAGACTCCGTCATGTTCCTTGACAATGAGAACAGGCTTTCTGGCAGGCTTGCCAATGCATCAAGCACTTAATTGTGCATGCCAATCAACCTCTTTCCGTATGCCCCTGTTGAAGTCCTCATATAAGTGTTCTGCAGTAGAATTTGTGTGTGAGCCCAGCTTCTGGGGTGCAGCACCCATACTATCCTTTCCCTCTGCCCTGTCTGCAACCCACTCATTCACAGTGACTCACCATGTGTAGACCCCATCTCTATATTACCCTCTAAAGCATGCGCAGTGCCAATAACTGAGCTGGTGGCTGTAAGTGTGAGACCAATTGACAGTATTTCTTATAATCTCTCAGGCTTCATACTCCCACACTACTGCCTGGCCAGGTGGGAGTTCTTGGGTATCTGAAAAGAGTAATGCACAAGGATAGGGTTGTAGCGAGAGGAGTAAGGGAAAATAAGAGCTGCATTCTTACACCATCTGCAGCTTACAAATCAGAAGAGATTGTGGGATGAGACCCAAATGGGATGCAAGAAGGATGATTAGGTAAGAGAGTCATGTCACCTTTTATAAGCTCAGTCCAGCTGCGAGCCATGGCATCTGCAATGGTTGCTTCAATTATGGTGACCAGCTTCTCCTCCATGAGGGCGAGGACATGCAGCCGTGCCTGTCTCCCACCAGTTAGCTCCTATTGTCTTTGGTTATGTGTTACCTTGTACTATAGAGGTAGGGAAGTGAGTCAATGAGTGTTGACTGATGTGGCTTTCATGGTTGAATAGCTGGCAATGTGTCCAAGTTGTCAAATGTGGGTATGAGGTATGCAGCAGTGTTGCTGAGGATGAAATGAAGCTACAAATGTGAGATATGAGTTGTGTTGCTGACAGCTGAGAGAAAGGGCTGTGTTGAATTGAGCAGCTTCTGGGTCTAGTGGTTCAGTTGTAAGGAATTGGCATTTGAAGATGAATTCACTGGCCTTGACCACTTTGGTAAATTTCTTGCAGCACTACATCCAAGTCCTCAGGGCAACAAATTGTTTGCATTGATCTCTGGCTATCTGTTCCCTAGTTTAAATTAGAGTGGTAGGGGAATGGGAACCTGAGCAGGGAGACATAAGAGAGGAAAACAAAGATAGGAATGAAAGACAGAAAAGTAGAAAGCAAAAGTGGAAGGCAGAGGAAACAAGGGCTAGCAGCAAATAGGGCCATAGTACAAAAAAAAATGTGTAAAATTGTTAAAAAGACAAGTCCAAAGGCAATGTATCTGAATGCACAGAACATTTACAATAAGGTAGATGAATTAACAACACAAATAGATGTGAATGGGTATGATATGATTGCAATTACAGCTGCAAGGTGACCAAGGTTGGGAGCTGAATATCCAAAGGTACTCGATATTTAGGAAGGACAGGCAAAAAGGAAAAGGAGGTGGTGTGGCCTTGTTAGTTAAGGATGAAATCAGTGAGATAGTGAGAGATGATCTTGGCTCAGAAAATCTAGATGTAGAATGAGTCTGGGTGGAGCTAAGAAGCAACAAGGGGCAGGAAACATTAGTGGGAGTTGTCTATAGGCCTCCAAACAGTAGTGGTCAGGTAGGGGATGGCATTAAACAGGAAATTAGAGATGAATGTAACAAGGGTGCTACAGTAATCATTGGTGATTTTAATCTACATATAGACTGCTCAAACCAAATTAGCAATAATACTGTAGCAAATCAATTCCTGGAATGTGTACAAAATGTTTTTTTAAGCCAGTATGTCGAGGAACTGACTAGGCTATCCTAGATTTGGTATTGTGCAATGAGAAGGGGTTAATTAATAATCTTGTTATGTGGGGTCCTTTAGGGAACAGTGACATAACATGATAGAATTCTTCATTAGGATAGAAAGTGAAGTAGTCTGATCTGAAACTAGGGTCCTAAATCTTAATAAAGGAAACTACGAAGGTATGAGGCATGAGTTGGCTTAGATAGAATGGGAAACTTCATTAAAAGGCGTGACAGTGGGTAGGTAATGGCTAATATTTAAGGAACCAATGCAATAGTTATACATTCCTTTCTGTCACAAAAGCACAACAAGAAAAATGGCCCAACCATGGCTCACAAAAGAAATTGAGGGTAGTATTAGATCCAAAGAGGAGTTATATAAAGTTGCTAGAAAAAATAGCAAGCCTGAGGATGAGGAGCAGTTTAGAATTCATCAAAGGAGGACCAAGAGATTGATCAAGAAGGGAACAATAGAATATGAGAGTAACTTTGCAAGGAATATAAAAGTGGACTGTAAAAGCTTCTGTAAGTATATAAAAAGAATAAGATCAGTGAAGATAAATGTAGATCTCTTACAGTCTGGAACAGGAGAATTTATAATAGAGAACAAGGAAATGGCAGAGCAATTAAACAATTAATTTAGCTCTGTCTTCACGGAGGAAGACACAAATAAGTTCCCAGAAGTGCCAGGGAACCAAGAGTCTAGTGAGAAGGAAGAATTGAAGGAAATCGGTATTACTAAAACAATAGTGCTGGAGAAATTAATGGGACTGAAAGCCAATAATCCCCAGGGCCCGATAATCCCAGGGTATAAAGGAGATGGCCATGGAAATAGTGCACGCATTGGTTGCCATCTTCCAAATTTCTGTAGGTTGTGGAACAGTCCCGACAGATTGGAGGGTGGCTAATGTAACCCCACTATTTAAAAATGGAAGGAGGGAGTAAACAATGAATTACAGACCAGTTAACCTAACATCAGTAGTAACGAAAATGCTAGAGTCTATTATAAAGGATGTGATAACAGGACACTTAGAAAATAGCAATGGGATTAGACAAAGTCAACATGGTTTTATGAAAAGGAAATCATGTTTGGCAAACCTACTGGAGTTTTTTGAGGACATAATTAGCAGAATAGATAAGAGAGAACCAGTGGATGTGGTGTAGTTGGATTTTCAGAAAGCTTTTGATAAAGTCACACATAAGAGGTTAGTGTGTAAAATTAAAACACATGGGATTGGGGGTAATACATTGGCATGGACTGAGAATTGGTTAGCAGACCAGGATCAGAATAAACGGGTCTTTTTTGGAGTGGGAGGCAGTACTAGTGGGGTACCACAGGGATTAGTGCTTGGGCCCCAGTTATTCACAATATATATGAATGATTTGGATGAGGGAACTAAATGTAATATTTCTAAGTTTGCTGACGACATGAAACCTGGTGGGAATGTGAGTGGTGAGAAGGATGTTAAGGGTCTTCAAGGTGATTTAGACAGATTGAGTGAGTGGGCACATACATGGCAGATGTAGTATGACAGGGATAAGTGTGAAGTTATCACTTTTGTATAAAAAATAGAATGGCAGACTATTATTTAAGTGGTGATAGATTGGGAAATGTTGATGTACAAAGGGACCTGGGTGACCTTGTACACCAATTACTGAAAGTAATCATGTAGGTGCAGCAAGCAGTTAAGAAGGAAAATGGTACGCTGGCCTTCATTGTGAGGGGACTTGAGTACAGGAGCAAGGATGTCTTACTGCAGCTGTACAAGGCCTTGGTGAGACCACACCTGGAGTATTCTGTGCAGTTTTGTTCTCCTTTCCTAAGAAAGGATATACTTGCCATAGTGGGAGTGGAGTGAAGGTTCACCAGACTGATTCCTGGGAGGCAGGATGGTCGCATGAGGAGAGATTGGGTCGACTAGGCCTGTATTCACTGGAGTTTAGAAGAATGAGAGGGGATCTCATTGAAACGTATAAATCTCTGACAGGGATGGACAGACTGGATGCAGGGATGATGATTCCTCTGGCTGAGTGGGGTCTAGAACATGGGGTCACAACCTCAGGATATGGGGTAGGCCATGTAGGACTGAGGTCAGGAAAAACTTCTTCATTCAGAGAGTGGTGAACCTATGGAATTCTCTACCAATGCCAAGTCACTGAATATATTTAAGAAGGAAATAGATTTTTGGACTCTAAAGACATCAAGGAGTATGGGGAGAGTGCAGGAGTACGGCGTTGAGATAGAGGATCAGTCATGATCATATTGAATGGCGGAGCAGGCTCAAAGGATTGAATGACCTACTCCTGCTCCTACTTTCTATGTTTCTATTCCCTTCTAACCACTTGAGTGGTGGGACTCTTGACCCCTTGAGGATACAAGGCACCTGTTCTCCAGTTCATCTCCTGCAGAGGATCTTAAGTGCTACATCAGAAAACCTGAGAACCTGTTTTCTGCAATGTTACACAACGTTCTCTCTTCCTGTAAACCAGACACTATTCTATAACAACTTACCTGCCGCAGATGCAGCCTGGATTTAACCAGTGCTGGCTACTCTAAATGCTGCTAACCTCACAAGAACATCGCCCCCCTCACCCCATCACCCCCCCCACCCCTCCAAACCTTGGGAGGAGTGGAGCCACTTAACAGCTTATTTGCATGTTGTCTGCATTACTTTGATTGGGACTGGGAGTGGATTAATAGCACATCACAATTCCTGCCCCTGTTTTCGAGGGCTAATGAACTTTTAACCCAAAAGTGTTTCAATTCCTACCTTCAGTTTCAGCAGTGTTCCAGCCATTTTGTTATCCTATGATCACTAATGCTTTATTCTTAGTGTAGTTTAGGGTGATGGGGAGATATTGGTTCAGATAGACCTTAATGTGATTTACAGTGCTATTGCACCATGAAAAAAATGTATCATGGCCTCTGGAGAGAGAGATAGACAGAGGCTCCCTGGGTATGCTCATGTACTTATCTTTTTTTAAATTCATTCATGGGATGCGGGCATCGCAGCGTTTATTACCCATTCCTTATTGCCCTTGAGAAGGTGATGGTGAGCTGCCTCCTTGAACCACTGCAGTCCATGTGGTGTAGGTACACACACAGTGTGTTAGGGAGTTCCAGGATTTTGATCCAGCCACAATGGAGGAACGACAGTATATTTCCAAGTTAGGGTAGGGTGTGGCTTGGAGTGGAGCTTCTTGGTGGTGGTGTTCCCATGTGCCTGCTGCTCTTGTCATTCTAGTTGGCAGTGGTTGTGAGTTTGGAAGGTGCTGTCTAAGGAGCCTTAGTGAGTTCCTGCAGTGCATCTTGTAGAGATGCTACTACTGTTCGTCGGTGGTGGAGGGAGTGAACGTTTGTTGATGGGGTGTCAAACAAGCTGGCTGCTTTGTCCTGGATGGTGCCAAGCTTCTTGAGTGTTGTTGGAGCTGCACTCATCCAGGCAAGCGGATAGTATTCAATCACACTCTGGACCTGTGCCTTGTAGATGGTGGGCAGCCTTTGGGGAGTCAGGAGGTGAGTTACTTGCTGCAGGATTCCTAGCCTCTGACCTATACTTTAGCCTCAGTAATTATATAGCTAGTCTAGCTCAGTTTTTGGTTAATGGTAAGCCCCAGGATGTTGATAGTGAGGGATTCAGCGGTGGCAATGCCTTTGAATGTCAAGGGGCGATGGTTAGATTCTCTCTTGTTGGAGATGGTCATTGCCTGGCACTTGTGTGACACAAATGTTACTTGCCACTTGTCAGTCCAAGCCTGGATATTGCCCAAGTTTTGCTGCATTTGGACATGGATTGCTTCAGTATCTGAGGAGTCGTAAATGGTGCTGAACATTGTTCAATGAGCAGCGAACATCCCCATTTCTGACCTTATGATGGAAGAAAGGTCATTAATGAAGCAGCTAAAGATGGTTGGGCCGAGGACACTACTCTGATGTCCTGGAACTGAGATGATTGACCTCCAGCAGCCACAACCATCTTCCTTTGTGTTAGGTATTACTTCAGAATTTGTGTAAACCCAATGTAAATCTGATGTAAGCAGCAGGACCAGCAGGAATCGTCTACGCAGTCTTGAAGTTGCAGTTCAGCCTGTCCTATTTAGTGACACATGGGACACAAAGGTAAGGCAATAACAATGTTTGGCTCTTTTATTTTTCTCTCCAGTTGTTTCTCTGTATGCCTGGCCAGTATTTTTTACTACACCTGGACTTAATTATGATTATTAAAGTGTCATTTGTGTCCAAAGGGCAGCAAGGCATAGCACAAAACCAGAGGTAAAGAATCACTTGTTCAGACCTCTGTGCCCTTCTGGAATGTATTGAAGGGCAAACAGATCATTGGATCTAAGTACCATCAACCTGGCATTTATAGAACCTGAAAGGCAGTGGCGTTGTCATTGATTTGCAACTCCCTCCGTTTCAGGATTACAGAACAGGACATGGCAGGCAACACGCTGCACGCCTTACTCTTTTTTTCATTGTCAACCCCTGGCATATTCTTCACCCTCTTAAAGCAACAGTCACACAAATAATCCCTCACAATGTTCTCTGGTTAAGGGCACCAGCAACTCCGTATCCTATACGAAGACTACACAACTCCCTTAGCACACAATAACAGCCTTGCACAATCCTCCTCCACTTTAATACCTTCACACTCCCACACTTAATACTTTATTTCTTTCAGGTCAATTGACATCTATTCTTTAATTGCCAGCTCTACCAACATTTAAGTTTCCACTAACATTGCTATGTTATGATAGCCTTCTACTAGATTTCTAGAATAGCTAAGGAACCTGTGGCCCAAAAGAATTGGCAAAGGCCCTCCATCTTCCAGTTGTACTGGCTTTATTGTGCTAGCTATTGGCTGAATCTTAGTATTCTCAATGATCTTTACAAGCTATTTGGTCTCTTGGTTATTCTATTAAGAGAATTCTGGGGAGGTCCTAACAGATGTCCTGAAGTTTTGATAGAACCACCTGAAGTTCATTTTGATTGGTAGGCATGTTCATATTGTGAGAGAAATATTTGGTATTAAGATAAATGGAGGATTGGGCTGGAAATCCAGCTCACTTGCTTCACATGTGCCCATATATGCAACTATGAAGGTACTATTAATAGATATAAAATAATAATTTAGTTGAATGTCATCATTTGCCATAGTTCCCTGAAGATCTATGAGTTACAAGCTGATGAAGTTTGCCTCTGATTCATAATAATTCATCAGGTTCCTTAGAGCCCCTTCAACATTAAAGGGTACTAATAACTATGTTGTCAAGGATTGACTTGTGTAGCACAGTGGAAATAGTACAAAAGGGGATTTATCCGCTTGGCTTATTGTGACTTTCTGAGTTGGTTCCCAACCCTTCCTTTTCCCTCTCCCTCCTTCTCTTGGTGATGCTATTTGTCTAGGTTCTTGAATATAGATTATAGTGTATGAAAGAGATCAAAGAGTGTTGAAAGAGTCTATTTGCAGAATTCAGATCCTTTGATCTGAACGATCCCTTGCTGGCAGATGGTGGAAATTTGGAAGAACCCACAATAAAATTCAGAGTTTATGGCTTTTTATTCAGTTTTCAAAGGTTTTCTGTTTGCAGTTCTGTGGGCAATAGTATTATGTTGTGTTGATTGTTGAAGTGGGGATAGAAGAACTGGAAGAAATCATCAACAATTTATCTGGACAGTCTTGAAGTTCAAAAATCACCATAAATTTTTCCATTCCTCAACAGCTTTCTCCTCCAATATATATCCACTTGATCAAATACTTGCCCACTTGATTACAGTACCTCCCCGGTTTGTATTCTTAACACACAGAGATTCAACTAAAGAATCGTTGTTTTTTTCTCTCTAATTTTCAATGTATTCTCAGGAGCACGCACATTTATTCTGTATGCTTACTGTGAGATCAATGGCATTATAACTACTGTACAGATGTAAAACCATTGGAACGTACCTACATAAATTAAAGCAAAATATTATGGATGCTAGAGATCTGAAATAAAAACATAAAGTGCAGGAAAAACTCTGCAGGCCTGGCAGCATCTGTGGAGAGAGAAATAAAGTTTAGTGTTTTGAGTCCAATGTGACTCTTCTTCAGAACTAAAGAGAGATAGGAATGTAATGGATTCATGCTGTTGAAAAATGGGGGAAGGTCAGGTAGAACAAGAGGGAAGGTCAAGAATAGATTTGAGGGTGGGGGAGATTAAATGACTAAGATGTAATTGAACAAAAGGCAAAGAGAATGGCAAAAGTAATCATAAAGGAACAAAGCATTGGTCCAAAGTAGGTGTTAATAGAAGAATAAAGGACATTTCTGTTTGAAAGCAAGGCATGAGAACAAGATACAGACTGGTACTAGAGGAAAAAATATAAAATGGAGGACAAGGTTCATGGTCCGAAGTTGTTGACCTCAATGTTGAATCTAGAAGGCTGTAAAGTGTCTAACTGGAAGATGAGGTGCTGTTCCTCAAGCTTATGTTGGGCAACATAAATGCCTCTTATTGAGCTACTAACCATGTATATAATGAACTTGACCCTGTCATTTAGTTCTGGTGACTTGATTGCATTTTGTTTTAATTGGTTCAGGTGAAAATGTTGGAAGGTCGGTGCAAGAATTAAGGAAGGATCGAGGTATACAAGTATCCTTGAACTTGCAGAAGTAGTAACCGACTCCTGTACTCAGTTTACTAAGATCAATTTAGACACATTTTAACCTAACACTTTTCGTTCAACATTTTAAAGCCCTATATTGTAATAAGAAATAAAATTCAAACATGCATTATCAACAATGGGTACAGTAGTATAGTAGTTATGTTACTGGATTAGTAACCCAGAGGCTTGAACTAATGCTTTGGAGACATGAGTTCAAAGCAACTGGGAAATTTAAATTCAATGAATTCAATAAAATCTGGTGTAAAAAAAAGCTGCCATCAGTAATGGATGACCATGAAATTACTGATTGGCTTAAAAACCCATCTGTTTCGCTGATGTTTTTTTAAGACAGTTAGGCTTTTAAGTGACTCCAGATCTACAGCAATGCGTTTGACTGTCAGTTGATCTCTGAAATGGCCTAGTAAGCTACTCAGCTGTACGCAAAAAGGTGGCTCATCACCAGCTTCTCAAGAGCAATTAGGGATGGGCAATAAATGCTGGCCTTATAAGCAATGCTCAGGCCCCATGTATTAATAAAAAAAAGCATGTCTGATGTCAAACAGTTGAAGTAAATTTTGGCAGTTCTGTTACTGTCATGTGTTTGTGCATATATCATTATTCAGAATGGAATTTTAACATTTCACGAGCTCAGTGGTACTACTCCTCAGCTCTGCTTTCCAATGTACAGATATACTGCATCACACGAACAAAACTGATAGGCTTCATAATAATGAGAATACACTATGGGCAACCATGTAATGAATTGGGATGTGGGTGGGAGGTAGGGTGCGGGGGCAGGGTGGTGTCATTAGGTGTGGGGAGAGATTCTTTTTGGCCAGTGCAACATTTCCCCATAAGGACATCTTGGATTTTAATATAACCTCTTTGTTAATCCATGCAGTTTCCTCAGTATCCCCCATGTTAATTTTATCTTAAGGATCATTTGGTTCTTTGCTCTTGTTCTAAATTTTGAACAGCTATCAGAAGCACCTTATCCATTTAAAGTTGAGACTAAATAATTTTATACAATCTGTGCTAATTGCTGCTAATTGCCTTTTAGAAGAAAAACATGCCAACGCTGAAATAGTGGGCAGAATCGTCCCAAGTTTGCGGTAGCGGGTGGGTAAACCTGCCGACCACGATGGCGGGTTTTCAGACCATATTGTCCCAAACCTGCCACTTTATTTATGTATTCCCTGGAAACAAGCTGTTTCCATGGCAGGTGGGCCATCATTCGCCCACTATGTCATCACCTTGCCACTTCTTCACGCTAGGCGCAATATTTAAAGTCCAGCTGCGTGCACACATCTCAGTGCTTCCAGCCCATGACTACTGCAGGGAAGATGTCCACGAAAGGCAAAAACACTGCAGCCCCCAGGTTTAATGATGTGTCACTGGAATGCCATTTGGATGCCATGTCCTCTATCCCTGCTCTGGCGGCAGGACGGGCAGTGGCATCACCAATCCAGCATGGCAGGCGGTGTCAGCGATGGTCAGTGCCAGTGCCGCATAGAAGAGGTTGGCCATCCAATGTAGATAAAGAATTAATGATCTCATTCGTGCTGCCAAGGTAAGGCAACCATCTCATCACTCTAAACTCACACACTCAAGCCCATCACACATTCACTGGCACCTGACTGCCAGCTCAAGGGACATCAGCACTCATTCTCACATACATACCCTCACATGACCATCTGGTGTCATCTCCTCTGGAGACTGCCACCTCAGCCCTCACCATCTTGAGGCCACTTGCACAGATCAACATGTGCCCCCACACAGCTCTCATCCTGCAGCCTCTTCTCTTGCCTGAGGCCATTTCTCCCCTTCCCCAAGCAAGCCCTAGCCCCGCAGCCATTGAAAAGCCACCCACATATGGCTGATCTGGTAGGTAGAGACCTGCCCGTGAGCCCCCCTAAAAGTGATGTGGTGCTGTCTGTGAAGCCTGGCGCTGATGGCTGTAAGTGCTGACTGAAGCAAAGTGGACAAACAAACTGCGAAGTCCTGAGTGAAGTGCAGCCCGCCAGTGCATGTTGCTTATGTGCTGTTGTGAAACACATCGGCTTGTTTTCCCACCGATGCAGGCTGACGATCCAGTGGGAGGGATGAGACTGGCGGGCTGGCCTTATAATGATACGCTGATGTATTACAATGAGGTTCCCAATGTCTGATGGCGGGAAGCATGGCCTGCGATCGGTGGGTTGAGCTGACGATCGTAAACTGGCTTCATGCCGTCATTGAAACCGATCGCGCCATATTATCTGCTCATGCCACCGAATGCATCTGACGCCGGCGGACATGGAAAATCCCGAGCAGTTTCGCCGATTTACTCCCAGCAGCAACTTTAAGTGCAATCAGTGCAATTAACAGAAAAAATTGCTTTGTGTAACAGCATTGCACATGCATTTAAAGAGTGCACCTTTGGATTTTGTTGTGACCAGTGTAATTTTCTGTGAGCAGTTCTCCCTCAATCAACACCACCAAAAATAGAATAACCAGTCATTCACATCAGGGTTATTTGTAGGGCCTCTCCATGGGCAAAATGGCTACCTCCTTTAGCCATGTAATAACAGTAATTAAATAATGTAATTCAGTCTATATGCAGTGCTGTTGGATGTTTCTGTGAGGTGATGTGAGGCATTATATAATGCAAAATGATTTGTTTCTCAATCACAATACATTTCACATCACACTTGGGGCTGGATTTTGCAAGGGGTGGTGGCCCTGAAGATGGACAACACCGCCCCTGCTGTTTGGCGAGCACTGACCAGACTTCAGTGAGTACCTATGTGGGATCTCTCACTTCCCACTCAATGGATTTGGTACTCGAGTCGCTTTCACCAGCAGCTGCATTCTATCCGAAGTACCCGGATATGGACAACCCGTCCAGGCGGATGTCTATGAACCCTCTTTCATTCACGTGAAGACAGTCCTAAAGCAACAGCTTCCAGAGTTCCTTTACAACTGACCAACCAACACACCCAGTTCACAGTCTGATCCTCTGATATAAGTACTCAAGCTTGCTCACATGTTGTTTCACAAATCGCTTCTGGAGTTGTATTTTCTTCTTACTGCCAAGACGCAAAACTGGTCTATTCATAGGGCAACATTTTCCTCCTCCGTGCGGATTCCCAATTAAGGCCCGCCCAGTGTGATGTCCACCAGGAAGCGCTTAAGTGCTCCCTGTGCGGGTGGGGGGAGGAATCCCCTCAGTTGGGAGTGCACTCTTTTGTGCATGTGCGTGAAAGAGCTCACAGATCTACCTGAGGCAAAGTGCTGCCTCAGGGAGATCGGCTCAGATGTTGAACTTTAAATAAAGCTGAGAAAAAAATGTTGCTGCCATGTCGCCTCATGTGACACTGCCACTGAGTTGGGACATGTCCATATCTTTTATTTTGAAATATTCTTACATTTTTAAATCCTTCATTAAACCTCATCCCGTCCGTGGATGAGGTTTCATGCTTTTTCTAAGGCCGCCTGGCCTCCTCACCTACCCGCCAACCTTATGGTTGGATGGGCAGGTTCATTAATTGTCTTAATTACTTTTTTAAAGGCCTTAAGTGGCCATTGACAGTTCGGTGGGCGTGCAGCCGACTCAGCTGCATGCCTGCCGGACTGACAATTTAAATGACATGCAGTGACATCGGGACGCCCGCCTGACGTCACCCCGCATCATTTGACACGTCGACGAGCGGGCCCCAACCCAGCTCACCAACCGGAAGATCCTGCCCATAGAGTTTTGCTTGCTACCCCTCACATGAATTCTGTTTTCTAATTAGCTGTTTATTTACCTTTTGCTTTTTAACTTCTAACTTTAAAAAAAAATTTCTAACTTTCATCTTTTTAACTTTCATCTCTATAGCAATCACAGATCACATGAGCGCTTCTCAGAAATCTAATGATCTCAGGAAAACCAATTACCCTCCTTCCCTGAATAGTTTCACTTTGGTCTAAAGGGACAGTCTGAAAGAAATTACAGGTTTTTCCTCAAAGTGCATGGGTCATCACAATACCCAGCCTCTGGTCTTCTCTTTTAGCCACAGCGTTTGTGTGGCTTGTCCATTTAAATTTATTGTGGTCCCAGGCTGTTGATCACAGGGAATTCGATAATATGTAATGATATTGAATGTCATGGGGAAGGTTGTTAGACTCTCTCTTGCTGGAATGATCCTTGCCTGGAACTTCTGTGGGGTGAATGTTGCTTGCCACTCATCATGTTTGACCTGACACAATGAGACTTCATGGGGTCTAGAGTCAATGTTGAGGACTTCCTGTCAACTCTATGGGCAGAATTTGATGTCCCATGGGCGTGTGTGCGCCTGACCTGATCAGGCGCAAAATAGTGCGTGATGTCGAGTGCATGTCCCGATGACATTGCGCACTCGCGTGATATTTCAGTCGGCAAGCATGAGTGAGAGTCAGCAGCACGCCCGCTGACAATTAAGAGGCCTATTAAGGCCATTAAAGCATTAATCAACAACAATTTTTCTTTGCCTTATGGTTGGCAGGTAGACGAATGGCCTTTGCATTTTTCAGGAAACCTCATCCAAGGGTGGGATGAGGTTTCTGTAATCAAATAAGAAAAAAATAAAAATGTTTGGGCAAAATTTTTACAATGCATATGTTTAGGTGAGTGAATCCCATGTGGGGATATTTTTTTCTGTATTTATAAATCTTTATTTGATAGTTTTATGTTTTTCAGCTCCCTGAGGCAGCTCTCTTTCTTTTAGGAGTTTTTATTGTGCTCTCCCCCACACCCGTGTTAATTTCAGTGTTCGCCCTCCTCCCACCCCCACCCCTACCCTGGCAGTGCTGAGCTTTTCAGCGTGCGTTTCACGCTGGCTGGCCGTTAATTGGGTCATTAATTGGTGGTGGGCCATTTCCTGGCCACTCCCGGGTCCGCCTACTGCGCCCGACCGATGACCTCAAAATTCAGCCCTGTATCACTGTGCTGTCACCTCCAGTGGGTCTGTCCAACTGATGGGACAAGGGCGTACACAGGCATGGTGATGGAGGAAACTAGGATGTTAGCGATAAGGTATGATTCTATGAGTATGACTTTGGGTGGAATCTTCCATGCCCACTGGCATTGCGTGTGTTCAGTGGCGTGAGTGGACAATATGACGAGAAGGCCAAAAATTGGTTTCATGACGTCATGAAACCAGTTTGCAACCGTCTGCTCAGCCTGTTGATGGCAGGCCACATTCCCTACCATCGGAAGTCAGGAGCATCTTTGTAATACATTAGCATATTATTATAAGGCCAGCCCACCGGACTCATCCTCCCCCGTTGGATGGTCCACCACATTGGCAGGAAAACACACTGGTGCAGAACAGTTTGACAACTGTGATGTGCCGAAGTTAGGACTTACTAACAGGGCCTTTCTCACATTGTGGACATCCAAGGAGAGAAGATGCTGGAGCCTGACAGCAACGGTAGACTGGAGGAATGTCCATGGCATGCTGGGTGGGTTCTCACGGACATGGCAGGAGTTGGATAGTCACCGTTGATGCACGAAATGATGGTCGAGGGGGTGGAGAGGAAGGTCTAGAGTTGATTGGGGGAGGAAGAGGTGTTGGGGGGTTGGTGATGTTCAGAGGGGGGAATGAAGCCGTTGGGGAGGGGAGAGAGCCTGGTAGGGGAGAAAAATGCAGAGAGAGAGAAGGGAGTCCGGGGGTGGTAGGAAGGAGTGCAGAGAGGGGAGGGATTAAGGGTAGAGGAAGGAGTCAGGAAGGGGGATGTACTAAGGGTGACAAAAGTCATAAGGGTGCCTGAGGGAGCCAGGAAGGGAGGGGCCAAGTGGGGGGGGAGTCCAGTGGTGGGGTGGGAGGTCTAAGTGGGGGGGAAGGTGTTCCAGGGGGTGAAGGGGTCTGGAGCGGGGGAGGGGGTTCTGGGGGGCAGGGGTCCGCAAGGCGAAGGGGTTCCTGGGGGGAAGGGTTCTGGAGAAGGGAAGGAGTCTCATGGAGGAAAGGAGGTGGGGATGTCCAGGTGAATGTGCAAGGGAGGGGTCTGATGGGTGCATGACTGCCTCCTGGGAATGAACTAGGGGTGGGTATATGAGGAAATGGAGAATGACCGAGGTCATAATAAGGTGCTATGGTGGGAGGGTGAGGGTTCAACGGTAGCAGTAGGAGGGGCAGCGAGGATGGCTGGTAGGGAATCGGAGGCGGACACGGACCCTGGGGATGGGAAGGAGGAGGTCAGGGAGGTTAATGTGGATGGGAGTGGGATTTTTGGGAAAGAAGGGAATGTGTACGTTCACCAGGATATACTGAAGAAAAAAGGTTGTGGCTGGTAGGTCATGGAGGGGACGTTTAAGGTGAGGACATGGATGGAGCTGAGGGACTGGCTGGCTGAGGGTGTCGGTCACATGGCAGAGCTTCCTGTGAACCAAAGTGGAGATAATTAGTGCATGGCAGCAGAGTCAAAAGCAGGAGAGAGAGCACTCACAGTTACGCTGAGAGAGGGATGATGTGGTGCAGGATCCTCAGGTGGGTGTTCGCCACTGGCCTCATCGTTGCTGCTGGCAGGTTTCATTTCCTCACCAGTCAGCACGATGGCACACACCTCAAAGTGAGTGCGGGACCTAATGTGAGCCACTCCACACCCGGTCTGGGACCTCTCCCTGCTGATCTGAGCAGGCTTCTCCAGCGCGGAAAAAGATGGAGAGCGTGTGAGCTGGACATATGGCACTGTGTGGAATGTTTGTGTAGTGAATGGAGCCATGGATGGGATGAGGACGCGAGGTCGAGAGGATATGAGCTTGATGGAGATGTGAGGGTGTATGTGAGAGATAGTGGTGATACCCCTTAAAGTGTGAGATCCCTGTGGATATGCGATGGGTTTGTGAGTGTGTGAGTTGAGAGCGGTGAGGAGGGTGGAATGGATGAGATTATTCATCCTGTAGTGGCACTGGATTGCTGTCCTTGTTTGCAGGGCATTGAGGCTGACCAGTGCTGCCATCACCTCCCATGCTGAATTGATAATGCATCTGCCCATCCTATGGTCAGAGCAGGGCAGAAGACATCATGGCAGGCCTCCATGGCATTCAAAAGGCACTCAAGGGACGCATCACTAAACCTGGGGGCTGCAGCCTTCTTGCCTTTCGGGGCCATGTCTTCTGTGCAGCAATCGTCGGCTGGGAGCACTGCGAAGTGTGTGTGTGGTGGCACTTTAAATATGGCACCCGGCGAGGTGATGGCATGGTGGGTGAATGAGAGCCTGCCTGTCATGGAAACGGCGTGTTTCCCAGGAATGCATAATTTACACAACAGGTTTGGAACGATATGGCATGAAAAGCTGCCTTTGCGGCCTGCAGGTCAAACATCATTTTACCTGCCTGCCATCACACTTAGTGCAAATCTGGGATGATTCTGTCCTATATCAGACTGTGGGATATTCTGTAGGTTAGCTTCCTCAATTTAAGCAGTCCTCAGATATTAGTGAGGACAACTTGCATTGTTGAATGTGCTGAGCATGCCTTTGTTGTGCCCAAATCTGTTGCCTAGTAAGAGTGTAATAACTTTCATAATATTTTTATGGTTTATTGCACTATATGGGGATAAGTATATTTAGGCCTGTCTGTGTGTGATTTCATTACATTTGGAGTCAAGCAGACTGCAAGCTTTAACTCATCAAAAGAAGCTGGGTGCTTGATATGCTAATGAGTAAACATGGATGCTGGTTTAGCATGTAAGGTGTGAAGGGAATTTGCACTTTTACATTGATGAAGGGAGATTTGAATTTCAAAGGGATCCCAGTCTGTTTACAAATAGCCAGATTAGCAAGACTAAGGAATGTGTTTATTTTTCCCAAGGGTTATTGACAATATATAGTAGCAACACAAATGTTTTTATATTGTGAGGAAGATACAGTTTCAAAGATTTATGAAAGAATAGAATTTACATATTAAGAAGAGAGAACATATGTAAATGAGAATGAGGCTATCTGTCAGGAGAATGCACTGTGAAATCTAACGGAAGTGTGTGAAGCGTCTTAATGAAGCCACTTAATGAAATCTCCAGTATATTTGCATAAGCCTGCTGTCTACCAAGCCTGAAGCTGGAGAAAAGTCATTTGGAATTTCAGTGTCCAGGGTATTGTTTAATTTGCTGGATCTGTTTAAAATCTTAAATCTACTTTTGGACTGTTGCCATAAAGGGGGTGTAACTGGGAGTCAGGTCAATTAGGAATTTTAGGAGTTATTATAATAGTAGTTTGTAGTCCTGTGTAAGTGCTTGAATTTTTTTCTTTTGTTAATAAATATTTTAATCTAGTTTTTTAACACACCTCTAAAAGTTTTGGTGGACTTATTACTTCTGAATTCAGTGCATGCATCTTGAAATAAATACAAATTGCAAAACTGTTATGATAGCACAATCAAGTTTCCTTCATGGGTTTGGTCTGCCTGGCACACATCATCTGCCGCATCATAACACTAGGTCAATTATGGATTGTCAATCTTGAATTACTCTTATTATGGTTTGATAGCTGTTTGATACAACTGAATAGTTTGCTAAGCCATTTCACAGGGCAGTTGAGAGTCAATCATGTTGCTGTGGATCTGGTGTCACAAACCAGATCAGATAAAAATTACAGATTTACTTCCTTAAGGGAAGCAACCAATTGGGTTTTTTTGACAGCCCCATAGTTTCATGGTCACCATTACTGATACTTGCTTTTTATTCCAGATTTATTTAACTAATTGAATTTAAATGCCCTGACTGCTATGATGGGATCTGAACTCATATTTCCAGATCATTCATCCAAGCCTGTTGATTACTAGTCCAGTAACATGACAATTATGCTACCATACCTGGTACATTAAATTCTTTAAAACCATTTAAAAGTCTTAATAGAATTGATGCTAAACATGTTCAATTGATGCAGCACAGTGTTCAACAAAACAAATAGGATGTTGTAGTTTTTGGCCAAAAAGTCTACATAGTCAGTGGGGGCAGCAATCAAACTTTAAGTGGTCTGCTCAGAATGCATCTTGAATACTGCAAACACAGCCTAGAAAGGAGGTCTTTGAGAGTTGATCTAATAGAGATAAATTACATTGTTAAGAGTTTAGCATAGTTAATGCTAAATATTACTTTATAAAGAACTGTGGGAGTAGAACAAGGGTTCAAATAAATAAGAGTAAATTTAGGACTGATATCAATAAATTCTGTACACAATGCATGAATAACATATGGAACAAACTTCCACATATAATAAGGCCAAAACCCTGCAATCTTCTGAAGAACAATTGGATGTTACAGTGGAGCAAGGTGGGGGTTGGTGGAGTGTGGCATCAGCAGGCAGTTAGGCATTGGGATTTCCCTGAGATGAAGGAAAGAAAATAGGCTGAATGACTCCCTTCATCATCATTATCTTGTAGCTTTGTAGTGGTTTAAAAATTACTGTATATCATCATTAGCTATCTTGAAATTCCATTTTCTGTTGGACTTGCCAGTTCTTCATTATCTGCCGCTGCACATAGAAAAGACAGAGATGGATCTGCTTCTGAGGGAAACAGTCTGCATGGGATTTATTGACCTTTTGTACCATTCAAAGGAAACAAATTAGCAGCATGTCATCACTGAGTCATTTGTGTTAGATTGCTGTGAGTGAATGTGTAACAATTCAGTGAGGGAACTTCAGCAGTAGGTTTAATATCAACTCAAACAGCGCAATTATACACATCTTGTATAGCCTATACATGCATTTTATGGATAAGGCATGTCGTGATGGTACAATAGCCTAAGAAGCTTATGTTATAGCAGCTGTAGGGGTTTCAGGATTTGAATCTTTTTGATTGTTCGATTTTACCTTTTGGTAGTTTTCTTAATTTTTTGTGAATTAACATATGGTGCTGTTATGTTACAGAATGTGGAAGGTTCCAATACTATTTATTCCACCATGTTTACTTTTTGGTACTGGCAGCAACATAAAAACAGCTTGTTCAAAAGTGAAATGCTGTAGATGCTGGACATCTGAAATAAAAACAGAAAATGCTGGAAATATTCAGCAGGTCTGGCAGCATCTGTGGAGAGAAAGACAGAGTAGACATTTCAGATCAGTGACATAAGTCCTAAATTCTGACCTTTATACATTGTCAGTCAATGTAATTAATGCAACAATATGAGGGAGGTTGAGGGTTGGTTAGCCCAACTGGCCTGATAGCTGGAATGTGATATAGGATGACACCAAAGGCATGGGCTCAATCCCCATACTGGCAAGTTCATGGATGCCTGCGTCCTCGCTTTACAAGTGCCCACGCACTATATAACCAATCATCTCTCTCTCTCTCTCCAATGGAGAGGGATGCCTATGGTCCTTTGTGGATGGTGGTTAATTGTCTAACGTTATGACAGGGGGGGCACTGAGACCAGCAGTGAGGGAAAGCTCATGCTGCAATACCTAAGGTGAATTCCTGTGTTTCATTTTGCCATCATCCATATGACTTTACTTTGGACAGATCTTTTGTCAATTTTAGTTTCCTCTTTACTTTGGAAGTCCCAATCTCCTTTTGGAAGTTTCTGCTAATAGTCTTGCAAAGAATGGTATTGTACATCTGCGTCACTTCTGCCAGCAGGCGCACATCTTTGGAGAGACTTTGCGGTGTCTAGTCTGGTTCTAATTTATATTTTCATGGTAGGATCCTTGAAACCATCATCTGAACGATCAAAATCCAATCTCATATCCCCTAACTTCTGGGCAGGAATATCATGCTCCTCCTCCAATACTTTAACCATTGGCTTCCTTGTGATCTGCAAATTATCTTTTCTCAATTTTTCATCTAAACAATCTATATCACTTCCAGTTAACCCATCAGTGAGTTGGAGTGATGGGCATCATGACAGAGTCGGATGATCTCTGCTGGCAGTGCAGATGCTGCAGGTTCTGGCATGAGAATTGAGAAATGCTGTGAGTTTCCTTTTATCCAATCTTTATTTTCTGTTTGGCTCAATGGTCTTCCCAAAGGTTCAGCCTCAAGATAAAGAAATAATTCATTTCTGAACTTTGACCATACCACTCAATCAGCACAAACAATCTGTGGGTGCAAAAACTCCCACATCTCCATCTCCTTCTGCATTAGCTGAGTGGGCTCTTAGGAGGATGCTTGGTCTCCCCACGCTCCTGCTGGCCCACCTCCTGTAACCCATCCTTCTCAAGAATTGTCTGAAATCTTTTCCCACTTGAGAAAGAACACGTATTTGTCAGACACCAACTATTGAATTTGTCAACTATCTGAGAATTCTCATCATCTCTCTTATGGAAACCCATATATATAGTGAGGTTTCACAAGCATGCAAGTATCACAAGATGCTGTATCCATTCAATTGACATGGGTGGGTGAATGTAAGTCAAACCAAAGTGAAGCAACGGAGGCAGCAGAAAAGACAAGTTACTCCTCTAAGCCTCAAGTGGCAAGATCAGAAGATAGATGGTCAAATATAACCAGACCTGTGCAAGGTCAGTAATCTTGCAATACCAACCAAGACAAAAACCAAAACACAGAAAAATCCAGAGCTACCCATGACAATCATTCTAGGTTAAACTCCATCAAGATTGTAAATATAAATTGTAATGCTATTCAAGGGAAAGTAGCTTAATTGGTGTTACTCATCAGTCAAGAAAAACTTATTGTATCCATAGGAACTGAATCCAAAGTTGAAGAGAACATTCGCACCATAGAAATATTTCTAGAAGGTTTCAAAGTTGTCATGGACAGAATGTGTGTGTTTACTTACTGCCGTTGATCAGTATGTTTTATATGAAAAGAGGTGTATATTTTCTCACCCCTTTGAGTGTGTGTGCTAATTAAATAATTTCAGCAGCAAGCTTTTGTGAGTTAAATAAAGTGCTATCTATTCTTACACACTTATGCCAAATTATTGCAACCTAACCTGCTCGACCTCTCTCCCTCTCTCTCTCTCTCTCTTTCTCTCTCTCTCACACACACACACACACACACACACAGACACACATGCACACACACACATGCAGATTGGATGCAGGTGACGGTAATGTACTTTTATAGATTATAGTTTCTCAGTCTCTGATTTATGATCTTTTGTCTCAGATGTGGCAGGCTTAGTTTCTTGAATGATTTTGATAGCTTAAAGTTAGAGTGAGGGCCTTATGGTGTAGTGGTATTGTCGCTGGACCAGAGACCCAGCGTAATGCCCTGGGGACCTGGGTTTGAATCCTGCCACGGCAGATGGTGGAATTTGAATTCGATAAAAATCTGGAATTAAAAGTCTAATGATGGATCATGAACCCATTGTCAATTGTTGTAAAAACCCATCTGGTTCACTAATGTCCTTTAGGGAAGCAAATATGTCATCCTTACCTGGTCTGGCCTACATGTGACTCCAATCGCACAGCAATGTGGTTGACTCTTAAATGTCCTCTGAACAAGGGCAATTATGGATGGGCAATAAATGCTGGCCTGGCCAGTGACACCCACATCCCACAAATTAATTTAAAAAAAAAATGGTTGTGAGGTTTCTTATAGTCAAATAGCTAGGAAGTTGGTTCTCGGGTGATCTTTTAACTGGAACAAGCTGGGGTGAGTCCTTCTCTCTGTTGGATCTTCCACTGTCAAGGTATTGCTGCTAATTACTTTGGCTGCTTGATGACTTGCAGCTAGTTTGCGGTTAAATTTCTGACCAACTGATGACTAATGACTAACTGCAAACTGCTTTCAGCTGATTTTTAAAAGCAGACAAAAACATGGCTGCCCCCATGTAGCTTTTCACTGGTTCAAGTTCTTTTCCAAATGAGGAGTGGTGTTTATGTTGATTTCACATCCTGCATTATGGGTTAACACCTCTGAGGTTCACCTAGTCTACTTTGGATGGGGAAAGCCATCAAGATATACTGTGATAGGGGCCATTCACTTTTGTCTGCCACCAACTGAGTTTTGATCTTCCATCTTGTTAAGTGTGAAACAGGGAGTCAGTCAGTCTGGAAATTCCGTAGTCCTTTTGTGTAGGCCCATCCTTAAACAAAGAGATGTGTGAATTTCCCAGATATCTGTGTATATTCATATTTAATAAGTGTTTACCTAAGACTTGATACTGACTGTAGCTCGAATGACAAAGGTTGCATGATTTACAGCAGGCTTTTAAATAGCTTGTTTGTGTCCAGTTTATAAAAGGATTAACCGAAAGTTCATAATAAACTGGGCATGACACAATATATTGTAAGGATAGATCTGCTATAGGTGGAGGAGTCTTTCTGGCAGTCATGAACTCAATTCCTAGAGTAGAATTGTCCCACATTTACACAAAGTGCAGTAGCAGGCGGGAAAAAGGACGTTTTACCCGCCGGCCGCAATGGCGCCTTTCATGCCATATTGTTCCATTTCTGCCTTATTAGTCATGTAACCTCAGGGAACACGTCGTCTTGCTGGCAGACGGCCTCTGATTCACCCGCCAAGCCATTATCTCGCCATTTCCTCATGCCATATTTAAACTGCAGCCACACGCACACGTCTCAGTGCTCGCAGCCCAGGACTGCTCCAGTGAAGACATGGCCCTGAAAACCAAGAAGAGTGCAGCCCCCAATTCAATGATGCATCCCTAGGACATCTTCTGGATGCTGTGTAGGCTTGCCGTGATGTCCTCTACCCCCGCTCTGGCTGCAGGAAGCCCATCAGTCTCACCACTCTGGCTTAGGAGGTGGTGGCAGAGGTGGTCAGTACCAATGCTGCACACAAGAGGTTGGCTATTCAGTGCAGGGAATGGATGAATGATCTCATCTGTGATGCCAGGGTCAAGCAACCTGAACTCACACACTTACAAGGCCATTACACATTCACTGGCATCTCACTCACTGCCAGCTCAAGGGACATCACCACTCACTCTCTCACACACATGCTTATATCTCCATCTGGCCTCTTCTCCTTGGGAGAATGCCTCCTCAGCCCTCATCATCTTGAGGTTGCTTGCACAGATCAACATGTACCTCCACACACACCCTGGGATACCCTCCTTCCCCAGTACAGCCCTTGCCCTGCAGTCTCTTCACTTCCCTGAGGCCATATCTCCCTGTTCCCAAGCAAGCTCTAACCTTGTAGCTGCCTGGCCTGGTAAGTAGGGACCTGCACATGAACCCCTGTAAAAGTGCTGTGGTGCTGCCTGCGAAGCATGGCGCTGATGACCACGAGTGCTGCTTGAAGCAATGTAGACAAACAAACCTTAAAGTCCCAAGTGACATGCAGCTCACCAGGTGCACTGTGAAACATGTCGGTGTGCGGGGATGATTCCTGCAAGCAGGGCTTATAATGAGTTGCTGAAGTATTGAAATTAGGTTCCTGATGTGCAGTGGCAGGAAACGCAGCCAGCCATTGACGGATGGAGCAGACAATCGCAAACTAGTTTCACGACGGCGTGAAACCGATTTTTGGCCTTCTCGCCATATTATCCTCTGCCCGCCATGACGCCTGACACCAACGGGGCTAGAAAATTCCGGCCCTAGTCTCTCAAAGCATGATTTGGCCTCAACAGAAGCAGAGTTGGTATGGTACCAGTTGACACTCCAGGCGGGAGATGTTTTTGTTAAAGCTTACTATCGGAAACCCAGCAGCCCAAGGATTCACTAAATGACCTAGATGCTAGCCTAACAGGACTTTATAATACAACATCCATCATTTTAAGTGGGAATTTTAATGGCCACGATCTTCTTTGGAATTAAAATGGCCCCCAATGGAGCAACAAACCCTGTTCATGAGAAGTTAATAAATATAATAAATGGCCATTTGTTAATGTTAATGGTTACCTTTACTACTAGGAGGTACACCAATGGAACTGAAAATGTATTGGGCTTTCTTTTCATTACACATCCCGCTTTGAAGAGATCTGTCATGCTCCATTCCAGGATGGGAGGCTGAGGTTGGCGGATTGCTTGAGGTCGGGTGACTACAGTGTTAAACATCACTGCACCGAAACCACCAAGGAAAGTGCTGCAATGGTAGGGTATCTATACCGATGCCACTAAGAGTTAAGCTGCACAGATGACAGAATGGTTTTTCAATAACTCGCCTGAGACCGACTCAGTGGACAAGAACTGGAGGATGTGTAAATCGTCATGTAAATCTACATGTTCCTCACAAAATCTACTCTGAACGCCATGGTTTACAATTTACTTCAAAATGAAAGCCCACAAGAAGGAGAAACTATATACTCGTACTAAATGTTCTTGGTGGAACAACACTCCTTCGAAGAAAGAGGAAGCCTGGGTTAAGTTTGAACAGTACCAAACTATAGTCAACAGGGAGATTTGACACGCCAAGCATAAATACAAAATTGAACTGGCCAGGACAGAAAACCCCAGGAAATTTTGGAGGAATATTAAATCAAAAAGAAAGGATGCTTCTGGAATACCAATTCTGCATGTAGGGAATAAGTTACTACTTGATGACAAAGAGAAAGCTGAAGACCTAAGCTTGCAGTTCCAGGGCACCTTTAAAGAAAGAACCAAATCGCCTGAGTACAAATCTGTAGAATGAGGACAGCCTTACAAGAACATGCCTGATGTTATAATTACAACAAACTCCTCCATAACACTGATCCACCTAAAGCTTGTGGTCCTGATGACATCCCAAACCATGCACTTAAAATTGCAGCAAGTGAGTTTACACCAATGTTATCGTCCATTTTTCAAATAATCCATAAACACAGGGGAACCACTCATTGACTGGCTAAGCTAACATCTCTCAAATTTACACAAACAGATCCCTTACTGATTTAGCAAACTACTTACCTATTTTGCTTACTAGCGTTTGCAGTAAGTTACTGGAACACATCATTGACAGTCAGCTAATGAGGCATCTTGAAGGGCAGACTATCCTTATCAATAAGGAACATGCCTTTCTAAAGCTAGATCAGCAGAATCACAATTTATCTTTACCATCCACAAACTGACCTATAACCTTGACAATCACGTGACCATACATCTAGCTATTTTATACTTTTCCAAGGTATTCGACTATGCACCACACGCGAAGCTACTGGGTGAGCTAGATCATTATAGAGTCTGAGGAAATACTAAGCAATGGATAAGATCATTTCTTATCAAACAGCAACAAAGGGCAGAAATTTTCCCCCATCAGGGGAGTTGTGTGGAGGCGGGGATGGGCGCGAACACGATTGGCACTCCCAATCAGTGCCGCCCCGCCATCTTATGTGGGTGGATCAATTAAGACCCACCCAGCGTAACGCGTGCCTGGAAACGCTGAGCGCTCCCTGTGTGGGCGGGGGGTAGGGGGATTCTTTGAGTCAGGGCCTGTGCTCTTTCCCACATGCGCACAAAAGAATGCAGAAATCTCCCTGAGGCACAGAGTTGCCTCAGGGAGATTAAGTTCCGAATGAAAGTTTGTACTAAAGACAGATAAAAATTATTTAGACATGTCCCCTCGTGTGACAGTGTCACATGAACTGGGACATGTTTAGCAAATGTTTGAAAATTTTTTATTTAAGTAATAAACCCTTCATAAAACCTCATCCCGCCCGTGGATGAGGTTTCACGAAAAACGTGAAGGCTGCCTGGGCTCTTCGCCTGCCCACCAACCGTAAGGTTGGACAGGCAGCATTCTGAACTACTTTAATGGCCTTAATAGACCTTTGACAGTTCGGCGGGCGCGTAGTCGGCTGCGCACCTGCTGAACTGAACATCAGAATGACGCGCGGTGACGTCGGGATTCCCGCCCGAGGTCAATGCGCGTCATTTTATGCGTCGGTGAGCGGGTCCCGCCCCCACTCGCTGACCCGAAAATGCTTCCCAAAGAGTCAGAGTGTATGGGGAAACCTTACAATGGAAGCTAGTCTTAAGCAGTGTACCCAAAGGTACTGTCCTGGATCCACACTTGTTTCTCTTCTTTATAAATAACATTCAGGATGGAATATTAAACCAGGTCAGACTCTTAACAGATGCCTGCCTAGTCTATAGAGCCATTACTGAAGCAGCAGATGAGGTAGCCTTCAGGAAGATCTAAATAATCTTGTCAAATGGGCCAATATATGGGGAATGAAGTTCAATGTAGAGAAATGTAACATCACGTGAATTAGCAATGATGTCCATCAGTACCCAACTACACAATCATGATTTCCCCTTTGAAGTTACTAAAGAATACCTTTACTTAGGAATCAAAATTCCATATAATTTAAAATGGAATGTACAAAGTCAGCAAGCAGCCTCCAAGGCATCCAAAATGCATGTGAAATGGAACTTCCGTCATCTTCAACTACAGTAGAGGAAATGCTGTACCAGACACTAGTTAAACCACACCTAGGTAATGGCGTAGCAGTTTGGAACCTATATACTGCTGAAAACAAAGATCTACTGCCATGTGCCATTTGTACCATTTCCTTCACATGGTTCTGGCTGCTCTCTTGCCACTCCAATTATTCCACTCCCTCTGTAGCAAATTTCAATTAGAATTATATTTGTATCACTGGCCAAGATGACTCAGGCTCACTTCTTCCTGGTTCCTTTTTGATGTTTGGTTTGAAATCCCTGCATGCTAATTCAGCTTTAAGGTGACTACAACCTTAAGAGTAACAGCCTTACCTTTACCAGAGCTTCTTTCGTCCCCACCTTTCATGAATACTTCAAACCTTTCAGCGTAACTGGGCAGTTGCTGCTGGAACACGTGCTTCTGTCCTACCTAAAAAAAAAAAATACTAATTGAATCTGAAAGGGTCAAGCTGGTTGAATAAACCAGATGAACTGGACTCGGAGTTTCAGGGTCGAGCACATCAACTTTATCTCTAATCCTTTAGAGCTAGGAACACCATTTTGCTTACACTCACTTGCATCACAGCACTGCTATTGGGGCACAGGCTGGCAGCAGTGACAGTAGGAGCTTCAAAGCCCTGAGAGGAGTTGATTAGGAGGTGATGCTACTGAGTGATAAAATGTAGTAAACAATATCAAAAGAGAATAGATCTGGAAGATTACTTCAAATTAGCTCTTGATAGTGGGGCAGGAGGTCAGGCTCAACCTAATAGAAGATTAATTTAGCTCTGATGTTTGGAAGATCTTCAAATAAAGAGTAATCGAAACAACGAGGGGAGTTTTAACCTGAAAAATGATGGATTTGAGGGATGCTAAAGTATTGCTGAAGCACGGCCCCAAACTGCCTCTAACTGCCCCCCTCCAGTTATAACAGAGGCAGGACTGGAAGGGGTGGGTGGTCAACCTGCTCCAAAAGGTGGTGGGGGGGCGGGTGGTGCTGTGGGGGTCGGGTGCTTAAATTGGTGCACTGAATATTATAATGAGGCTGCATGCCTAATCTGTATTCACCGTTTGAAGTTGAACTCTGGTCAGCTGCATTTCCTGAGTCTCAGGAAACCAGTCAGCTAAAATAAAATGAGGGATTGCTGGATCAGGAAGTAAGTGTGTTTCCATCTACCTGCTGGATCCAGCATGTTAATCTGGTCAACTGCTGCATTCAGATGCCCCAACCTACCACCCCCAACATTTCCAATCTCCCCTGATCTCTCCCACTCCAGCCTCCCCTGAGGCCTCTATCCTGCCCCCACCCAGGCCTCTGATCACTGCCTTCCCAGGATCAGAGCTCCAGATCAGCCTTCTACACCACTGGGATCAGAATCCCCCCATACCGGAGTTGAACCCCTCTCCCCCATTTGTATGTGGGGGAATCCAGCTTCTGGGGTCTCCATGATTTACCAGGAGTAGCTCCTCTCTATTCTTGGCAGGTCAAATAAATTGAAACTCCCTTCATGTATTCCATGTTAGGTTAATTGTAGGAACTTTCAGGATGAATGAACTAAGTTGGGCTGAATGGTGATCCTCTGTAACTATGGTCAGAGTTTTACCATCGGTGTATGGGTGTGTGCCCGACACACCCAAATGTAATATGCGTGATGGGTGTGCGTCCTGACGTCATTGTACACTCGCGTGATATTTTGCTTGGCAGGCGCGCGCTGGAGTTGGCTGCGCACCCGCCGATAATTGAAAGGCCTATTAAAGACATTAACAAGGTAATTAACTGGAAATTTACACTGCAGGCGAAAAGGCCAAGCCGCCTTTACATTCTTTAGGAAACCTCAAGCACGAACGGGATGAGGTTTCCTAAAGCTAATGCACGTTCAATAAAAATTTTATTCTGAAATTAAAAACATGTCCCATCTCATGTGACTGTGTCACATGAGGGGACATGTTTCATTAAATTTTTATTGTCTTTATTAGCTTTTTAAAAAGCATTCAATCTCCCTGAGGCAGCTCCGTGCCTCAGGGAGACTGGAGCGCTCTTTCGTGCGCATGCGCCAGGCCCGCTCTACCTCCTCCCCCTGCCCGCACAGGTAGCGCTCAGCGCTGCCGCTCACAATCCATGCAGGGCGGGCCTTAATTGGCTTGCCCGTGTGAAATCACAAAGCGGAGCCGATCGTGGGCGGCAACCGGCTTCCTGATTGCCCCCGCCTGCTCCCACCGAGCCCACCCGACGAGGGAAAAATTCTGGCCTATATTGTGACATCAGGTTTGGACAAAGATCTATATGTGAACTAAGCTTTTGTGGTGTACAGTTGAGGTATAGCAGCTCTGGAGTTCTGCCGTCTGCAATTGGTATAACAACAAATGGCATGTATACACATTAAGTGGCTGTTAAGTTAAACTAGCCTTATCAAAGGGAAATAAGGATTGGCCAGATCTCTGACATGAATGATAAAGTGACAAGCAATTGTTCCCAACAGAAAACATGGCAGAAGATCAGTATTAAAAAAAGACGTAAAAAAATAGTTATTGACATGCTGGAAACAAAGCCAAAAGCACACACCATTGTGTTTCATCTACCTCTCAAGGGAATCCAATAATATTTGAATTTTAAATAAGTTTATTATGGAATTCTAAAACAACAAATTGTTTCCTGTTCAGTTTTATACAATTTTGAGAGGATTAGTTGGATGCCCAAGGGGAAATAGACCAATTTACAGCCAAAAGGAGGAAGTGAAATTTGGCAAAGAACAGTCTTCGTGTTGACTTTGACAATGTTCATGTTCTGCACACTGATGAAGCAGCATATCCTTATCATAATATCATATTTTAATCAGTTCTTTGCCAGTGCTGAAGTTGGACTTGATTTTCAACATCTGCCAATTTCATTTTCAAGGGCTGTATCAGATCTCCTGTAATATATGAGAAAGGTATTCTTTTAAAGATTAAAAATAAAAGATACATTTTGCACAGCTAGATGTAAATTTACCCTTTTGGCCTAGAAAATCTACGGGAATACATCATGTGTTAGGATGTAGCCAGCTACAGAGTCTGCTGTTGATTCTGCTGATATTCATACGGTCAGGCAGAGAGCCACAAGTAGTGGGCCTTTTGCACTTTTCTGGCACACCTAGCCCCTTGCCTCAGTAAAAAGGCCAGAAATAGCAGCCAAAGCTATATATGAAACTGGAACAGGTTGTGCCAGTGACACACGGGGTTGAATTTTGCAAAGACAGCGGTGGCCCCCAAGGCGATTGGAAAGCTAGGGGCAACCCTGCCTCAGCCGTTTCCGGGGGTCCCAATACTATTCAATGGCAGTTAGGCAATTAACTGCTGGCATCAAGCACTTGGCCCTTTAAGGGATGAGATTCCACCTCTAAGAGCTGTTGGCCAATTGGAGGGCTGACAATGTTTCAGTCTGAGCAATGCCACCAGGAATGCTGGAACTGCACTCAATCTGGAGCAGCATCATGGTTGTTGCTCTCGGACTGAGGTAAGTGAGGTCCAGGTCACTGGTTCATTACCCCAGGCCCATGTGTGTGGGGGGGGGGGGGGGGGGGTTGGTGAGGAGTGTGCTGGGGGGTTGTGGTGAGAGCAGGAGTTGATGTTTGTGTGGAGCAGCCCTTGCTCCGTGGGCTACAGGGTGCCCAACCAAGAGGGCCACCCAACCCCAAGCCTGCAGGGAGGCCCCCAGCATTTACGGGGTGGTGTCCCACATGGTGGAGCGGCAATTCACTGGTGGTAGATTGCTGACAGTAGTGGGAAAAGGCTTTGAGTGACCCTTAATTGGCCACTTAAGGGCCTCAATTGGCTGCTGGGCAGGAAGGCTGTCCTCCACCTTCCCTGCCACTGAGAGTAATCTACATTGTCAGAAAGGCAATGGCACGCTGTCATCTGCCTTCCCTCCCGATTCTACAAGCACCTGCACCTCCTACTCCACTTCCAAGGGCCCCCACTAAATTCTGCCCATGATGTTAAACACAAATTTCACCCTTTCGTGGTCTGAAACCCCAGGTGGGACTGACACCAACTCACTGAGGTATAACAGATGAGGGAAAGTTTACTTGCAACAGCTCTGTGCTAGGTCCTGACTGAGAGCTGGGGTATAGGTATGCCCGACTTGAGAAATGATTTTCAAATATAGGCTAGCTCTATGTGGCCAGGAAAATGGGCATTTGGAAATGTGGAGGAGAAAACTCTGGCTGCAGCAGCGACACCTATGGCCTGCCTAGTAAGATTTTGAAATGGGAACGTAAATGGGTGAGCAACAATTCCATCTGTCTTCAGCTGCCTTCAGCTGGCTAGGCCCAAAATTCTGGAATTCCCTCTCTAATCCTCTTCGCTTGTCTTCTTCCCCCTCCCCCTGTCAGACACTCCTGAAAAATTACCACCATCTTCCCTAATAAAATCTTGGGGAGGATTTTCCCTCCGTTGGGCAGGCGTGGTGGGCAGGCTCAGGAGTGGCCGTGCTGCGGTCCGCCACCCATGATTGGGCCCCGAGCGTGATTTCACGGTGGCTGGCTAATTAATGGCGATTATGAATTATGCACTGAAACGCTCAGCGCTGCCTGGGTCGGGGGTGGGGGTGAGGCGGGCGAGTGCGGAAGTCAGTGCATGCGCAGGGGTACGCTCCCTGAAGGCACAGAGCTGCCTCAGGGAGCTGAAGATTTATAACATTAAAAGTAAAGATTTAAAAATTAGGGTAAACATGTCCCCCCATGTGACTCTGTCACATAAGCAGGGACATGTTAGAAATGAGATTTAGACATTTTTATTTTATTCTTAATTAACATCGGAAACCTCATTCTGCCATTGGATGAGGTTTCCTCAAAAACCCAAAGGTCACTTGGCTTTTTCGCCAGCTCGTGAACCGTAAGGTTGGACGGACAGGGAAAATTCCATTTAAATAACTAATTAGTGAGCTTAACAGCCGTGCGCTGCCGTCTCCCACACGTGCCCACTGACAGAAATATCACGCGAGTGCGCGGTGACACTGGGATCCTTGCCCGATGTCATTGCGCGCTATTTCTCTCCCATTTGGGTCAGGCATGGACTTGCCCGGTGAGAGAAAAATTTTACCCCTTGTGTGGCTCAGTGTCACGTTTTGTATTGCTTTTGGATATTTTACTGTATGTTAAATGCACTATGTAAATGTAAACTGCTGTTGTTTATGGCAAGTGATCCCATAAATATGCAGATTGGGGTCCTACACCAGTTGCAATTTGCAGGTACAACTGAACAGAGCGAGCATTTGAATGGTCTAACTAACGTTTATTAAGAGTCCCATAAAAGAGGCTACTCAGATAGCAGCCCATACATTTTTTAATCTTAATTTTTGTGAGCCACGGGTGCTCCTGCAGAACCCATGGGTAACCTCTTGATCGCTGCTGGCCTATTTGAGGTCACCCTGGGATTGCCTTCCCACCTTCACTCCTACACTGTGGGGTGGGGGGTGGGGGCGGGGGCGGGGGGAGGGCAGGGTGGGGGCAGGGGCGGGGGTGGGGCAGGGGAGGGCGGGGTGGGGGCGGGGGGAAGGCAGGGTGGGGGCGGGGGGAGGGCAGGGTGGGGGCGGGGGGAGGGCGGGGTGGGGCAGGGTGGGGCAGGGGAGAGTGGGGTGGGGCAGGGTGGGGCAGGGGAGAGCGGGGTGGGGTGGGGGCAGGGGGCGGGAGGAGGGCGGGGGGAGGGGGTGTGGGGGCAGGGGGAGGGCGGGGTGGGGGCAGGGGGAGGGCGGAGGGTGGCAATGACATTTCTGCCTGAAGGCAAAGAGCTGCCTCAGGGAGCTGCAGGCCCCAACACCATGAAATAAAGTTTGAAAATCGGGAAAAGAACATTACAAAACATCCAAATCAGGCATATAGATGATAAAAATGCTGTCCATAGATTTTTATTTTTATCTTATTTAATACCGGAAATCTTGGATGAGGTTTCATGAAAAATGCAAAGTCCGCCTGGCCAATTTGCGCATCCGCCAATTGTAACGTTGGATGGACCGTGAAAGATCTGAGACAATTGCGCCATTAATGGGCTTAATTACCCTCTTTGAAGCATACTCAGGCCATTAGGACAAAACCAAAATTTATCTCATTTTGATAACTCAAAAAAATTAACATCACCTTAACTGGTTTTCATTTCCAGCCGGGAAAACATAAACAAACATTGCACAACAGAAGATTACCTGTGAACTGTCCCTCTTGTGCTCATGGTGCCTTAAACTTAAATTTGCAAGGGTTACATCTTGGTGCTGCCCACCTTGCTGGCAGCAGGATTGGAGGCACCCTGCTGCCTCTGCTGTCTTGTTGGCCTTGACGACCTTGGCGGTCAAGCTCAGGCCAGTGTAGCCTGTGCTGGCCCCGCCTGGGAGGGAGCGGTCAGTGCCATGGCTGGCATCTCCCCAATTGCTGCTGCTTCATCAGATGCCACGGACACTGGCAGAGGGGCGGAGGAGCTGCTTCCATTGTCCAGAGTGCTCTGAGAGGAGCCCGCAGAGACAACAAGCAGCTAATGCGCCAACGTGAGGTCGCTCTGGACCTCCCTGCCTGCTATTCATGGACAGGCGCTTAGCTGGGATACTGGGTGCCTCATCCATCTCTTACACTGGCACTGACCACCTGAGGTCATTGCCTATGTGAGGGCTTGCAGGTCTGAGCGTAACCCCACGAACCCCTGATTCTGTTCCTGGAGCTGCCTCACCATGAGAGTCACAACTCTCTCAATGGAGGAGGCAGTGTGCTTGGCCATGATGGTCAACACAATACTCATGCTCCGCATGGACTCTTCCTCAACAGACACCGTGGCACGCATGCCCTCATGGATCTCTGCCAGATCCTCCCGCACATCTCGCTGGGCATCCAGCATCTGCCGCCTAATGGACGACTCCAGAAGCTCATCATCAGCCTTCGACTGAGCATCGTCCTGGTCTCCAGCAGTCCTCCGACTGCTGGCGCACTGGGCACTCTCTGCCTCCTCCTGCTCCTCAAATGAGTGTGAAGTGCCCTCACCGCTGTGTTCCGACATTCTAGCCAAAGATCTAATGTCCAGTGAGGTGCTGGTATCTGCGCTTGTGTCTAGTTCAGAGAGCGGGTGTGACACAGGTGCATGTGAAACCTGGCAGTCCTCTGGCATCAGGGGTGGCTCTTTGGAGACCTGCAATCGAGTGCGAGCTGGCAAATCTAAAGGAGAACAACAACATGTCATTAGTTTAAGTCATCACACTGTCACTGTGCATGCCAGGCACCCTGGTGAGACAATGGAGATCTGCATCATGATTTTCGATGATCAATGGGGAATCCAGTTTTGAGGCTCCCATCAATGATGAGACTACACAAGAATGTTTGCACCATCCAAAACTCTCAACTCTGTGTGCCGCACTCTTACTTTCATCTGATACCCCAGCCTCTCCGTGGTCGGTTGACAGAGGTACGTGACGCCTCTCCAGCTCCACGGCATCCTGCTCGAATCTGGATAGGATGAGAAGGTTTGGGGGGCCTCCACTTGTTGGTGACCTTTCAGTGTTGTTATTGGTCGTCTTATCCTGAAAGGGCAGAGAAGTATTGATTAGTCCACTCTCTACCTGCAGCACCATTGCAGCCTGGCCAACCCCACCTGAGGAAAACCTTGCAGGGCACATCAGAGTTGTGGCCCTTGAGCCGCAAGGCCTTCAGTCCAAGCAGCCAGGGCTCACTCCCTTGGCCAGATCCAGCATCATTGACAGTTGGCACTCAGATTCTAACACCCCTGAGCTCCATGGGAGGATGGCCAGACCTTAACACTTCAACATACTGATCCATGCCTACACGGTACTCACCCTTCCTGAGCGTAGCAGGGCATTAAACCTTTTGCGGTACTACACCCATGTGCGCTGCATAATGCTGTGGCTGCTGACTTGCACTGCTACCTCCTCCCAAGCTCTTTATCTTAGGTGCGGCAGCCTCTTCTGTCTCTGGGGACAAGGGTATCCCCCCTGGCAGCCACCTCCTCCAGGAGGACCGCAAGGCACTCATCGGAAAACCAGGGGGGAACGAGTGCCCACCCGACCTGTACTCCCGCTTGGTGTCTCCAGCCACACTTGATGCAATAACTTCAGTGTTCACAATGCAGAAGATACGTTCTTCCCTGGCAGACTTCAAGGAGCTGCCTGTGCTGTTGCCATTGGACCCGGTGGCCAACAGGTCCCCACCTGGCCCTTCCCGACCTTGGGAGAAAGTGTTTCATGCTGGGCGGGCTTTAATTGGCCAGCCAGCATGAAGTCACGATTGGAGGCCGATTGCAGGTGGCGGCCTGTTTCCTGACTGGTCGTGGGCGCGCAGATTGTGCCCACCTGCCAAAGGTAAAATTCAGGCCCATGTTAATGAGGAGGCAACACAGAGGTACTATGTCACTTACATTTCAAACAACAGGAGTGCACTAACTTTGCATTGTGATCGTTATGTCCTATGAGGGCTATTCAATTTATCTCCCATAAATATTATAGCTGTACTTAATTGTGCCACATATGTTACTGCTCAGCTCAAAAATCAATATTTAATCAATTCATTTTGGGATGATAAGTTCTGCTGAGATTCTTTGCATCACAAATAACTACATAGATGTTTCCAGAATTACGATGAGCCATCACTGTCAAAGTATTCGTGAAACAAACTGTGCGAACTATTATTTATACATATATCATTCAGCAACTTCAGGTGAGGAGCAGAGACATGGTGAAATGTGAAAATCTAAATGTTTCTGCCCGAGTGGCATTGTTCTGCTCCACTGTTGTCTTCACAAAAACAGCATTTCACTCACTATCTCACCATTGAAATGCACTGAATGTCATGAAGTTGCTGTATGTGTATGCTAACTATGAACTCAACCTGCCACAGATATTTAGGGCTGAAAAATAGTAATGTAAGTCCCTTTGAACAAGATCGTTGTTTATTATTGTTGATTAACCTCTCTGGCACTGAAAATTAATTATTACTAGTATGGAATCTTATTCCTTCAGGTTGAATTTTTGGGATTGGTTTTAATTTTTCTTCATTACTTTTCCTTTTTGTCTCTTTTCTCTTCCTTAATCAAATCTTTTTTTTCCCCATGCTTTATATTTCTCTTTCTGTGCCTGGTTGAACATTGAATTCACCCCCTTTAGTTCGTTCTCCTTCTCAGTCCTTGTACTTTCAGCAACTTTGTGGGCAAATTATTGTTCAGCTGTCAGGTGTCCTATCAAAAGATTTAATCAAATATATGATATGAACTAAAGGCTGTTTATAGCCTGAACTTGAAATTATGAAATAACATCAGATATCTAGGTTTGTTCTGAGTTATAATCGTGATGTAGATGGTTACCTAATGGTGCTATTTATCACTGACAAGATCCTTAGGATATAGCTGAAACAATACTTTCATGTGCATTGGCCAAGGATTATATTGCAAATTTATACATCATTGTGACTGAAAGGAACAGTCTCTGCCTATTACCTTCAGGTAATCCTTTAATCATCCTGTGGAATATTGCTGGAAACAGATGACATCTCTATCAATGGTCTTTCATATAGTATGAGGCAACATGCTTTTTAAACATTTGGTACCTATAAATTGTACCAATGTTCTTATTTATAATGTGTATCAAATCACCAACTCAAACAACAAAACCATTTCCATGCTTACATAATCATTGTAAAACATACTGACCATACAATTTTACAGAAATCAGCTGCTGACTATCAATCACTATATTTTTTAATGTGACAATCATTAGTTATCATCACTCATGAATGATATGGGGCATACTAAACATAAACGTTCTAAATAGATGCAGGAATGTTGGTGCCAATTATATTTATTATGACTAATTTTCTATTTTTGGAAAAACTAAATATATAAAATCCCATTAAACATTTTTGCACTGCTTCAGACATACATTCCCCACCACTTACACAGTTCTAGTTTATTCCAGATATATCGAGCAAATGATGCTGACCATTTGCATTGCCTTGGCTTCCAATTATAAAGGTACTGTTTAACTGTATTAAATAGGCCAGTTATTTCCAGCAGTCCAAACAACTTTTTGAGGCCACCTTCTATCCACACCTGTCCACTGCCGTTCGTCTTGCAGTGTTGTTCTAATGTACATTGATTAAAAAAAGGCGAATCTGGTAGAGTATCTAGTTCAAACTTTCAGGCCAACTGCACTCAGCGGCTACATTTCCTTCTTTGAATCACCCACTGATTGAATGTTAAGTCCTGAGACATTCATAAATGTAACAGCAGTTCAAATACTTTGGAATTGACCAGTGGCTTAAAGTCAAAGTTGCTTACATGTTGCATGATTCTCTTTGCTGGCACATGGAGCTTGGCAATATACCTTGAACATATTCAGAGTGATGGCTGGTATTATTTTGGGAGTTCACCTTAAAATCTGTCAAACGTTCTACTGGGCATTACATACAGTGAATGAATTGTGTTTGCACGAACACATCTGCTTTAATCAGTAGGGATTGCACTGTCTGCTGCAACACTCACTTGTTTGATGTGGTACTTTCACATAGTAACATAGTAATAGGTCATTCAGCCCCTCAAAAGTGTTTTGACATTCAATTAGATCGTGACTGATCTCTACCTCAACTCTATTTAACAACTCTTCTTCCATATTCTTTGCTACCCTCACCTAATAAAAATCTGTCCATCATTAAAATATCAATGATGGAAGCACATGTCACCACATGGACATCGACTCGTCAGGGGAGGCCAGAAATTCCAGAGCGTGTCTGTTGACCCCAAGAAGATGGAGCCCCTCCAGCCACCTCTGAAAAACGTGGTTCATGTCACCCATTCTTTATAAGAGGGCGGAGAAAGAACAATTTTTAAACAAGTTGTTTGAGGGTGGTAGCATAGAGTAAGACAATTTTATGGTTACACCATGTAGAATTGGCTCTGAAAAGAGCAGTCACAACTTTAAGGGTTCCTTAGAAGAACCGGTCAGTCTCGATGTTTGGAGCAGCATATTCTGTCTCTGGTCGGAAGAGTACATTGCCTGAAATGTCAAGGCCTGCCTGTTTTTCTAAGGAACTCTTTTAAGGTAGCAACTGCTCTTTTTGTAGGAAATTTTACATAGTGCAACTGTAAAATCGCCTTACTCAATGTTACAATCTTTTAACCAAATCTTTTGAGGTCCAAACCAAACTTCAACACGGATCCCACTGGCTGGATTTTCTGGTTCGGCAGTGGCCCTGACAATGGGCCAGACAGCAGGAGTTTTAACCCTCCTCTGTAATTTAGGGGAGCACTGGCCAAATTTTATACCCATCTTGCAGCTGATGAGCTGCCACAGGGGTTCCTGTAGCTTTAAGGGATGAGAGCTCACATCCAAGAGCTGCCACCTATTTGGAGGGCCATCAGTTCTTCTGCCCCAGCAGTGCCACAGGGAGTGGTGCCCATTGCTGAGACTGACTGCAAGATAAGTGGGGTTGGGGGTTTCTGGAGCCAGTCAGCCTGCCCCTGGCAAGTGGGGGATGTTGGTGAGGATGGGGGGTACTTCCATGGGGATGGCCATTGCCGCCAAGGAGCCTCCAGTAAACCACAGAGTGCCCAATTAGGTGGGCTGCCGGGGTTCACCAGCCAGTCTCCACATATGTCAGAGGGCCCACCATCTGCTGTTAAAATGGCAGCAGTAGTGGGAAGAGACCCTTAATGGCCACTTACATGGCACCACTGACTCTGGATGGGAGGGTTGAGCTCCACCTTCCCTGCTGCTGGCAGATCCATGGCAGTGGAAGGGTAATGGGCACTGCACCCCTGTCTCTCTCATGACTTTTTGCCTGCACCACTTCCTATGCAGCTCTTGCAGGCCTAATAAAATTAAGCCTCACATGGGCCTAATTTCTCCTCGCCAGCAGGCCGAAACATCTCTCATTGTGTCTACCAGCCTGCCAGTGGAATGCCAGGCCAGGTCCAAGAAAATTTCTGATTTATCATACATAGCAGGCTCGCCCGCAGTGCTGAGAATTTCTCCTTGTTAGTGCTGCAGATGTTGTGTATGGACTCCTTCAAATGGCCAGAAAATGCTATAGTGTCCAAGATCCCTGAACTTAGGTGGGTACTCTTTGAAAGGTAGGACTCATGACACCATCAGGGTCTTCAGCCAAGGGCTTATATCTCCTTAACCTTCACTCAAGAACATCAGGCTCCATATTTTTCATCACAACTCCTGCTCAGATGTATTTGGAGCATCACCCAAAACTCTCAGTTGCTTGTCGACTGGTTGGTGCTTGTAAGTGTGAGCTATAGCTTGGATGGATCAGTGATTGTCGGACGTGTAGTGGAATGATATAGTTGATCTCCTTCCTTTTGCTTTGCTTCTTAATGCTGCTTTCAGAAGTAGAAGCAAGATGTGCAGGAAGAACAGAATGTTATGATGAATGTATAACTGGCTCCTGCCCTTATGCTTCCCTATCTTTGATCTTTTTTCAGCTATGGACTGCTAAAGCAGTAGGGGAATTGATGTTGAGCTATTCGTTGAGGACTGTCTCTATCTTGTAACCTTGTTCTTCTGAAACCAGAACACAGACAATGTTAAAAAACCTGTTAAAAAGTATCAGTTGTAGCTCAGTTTGGAGCAATCTTGACTCTAAGTCAGCAGGTTGTGAGTTTAAACCCTAGTCCAGGAGTTAGACTAAAAAATCAAAGTTGACACTCCAGTACTGAGGGAATGCTGTATTGTCTTTCAGCATGAGCTAGTAAACGGCACACTTATTTAGTTGTCAAAAGTCCTATGACATTATTTTGAAGAACAGCAGGAGAGTTATCTCTGGTGTCCTGGCCAATATTTACCCCTCAATTAACACCAGAAAGCAGATTATCTGGTCATTATCAAATTGCTATTTGTAAGAGTGAGCTGTGTGCAAGTGTGCTGTGTTTGCTGTATTACAATAGTGATGATATTTCAAAAGTGTTTTGTTAGCCGTTAAACACTTTGGGACATCATGTGGCCATGAAAGGTGCTATATAAATGCAAGTCTTTCTATTTGCTGTTGGCTAGATATGAAAGCAGAGCATGCGAACTAATAACAGAAGCTGCTCTCAGGGAAGATCTCGGATGTGGCTTTCAGCAGTGAACGTGCAGGTAAGGTTGTGAGAGAAGGTGGAGTTGATAATAACTTGTTCCACCTGGGAGAACAGGGTGGCCCTAGCCTTTTAAGTGCTGTGCTTATTCTTCAAATCCTTCCATGGACTTGTCCCACTCAACTCTGCAATGAACCCCAGTCTCAGTCTTCTACTTCAAACTTACAGCTTAGCAATCATTCTATTTTTATTTTTGTTTGGCAATAGCTGTTACCAAGAGATGTTCCATGGTGCTTATCAAGGGGAACTGAAACTGAGTTATTATTCACTGCACACCCATTTGTACAGATTCCAAAGCCATTATGATGTGTTCAATGATTCACAGAAACCTATTGAATGTGTTAAAGGCAGGGTGGTTCATTGACACTGGTGAATAATGGAACTCTTCCCTCAGGGATTTCTGTCAGCTTTCTCTCTTTGACTGATTAAACATACTTTCTCCTTTTTCTCAACCAACCCATGAACTTCCTGAGGTTGAATGAGCAAAACTCCAGAGATCAATGATCTGAACTACCTAAACAAGCAACAAAGCAATAGGGAATACTACCGCACAATTGTTTTGGGCGTCTGACGCATATTTTTCAAGTCAGGTAAATAATTTGGGCCTGCAAAGATAGAAACATGGCATGGCAGTTTTTTCTTAAAGCAAAGCAAAATTGTGAACAGACCCATTAGAAGACCAACATCCAGTGCCTTTAATACGGTACAGTGGCCTAGAAATTTGTTAGATCTGGTTTTCATGCACGAGTGGAGAGCAAATGCACCAGCCAGAAGGCCAAGATCTTGAGCATTGGGCCTTATTTGCACAATTGGACAATCTGCCGCAATCTGTCACAGCCTCACAAGCAGTTCACCCAGCTTACACTGATAAATATCAGGTGAGTGCAAAAGCTCCAAATGCCTAAACAAATTCTCTTTCATCTCACATACAAGATTGAGGGTCAAACTGAGGTAGCTTAAAAGCAAAAAGGGGAAACTATTGCAGTGAGGGACTATTCTTGCTAACATTGACCTGCCATTTGTGGCACCCTGGAGGAATCAGCCTCATGAAAAGCCTGTGCTTGGCCAAGTGCCAGCGCGTAAAGACCCGGATCAATCTATTGATGACAAGTAAGCCTGGTACATTGCATTGAAATTGGATGTTTCGAACATCATAACTTGATTTGTAAGGTCCTTCCATTATAATGAAGATGGGTGTTCATTGCATAGCTGGGGAGAAAAATCTGCAGTTTTGTATGACAGCCACTGAAAGGCATTACCTGGAATGTGAGAACACATACTAATGTATCCTGTCACGACGCAATGCCCCTTTGTTTTTGAAAATATGATTTTTCAACTTTCAACTGACCGGAAAGCTTGCAATTTAAACTGAGACAGAACAAACTACTTAAAAATGCAGGGCTACCTTCCAGACTGCAACCACTGCAGAGAGTGTGCAAGAAAGACTTCAGCAGAAGAGACAGGCTGATAGCTGTCTGTCCCTCTCTCTCTTTTGGAACAAGTGAATTACCTAGTTCAGAGGACAACTTTACTAGAAATCTACCAGCGAACTGAGATCTCATAATAATTGCAACATCTTCTACATTTGACCGCACCTTCGAAACCAGCTAAGCCAAATTGGCCACAGCGATTAAAATCTACACTTCAGAGACAATCAAAGGACACTTAACCAATAATTCTTTTAACCTTTTTTATTGGACTCTAATTTCCCTTATTTCTGATACCTGTGTGTGTGACATCACATTTTTACTATTTTTTCCCTCGGCTTTAGTGGCTAATAAATTTGCTCTTTCTTTGGCTCAAGAGAACCTTGTCTAATTGACTCCTTATTGCTCACAGCTTAAATAGCTAAATACATTCTGATTTGGAAAAGGCATATCGTCATGAAACAGAAACTTAAACATTTGTTGTGACCAATGAGGAGTTTCAATAGAGGGGAGACAGTTCACCCCTTCTCAACTGGTCATAATAATATAAACGCAAAATACCGTGGATGTTGGTAATCTGGGCCAGAATATTGCGTTCGTCGGGAGGGTTTGGCGGGGGCGAGCGGGAGCGGTCGGGAAGCCGCCCGCTGCTCGCGATCGGGCCACAACTGCGATTTCACGTTGACAGGCCAATTAGGGCCCGCCCAGTGTGAAATGCGTGCTGCAGCATTCAGTGTGGCCTGTGTGTTGGGGGGGAGGAGGGCGAGCGGGGAACTTCGCACAAGTGCGCACAGCAAAAGCTCCCTGAGGCACAGAGCTGCCTCAGTGAGATAAAGGTTTTTGAACATTAAAAATAAAGAATTTTAAAATGTTAAAAAACATTTCCCTCGTGTGACTCTGTCATTTTATGCATTGGCGAGCGGGCCCCGACCCTGCTCGTCGAGCCAAACATTCTGGCCATAAATTCAATAAAGGCAAAATACTGCAGATGCTGGAAATCTGAAACAAAAACAAAAAATGCTGGAAAAACTCAGCAGGTCTGACAGCATCTGTGGAGAGAAAGGCACAGTTAACGTTTCGAGTCCGTATGACTCTTCTTCAGAGCCATGTTCCATGTTTGACGTCTATCTGTCACTGGGAAAATGTTGGCGTCTATTATAAAGGATGCAATAGCAGAGCATTTAGAAATACATAATCTAATCAAGCAGAGTCAGCATGACTTCATGAATGGGAAGTCATACCTAACAAATTCATTATAATTATTTGAGGAGCTGACAAGCAGGATAGATAAAGGGGAACCAGCAGATGTAATATATTTGGATTTCCAAAAGGCGTTCGATAAGGTATCGCACAAAGGGCTGCTTAATAAACTAAAAGCCCATGGTCTTGGGGGTAGTATATTAGCATGGATAGAGGATTGGCTAACTAATAGAAGACAGAGAGTTGGGATAAAGGGGGCCATTTTCGGGATGGCAACCTGTGGAGTGCCACAGGGATCAGTGCTGGGACTTCAATTATTTACAATATATATTGATGACTTAGATGAGGGAAGTGAATATACTTTTGCCAAGTTTGTGGATAACATAAAAATAGGTGGGAAGACAAGTGGTGAGGATGACACAAAGAGTCCACATCACAGCCTGCTGAGTTTTTTCGTCATTTTTTATTTTTGTTTCAGATTTCCAGCATCTGCAGTATTTTGCCACAGATTAAGTGAGTGGGCAATAATTTGGCAGATGGAATATAATGTGGGAAAATGTGAGGTTATGCACTTTGGCAAAAAGAATAGAGGAGCTGAATATTATTTAATTGGTGCAAGACTGTAGAAGACTGCAGCACAGAGGGACTTGGGAGTCCTTGTGCTTGAAAAAGCTAACATACAAGTTCAGCAGGTAATAGGGAAGGCAAATGGAATGTTGGCTTTATTTCAAAGGGAATGGAGTATAAAAATAGGGAAGTCTTGCTAAAACTATACAAGGCACTAGTTAGACCACAACTAGAATACTGTGAACAATTTTGGCCTCCTTATCTAAGGAAAGATATGCTGGCATTGGAGGCAGTCCAGAGAAGGTTCACTAGGTTGATCCCAGGTATTGAGGAATTTCCTTATGAGGAGAGGTTGAGTAGGTTGGGCCTGTACTCATTGGAGTTTAGAAGAATGAGAGGCGACCTTATTGAAACATATAAGGTTCTTAGGGGCTTGACAGGGCAGATGCTGAGAGGTTGTTTTCCCTTATTGAAGAATCTAGGGTCAGAGAGTATAATCTCAGAATTAGAGGGCGCCCATTTAAAACAGGGATAAGGGAGAATTTCTTCCCTCAGAGGGTAGTGAATCTGTGGAATTCTTTACCGCAGAGGGCTGTAGAGGTTGGGTCGTTAAGTATATTCAAGGCTGAGATAGACAGATTTTTAATCAGTAAGCGAATCAAGGGTTATGCGGAAAAGGCAGGAAAGTGGAGTTGAGGATTACCAGATCAGCCACGACCTCATTGAATGGTAGAGCAGACTCGATGGGCTGAATGGCCTACTTCTGCTCCTGTGTCATATGGTCTTATCATAATTGATGCAGAGGGAGGTAGCTTGTCACGAATTTACACACTTACAACTGAAGGAACCACCTCTGGTGTGTGTGAGAAGCATACCTATTCAGTTTATGGTGAGGTCTCCTGCTTTCCATCTTGTTTGTTAGCTGCTGTCGATTTAGGCAGGGTTTCTCCTGTCAGTTACCTATTGACAGACAAATGACTTGGGAAGGAAGTTAGTAGTATGTCTTTAAGATTGAGTGGGCTCCAAATGATATACCTGTAGAGGAAGATTGGAATCAAATCAACCCTCTGGCATACTCAGTCCCAGAGGGAAAAAACAGTTCGGACCAGTTGAAGTTTGAACTGGACTGAACTGGCACAAATTGGCGCTCAAATGGTCTCAACTGGATTGTAGGGAAGCAACTAATGAGGTGGCAATTCTACTGGACTCTTTCGAAATCCAGTCGGGGCTTCCAGTTTTTGGCTGGTGACCAGTATAGGCACCAGTACTGTCAACTGGCTTAAGCTGGTATTGCATCTGTTGTCAATTTTACTAAAGTGAACATATGCCTCTCCCTCATCCCTCTTTATCCCCCCTACACCCCCACCTCCCACAGCCCCACACCCCCAACCCTCCCACCCCCTACCTCCCCCACCACCTCCCACCCAACTCCCCCTCACTCCCCTACCCTCACTTTCCCGTCACCCCCTCCTCACTCCCCCTCACTCCCCATCACTACCCTCTCTCTACCCCACTCCTTACTATACCCGCCCCTCCTCACTACCCCCTCACTACCCCTGCTCTGCCTCACTACCCCTCATTACCCGACACTATCGCTCACTCATTACCACCCTCACTACCCCCTCACTACCCTCCTTACCCCATCCTCACTCCCCTCTCCTCACTCCCCTCTCCTCAATCCCCCCACTATCCCCTACTCTCCCCCCACTACTCCCCTATTCTCCATCCCACTACCCCCCTCCACTTCCCTCCCACTATCCCCTCCATTCCACCCAACTGCACCCTCCACCCCCTCTCCTCACTGCCCCTCCTCACTACCCCCCTCTACCCCAAATACTCCCACTCACTATCCCCACCACTTCCCTCACTACCCCCTCACACATTACCCCCTCACTCATTAACCCCGCTCACTGCCCCCTCACTTCCACCCCCTCACTATCCCCTCACTAATCACCCTCAATCTCCCTCACTCACTATCCCCTCATTAGCCCCCCCTCACTAGCCCCCTCTCACTAGTGCCCCCTCACGAGCCCCCCTCACTCGCTCCCCCTCACTAGCATCCCCACACCAGCTCCCCCTCACCAGCACCCTCCCACCAGCTCCCCCCACTAGCCACACTCCTCACCAGCAACCCCCTCACCAGCCCCTCACCAGCTGCCCCCCTCCCTCACTGGCCTCCCTGCCCCAGCCCCCCCTACCCCCCCCCACCAGCACCCCCCAACATGAGGGAGGGAGGGAGTTTGGAAGCTGGAGGGAGGGAAAGGGAGAGTTTGGAGGCTGGAGGAAGGGAGGGAGAGAGTTTGGTGGCTGGAAGGAGGGAGGGAGAGAGCTTGGAGGCTGGAGACAGGGGAGAGAGAGTTTTGAGGCTGGAGGGAGGGAGGGGGCAGAGAGCCCTCTGAGGGTTGGGGGGGTATTGGTTAGCTGAGGGGAGATACAAAATGGGGGTAATGGAGGCATGCTTTTCACAACATGGGAGAAAAGTGCTTGTTTTTGGCACTGATTTCTTAAATCAATACAATCCATTTCCCTAGGAACCAAGAACGGCTGATGCAGCAAAGTTCGCTTATGTCCAGTTCCTGGGTGATAAACAAGTCTGCAGGGTTGTGTCAATTTAAGACGACATCAGAAAGTTTGATCTCACGACCCACCATGACTCAAAGGTGTACAAGGTAAGGTGGGCCCAGGTGAGTATCAGCAGCTCGATTGACTATGATTTGGGGGAAGAGAACCGGCTGCAGGACGATGTCTTTTATAAGACACAGATCCCTTTACTTAGAGTTAAATCTCAATAAAAAAGCTGAAACTTCATGCTCATGGCCATTGCAAATTAAGTGTGTATTTGAGACATGTTGAGGTTTGCTTCGTCTGCGGAGTCCTGCGAAGGCCTCAAGGAGCAGAAGGAATTAACACGCATGCAAATCATAAAGGCTTGGGACACACTATAGAGAGTAACACCAGTGTCGACAATGAAGCCCTCACAACCCTACAAGCGAAGAGGGCATTGGAAGATGCTATTGCGACCAGGGTACACGTGCAGCTCTCCACTCATTGGGCAGAATTTCCTGGCTGGCGTGAGAGTGGCTGGGTCCGCATGTCAGCGCTTAAAATGTCGTGCACTGACCTCGCGCGAGTGTCCTGACGTCAGCGTGCGGCATTGCGATATTTAGGTGGGCGGGTGCGCTATGCAGCTCAACGCGCGCCCGCCATTAATTAAAGGCCTTGTTAAAGCCCTTAACTCAGCAATTGACGCCGATTTTGAGGAGCCCGTGCTAATTTCGGCTCGGCGCACGGGCACTATGGGCAGGCGGGTAAGTGATTTTTTAACGAAACTCATGCACGGGCGGGATATGTGGGCTCAGAGGGGTTGTTCATGTTTTTTCTGAAGAATTTAATGCAGAAAGTGTTTTAAACTTGCTTGTGTGATTGTTGTCAGTTCAGATCGATCTCCAATAGCTTTCTCTATTCTTTAAAGCTTCAGCTCACCAGTCTGCAGACAGTAATCTTTATCGGGCCTGCAGCTTTCTGAAGGACTCCATTTAGCCTGGGTATGGGTTCTGAAATATCCACTGGAGGCAGCTCTTCTGAGGAGGAAGGGAGGCATAGAATAAGGAGGAGGCCAGAAGTAGACAAACAGCCTCCAGGGGAGCCACCTTTGGAAGGCCAGGCGCAGGCACAAGGGGCGCAGGGCCAAGAGGTTGTCCAAGGTGGAAGGGGCCGCAGAAGACGCCACTATCCTGCTGCCAGGGTATACAGGCGGCGAAGCAGCTACCTCAATATGACTGAGGTGCAGTGCCGAAGGAGGCTCCGTCTGTCAAGGGAAACAGTCAACTATATCTGTCAGATGATTGGCCCTGAGATCTCCCCTAACTGTGTGGGCGGACACCCCATACCAGCGTCTCTGAAGCTCACAGTTGCCCTCCACTTCTATGCATCTGTCTCCTTCCAGGGCTTGGTGGGTGATCTTTGCGGTGTCTCCTAATTAGCTGTCCACACTTGTGTCAAGCAGGTTACAGACGCTCTGTTCAGATGGGCATTGACCTTCATCCACTTCCGCTGCAACCAGGCAAGTCAGGCACAGCGAGCCTGAGGCTTTGCAGCCATTGCTGGCTTCCCCCGCGTCCAGGGTGCTATAGACTGTACACATGTGGCCATCAAGGCGCCAGCAGGTGAGCCCGGTGCCTTCATCAACAGGAAGGGCTTCCACTCCATGAACGTGCAGATATAATGTGATCACAGGATGCAGATTCTACATGTCTGTGCAAGGTACCCAGGCAGCTCCCACGACACCTACATCCTCAGACACTCCCAGGTGCCGGGGCTCTTCAGTGCTCTGGCTTGGCTGGATGGTTGGCTGCTGGGTGACAAGGGCTATCCCCTCAGAAGGTGGCTCATGACGCCTCTCTGCCATCCAAGAACAGAAGCTGAGCAGCTCTACAATAGGAGCCACGGCACCACAAGGGCACAGAGAGCCATCGGTCTTCTCAAGATGTGATTCCATTGCCTGGACTGCTCGGGGGCGCACTCCAGTAGCCCCCAGATCGCGTCTCTCTGATAGTGGTAGCATGATGCGCTCTGCACAATCTTGTGCTGGAAAGGGGGGATGCAGTTTACGATGAAGACCTTGATGGACTGGATGAGGCTGCACATGATGAATCCAGCAGTGCCTCAGAGGATGAGGGAGCACAGGGGGATGATGAGGGGTAGCATGCCGACCCACTACTACACCAAAGAGGCAGAGACACCCGGGACAAAATTAATCCAACAAACCTTCAGCTAGCTCCATGGATCACATGGATCAGCAGGACCAGCATTGCCTGGCGCTTCCACACGTGGCACTTAAGTGCTACATCTTCCACCTCATCAGCTGCAACTAAGGGATTAGTACAGAAACCTCAATGTCCACTCAAACACTCAAGAGATGCCTGTGAAACATACAAATACAGCATAAAGGAAACACCCTCAGCCATGGTCAGAAAAGTGGACTTTATTCAGTCTAACATAAAACACAAACGTCACTCTGACATGCATAACTATTTTTTCCCTAATCTAGGGCCAACACAAAATCACCAGTGACAAACCCATGGAGTGCCTAAGGTGCCTTATGCTTACGTTTACGGGTGCTACATCTAGGTGCCGCCCCATCGCTCGGAGTGGCTTGTGAGACAGCCTGCTGACTCTGCTGTCCTGTTGGCCTTGATGACCTTGGCGGGTATCCTCTGGCCCATGGAGCCTGTGATGGCCCCGCCTGGGAGGGAGTGGCCAGTTCCAGAACTGGCACCTCCCCAGTTGTCGCAGCCTCAACGGATGCAACGGTCACTGGCAGAGGTGCGGAGGAGCTGCTGCCCTCATCCGGAGCACCCTGAGAGGAGCTCGTAGCGACGACAGGCAGCTGCTGTGCCGACGTGAGGTTACATTGGACCCCCCTGCTCATTGCAGATGGATGGGCACCGAGCGGCGACACTTGGTGCCCAGAACATCTCCCACATTGCGAATGACCACCTGTGGCCATTAGTGATGTGAGGGCTTGCAGGTCAGAACGTAACCCAATCAGAAGATTCTCAATTCAATTGAAGCCGCTCTCCATGAGAGTCACCAATCTCTCAGTGGAGGAAGCCTGAAGCTCTGTCCTGAGGTTCATGCCTTCACTGACACTCTGTCTGGATTCCTCCACCACAGAGACCAACTGAAGCACACCCTCATGCAACCCTGCCAGATGCTCCCGGGCATCCTGCCACTTGTCCTGCAGCTGCAGCATTGGTGACATCTCCAGAGACACATCATCACTGCCGGACTCAGCATGTGCATTGTCCCCTGCAATCCTCCGGCTGCTGGCGCCATCGGCACTCTCTGTCCGTGCCATCTCCTCCAGCGATTGTGAAGTGCCCTCTCCACTGTGCCCTGTGACACTAGCCGACGTTATATTCTCCACCGCAGTGTTTGTCGCTGCGCTGGTGCCTGGCTCGATGAAATGATGTGCTGCAAGTTGCAAGTCTTGGCCCTCAGGTGTGGAGCAGAGGCTCCAGGCTTGTTGGGGGCGGCCATGCGGTGGTGATGCTGAAATTAACAACAAGGACAGTGCATCAGTCAGCGTACAGTCAGTAACACCTTTCATCCCTTTCCCCCCCAGCCTCATAAGTCGCTCACCCTTCAAGAACCTAAGGAGGCAAACATTGGTGGGGTGGTAAATAGTCAAGAGGAGGCCCAACCATTACACGCGCATACAGACAGGCTGGTCAGAGGGCCTAAGGAATGCCACATGGAATGTTATGTGGATAAGTGTGCGGTTAAGCACTTGGGCAAGACAAGCAAGGTGCAGGAATACATCAGTAATGGTAGGACCGTGGGAAGTCACGACGATTACAGGGACCTTGCTGGGCAGACCCGTTAAGGTAGCAGAACAGGAACATAAGGCGTTTAACAAGGTCTTGCCTTTATTAGATGAGGAATAGAATGTAGGAACAGGGAGGTCATGTTGCAAGTGCAGAAAACGCTGTCGAGGCCACATCTACACTTCTGCGTTCAGTTGTGATCTGCGCTTCATGAGAGGGATGGCATTGGAGTGGGGAGAGTGCAGAGGTACCTGACCTGGATGCATGCTGGCCTGGAGAGTTGGAGTTATGAGGGAACATTGCAAACACTTGCGACATTTGCCGTGGAGCACAGGAGATTGACAGGTCACATTATTGACCTTCATACCGTTATGAGGGGCATAAACCGGGTGGACAGAAGGCAACATTTCCCCTTGGCGCAGGGATGACTAACGTGGTGGCATTTATTTAAGTTAAGTGCCTTGAGGTTGACAGGTGAGGTGCTGAGGACCTTTTGGACAGAGTAATGTGGGATGCACTGATTGAAAGGGTGGTGGAGGTACAAACCCTCCTAAGATGCAATAAGTCTTTGGCTGTGCAGCAGCGATGCCATGACATGTTAGGCCATGGGGATAGTGGTCACAAATGGGATAAGGTGACTTTGGAAGGTGTTAGAGACGCGCATCCTCAAGGGGCCGAGGGACCTTTGTGTATCACCCACATGTCTGACTGTATCAGTCTGTGAATGAGCAGTGTTGCTGCATTAACGATTGCAGCAACCATCAGTGCTTTGGATGGTGGGAGAGACAGAGTAGATGGGACTGTAGCCCTCAAATACCTGGCCGCTGCACCCCAGCCTCGCTGACACCTGCTGACCTGGCCGACTGCCTCTCCCCAGCTCCATGGCCTGCTCCTCGTAGGTGGTGAGGCGCTGCAGCATGGCGTGGCCACCACCAGTCCGCTGGCGCTACCTCAGATTGTGCTCTGTTTTTGCCTGCAGAACAGAGAAGAGGATTTATTGAGGCTGATCGCTCATGTACTCTGCACGCGCACGCCGCACCCCAACCACAGTGGCCCATCTGAGGCCTCCAGCGCCTCCTGTCCACACTACTGGTGATCAGTCCCCAGAAGATAGTACGGCTGCTCCCAACCCCCTCCCCCAACGGACACCTTGGACACATTCGGTGTCCATCACTTTGAATAACATACGGGTCTTAGTGCCCATGGCAAGGAGGCACAACTAGGTGCGGCGCCGAGGCCAGCAGATGGCTCTTAGCCATGACACCTTGAGGCTCCCCTTCCACCATCTCATCACCATCAATAAGCCATGTGTTGGGGTTCTGAGTATGTGTCTAGCTGCCTCTCCTGCAGGTTGCCCCCAGACTACTCAAATGCGACAAACACCGACATATGCTGCGGGGAGAACCCATCTTCTCCTCAACCACTAAGACTGATGTAAGCATGGTCACTATCTGTTTGCCCACGCAGCGTGCGCCAAATGCCCAATGCAGTAACGAGACTAAGACATTGGGGGGGGTGGGGGTGGTGTCGGGGGGGCCCTCAAAGGCTAAGGCTACCTGCTGGGTAAAATGGCCAAGGCTGACATGGTACTCACCCTTCCAGAGCGCAACAAATCATTGAAGCGCTTGTGGCAATGCGTCCCAGTGCGCCGCACATCGTCATGGGCGCTTACAGCCACCGCCACATCCTGCCACGCCTGCCTGGTGATGTGGGGGCCCTCCTCCTCCCATCCTCTGTATACAAAATATCCTGACGGTTGGACATCTCTTGGAGGAGGACAGCATCTGAGAACCGAGGGGCACAGTGGCCCCCCGCTGGCCTATCCTGCAGCCTGCCCCCCTCCTCCTCCTCCCCCTCTGCCCTCAAACCAGCATGTCCTTCTCTATGAGTGACCATAGTGCACTGCCTCAAGGAGGCTGCCTGGCCGCTCTTTATCCCATTGGAACCGGCGGTCTGAACACACCCACCGCCGATTTAATTTTCCCGATGTACATGGAAGTCGTAACCCCGCTGGGCAGGCCTTAATTGGCCCGCCTGTGCAAAATGGGGGCCCGGCCCATTTCGGTTGTGGGCCTGCCCGCCCGTCAAGGGCAAAATTCTGCCCATTGTGTTTCATCGTCTTTGCTAATATTGTATTCTCACAGACCTGCATGAACAATCATGTGCTTAAAAACAAATAATACATGGAACTTGTATGCCTTCTCATGTCAAAAATGTCAACAACCTTATTAACATCTAATTCCTTTTTCCTGATAGAAAGATAAGATTGCCTGAACATATGCCAGCTAATGCAAGAAGCTGAGAAGCGTGATGTCCAAACATCTAACGACCAAGAGTAATAAAGCTAGTACTTCCAGGGAAGCAATGCAGCTGGAGGATTGCACAGAACCCACCCAGAACTGGGAAAAGCTACGGACTGTTCAGAGGCTGGAGGCAGAGAAGGTCTCAGCCAACAGAATCTGGAAGAGTTTTTCAGGATCGATCATGGCCTCCAGGAAAGGTTGGAGTTTGAGCTTTCGAGGCTCAACTGCAGGCTCCAGGGCCAATGTTTCAGCACCTGCACGCAGTGTAATATGCGTTTAGATAACTACAACCCTTATGCAACAGCTATCTTAGTGCTGAGGAGTCATTATAAGCTTAGCTATTACTCTTTTTTTCTGTTGCAGCCCGAGGACCACAGCAATCACGTGTGGGGACACTGCAGCCCATGACCATGCCTTTCGGAGCAACAACCCTGCCCACTCCTGCACAGATTGAAGCCGCAGCCGCATTTATTTGCACAGCTGGGTAAGCACTCGTGCGGAGGTCCTTTACACCCCATAGATGGGATGGGATGGTTTTCTAAATGTTTCAGATAAAACTGTGGTGGTTCATAGACAAAGCATCTTTAAAAGTGATGGATATCACAGGGGGTGATATATATAACATCTTCATTCATGCAGTCTGATATGCACCGTAATTTAGTCTGAATTACAGATCTTGCACGTGGAACACTGATATGTTCCTTTTCTTCCCCTACAGGTTCAATTGCAGGGAGGTCTGGAGCTCAGTGAGTGGCAGTTATTTTTCCATTTGTTTTTTTGTTTAATTTTGTTTTTTTGTTATTTGTTTAACTTTAATGGTTTCAGTGAATCAATGCTTATGTTTTCCCTCTTCCTTCTCCATCTGCAGCATGTTTCACTCATCATTTAAAGAAGAAGGGGTTGAGCAAGGATGAGGTCTCAAAGGAGCAGAGCAAGCTGATCAGTTATATAATGGAGAAAAGAATGGATTTGAACCGTGAGCAAGTTCGACCTGAAATCAATCAGCATTTTGATGCTCTGCATGAGTTATTTATGTTTTCTCACGTCTTTCCCAGGAATAAAGTTGTTGACCCTTTACCGAAACCTTCATTCTGAGTTTTTTTTGCCTGTGATCAATGAGGAATTTTAATTTTGTATGCTTGGCATTTTTCACAATAAGCATACTTTTTTTATTCTGAGTGTTTTGTCTGACCTGCAAATCTGCAGAATCCCACTTATTAATCTTGAGCATTCCTATCCAAAAAAATACACATTGGAAGGGATAGTTAATGACATCAATTGATGCTCACCAGCAATAAATGTGATAAATAAATACATATAGCAATAAATCTAAGTGCAATATAAAGCACAGCGACACAGCGAATAAACTGGATAAATAACCAGCTCAGACCAGTAATAACTATATCAGCTGTATTATTGGCACCTTAACTGGCAATTTCTACTGGAGCACCAGTTCTGAACTGTTCTTATTTCCCTGTTCAGGGAGGTGTCAGCTGTGGCTCAGTTCATAGCACCCTTGCCTTTGAATCAGAGGGTTGTGGGTTCATGTCCCACTCCTGGAAAACCAAGAACTGTGATTGTACTCAAAAGAAGTTCCAATCTGTGACTGTTGGTAACTCGAAAGAGTTTCCCTGTTCAGAACTGGCTCCAGCTGGTATTTGTATTACTGGAACTTCCTTCTGGGGTAATCTAATACCTAAACGAAACAGGCTCACATTGATAATTGACAAGTTATCCAGGCTCATTAACAAAATCTGGAAGAGTCAATTGTTAACTCTTCCCATTTTACTTTGGATTTGAAATCCTTTGTTCCATTTCACATTATAGTCCTAGCTAGACAAGCAGTGAGAAACCTACCAGTGCTCTATGCTGGTAAGAATGTGCTTTAAGCTGGTTAAAGTCTGTCACTGCTCCTGTGAGGCCATACACTTGTTCTCTTCTCAATCCGTGAGTAACTTCTCTAGAGTTAAGTGGGGTATGTACTTACAATGATAGAGTGTGCACTCCATATCAGGCAAACATCCTCCATCTGTGTGGATTTTGCAGCAACTTGGTTTAAAGGCTCTTAAGCATAGTGACAGGTTTCCTTGTGACACACATTCATCTAATGGAAAAAAACGGTTCACTGCAGAATAATAAATCATCTTGAACCCCACCTCATACATGAAGCAGTTGCTGATGGTCTCGGTGAAAATTTCTTGCACTTTCACCTTTCCTTTCCAGTTGTCCCTGGCCTGTTAAATTTATCTTTGGGATATTAAAAGTGTTTCCATGAATGTCACATCTTCCTTTGCAGCCTTTACCAATAAAAATGGTGCACTAGCTATCTGCCCACATTGAGTGTCTGTCTGTTATTACTAATAGTTATCCTTATTGATCCTGCCATCTCCCTTTTATTCTTATACCTATGCCTTCATGAGCAGTTATATTACCCCCTAACAAAAGGTAATTTCACAAGCTAATCTTTGTGAAAGTATTTCTACCCTGTGACATCTATCGGTATTCTATTTTCTAATTGTAACAGTATTTCAGTGAAGCCAATACCATCAATGTCCATGCAAGTTACAGAAACATCTAGCTCTGGCAGTTTATTCTGAATGCTCATTGAATTTGTATAATAAAGCATTTTGTTAGACTAATACAGCTTCCTCTGTCACCAGTACTGGTGGTTCTGTTTACAAATCTCAGGCCCTATATGGTGGTGGGTATGTACTGTACCCTGTTTACATACACGTGTGGAATCTGAGTTCTGCTTTAGCCTACACGTCATTAGGAAGGACTGAAACATATTAGGAAATTACACTCACCAATTCTCTCAACTGCATGATCACTTCTGTGTTGTAAGATATTTTGTCTTGACATTAAGCCTTGTCACAGCTTCCTTCAGCTGAACACAGGAAAACCAAAACCATGATTTTTGGCACATAACATTAGCTCTGCTCCTTTACAACTGACTTCATCCTGCTTACACTGGCTACTTGTTCCAGCTGAATAAAATCGCGCACAACCTTGATAACCTTGTATGACCCTAAGTGCAGTTTAATACCTCAAATTCTTTCCATCATGGAATCTACTAGTCTATTGAATATTTTGATGAAATAACAGAGAACCCAGAAAGAAAAAATGGTAAAAACTGGGAAAAAGAGTACCATTTTAAGGTATACATGACTAGTTCGGAGCTGTTTTTTTCTTCTGGGTTCTCTGTTCTGGGTTCCGTGTAAAACAGTAAAAACTGGTATATAAAAATACTGGTCCAAACTGGTCATGTATACCTTAAAATGGAACACTAGTAAAAACTGGGAAATAAGAGTACTGGTCCGAACTGTTTTTTCCTTCTGGGAAGGTTAATGAGGGGAATGCCATGGATGTTGTCTGCAATGATTTTAAGGAAGCATTTGACAAAGTACCACATATAAGGCTAGTTAACAAAATTGAGGTTCATGGAAAACGTGGGTCAGTGTCAGCTTGGTAAAAATTTAGCTTAAGGACAGTGAGTCATGGTAAGTATTTTTCAGACTGGAAGATGATAATCAGCAGTATTCCACAAGGGTCAGTTCTAAAGACTGCTGTTTTCTTTTGATATATATGAATGACTTGGATATTGGCATATAGAATAATAGTTCAAAATTTGTTATAATGCCATGTTTAGAGGTGTGGCAAACAATGGGGATGATTTCAACTGATTACAAGAGGACGTAAATAGGATAGCAGAAGGGCAGACAAGTGGAAGATGGAACTTAGCAAAGAGAAGTGTGAGGCGACACATTTTTGTAGAAGGGATATGGAGAGGAAACATAGGGTGGAATTGACCCAAATTTGCATGAGGTGTGGTTGTGGGTGGGTTAAATGATGTTTTATCTGCCTGCTGCGATGGCGGATTTTCATGTTGTATCGTCCCAAACCCGCCGCATTACTTTTGCATTCTTGTTTGCTTCCATGGCAGGCGGGCTCTCATTTGCCCACCATGCCATCACCTCACTGTTTCATCATGCCAGACGCCACATTTAAAGTTCAGCAGCGCTTTGTGCTTACAGCCCAGGACTACAGCAAAGAAGACATGGCCCCAAAAGGCAAGAAGGCTGCAGCCCTCAAGTGCCTTTTGGGCACCGTGGAGGCCCGCTGTGGTATCCTCTACCCCGATCTGGCTGCAGGAGGGGCAGCTACATTACCACGCCAGCTTGGTAGGTGATGGCAGTGGTGATCAGTGCCAATGCTGCACAGAACAGGTTGGCCATCCAATGTAGATATGGGATGAATGGTATGGCAACCACCTCATCACTCTAAACTCATAAACTCAAGCCCATCACTCATTCACTGGCATCTCACTCACTGCCAGCTCAAGGGACACCATCACTCATTCTTATACACACACCCTCACATATCCACCTGGTCTCATCTCCTCTGGAGACTGCCTCCTCAGCCCTCACAATCTTGAGGCCACTTGCACAGATCAACATGTGCCCCCACACACACCCTGGGTTACCCTCTTTCGCTAAGCAAGCCCTAGCCCTACAGCTGTTGAAAAGCCACCCGCATATGGCTGGTCTGGTAGGTCGGGACCTGCCCATAAGCCCCCCTAAAAATGATGTGGTGCTGTCAGTGAAGCCTGGTGCCGATAACTGCGAGTGCTGACCAAAGCAAGGCTGGCAAACAAACTGTGAAGTGCCAAGCAAAGTGCAGCCCACCAGGTGTATGTCACTTATGTGCTATTGTGAAACATGTGGGCGTGCTTTCTCACCGCCGTGGGCGGATGATCCAGCGGGGATCAATGAGTCCGGCAAGCTGGCCTTATAATGATATGCTGACAGGTTCCTGACATCCAATGGCAGGGAATGAGGAAAGCCATCGGCAGGCTGAGCGGACGATTGCAAACAGGTTTCACGCCGTTGTGAAACCGATCGCACCATATTGTCCGCTCATGACACCGAACACGCCCAACGCTGGTGAGCATGGAAAATCCCGGCCATAGACTAAATGGCATAGTTCTAAAGCATGTGCAGGAACACTATGAATGTAATGAATCCATGACTCTATGACATGGCTGCCCTGCTGATCTTAATGCCAGGGACTAATTTGCGTAAAAATTTGCAGAGAGCTTCTTAACACCTGGCCAGGTTGACAACCAGGATCTGTGGGAAATACATACCAAAGTCATAGTTTGATCTTTAAGAAAGAAATACTGAAAATAATAACATTGATGAAATAGAGAGAAAACAGGTAACAAATGGAGAGAGGGAAAGATTGGAGGCCAGGGATCACTCTTCAGATGATACTCTTTCTCTGTTCAGAGGATTAAATAGAATAGCTTTGCCAGAAGGAAACAATATTGAAGTTTTTTTTAATATTGTTTTATTCATTCATGGAACGTGGTCATCACTGACTAGATCAGCATTTATTGCCCACCCCTAATTGCCCTTGAGAAGGTGGTGGTGAGCTGCCTTCCTGAACCGCTGCAGTCCATGTGGTGTAGGTACACCCACAGTGCTGTTAGGAAGGGAGTTCCGGGATTTTGACCCAGCGACAATGAAGGAACGGTGATATCGTTCCAAGTCGGTTTGGTATGTGGCTTGGAGGGGAACTTCCATGTGATGGTGTTCCGATGCATTTGCTACCCTTGTCCTTCTAGATGGTAGTGGTCATGGGTTTGGAAGGTGCTGTCTACAGAAGTTTGGTGAGTTCCTGCAGTGTATCTTGTAGATGGTACACACTGCTGCCACTGTGCATCGGTGGTAGAGGGAGTGAATGTTTGTGGAACGGCTGCCAATCAAGAGGGCTGCTTAGTCCTGGATGGTGTCGAGCTTGTTGAGTGTTGTGGGAGCTGCACTCATCCAGGTAAGTGGGGAGTATTCCATCTCTTTCATGACTTGTATCTTGTAGATGCTGGACAGTCTTTGGGGAGTCAGGAGGTGAGTTACTCATCACAGGATTCCTAGCCTCTGATCTGCTCTTACAGCCATAGTATTTATATGGCTAGTCCAGTTCAGTTTCTGGTCAATGGTAACCCCCAGGATGTTGATGGTGGGGGATTCAGCGATGATAATGCCAAGTATTGGTGGGCATAAAAGTTGTTAATAATATTTGGCATAAAAGAGTAAATTGAGCTCATTGGCAGCTGCTTTAGCATTTAAGATGTACCCATTTGAGACCAAAAGAGGTTGTGAGGACAAAAATGTTAACAGATGGAGAAGGACATAATGCGCATATACACTATAATCAGAGCATCATTACAGACAGGTTTCCGGTCTATTCCCGGGACCCTTACTCCTTCATTTTAGAATCAAGTCAGGCTCTGATTCTTGATTTTAAAAACTACTTTAGTGCTGATGAGAAGTGATAAGAGTTTGCATTGATAGTCTGGTTGTAGTGTAAATGCAGATTTATGTTGGAGCCATCAAAAGGAAGAGGCGATAGCTGTTGGCTAGATTTGTGTTGAGAAAATTTTAATTTAGCCCTTTAAAGAACAGCTGAAATTTGACAAAATGTTTGATGTCTCCAAACAGAAAATCAAATGAAAATCACTACTGCTGCCATCTCCTTTATTTAGGATAGCATTCCAGGCAACTGTGGCTGCAGTAAACAGCACATGGATCAACCAATTTCTACTTTTACTATGACACAGAAATCTCTGTTGTCATTAAAGCACTGTATCTACATATCTGGCTGACTATTAAGGGAGCTGAAGCGTGAATCGGGTCTTGCATTCGACTTCAAGCTCTTCCACAGGGAATCCATTACTTTAACACCAACATTACCTGCAGGGCAGCTCCCGTGATTCTATTTATTAAATAGGATGTTTTATTTATTCTGTGTCAGTGTAAAGAGGACATTCGTCTACTTCACAGGCATTTTCTTTTCCATGGGAAGCATATGCTAACAATTTCCTATTCACAATGGTAACTACTTAGTAATGGGATCCCTATGACAGGTTCTCAACTGAAAGGTATTGATGGGAATTGAGGGCAATCTCTGCAGAATAATAATTTCTATTAGTTTAGTTAATAGCTCAGATGAGAAGAGACTTCCTGTAATTAAAATGTAAATTGATAGGAAGGAATAGTGATGGTTGTGCTTATTTCTAAAGCTATTGCAAATAACAGGTGCCTGCTTTTTCCCGTTCATTTTCTCTCCTTCTGCTTTGTACGTGCTGACTCCTGCTGAGGTACAAATTTACAAGCAATGCCAGCTGTTTGATTTTTCATTCAAGTACCTATTTGTCATGTGCAAGCCCAGACCCTGAGCGTGAGCAGAATATTCATTTCTTTGGGACATCACAGCCATATTCAACTTTGGCTTGACATCCATACACTCCCCAGCAGACATCAGGAGATGTCTTTCCTCTCCCTAACCTGGGGATACTGAGACCAATTGTAATGCCCCATAGATACTATATTGTCTGAGGCCATCCAATTCAGCTCAGATTGAACCAAGAACCATTTGCTGCATATTTCTGCTTCAGTGTAATTACCTTGCTCGTAAATAAATATGATTATTAAGTGTTGACATAAATTTAGAGGCTGCAATTCCGTTGGTCCCCTTGTGCCTGAGGCCTGGGAGAATCTAACTCCCATATCATCATTCACATGCTCAAAACTGACTCCTGGCTGAAGCTGGTGGGACATAAACACAGAAAGGCAGGAGTGGGAATTTATGGCTGGAGGGGTAGGGGACCCCCAGAAACAATCGCCAGCAAGGGTACATAAGCAAAGAGAGACTGAGTGGGGGGTGGAAAGAATGATGGAAAGGAAGCCCAGGACAGGGGAAGCTCAGCGCATCCTTCTGGCAGCAGGAGGAGCATTCTTGTTCTTTCTGGTCCACAAGGCTTCGAATAAAAGATTATTTTTTCAAACTCCCTTGGTCACTTGAGGCCATGAACTCACACCATGGTTGAGGTATTGTGATTAGCCCAAGCAGGATTCCACAATACACAAGTTAAAATGAAGTTGCAGCAGCACCATGATGTCATCAGGCTGTGGCTTTAAGTTTTAAATTAGGATCCCGCCTGCCCACAGTGCGAACATTCATTGACTTCAAACTTATTGAAGATAGAAGGTCACCAGATGGGAATGGTGAGGCTCAGATCCATAAGTGGACTTGTAAAACCTTCTACACATCGTTCTTGACAGGCAGGTCGACTAAAATGGATACCTCGGATTCAGCAGGATACATAAACATTAAAATCTGAAACTGGTATTTACCATTTCTCAGACCTGACACAGGTGCATGGTAAACATTTCATATTGTCATGTGAATGAAACTGATCCTAAAAATTCTTGGTAATATCTAGACAATAGCATGAGAAACAGACCTGCTGGTGATTCCTGGTATACTAAAGTATGAGGCATCAGTGGAATGTCACCTATATAATTACCATGCAACTAGGGGCACACACCAGTCACCAGATATCCCACACAGGCCGGGAATTCTAGAGCCTGCTGCCTTCTGAGAAAAGGGTGTCTCCCCTCAACACCCATTTCCTAGTTACCGTCTCTTCCCATCTCTCCCATTCTTTGACACCCATCTTTTCCCTAACCACCACTATCCCTCTCCCTGACCTCTATCTCCAATCACAATTCTCATTCTCTCCCTTGACCCCAGTCATAGTCTATTTATAGAAAGTGTCTTTTTGCTATTATTTAAAAGCATTGGGAGGAAGCCTGAAACATAAAAATCATTTTGTATGTGACAAAGCAGAGGTTACACATTTTCAGTAACACATATGCAGTGAGCTGCACCTCAGTGCCTGATTCCTGGTGACATTTTAACTGATAGAAGAGAGTTGAAGGAATAATTGACTTTCACTTGTCAAAAATGGAATGATGGGTCAGGACCAGGCAGAGAAATCATGGGCCCTGGTGTTATTCCTGTTTCCAGGCCCCTTATCCTCTCCCTTAACCCTACCCCTCATATCCTTCAGTACCCAGAATTGGGAACAATAGTCACAGTGGGGTCGAACTGTTTTATGGAAGTTTAGCAAAACTCCTTGGCTTTTGTACTCTATGCCTTTATTTATAAAGCCCATCGAAAGCTTAGGTTTCAGTACGATATACTTTACAACCAGTGCTTTGCCAGACAATTACACACAACTTGGTCATTCAAATTATGCAACAAGCTCCATTTCTTTGAACCTGGTCCTATGTAATATCTGGACCATCTAAAAGATTTTAACTTCACAAGCACTGCAAACAACAATCCCTTGCATAAATGAAACTATTTTGCACTAACAGTAACATATCCTATTGGTGCATGATTCCTGATTACACTTCCAAGTTTAAGAATGGAAAAGCCTTCCAGTAAATTAGCACCAAACAATTCACCAGCAAAGTGCTACTTCTATCCACAGAAGTGAGCTTTGTTAACAGGAAAATAACACTTTGCTTTGAGTGATAAACATTTCTCATTTTAAATTGAAACTAACCACACTTACCAATGCCCGACATGAAGCATATAATAGGATAACAAAATACTATAGATGCTGGAAACCTGAAATATAAACAGAAAATGCTGGAAATACACAGCAGGCCAGACTGCATCTGTGCAGAGAGAAACAGAGTAAACACTTCAGATCTCCATCTGCACTAGCTCTGACGAAGGATCACTGAGCTCTGTTTCTTGCTGCACAGATGCTGCCAGGCGTGCTGAGCATTTCTAACACTTCCCATTTCTATTGGAGGAAAAATAAGCCCTTTTGCCAACCCTCCAAAAATCAGTCAGACTTCTAATGAGTCTCTCATTCCCCTTCAGCAAGAAACCCATCAGCAGCTGCTGCCTGAGATCTGGTTTGGCCCAATGTTAAACATGAATTTCAAATAATAAAAACTAAGAAATGAAGAAGACATAACCAAAAAAGTCAATGTCAAAGCAATAAATTGATAATTTAAACAAATGAGAAATTAATAAAAATGAACATTAGAAAGTACCAAGCAGCAGAGCTAACTAATAAAACCTTATTTGCCTTTTTGCTTAAGAAGTGGAGCTAGAGAGAGGCAGACTAGACCCCAAGTCCTGGTCACCAGGGGAGGAGGAGGGGACCGGGGACCAGCTAAGGAGTTGGGTTTAACTAACATTGACCTTATGATCTCCTCTGGAGGCCCACACTCCAAGCTGGTCTCATGGAACTCATACGCTAGTGGGGGTCGGAAGTGGGTTGCCTTTCATCCTGGGATTTCCTCCACTCCTGACCTGATGAGTGGATAGGTTTTTGGGGAAGACTCTTAGGGGTTGACTCTTAAAATGCCCTCTGAAATGGGCTAGCAAGCCACTCAGCTGTATCAAACCACCTCAAAGTCTACAAACAGGAATGAAACCGGATGGGTCACCTGGCATCAACCTAGGCACTGGAAAAAACAATGACAAACCCAGACCTGTTGCTAGATCTGTTCGAAATCTATCTCATTTAGCATGGTGATAGTGCCACACAATGATGGGGGAGCCCAGAACATCAGGGCAAAAGCACTTGCAACAATCTTCAGCCAGAAGTGCCGAGTGGATGCTCCATATTGGCCTTCTCTGGAGGTCCCAGATGCCAGTTTTCAGCCAATTCAATTCACTTCACGTGTTATCAAGAAATGAAGGTACTCGACACTGCAAAGGCTATGGGCCTTGACAGCATTCGGGCAATAGTATTGAAGACTTGTGCTCCAGAACTAGCTGCACTCTTAGCCAAGCTGTTCCAGTACAGCTACAACACTGACATCTACCCAGTAATGTGGAAAGCTGCTCAGGTATATCTTGTACGCAAAAGCAGGACAGATCCAGCCCAGCCAATTACTCCCCCATCTGTCTTTTCTTGATCATCAGCAAAGTGATGGAAAGTGTCGGCAACAGTGCTATCCAGTGGCATTTACTCAGCAATGACCTGCTCACTGACACTCAATTTGGGTTCCACCATGGCCACTCAGCTCCTGACCTTATTACAGCCTTAGTCCAAACATGGACAAAAGAGTTGAACTCAAGAGGTGAGGTGAGAGTTACTGCCCTTAATATCAAGGCAGTATTTGACCAAGTATGACATCAAAGGCTCCTAGCAAAACTGAGTCAATGGGAATCAGGGGGAAAACTCTCGACTGGTTGTTCTAGCACAAAGGAAGTTGGTTGTGGATGTTGTCATTTCAGCTCCAGGACATCACTGCAGGAGTTCCTCAGGGTAGTGTCCTAGGCCCAACCATCTTCAGCTGCTTCATCAATGACCTTCCTTCCATCATAAGTTCAGAAGTGGGGATATTTGCTGATGATTGCACAATGTTCAGCACCATTCGCGACTCCTCAGAAACTGAAGCAGTGCATGCCCATATGCAGCAAGACCTGGGCAACATGTAGGCTTGAGCTGGTAAGTGGCAAGTAACATTTGCATCACATAAGTGCCAGGCAATGACCATCTCCAACAAAAGAGAATCCAACCATCGCCCCCTGATGTTCAATGGCATTACCATCACTGAATCCACCACTATCAACATCCTGGGAGCTATCACATTGACCAGAAACGTATATGGACCAGCCATATAAATACCGTGGCTACAAGAACATGTCAGAGGCTGGGAATTCTGCAGCAAGTAACTCACTTCCTGACTCCCCAAAACCTGTGCACTATCTACAAGGCACAAGTGAAGAGTGTGATGGAATACTCTCCACTTGCCTGAACAGTATTTCACTTGCAGCTCCAACAACACTCAAGAAGCTCGACACCATCCAGGACAAAGCAGCCCTCATGACTGGCACCCCATCCATCACCTTCAACACCCATTCACTCTACCACCAATGCACATTGGCAGCAGTGTGTACCATCTACAAGATGCACTGCAGCAACTCACCAAGGCTCCTTTGACAGCACATTCCAAACTTGTGATCTCTACCACCGAGAAGGACAAGGGCTGTGGGTACATGGGAACACCACCTACAAGTTCCCCTCCAAACCACACACCATCCTGACTTTGAACTACATCGCCGTTCCTTCATTGTCGCTGAGTCAAAATCCGGAACTCCCTTCCTAACTGCACTGTGGGTGTACCTACACCACATGAACTGCAACAGTTCAAGAAGGCAGCTCACCACCACCTTCTCAAGGGCAATTAGGAATGGCAATAAAAATGCTGGCCCATCCAAACGACGCCCACGTCCCAAGAAAGAATAAAAAATAAACCCCGGCTTTAGCTCCAATAATCCGTTATGCTAGAGCACTTTGTCCCTGAGTGGAGTACCCATTGCACGTTTGTTGTGAGCACATTGAGGTGTGAGCCGGCTACTTGAGAGACGGGTGATGCTGCCGGTCATGCAAAAGCTGAGAGTTGAGCCCAGGCCCTTCCAAAGGCATGGGCCCTGGTGTTTGGCACCTTGTGCACCCCCTCTCCCAGGTGTGGTTTCTTGAGACTTTTTCCAAACCAGTTTAAAGTTTTAAATAAACTGTTTGCACACATTGGAAGCTATGATGTTTTTTAAAAAATGAGCAAGATTTTAACTCATTCAAAACCCATTCACTCGCACAGAGTTCAAATCGGTCCCAATAGCACTAGATTTTCTTTTTCAGGTAGGCTCACTACCAAAATCACCCGTCCGATTTCTGGGATAAATTATCAAAATTATTTTAATATTTTTGTGCCTCATCAAAACTAAATCACTGTTCCAGGTAGTTTTAAACAGTGTGTGGTCATCAGGAATGCTTGGTAGAGTTGTGCGGCCGGATTTGGTGAAGGGGTTTTCACTTCAGCTCAAAATTTTGGGGTAGAAAAGAAGCCCATGCAAGGTATTTTAATCCATTCCAGACAAGGAATAATGCAAAGTCATGTGGCGATAATCATCAAGCATTATCGGCTGTTGGGTCAGGGTGAGGGTGATGAGGAAGGGAACAGGCGTGAGGAAACATTGAGGCAAAGAGGCCTAAGGGAGAATTCCTGCTCTTCTGGCCCCGAAGTAAATTAAAAAATACAAACATTTTTAAAAATGCTTTCACGGGATGTGGGTATCGCTGGCTAGGGCAACATTTATTGCTCATCCCTAATTGTCCTTGAGAAATTGGTGCTGAGCCACCTTCTTGAACTGCTGCAGCCCATGTGGTGTAGGCACACCCACAGTGCTGTTTGGAAGGGAGTTCCAGGATTTTGACCCAGTCACAGTGAAGGAACGGCGATATAATTCCAAATCAGGGTGGAGTGTGTCTTGGAGGGGAGCCTGCAGGTGGTGGCGTTCCCCTATATCTCCTGCCCTTGTCCTTCTAGGTGGCAGGTGTTGCAGGCTTGGAAGGTGCTGTTGAAGGAACCTTGGTGAGCTGCTGCAGTGCATCTTGTAGATAGTACACTCTACTGCCACTGTGCAATGTTGGTGGAGGGAGTGAATGTTGAAGGTGGTGAATGGGGTGTCAATCAAGTGGGCTGCTTTGCCTTGGATGGTGTCAAGCTTCTTAAATGTTCTTGGAGCTGCACTCATCCAAGCAAGTGGAGAGTATTCCGTCACACCCTTGACTTGTGCCTTGCGTGAGAAATGGATGTTATTTTTAAAAATATTTTTGGGGAGTATTCTGTGAAGAAAACTGTGTGTGTGTGTGTGCATGGGTGTGAAAGATTTAATTAAGCTGTGCAAAGATTAATAGGAGTTAGGTTGTCTGGGGTGCTTTAAACATGAAAACAATAAAGGTGGTAGGTTTGAGGTACAAGTGAATAGGTTAGACCTATCATTTGCATTTTTAGATAAGTGGAGACTTTGTTTGAATATCAAAGGGAGGTCAGAGGTAGAAAGAAACATGTTTGCACTTTGCAGGAGTTTGTAAACAGACGTGGGGACATTATATTTTTAACTGGAAAGCAAAGACAAGATGGAAACGTGAAAGATTTTATATTTGGAAGGATTTGAGTTTCAAAGAGGTGTGTGAGAACAATGGAACTGGAGGTGAAAGGGAAAAAAAGGTACTTTAGAGTTATCATGGAGAGCTTAAGGGAGCTGTTTGACCTGTGGTGGCTGTTGGGCTGGAGTTGGTGAGATTTAGCAGCTGGAGCTCTGGCTGGGAGAGGATGCAGTTTGAATCAGCCATCAAGTCAAGCCAGAAAAGTCCTGGGCTGCAAAAAGAGTTACAGGTCATGTGGCATGCCTTTATTGATGCTACAGCAGTTTGACTTGGGTAATATTAATGGATCTTTATAGTTAAATATCTATAAGGGAATATTGCCTGGAGGGTGATTACTTGTGGGTCTGACAAAGTAAAGAGTCTTATTGGGGAAATGTGCTGTAAGACTGTTATTTACTTAATTACTTAATTGTGCAACTGTAATCTTGTGTTTTCTTTTATTCCTGTTAATAAAACTTTTACTTATAAATTTTAAAATCCCAAAAGTATTACTGGACTTCTTGCTGCTGGGATTGGTATGTCTTCTTCTCATTTCTAGAATAAAATAGAAGGGGTATGGCCCCTAAACCAAGTTTCCCTCTGGGATTTGGTTTGTACAGCAATTAACACCGGCTGTGGTCATAACACTTGTGAGGGTGAACAGGCTGTGGGGAGTCAGGAGGTGCAGAATTCCCAGCCCCTGACATGTTCTTGGAGCCACAGTATTTATGGGTGTCATCTAGCTCTGATCCAATCCCTTTTTGGGCTGACATGTCAGGTGATTCACTGTCATTTCCTTACTAGGCCTTCTAGTAAATCTTGCAACTAAGCCCTGATGATGTCATAAGCAACTTACATGGATATGATAAAAAGGACCTGTTGACTTTGGGCAGGTGTCCTTGCCACCTGCTCGGGGGATCAAGTTAAAATTGAAATCTACCCGATCCAACGGCAGGCAAGTGGCTTATTTTAACAGCCCACAAGAGTTTGGGGAATTATAAAATTGAGGAGCACTTTGGGAGACGGTGGGGGATGATGCACGGTGGGGTGGGGGTGGGGGCACTGGGAGGGTCGTGTGTGGTCATAGCTAGTGAAATGGATAATACTTCTGGGCTGTACTCAGGAGAGGCGGCTGGTAATTTATGTTTGTTAATCACTCAATTAAAGCAATATTGACACAGGCCTTTCAGATTTATTTGTGATTCATGGGGCTGGATTTTCTCACAGATTTCAGGCCATAGGTGTCAGGATCATACAGAGGCCCTGAGCCAGCAATTACTGGAAACATGCCCAATGGTGCAGTCTTCCTGAAGGCAGTCTCTTCATAGGCCTCTCTATGTTCACTGCCCTTAATAGGAGGACGGGTGGGCTCCTGATCCTGCTGGCCCAATCAGAGAGCCAGTAGCTCCTCAACTTCAGCAGTCCCACTGGGACAGGTGGGCATTGCTAAGTCTCACTGAATTCCATGAGGGCACCTTAACATATAGGCGCCCTGGGGAGCATGCATTTAGCATAAATATTATTGGGGGCAGAGCCAATAGATCCCTTCAAAGTGGAGGGGAAACCCCCCTGAGTAGGTTGCTTGGGCCCTGGCTGTGGCCTTACCTGGTGGCAGCCCCATCTATGGGGCATGGAGCCTCCCTCCATTGTGACTGATAAGCCAGTGGCAAAATGCTGGTGTGGCAACACAATTGAGGCTAATTAGGCCCATAGTTGGTTTAATTGACTGTGGGCAGCTGTTCTGAGCCTCAACCCCACCATGAGAAACTTCCCTAGCAGCGGGAACGTTTTGAAGAGCTGGTCCGATGCATCTCCCCCTATTTTCCTGGCCTTCCAACTCCAAGCCCGCCATCAGGAGGCTTGGGAAAATTCAACCCAAAGTTTCTCGAGCTTCCTAAACAAGGTGAGATCTCAGCAGTGATTGAGGGAATCAATCAATCTCAGAAAGTTATGGTACTACATACTCAGTACTGAAAGCTGCTTTCTTATCTGCTAGTTGGAAAGGGTTTGTTCACAGGACTTTTGCTGAGGTCTGACTTTCTACATTTGGGAGGTTTCCTCTATACTATATCATCTATTAGATCAGGTTGGGTGCTGCTTATGCTGCCTTAGATGAGGACAAGTATGACAAGTAACAGCACCAGGAGCAGCCTGCTCCTTGCAGACAGGATAGAGGTGTCTAGCAGCAAGGTGCATCTTGCAGGAGGCCATATCCAGCATACAGGCTCTGCAGGCAGTGGTTTAGTTTCCTTTACATGCCAGGGCATCAGTGTCTCAGGAGGCTCAGGTTGTTGCGTCAGGTGGTAGCAGACATTTGCAGCCTACTGGAACATGACCTGCTGCCAGCTGGACCTGGCAGCCATGCTTTACCAGTGGTTGTCAAAGCTACCACCTCCCTCAACTTTTTTGCTGCTGGCCCCTTCCTCAAGGTAATCAGGGCATCCTCAAATCACCAAGGAGTGTTTGTCAACCGCAAGAGCTTGTATTTCATCAATGTGCAGCTGATGTGCAACTACAAAAAGATCTTAGTCAGAAGGTTGTGGGTTCATGTCCCACTCCCGGAAAAAAAAAATCAAGAACTGTGAATGTACTCGAAAGAGTTACAAAAAGATCTTTATGAAGACATGCATAAGATTCTGGGCAACTGCCATGAGACTGTTCTCCTACAGCAGTCCAATCTCCCTGATATCTTGGCACATAAAAGCAGGTCAATGAGTTGATACCCACTTAAAACCTGGTTGGTAATGCCACTCAGAAAACCAGGGAATGAGGCCTAATAACATTACAACCAATACCACTGCAGCACCAGTTGTGTCGTTGAATTAGCCATCAGCATGCTGAAGATGTGCTTCAGGTGTCTAAACAGAGATGGAGGCGTTCTTCAGTATGCACCAGCCAGTGTCTCCTGGATGGTCTTGGTGTGTTGTGCTCTGCACAGCATTGTGCAGCAGCAAGGTTTGGATCTATAGGAGGACCAAGACACAGAGCACAGATACTCCTCAGATGGTTCCAAAGAAGAAGATAAGGGAAAAGATGAGTAAGAGGAGAAAGACAAGGAAGAGTAAGGTGATAGGTGAGGGCAAGGCAGCACCAGATGTGGGCATTGCTGTCTGGATGCCAGGGATGCCATGGTTATTGCAAGATTCCCTTAGATTCCACTGGGAATCCATCTCACAACCCAGTACAACAACCACACATTCTCAGCCCCCTCATGCAAATCTCAATGCCAGCAGCACATAGCAAACCTACAAACATCCACCTCTTTCACACACCACCAGTGGTTGCTGTCAATTGATGCCTTCCTATTCTTATCAAACAACTTAAGGGGCCACATTGCCAGCCAGTAGTCAAGAATGGGAAAGACGGGCAAGTGGTACAAAAGAATAATATTTGTGTGGTTCATGTAAAGAACAGAAGCTTAACAGCATGACGATGTCTAGGATATTGCATATGTGCGTATCCTTGTACCGCTTCAAATCTTTACTTTTCCTTTATCTAGATCTTCTACTGGTGCTATTCCTGTGACTTCAGCAGAGGTGGTGGAAGGCTGCTCAAATCACAGTCTGACTGCTGAGGTACTCTTGGCTGACTTCTCTAGGTTTTGGAGCCTGTGAGAATCCCGCAAAGACTGCTCCACCTGCTCAATTGTGGGCAGACTTGGCCATTGGAATATGAGGTGGCATGTTGGATACTGACTAGAGGGAGGGAGAAGGGTGGTAACGGGTGAGAACTGGGAGCACTTGGAGTGGAATTCCCATTTCCATGTCTCCTCTCACCATCATCTTTTTCCTTGACCAGCCACACTTCACTGCTACCATTGCGCTGGAGAAGTACTTTGCTGCAAATGAGCGGGGTGCTGCTGGGCCAAGATTATGGTATCTGCCATCCTACTTAAAGTTGGATCCAGAGTCTGCAAACCCTTGCTCAAGGCTTGCATAGGCATTTACGCTTGCCATGTTTAATGCTCCATGCAGTTGACCAATCTATCTATGGAAGAAAACATCATTACAGTGCCATGTTACATGGACCCCCTCATTCTTGAGGTGGACTCCTCCAATCTCTCTGTAATCATGGATGGTGCGCTTGGAAGGCCTGTCAGTACATTACACATTGTCTGCTGCTGCTCAATGATTATCCTCTCCATCAATAATCTTTGGGATAACAGCAGCTGTGTCTAGCTGAGAAAAAGTTGAACATTTCCTGTGCTGCAGACTTTTCATTGCTACCCTGGCACTGCCATCTGTTATTTCTCACTTGTGAAGTACAAGCCATCTTGTGAAAACCCTAATATCTCTCTTACTGGTCCCACCAAAAGTTTGAGTATCTGAGCTGGTTAATGCCTGCATGAATCCTGTGATGGTGCACCCTTAGAATGGTTGAGCTCCTCTGAGGAATCATCATCCATGACCTCCATGAACTACTGCATGAGTGGAGATCCTTTGAGAAGTAAAAGACTTGAATGAGTACAGGCAAGGAAAGAATGTTGCAACTTTACATTCTGAACATGATTATATTTCACTCGCCTTTGGCATCATGTCAGCGTGACGAGTGGTGTATGACATGTGGCAGTCTGGTATTCCATTGTGTCACCAGGTAGCTGGGGGCTCTTCACCTCTGATAGTCAGGTGCACCAAGACTCTGATGATCTCTAGCACCTCCTCCTCTGCACTTGTTAGTTACGAGATCGCTGGAGGGTCATGTCCAGTTCTTTGCCTCTCCCTCATGTTCTGTGCTCTCTTCTGCAACAAGGGAGAGAATAGATTTATGAATGAGTTCAATATCACATATTCATTTAATATATGGCAAGCATTTGATGAGTGAGTATCAGAAAAAGGCATGAATAAGGAAGAGAATGAGTATCAGTGGATGGATAGATGGGGAAGTGAGGAATTGGAAGTAGATGGAGAGGAATGGGTGCACTTTCAAGGTCAGTGGGTATGAGGTGTGTTATGGTTAAGTGATTTGAGAAGGTAGAGTGACGAGTTGGCTTGATAGGCACATCAGGGAAGGTGAATGTTTCACTGAATTCACATTTTGTGACCTGATTAGGTTATTAAAGCAGTTCCTGCACTGCATTCAGGTGCATGGCACTATGCTCCTGCTGCTGACCTCCTCGGCCAACTCCAACCATACCTTTTTGGTCTTTATCACAGGTTTCTTCCTCCCTTTGCTGAGGATTAGTATCTGCCTCCAGCTCTAAACAGCTCTCAACAGCACATTCAGGGAGGCATTGGTGAACAGGGCACAACCTTTGCACATTTCACTTCCATTCCTCAAGTTCCTCCCTTCTTCTCTTGAACTCCAGTGTCTCCTAATCACATCTTTACATTGTCGCTTTAAATACTGGAGTTGAAATTGCATCAAGTAGGTCCTCACCATATCCGTTGTCGCTGGTTGGATGGTGAATGGAAAACCCAAAAGTAAAATGGTAATGAGGTGGCTAAGTTAAAATCCACTGCAGATGTATCCATGCTTCTGGCTTTTTGGTGCAATGTTAGACCTTCTTCTCATCCTGCGGATAAAATGCAATGGTTTCCACAGGTCAGGTAAAGTTAAAGGAGCAGGGATGAGCATCTCCATTCCACTGTTAGTGACTAGAAGCTCTTTGGAGAGGTGTAGTCACATTATCAGTTTTAACATCCAGCTACTGTGCATGAGGGAAAAGTAGACAACTGGAGTACTTTCCTTTGAAAAGGCAAGCTTTTTTGGAAGGATGACATCCACCTTAATCTTGGAGGAGCCCAGATGTTAGCTGGGAATGTTGATCAAAACAATAGCAAACATTTAAATGATCTAAATGACAATACTGTGACTGGCTCCTGCAGGGTAAGCAATCTTAATGAAACACACAGCTATTCTATAGCCAAGGGACAAGGACACAAAGAGAAACAAGCTTAATTTAGCTAACAGATAGGCTGTCATACAAATCCAAGGATAATTGAAATAAATTTGTAGAATTTCAGTCCATGCACCATTAAAGAGTTTAGATATTGGTATTTCGGAAATGTGGCTTCATATAGTTGACAGGGCAGGATGCCATCTCAAAGCTTATAAGTGTTTCAGGAATACCAACTAGGCCAGAGGGAAGAGGTGTATCCCTATTTGCTCAAGAAAATCTAATTGCTCTGGTAAATCATGCTGGGTAATATTGACTCAGCCACTTGTTGTACATCTCTCCTGGTTTTTGGACTCTGAAGAAGAGTCAAACGGACTCGAAGCATTAACTCTGTCTTTTTCTCCACAGATGCTGTCAGACCTGCTGAGTTTTTCCAGCATTTTTTGTTTTTGTCTCCAGATTTTCATCTCATTTCCAATGAAGGCAATGCATTGCCCAAAGTTAAAATGGACACCAAGGCTGTTAGATCAACAGGGAAACTAGGGATGGGCAATAAATACTGGCCCAGCCCGCGAAGCCCACATCCTGTGAATGAATAAAAAAAAAGTAACTGAATTGACCTGAGTATAATCAATTCTAATTGATACCTCTTCTAAATCTCCAGGACAGGGACTACATAAGCCATTTCGTCACACATTGTTACAGCATCTAGATTAAGCCATGGTATAAAATGGAACAATGGTGAACCATCAAGTGTGAGTAAAAGAATTGAAACATGTGTGGATATGATTGCTTTTTAATTTAACATGCTGGTGATGAAAGTAGAGCTCTCAAATTCAGAAGCTAGTTTTTAGTACTGACCCTGCAGCTGTATCACAGCTTCATGTGGGAAACACCTGCACAGCAGAGATCATAAAATAATTAGATTGTATCCTATTAACCAAGCAAAGGCTATTAAAAATTTAATGCTGGTCCTGACTTCAAGAGCGCTATTTCAATAAACTGGCTAAAGGCTTAGAAAAAGTTGATTGGATGACCCTATTAGGGAAGGAAGCAATTACTGAGAATAAATTGGTAGGTTTAAAAACCATTCTCAAGTAAAAAGAAGCCTGTATGCCCCAAGTATTCGTTGTTGGCGTCGGTGGTCCCTTGGAATTGAGGTGACGCCCATCAGGCTTCAGATGGCTGAGGAGCCCAATTCTGGATTCCCATGTTCTTCCGCAGTGCGGGCACATTGTTGCGCAGCGGAATGGAAATCGCAGTCCTGGTTTGGTTTCCTTCTCCTTCCTCTGCCGCTGCCGTTCCATCTCGCTGTTGAGTTGCTGAGCCTCAAAGTAGCTTGCGTCCTGTTGGACCAGGTGGTGCTATGCCGTCCCAAGAATTCCTAAAGTGACAGATAGCAAAATTAAATCAAAATCAAAACAGCTAATCATAAATGTGTAAATACAAATTATTTTGAAACAAAAATACTTCTACTGGTTATGGGAAAACAACTCGAGAAAATAGAATAAATTTTATGCACAATTAAGAGTAATAAGAGAAACTTTTGGAGCAGCTAAAGATTAACAGGAATGGAGATCGTTGATAATTGCAGAAGTGATGACAAAGCCTTTTTTCATGGTGTTAGGAGTCAAAGGGCCATTAAAGATTTTCCTTGGACCACTGAGACATCGTAAGGCACTTTCAAGAATGTAAGGGTGTGGCAGAGGTGATCAATGATCACCTTGCATCAGTTTAGAGTCCTGTGGGCAATGTCAGACATGGGTTGTGCTTTCAACAGGATTAGTGGGAATATTACAATAAATGAGGAACATATCTACAAGTAAATCATGCTGTGCATTTGGATGACAAACAACCAAGGATGATTCAGGAGCTGCAGCATGCGATTTGCAAGCATGATCTTCAATAGCTCACCAGAGTCAGGGGTTACTTGTTTGGATTACAAAGATGTTCAGGTGGTGCCGATTTTTAAAAAGGGTGACAATTTAGATTGAGGGTACTTCAGGCCCTTAAGTCAGGTGTCAATCATAGATATGATGCTAGAGCATGAGACTTGCTCTCTGTTATGTTCTAATGCAGGGTTGCGTTGCCTGCAAACCAGCTGCACACTTATCTGTCGGTGGGCGAGCTGATAACAATATACTGCGGACGCAGAGACCAATGTGAGGTGAAGCACATGCTATTTATATGCACAGGCAACAGAGTATTAACATGTGTGCTTCTCCAACCAGACCCTACTCTAGACTAACATTAACATTATAGCCCGCACTACACAGTTATTGGGTCATATAGTCAATCAGTCAATCTGCTCACATTCTCTTAAAGTTGTATGACCACATCCCTTCCCCTTTAATTGAAAGTACATTTTACAATATATTAACTATTTACATAAATAAACTATTTACAAATTCAGTATCTCTGGAGGCTTTTTTAAATGTGTTGACCGTCGTAGTTCTATGACTTTGGATGGTTTATCTGAGGCCTCCCTCTCAGGAATTATCTGTCCACTAGGCTTTCCAGTAGAAACCTGTAAGTTTGCCTCCTCGACTCTCTCAGGCTGTACGATCCTACAGGACTTCCAAACCAAGGGGAGTTCCTTCTACCTGTGGTGTAGGATCCAACGGGAATGTTTTCACTCTCTTTCGGGCCCCATCGCATGCACTCCTGCTGCCCCTCCCCCCCTAGTTCAACAATATGAAGGGCAACTGTCAGGCAGGTTCTGAGAATTAGGATGTTGGGCAAGGTTAAATTCAACATGGAATGATCAATTGCCAGTCGTGTAAAAAAAAAACCCAGGGCCTTGTCAGTAATTCCACTTTCTCTTTCTACTTGTCTTCTTTTGATGGGTTTTCTTCTTGGCAGCGCTGGCTTTAATCTTGGCTTTCTTTTCAATTTCCCTATTGGCCAGACTAGGCTCAGGTATGAGCTCAATTTGAGTGAACTCGGTGGTTGAGCCTTCCAGCATTTCCTCATCTGTCAGATCATTTGAAAACTCAGGGGTCTCTCTTTTTAAAACTTCTTGGCTTTCAAGTAGCTGGTTCTTCAGCTCTTCCATTTCTTTTTTATATTTGTTAGTTGTTTCCTGGAGCATTAAGCATTGTTGTGTTTTCTCAGCTAATTGATTCTTCATCTCGGCGAGAGATATGCTGAATTCTTCCTGTTCTTCCTCATATCTTTTTAGTGGTACAAATTGGGATCTGAGGGAATATTGCAATATGCGAAAATCTTTCAGCAGGTTTTCTTTTTGTTTTTGGAGGTTACTGACTTCAACTCGAACTCTGTCGTGAAGCATCACCCCTTTTGAATCTTTACATACTCCTTTTTTCAAACAGTTACATTTCCTGCTTCTGATTGAGATCTCAGTAGTCTCTCAAGCTTGATCTCACTTAACCAATTTCTTCTGTGGAGACTCAGTCCTCTGCCTGCTATCGCCATTTGGGGTATGCTAACAGATTGGCTTCCATACTGCACTGGAACCTTGCATATGCCTCTTAATTGTATGTGTTCACCAGTACATGCCTTTAATTTAGCATCTGAATTTTCCAGATGTAGTGAGAGGTCTCCTCCATTCAGATGCTTAAATGTGTGTTCCCCTATAACTGTCATGGATGCCCCTGTATCCACCTCCATTCAGATGGATTTTCTGTTGACTTTCACTGTCATGTAGGCTGGCTCCGTTTTCCCCATTTTTAAGTTATGTAGCGAGTAAATACCTGACTCCATTTCTTCTGGTTCCTCCGTTAAATGAATTTCACAATTTCTGCCTTTTTGTTTAAATTTTGTCACAATCTATCTTTGCAATATCGCATAACGTGCCCATCGCGATGGCAGTAGAAATACTCGGTTCTTTTAAATTGTTGCTCGTTTGCAGGCTGTCTGGTTCCATTTCTGCTATTATTAATGTGGTTTTTATCCATTAAAGCATTGCTTTTTGCTGGTCAGTTTATGGCAGCTGTTTCCTGCGTTTCCATGGAGCCCTGCACTTCTGCACCATTTCTAACCGGTGCCTCCCTCCCGACGTGAAGGACGGCGCCATTTTGTGCTCCCTTGACTGCTTCTGAACCCCTGACTGCGCTCTCCATTGCAAGCGCCAACTCCAGCGCCTTGCTGAAACCTAAATTTGTTTCTGACAACAACCTTTTTTGAATAAAAACAAAAAACTACTGCGGATGCTGGAAATCCAAAACAAAAATCGAATTACCTGGAAAAACTCAGCAGGTCTGGCAGCATCGGTGGAGAAGAAAAGAGTCGACGTTTCGGGTCCACACGACCCTTCAACAGAACTAAGTTCTGTTGAAGGGTCGTGTGGACCCGAAACGTCGACTCTTTTCTTCTCCATCGATGCTGCCAGACCTGCTGAGTTTTTCCAGGTAATTCGATTTTTTTTTTTTTAACCTTTTTTGAATGGCATCTTCGTTAATCCCACATACTAATCGGTCCTTTAACACGTCATTAATCGACATCCCGAATTCCCAGTGCTCTGTGAGTTGTTTTAGGGCTGCTACATAGCAAGCAACTGTCTCTCCAGGGGCGCGACATCTCAAATTGAATTTAAAATGCTTCATTGTTACTGAGGGATTCAGCTGAAAGTGGTTTTTCCCAAGATTTACCAAATCATCATAGCTCTTGGAATCTGGGGTGTTGGGTGCCGTTAATCTACACATTAGGCCTTATGTTTTACTGCCACATGTCGATAAGAGGATCGCCCGCCTCTTCTCCTCCCCCAATATGTCATTGACCAAAAAGAAAAACGTGAGGCAATCAATATAATGTGACCAGTCATCAGTGGTCTGATCAAATGGTTCGATGAGGCCACATTGTGGCATACTGAAGGGAGATAACTTTGACAACTACGTTGAGGGCTGTATTTACAATTGGCCTGTAGGGCATGGCTGTTTCACTTCAGTTGAGTTTTCGCGGCTTTCTTTGGTGTTGTTGACTGGTTGTGTTTTTCCTCCTTGCTAGTTGTTATGTTCTACCATGGGGTCGCTTTGCTTGTGAACCAGTTGCATGTTTATCTGTCAGCGGGTGAGCTGATAACAATATACTGTAGATGCAGAGACCAATATGAGGTGAAGCACGTGCTATTTATTTACACAGACAACAGAGCACTAACATGATGTGTATTTCTCCAACCCGACCCTAATCTAGAGTAACAGTAACATGGTAGCCCATGCTACACAGCTATTGGTCTTACAGTCACATGGTCAACCTGCTCACATTCTCTTAAAGGTGCATTGTACCTCAGATTACCACACTCTCTATGATCACCCGGATGGGGAAGGTATCATCACAGGCACTGAACGTAGTTGCTGGAAAGAGCATGTCTAACTTATGTATGAGATTTTTTTGAGGAAGTTGCTAGGTTAATGGATAAGGGATCCTGGTAGACATTACCTACTTGGCTTCCAAAAAGTCTTGGATAAGGTGCCCATAATGAGTTACTGTATGAGATAGAATTTTGCAGCATCATTTGAGGCGCTGTTATAATGAATGGGGAGTTGGTTACATTCCTGTTGGCAGGAAGTTAAAGTTAATGCTTTGGAAGATTGTTAATAGTGGGGATCAATCTTGGGGCCCCCAGCATTTATATAGAACATATTTAATTGCTGTAGGTATCAATATTTTCATTTTGTTCAGAGAAATAAGCTAATTATAGGAGTATTTCCTGTAATATTGAGAGGAACTGCCTCCAAATTGGGATCAGAGTAGGCCCTGACCTTATCCTGCCCTTAATCCCGGAAGACAGGCATTCATCAGTGTCAAAGCAGATTGGCTGTCAATCATCTCTGACACTGAACCTAGCCTTGGATGACCTCAACATTCAGAGGAAAAATAGGAACAGATGGAAATAGGTTAATTAGGCATGAACGATACTGGCGCATATTTTAACAGTTTCTTTCTATTTTTGAAAGATCTAGACCTTTGAATCATTGAAACTCACATTTTCTGAATTGCATAATTAAAATAAATATTAGAGTAACCAGATAAAAAAAGATTTGTGGCAATTTGGCTTAATATATTGCACTTGTAGTGATTCTCATTTATAGCTACTAATTAGAGGGAAATAACAAAGTGAAATATGAAATATGAAAGCATTGAAATATGCTTAATAGCTATTTATCAAAAATGAATTTTGACTAAATTCACATTTAGTGAAGTATGTCAAAGTTTAACCCTTCAGATCCATTCAGGAAGTATTGCCCAACAATTTATGTATTTTCAGGGCATCATGGGCTTCTGGCATTAATGGCTAAAAGTAGGCATTATTCATTAGAATGATGTGATCCTAGTTATTTGTTTCACTGATGAGGCTTCTGTATTATCTATAGTTTGTCATGATCTTATTCATATATTGTAGGGCCATTTTTAATTTCAGTTACTCATTTTACTCAAACATCTGCAACTTCTTAAAACATGTCTAATCGATGTCATTAACAGGCATTTATATCCTACTTCTGTTTGGTTTCCTGTTACCCTACACTTTTTTACAACTCTTCCTCAATTTATGCAAAGAATTTTGAAAATTTTGTAGATCCCTTCTGAAAATTGGATCAGTACTTCTTAATAACTTTGGAAATGCTGTTAATCTTAAAACTATGAATTATACAATTTCCATAAGTAGAGCAAAGGATCACGCTTCCTTTGTTTTGAATGTTACCTGTTGAAATGCAGCTATCTTTTGGTTATTAATATAAAACATGTTGAACTCCTCTGTTCCTCCTGTTACAGTCAGGTGAGAAATGGTAGAATTTGGCTCCCTTCTCTTTCTACTCATCATTTGGCCACAACAGGTGTTTTTGAAAGAACTTGCTTGCCAATTCAGTGAGTGTTTAACTGTTTAAATGCTGTGACTGTAAAAGAGACACACAGACAGGTTTTCTTGTAAGTTTTTAAAAAGCAAATGGAATAGTGGTTATTGTGCTTAACATTGGATCTAAATAAATTGATAAAAACACTCCAACTTTCATTCACACATACGTTCAAGCGTTCACACACACACATGCACAGAAGTAAGTTACAAAGTGGGAGGGTGTGTAAATTATTTAAGATCCCAAAAAAAGTCTAAAGGTGTTGACAGATGATTTCTGTCTTTTCTTTTGGAGTCAGCAGCATTGATGGACGGATTTGTCTGTGCTCCCCTGGCGTAGGGTGAGGTCAGTAGTGTGAGCAAACAATATGGCTAGAAGGCCAACAATTGGTTTTGCAACGTCCTGTGATCATTTCCCACCATTGAACATCAGGAACCTCATTGTAATACATCTGCATATCATTATAAGCCCAGACGCTGGAATTGTGCCCCCACACCCCACTGGATTGTCTGGCCACATCGACCTGATTGTACACTGACGTACTTTACAACAGCATATAAAAGGCGTGCACATGGCAGAATGCACTTTGAGGGGAATCGGAGGTGAGTACACAGTAACATTGCAAAGCGGTCACCCAGGTCACCTGTTGAACTTCAAGGTTGGTGGGGCGAGGCAAGGACTGCCCTGCGGTTGAGGTATGTTAGGTGGGGCAAGGGCTGTCCTGCGATTGAGGTGCGTTGGGGGAGTGGGGGGTGGGCAAGGACTGCCCTGTGGTGGAGGTGCATTGGGTGGGAGGGGAAGGCAAGGGCTGCGCTGTGTTTAAGGCACGTTGGAGGGGGTGCAAGGGCTGCCCTGTGGTTGAAAGTAGTGCACAAACACATGCGGGGTTGGGGGATGAGTGAGGGAAGTGGCCACGCATTAGGGAGACCTTGTATAAAGTGACCATTCCTCTGTAGCTGAGGCAATTCAGGTGCAGCCACATTGATATGATTGGAGTTGGGCCTCTAGCTTCTCTGCCCATTCAAGCAATGCAGGGGCATCAAAGTGCCACCATGTTCTCCAAAGCTTTTTATGAGAGTTTTAGTGGATTTCAGAACAGTTGGACGACTGGGCACATTGTACAATCTCCTTGCTAAAGCTGGCCATGGAGCAGTCACTGGTGGGGATGCTCACAGCCCCTTGCAATATCAGCATCACAGTTTGGACCAGTCTCCCCCATGGTTCAAGCTAACAGTGCAGCCTTGCAGCGTGGGTTAGGAGAATGGCTGTTCCTGAGCTGAGAGCACAGCATGCAGTTCGGTGGGCAAAGCTGCCGCCAATCGTTTGGGTGGAGTGGGGTGGAGGTGGGTGGAACTTTGGGCAGCCATGCAGCACACTAATCTTTGGCCATCCAAGTGATGGTCAGCACTTTCTGGGATGCATTAAGGGGTCTTCAGATTTAACCAAGACTTAGTACACCCATGCTAACCCATGCATCTCTCTCTCTTTCATCCTGCAGGAGGAGCACATCAGAATCATGCAGTCTGGCGACCTAGCTGTATGCCTCATGGCTTGCAGAGAGCAAAGACAACTGTGAAGAGAGCGACTGAGGCACCTGGCTGGGCAGAGGGAGGAGCAGCACTGTCTGGAAGAAGAGGCGGCTGGGCTCTCCCACATGCCACCGAAGAGCCATAGCAAGCCATTGCTGGTCGGCGCCTAGCTATACCCGGGGCCTATAGATGCCCCCTTTCATTCCTGCAGATGACCAAGAACCAGTCTCATCGAAGACTGCATGTTTAGGGAACTGGTCAGCCACATCTGCCAGCTACTGCAGGACTTGACGCCATTGGGACATGGAGGGCATCCACTGCCAGTGGCCATGAAAGTGACCATGGAGTTCAATTTCTACTGCAGTTGCTCCTTCCAGGGCTCCACAGGTGACCTCTGTGGGATATTACAAGCCTCTACCCACAAATGGATGCATGAAGTCACAGGTGTCATCTTCGCGTGGGCACACAACTTTGTGCATTTCACCCCAGACCAGGACAGCCAGGATGCAAGACTGATTGGATTTGCTCAGATCTCGGGTTTCCCACAGGTGCAGGGTACCATCGACTGCACTCAGGTGGTGCTCAGATCTCCGTCGCAACACACAGTGAACTATATCAACTGCAAGGGATTCCATTCGCTGAATATACAGCTGATGTGTGACCACCACAAGGCACCCTGCAGTCTATGCATGGTTTCCAGGGAGTGTGCATGACTCCCACATTCTCAGTTGGTCACAGACCCCTGATGTCTTCCAGAGTCCACAGAAGCTACAGGGATGGCTCCTCGGGAACAAGACCTGCCTGCAGAGAACGTGGCTGGTGACACCAGTGCGGCAGCCTCAGGCTGCAGCAGAACGAAGGCATAACGAGGCTCATGCAGCAACTCGCAACTAGATGGAGCAGCCTATTGGGATGCTGCAAATGATGTTCTGATGCCTGGACCAGTCTGGTAGAGCCCTGCAATATAGTCCACAGAGGGTGTCATGCATCATCGTCATCTGCTGCATGCTTTGCAACCTGGTGCTGCAATGGGGAGGTGAGCTGCCTGAGGAGGAGATGGAGGTGTTGGAGGTCTCTTCCGATGAGGAGGATGCTGACAGGGATGAGGGTGAGGAGGTCCTCAAAGGCAATGATGACAGGGATGAGGCTCTCGCACTGGCCAGATGAGGCAGGTGCACTTGGGAGGCCCTCATAGCTACTAGATGTGTGGAGGATGATTATGACATGCAGTGAGGATGACACCATACATCCTCACATTTCATCTATGAACGTTTAATTGCAGTTTGGCATATTGCAGCACACATACACTCTGTGATAATACTCTGCCATGGAGATGCAGTGGAGGCCCTAATAGTCACTCAATTCAAGGAGCATGTTGACGACATGCATGAGGACACTCTATAGATCTTCACATAGCCTCTGAGAATGTCTGACTCCTGTGTGGCTGAGGACAACTTGCTTGTGCTCTGTGATCAGGGTCATATCATAGAGATGCAGCCATGAAACTTTAAAAGCATCTGATCCTATGTCCACCTTCAGCACCTGACCCCTTCAGGAGCACAGCATCACTGGTCACAGATGCTGAAGAGATGGGGGCCAGCCCCACCTTAAAGGTGCTGAGAGCACGCAGAAAGAATGACGGAACTCTGTGATGCCTGCCCACAATGTTCCGGAAGTAATGACAAGCACCATCGAGGTGCAGGCATCAGCACAAGTTCTTCCAAAGTTTGAGGAAAAAGATTTTGAAGCGTTCTTTATTTCATTTGAGAAGATAGCTGAACAGGTAAAATAGCCACAGGAGTACTGGACATTATTATTACAGTCTAAGGTGCTGGGTAGAGCATACGAGGTATATGCTTCGCTGTCTGAAGAGGTATCAGTGAATTGTGATGTGGTGAAAAAGGCTATTTTGAGTGCATATGAGTTAGTTCCTGAAGCATACAGGCAGAAATTTAGAAATATGAGAAAACAACCTGGGTAAACTTATACTGAGTTTAAGAGAGTAAAACAAAGTAACTTTGACCAGTGGATATGGGGATTAAAAATAGAGACAATACAGGCAGCTCTTAAGGAAATAATTCTTTTGGAAGAATTGAAAGATTCAATCCCTTCAATAGTGAGAACTCATGTGGAGGAACAGAGGGTTCAAACTGTAAGACAAGCAGCAGAGATAGTTGATGATTATGAGCTAGTTCATAGAGCTAAGCCTTTTTTTCATCATCCTTTCAAATCAGAAAAGGATAGAAAGTGGGAAGGTGAAAGGAAGGTAGGTAGTCAGGAAAGAGGAGTGGCTGGGAATTCCCAGGAAGTTTGTTCTTAGAATAAAAAGGAAGGTGCTGAGGATAGGAGTGACATTCGGGTGTTTTCGTTGAAATAAAGTGGGACACACAAAGTCAGTGTGTTGGAAATTGCGGGAAAAATATGTTATAATTATTGAGGTGCAGAAAAGTTCTGGAAGTAAAAGCACTGTGGGTACTGAGGTTCAGGCACAGGAAAAACCAATGGTTTGTGTACAGGTAAAATGGGGAGGATCAGTGATAGGTATAGAAGTGGGAATGTGTTCACAATTTACTCAAGAGAATTCTGAGAAGCAGGTTGCAGAAATGTTTAAAGACTTTGTGTGTGAAGTGAAAGCCTTTCCATGTGTACAGGGTGGAGTGGGTAAAGATTTTAAAATTTTAAGAGACACAGGGGTTAGTCAATATTTAATGTTGTGGGGTAGTGATATTTGTTGTTCAGAGGGAGTATTGCAGGAGCAGGTGATAATAAGTGGCGTTCATGGAGATGCTAAATCTATTCCGTTGTAGAAAGTAAATTAAAAGAGCAAATAGAGGACAGGTGAAGTTATTGTTGGAGAAGTGGAAAAATTGCCCATTGCAGGGTTTCAATTTATTCTGCTTAATGATATAGCTGGATCACAAATATGGGTGATGCCTAGTGTAGTTGAGCAGCCTGTAGAAGTGTTTTCAACAGAGGTGTTACAGAGGTAGCATCGTGGATTGCTTCCTGATTGTGTGATAATGAGGTCACAGGCACACAGGTTGAAACAAGAGAAACAAGACGGGCAGGCAGTCCAAAGGCAAGCAGAAGATGTCAAAATCCAATTAGCTGGCACTGTGTTTGATAACATTATTCAGGGGGAAAGACTACAGGACAATTCAGCTGAAGTGTTTAACTCAAGGAGGTTAGTGGAGTTACAGAAAAATTATTTGCAATTAAAGCAGTTATTTCGGAAGAAACAGAAGCAAAATGTAATCCAGTATGTTTTTACCTTCAGGGAGATATTTTAATGAGAAAATGGAGGCTGGATCATGTCTCAGCAAATGAAAGCTGGAGCGAGGTGCATCAGATTGTTGTCCCATTAGGATATAGAAATAAGGTTCTGAGGATTGCCCATGGAATTCCAATGGGGGGGCGGGGGGTGGGGGGGGGTGTGGCATTTAGGAATTATGAAACCACAGGAAAAGATACAAAGGTTTGTTTTGGCCAGGAGTGCATAGGAATGTAGTCAAATTCTGTAGAACCTATCATACATGTTAAGTAACAGGGAAACCACAAGCAGTGATTAAGCCCATGCCTTTAACCCCATTACCAGCATTTGAAGGACCTTTTACTAGAGTCACAATTGATTGTGTAGGACCCCTCCCTAAGACTAAAAGTGGAAATCTGTACTTACTAACAATAATGGATGTGTCTACCAGGTTTCCTGAAGCGATACCTTTAAGGAATATTATAATTAAGGAGATTGTGGAGGAGTTAATTAAATTCTTTACAAGATATGGTTTACCTAAGGAAATAGAATCAGATCAGGTGTCAAATTTCAAGACACAGCTGTTTAAGGAAGTAATGAACAGTTTGGTGATAAAACAGTTTAAGTCGACAGCTCATCATTCAGAATCACAAGGGCCTTTGGAAAAATAGCATCAAACTTTAAAAATTATGATGAGAGCGTACTGTCAGGATTATCCACAGGATTGGGATATACAGGAATACTATTCTTGTTATTTGCTATTAGAGATGCTCCTAATGCATTATGTTGTTTTAGCCCTTTTGAACTAGTTTGTGGTCATGGGGTAAGCGGACCACTGAAATTAATTCACGAGAAATTGGTGAGTGAAAATTCAGAAACTACTCTCCTGGATTATGTATCAAATTTCTGGGAATGATTGAACAGGGCATGTGATTTGGCTAGGGAACATTTAAAGATATCACAGCAAGTGATGAAAGTGAAGGCAGATAAGAAAGCTAAAGCTCGCAGTTTTGTTTCTGGAGAGAATGTAATAGTTTGTTGCCAGTACTAGGTGATTCATTAAATGCAAGATTCAGTGGGCCTTACAGGATTGAGTGAAGTAAATTATTTAATAAATACTCTAAATAGAAGAAAGAAGCAGAGGGTGTGTCACATAAATATGCTTAAAAAACAGTCTGACAGGGAAGACGAGCAGAAAGAGTGCTGATGGATGATGAGAAAGAGGTAGAAGGTAGCAGGGCTCTGAAATTGATTTTCCTCAAATCAAATTGAATAATGAGGGGGTGTTTGAAAATTTAAATGAAATATTGAGTTCCCTTCCAAGCAAGTGGCAAAGTGATTTGGAAAAGCTATTGCAATCATACAAACCTATTTGTGGAAATAAGTTGGCAAAGACACACTTAGCTTTACATAGTGTATGTATAGAAATGTCATCTCTAGTGAGGCAACAACCTTATAGATTAAATCTGGCAAAGTTATCACAAGTACAAAAAGAAACTGATTTCACGCTTCAAAATGATATCATTGAGTCGCGTTGCAGTAACTGGAGTTCTCCTGTTGTACAGGTACTGAAACCGGACGGAACACAAAGGCTATGGGCTGAATTTTCCCCCCATCGGGGGGGAAGTTGATGGGCGGGCGCATACAGGCGCGCTTCCAATCGGCGCCTCCGATCGGAGGGGCAATGCCATTTTATGTGGGTGGGCCAATTAAGGCCTGCCCAGCGTGATGTCCGCAGGGAAGCGCTATGCGCTCCCTGTGCAGGCGGGGGGGTTCCTAAAATCAAGAGTGCGCTCTTTCGCGCATGCGCATGAAAAAGCGCATTCATCTCCCTGAGGCTAAGTGCTGCCACAGGGAGATCGGCTCTACATGTATAAAAAGATAAAAGTAGAAAAATAAAATTTCCCTTACATGTTCCCTCATGTGACAATGTCACATGAGTTGGGACATGTCCATAATTTTTATACAATCTTTATTAAAATTTTTTAAGGCCTACATGAAACCTCATCCATGACATGAAACCTCATCCCGCCCGTGGATGAGGTTTCATGTTCTTTCTAGTTCACATCGGGGCTCCTGGCCTGCCCGCCAACCTTAAGGTTGGATGGGCAGGTCCTTTAATTGCTTAATTGACCCTGTAAATGGCCTCAATTAGCCATTGACAGGTCAGTGGGCGCGCAGCTGATTTTGCTGCGCTCCCACCTTCCTGAAAATTTAAATTGGGCGTGGTGACGTCGGGAGCTCCCCCCGATGTCATCGTGAGCCATTTTACGCGTCGGTGAGCGGGCCCCGCCCCCGCTCGCCGACTTGTAAAATTCAGCACTATGTGTGGACTATCGAGAGATGAATGCGGTGACAAAAGCGGATTCATATCCCATACCACGGTTGGAGGATTGCATTGAGAAAGTGGGACAATCGAAATTTATCACTAAGCTTGACTTGCTAAAAGGATATTGGCAGGTCCCATTGTCAGGTACCATTGTCGGAGAGGGCAAAGGAGGTATCAGCTTTCGTAATGCCAAGTGGACTATATCAGTTTAAAGTCATGCCATTTGGTATGAAAAGTGCACCTGTGATATTTCAAAGACTGACAAACAAAGTAATTGCGAGTCTAAGCAATTGTGCAGTTTATATTGATGATCTAATTGTTTTTAGCCAGATTTGGGAGGAGCATTTGTAGCATTTGAAAGAATTATTTACTCGACTACAAAAATCTAATTTGGTGATGAACTAGCCTAAAAGTGAATTTGCAAAAGCACAAGTTACGTATCTAGGCCATGCCATTGGACATGGGAAGGTGACTCTGAGAGATGCGAAAGTCAAGGCTATCATGGATTTCCCAGTGCCTATAACTAAACGAGAAGTTTTGAGATTTCTGGGCATGAGTGGGTTTTACCGGAAAGTTGTACCAAATTTTAGCCGCTTGGTTGCTCCATTGACTGAACTATTAAAAAAGAACAAGAAGTTTCAATGGACACTGGAGTGTCAGAAGTCATTTGATAGTTTGAAAACTGTATTAACTATGACAACAGTGTTGGCAGCACCCAATTATGCCAAGCAATTCAAGTTGGCCATTGACGCAAGTGATATAGGCATTGGGGCTGTACTCTAACAAAAAGATGACACTGAATATGAAAAACCAATAGGGTATTTTTCACAGAAGATGAATGTACAACAGAAAAAATATTCAAATGTGTCCCTCCGAACCTGGAGATCCTGCACCAAGAGGATCTAGGTCCTCAGGAAGGCATGTCAGAGGTGAGTAATAGAACATTTTCAAGTGCCACGTCTCAAACTCTGACCTGCACAGTATTCTCCTGCACAAGTCCTCTTTGCACACTTCGCAACTTCACTCATTCCTTTTCCTGCAGCACTTCACATCCCCAACTGAGCAGCTATCACTCACACTCACCCTCAGTCTATAGCTCTCTCACAACTATGCCTCACAGTCACCCACCACAAATGATTGCCTTCGCTCCTCCGCACACATTCATTACAGACCTCTTGCATGTCGCTGCTTTCTCTCCTTGTAGGAGGGGAGCACATAAATTGGCAAGAGGCAGAGAAGCATTGTTGTGGGTTGCAGGAAGGATGGGGTGGGGGGGGTAGGCCTCTAGTGACAGTCACCTTGTCAGCCACTGGTGATGTGTGCCCACCTGGTCCACTGGGAAAGTGATCCATAGGATTGTCGACATTGACCTGTCAGGAGAACCTGAGCCACCTGAGGCACTGATGCTCACGCATATCGGGATGGTTGGTATTTTGCCCGTTCAAGGTTTCCCTGCATTCCAGCTGTTGTCATGAAGACATTAATGTATATAACGTCATTGGAAATGATTTTAAATTGGACTTGTAGTATGGTCTGTGTCTGTGGGTGTGAGTGTGTGCGTCTTAATTGAATTAAAGCCAGCTAGTCTAGGTGCTTTGATGTATAGTAGTTTTGAGATGTTAAACAGTAAGGTAGAGGGTACATTTGCATTTTGTTGAATAAACCTTTCAAAGACTGGGGGTGAAATCTTGACCTAGCTGGGAGATGCCAAGAAATATGTTTATATTACTAATAAAATTGGTACTATGAAAGGGAGTTCAAAGGGCCTGGTGATACAATGAGAATTTGCATTCAAAGGGAAGTCTAGGTGTATACAGAAAAGAGTTTTGTGTGTGGGTGAGTGGCATGCCGCCTGTAAGCCTAGAACTGTGCGAAGGAACCAAATTGAAAGTAACCTCATTTTGAATTCGTAAGATAAAATGTGCTTTGCCTGGTGTCTGTTTAAGTCTATGGGCTATTGTTGACCTGGGGAAGATTACCTCAGAGTGATTAATTTGGGGATTTGTTTAAAAATTATTATGGCAGCAATTTGTAGACATGTGTATGTGTTTAAATTTGTTGTTAAATTAATAAATATTTAATTTAATTTATATAAAAAACCTTTTGCATCTTGGTGGTTTTTACTCCTGAATTCAGAGCTGCATCTCAAACATACCAATTGAAAATATAGGTTATGACAGTTATTTAAAGTTTCTTTCTGAGATCTTAAATAACTCAGTCTTTAGCAACTGCTGTGTCATAACACATGAGTAGAGATGGCGAGAGTGTAAGCAGAATGCCTGCCAGGCCTGCTGATATTATGCTGGGCATGTGTGGGTGGTGAGTGATCCCATTGATGAGATGGGGGCAATGAAGTTGTGTGTGAAAGGGTGAATGGTGATATGTTTTGAACTGGCAGTGAGTGAGGGCTCTGTAGATGTGTGATGGGTTTGTGAGTGTGTGTGTTGAGAGTGATGAGAACAGTGACTTACCCTGGCAGAACAAAGGAGATCATTCATCCTCTTGTGGCACTGGGTGGCTGACTTCCTTTGAATGATGTTGGCACTGACCACCACTGCCACCACCTCCCAAGCCAGATTAGTGAGATTGCTGCGCATCCTGTGGTCAGGGCATGGGTAGAGGACATCATGTCAAGCCTCCACTGCATCCAGAAGGTGCTTGAGGGACCTGTCATTGAACCTGGGGATTACAGTAATTTTGCCTTTCAAAGCCATGTCTTCTTTGCAGCAGTCATGGGCTATAAGCACTGAGATGCGTGAGTGCAGCTGGACTTTAAATAGGGTGTCCAGCATTCTGAAGCAGCGAAGTGATGGCATGGCTGACGAATGGAAATGGGATGTTTCCTGGGAATGCATAATTTGAATGATATGGCGTGAAAAGCCGCCAAAGTGACAGGCAGGTAGACCATCATTTTACCACACTTAGTGTAAATATTAGGCAATTCTATTCAATATTTGCGGCCTGTGCCTGATCAGAAAACAGGCAGGGCACAAGCTTGCAAGTGGCTGGAGTCAGAGAATGCCAAATCAGGATATTTCTGGGCTCACACTGACTGTGCTTAGAGGCAGTTTCTTAAAACACAAAAAGGGTTAACTTGCTCATGGCATCTTCTCACAAACTGACCAGTTACCCAAACATGGTCATAGCAAGTTGCTCCCAGATCCATTGTTTTCAACTGATTGGCTGGTGACATTCCCCTCTCCAGGCACCATTGTCCAAAGTGGTTGAGTCATCATCACCACCACCTTCTCCAAGGGGAATTAGGGATGGGCAATAAATGCTGGTGTAGCCAGCGATGCCCACATCCCATAAATGAATTTTTAAAAATATCTTTGTCTACACCCAGCTGAATGTATGAGTTTAGTCTGGATGCTTTGTGAATGGTTCTGGAGATGGATCATTCACATTGTCTTTGGTAGGCTACTTCTAGACATCCCAGCTCCTTGCTCATGGCTTTGTAATTTGTAGGGCGCACCTATTTAAATGTTCGGCTATTGGCCATCTTATGCTGCTGTTTAAATCATTAAAATGTTGTTGTTCAGTCTCCTTAAACTTATCCGGTGGTTTCAGCCCACTCAGTGAATAAAATTATTTTTGGTATAAGGCACGGTTTTATAACACTCCCCTTAGATCACCATTTGCTGCTCAGTCCTTCCTTAAAGCTGGGATGGGACAGATTGGAATGCAGATTGCGTCAGGGTGCCAACTATTGTGCTTCTGTAAGTAAATCTTCATAAACAGCTGCAATGGCTGGTATTTGGTTCAAAGGGGTGATTCAATTGAATTTACCCTCTAACTTCACATTAAACCCTTTCCTATGTACATCATGCTGCACAACTGAAGCACTTGAGCCATTGTTTCCTGAATGCTGATAGAGCACTCAGCTTACTAGGAAGTCATATTGTAAATAATTGGATATGAAAGGGTTAAATCTTTGTGAAAAATTTCCTTTTTCCAATCAAACAGTTAGAAAAATATTTAGAAAGTTGGTAAATCAGTTTGAAAGGCATGGGGTTTGATTTTCAAATTGAGGTCAGGAACTTGATGCCCGGATAATTTCCAAGTCCTGACCTCACGCCACGTCTGCAGCACTCACACAATGCAATATTCAAACCTTAATTCACCCAGAGGCAAGCTCTGTGCCCAATTAGTGGCGCCGAGCTCTGTGGGGAGGCAGGAGATGCCTGTTGGAGCAAGAGTCTCAAAGACGGGCAGCAGCCATTACAGGGCCGACACAAGAGACAAGTCAGGAATTTGGAGGACCAGAAACTTCAGCACTCAGAGAGTTGGCAAAATAGCCAGACAAATGGCACTGTGCCTGGTCACATAGCAAAATTCCTGGTGGCAATTTTTTTTCTGGTTTTAAAATAAAACTTTGCAACTCACTGTATTGAACCCAGCAGCTATACCTCCCTGGCCCAATAGTAAGCTCCTGAAGGAGCTTAATGGGCCATTAATTGGAGGGGGTGGGTTCCTGGTTTCCATCCCTCCCTCCCTTTGGAAATTGCGCCCCATCCCAGAGGTGTCAAGAGACATATTTGAAGGCTAAGGAAACATAATTTAGCTGATGTATATAAGAAATAGAAACAATTTAACAAATACCAAATTAACTGCATTACAATCATAGCTGCACATAGGGAAAAAAAAACTTAATACTCCCAGAAAATTAGTCTTTTAATGTGCTGATTGACTAAATGGACTGGATTATCTTCATCTCCTTTTCCTCCTCCACTTCAAAGCATATGAACAGTGGAATTTCAAATGCAAAATCCAAGACCCCCGGTCCAAAACCGTTCTTTCTGCAGAGCTCAATAAATATTGAAGGACAATTGTGGACAGAATGTCCAGAGCACCAAACATCTGAAATCAATGCCGAGGCAATGGAACATAAGAAAATCAACTCCAGCAACCAAACCGACCTCCACAATGTGTTGCTTGTTCCGGGTATACCTGAGGTGCTCATAGGGCAGAATTTTCCGTTTGGCTGGGGGGGGCGGAGCGGGAGCGGGCGTGGGTGGGCGCGGATCCGACCGCCGCCAGTGATCATGTCTGCACCGCCATTTTATGCGAGTGGGCCAATTATGGCCCACCAATCCTATTTCCCGACTCCCTAGGATAGCAGGAGTGTGCGGGCAGCGGCGGGCGTGCACAGACCATCCAGTCCAATGGCGACCCGACAGTCTGTTTAAAAGAAGGCCTGGCAGCATCCTGTTGGCTGTGGACAATGGTCAGTACTAGGCCGCAGCAGAGGGATTTGGGTGAGCAGGCCAGGCTGGAGGGTCAACCAGCCAGTGCGCCCCTCGTTTTTCTGATGATTGCCTTGCTGCCCTCCTCGAGGTGTTGGTCCCGCAGGATGGGAGGAGGAGGCCTCCCTCCCACATGACAAAATGTGCCAGGGAGGAAGTGGTGGAGATGGTGAGCTTCCGTGATGTGGTGCGGCACACCTAGATCCAGTGCTGTAAGTGCTTCAATGATTTGTTGTGCTCTGGCAGGGTGAGTACCATGTTGGCATTGGGCATTTAACCCAGCAGGTAACCTTACCCTCTGCGGTACCCCCCACAAGTCTCAGTGCCATGACTGCATTGAATCATTGACGGTATTTTTCCTTTGCTGGGTGGACAAGCAGATAGTGCCCATGCTGAGGTCAGCCTGAGTGGGTCATGAGATGAGCTTTCCCCCGCAGCATGTGTTGATCTGAGTTCCACATGACTGGTTTGGGGGCAACCTGGAGGAGCTGCACCTAGGCGCAGACTCAGAACTCCAGGACATGTCGTAGTTACGGTGATGAGATGGGGAAAGGGAAGCTTCAAGGTGGCGTGGCAACGAACCATCTGCTGCCCTCTACGCTGCATGTGCTTGTGCCTCCTTGCTATGGGAGGAAATACTGTGTTGTTCCTAATGTGATGTAGGCAGCATGTGTCCAATGGGGCGGTGGGGGTGGGGGGTGGGGAACAGGCTTAACATCTTTGTCTGAGTGATCAGCAGCAGCGGGGAGAGGAGGCACTGGAGGCCTGATATGTCCCACTCTGGTTGGGGTGGGCCGTGCGCGAACAGAGTCCATTTGCAATTTGCCCTAATCAATGCTCTTCTCTCTTTTTCAGGAGAAGAATGCGCAGGATGCGGCCAAGTGTGTGAGGAGTGAAGGTGGCCAGGCACAGCCCTCCATACTAAGCCACTTTGAGCAGGAGGCCCTTGAGCTGGAGAGGTGCCATGCACCCAGGTCTACTGGTGGTGGTGAGGCTGGGGTGGCACGGCCAGGTATTTATGCCCAACAGTGAGGTCCACATTGTTCTTCCAACAGCCATACCACTGATGATTGTTAAATTAGTTATTGTTGCAACATTGCTGGACCATTGGTTATGGAAGGTTGAGTGCATAATGAGCCGGGGGGACGGGGATGAACTTTGTCATTGTCTGCACGCTAACTGATCCACTGTCCTTGTTCTTCCTTTCAGCATCATCAGAGCAGGGCTGGGAGGAGGAGCAGCAGATGCCACCTCTCACACCTGAGGGGCCTGAAGTCTCACCAGCTTCACACTATTTCTGTGAGGCAGGCACCAGCGCAGATACTAGCACCTCGGTGGGAATTGGAACAATGGCTGGTGTCCCAGGGCACAGCAGTGAGAGCACTTCACACTCACTGGAGGAGCTGGCAGAGACAGAGAGTGCCTATGGTGCCAGCAGTCGAAGGACTGCAGAAGACCAGGCACATGCTCAGTCGGTGCCTGATGTTGTGCCTCTGGAGTCATCTGCGACGCAGCAGGTGCAGGAAAAGCAGCTGGGTGTGCAGGAGCATCTGGGGGAGATACATGAGGCTATGCTTGGCTTGGTCTCCATGGTGGAGGAGTCTACGTGGGCGCTCGCCAAAGCAATAAACCACCTGTCTGTGCACCAAGCATCCTCCATGGAGAGAGTGGCGACTCGCGCAGAGACCCTGCTCCAGGTGACCCGCCAGGGCTTCCTGGGGATGGGCTCTGACCAGCAAGCCCTCACATTGGCATTGTCCTCAGCTGGTCACTGCCAGTGTGGGAGATGGTCTGGGCATCAAGCTCCCCAGCTCGTTGCACATCCATCCACAGTAGCAGGGAGGTCCGAAGCAACTTTACGTCGGCGCAGCAGCTGCCTGTTGTCTCTGAGGGCACCTCTCAGGGCACTCCGGATGAGGGTGGCAGCTCCTCCGCCCCTCTCCCAGTGGCCATATCATTCGGTGAGGCTGCGATGACTGGGGAGATGCCAGTTGCGGAACAGGCAGTTCCCTCCCATGCGGGGCCAGCACAGGCTCCACGGACTGCCAAGGTCATCGAGGCCAACAGGACAGCAGAGTCATCAGGCTGTCTCAGATGCCACTCTGAGCGATGGTGCAGCACCAAAATGTATCACCCGTAAACAAAAGCATAAGGCACCTGATGCACACCACGGATTTTTCACTGGTGCTTTTGTGTTGGCCTGAGATGAGATCTTTATGATTTATTTTTGATTGTTAACACTATTGTTTTCTCTTTGTGATAAGTTCTTTTGTTTCACACATTAAATGAAGATGTGTGACAATGGCTGAGGGTGCCTCATTTCTTCTGCATGTGTGTGGTTGACAAGAGTGTAATAAGTGCTTTGTTGGACATTCAGCTTTATTTACAAGGCCCTTAGTTAGTGCTGCTGACCTGGCAGATTTTGCACTTGGGTGTCTACTATCGAGGCGGCAGCTCAGACTTGTCCTGGTGATCCTTCTGTGTTGTGCTAGCTGAAGGTTCGGTGGATTAAAGCACTCCGGGTGTCCCTGCCTCCCTGGAATAGTCCTGGGTCAGCGTCTACTCCCTCAGCATTTCCCTGTGCCTGCTCATCCTTGAAATCACTGCTGGAGTCATCGTGTGCAGCCGCGCGCATCATTTTACGCGCAGATGTGCGGGGCCTGCCCCCCTGCATGTCAGACAGAAAATTCTGCCCATAGTGTCACTTGCAACATGGCTAATTTTATTTGGATGGGTTTTAGTTGCAAGTTGGGGACATGAAGCAAAATTGTTGGACATGGCGACCCTGGTGTTAATGGGGAATTGTATTTTACTAGAAGAATTCTGGTGCAACATCGTGGGGGTGAATTTGACAGGTATGCCTTACAATTCCAATTTCCTCTCCCCAGTACCCCACAACTGCTTGAAGCTGGGAGAAAGGGCAATTAGCATATTGTGTCTATCTACAAAATATGATGCGGATAGTCCTATTCTCATGGGAAATCTTCACTTTTATGAAATATCCTTCATATTATTCTCAATGCATTTGTCCATGGCATCCATCAGTGGCTGCTTCTTAGAGGTTAATGAGAAATGCAATTGATGAACTGTCAGTTTAGAATAGTCTGATGATGTAATTGTGTGTATATGTGAGGGAGAGAGAGAAGTGGTGAATAAATCCAACTGTATATATTTAGTTCTGCAGTATTTACAACAGTGAAAATGCCGGCGCTAGATTTTCTGGTTCCAAAGTGAAACAGAACAGAGATGGGATGGCAAACAAAATAGCTGCCAAGTGGAAATCCCTCCTCCATTTCCACCCTCTGGCATTTTCCACAGCACAGGAACGGGTTTGGGCGGCAAACCAGGCTACACCTATTAAAGCAGCAATTAAGCTCACTGAGGTCACAATAAGAGACTCAACTTTTGACACTATACAATTTTTCAGGAGGCTGCCGGAAATTCAGGAGCCCTCAGCAATCATGCCCAGTGAGTGGAGGCGTGAACAGCAAGGGGATTGGAGTACATGATTAAGAAGTCTTGTTACAATTATACAGCACTTTGGTGAGACCACATGTGGAGTACTGTGCACAGTTTTGGTCTCCACATGTAAGAAAGGATATACTTGCCTTGGAGATGGTACAGTGAAGGTTCATTAGATTGGCTCCTGGGTTGAGAGAGTTGTCCTATGATAGGAAACTGAATAAATTGGGTCTATATTCTCTGAAGTTTAGATGAATGAGAGGTGATCTCATTGAAACACACAGGATACTGAAGGAGCTTGAGAGGGTAGAGACTGAGAGGTTGTTTCTCCTGGCTGGGGAATCTAGGTCATGGGGAGCACAGTCTCAGGATATGGGACCAATCATTTAAGACTGAGATGAGGAGAAGTTTCTTTACTCAAGGGGATGTGAACCTTTGGCATTCTCTACTCTGGAGGGTTATGGATACCCTTTTGTTGAATATAGTTAAGGTGAGATAGACAAATTCTTGGTCTCTCTAAGAATCAGGTGGTGTGGGGAGTGGGCAGAAAATTGGAATTGAGGCAGAAGATCAGCCATCATGCATTGAATGGCAGAGCAGGCTTGACAGCCATGTGGTCTAGTCCTGCTCCTATTTCTTCTGCTCTTAGCTGCATTGGAGGGGCAAAATGGCTGCTGGCAGCCAAATAAATGGGGAAAAAAATAACTAGAGGCAAACTTGAAAAGAGAATGAATTTGCTATACTTATGGTGAAATGTCACTATCACTGCCCTAATGTTAGGTTAAAAATCTGTTTATCATTCTTCCTGTACATGTCCCCCAACCTCCCCTGACCAGAAAATATCTGTTTATGATATTTTTGCAAACAGTCAACTCAGATAAACTGAAGACACAAACAGCAGATTTATTAATGCAAGACTTTGACATTTAGATTTATTGCAGATGAGTCATTTTCCCCAATACATCAGTTGTGTTACTAATTCAATAAGATTTATAAATAATTTTTATGGTCAAATAGTTTCAACGAGTTGTAATGCAATTTATAACATCATCAATCCTACTTTATTTTCAGACTGACACGAAATATTGCTTGTTTTGAATAATGGGTATTTTTTAGATTACTGTTGTCTTGGTAAGAGCCAGTTACAAATTAAAGAAACAAAGTCTCAATTTTAACTCTGCATTGGTTTTGGGTTGGTAAATTTTCATATCGGTGTAACATTCAGCTGCTTAACCTCGAAATAGTCCTGGGCTATTTTAACTCTTGGAATTCATATCATCTCACTGGTGGGTCTTCCACTGATTTGGCTGCATCGATTGGAAGTCCGCTCACTTCAGGATAAACAATTTCTGCTTTGTTAACCAGAAGTCTTTTAAAGTGTTAAAAGAGAGGCTGCATTCCTTCCCAGCTTTTTTCTTTTCCATGGAGCTGGTGTTCCCCATTAGGGCCAGGAGGATTTGCTGAATTTATCCATCTCTCTGCAAAATATAGCAGCAGCCCTTTACACTCATTCCCAAGAGACAATCGCCAATTTGCTTCCCTCCAGAAGCTGAAGTGCAACAGTCGGTAGCTGGGCCCTCGAATACTCAAGAGTCACTGGCCACAAGCATCTCAAGGGCTGCCACATCAGCAACAATAGCCTTCCATTGGTATTGCTAGGAAAAAAAACACCCTATAAGGGCCTTATAGAATGATGAAATCTTCTGTAAAGAAAACACTGAGCACTCGAGTGTCAAGAGATTTTAGTCCAATCTCTATTTTGCAAGTTAATTCATCACCTTTTTCACATTTGGGAGTTTGTTGTATGGTCTTTTTTCATTGCAGTTCATTAGCTTGCAATGTCAGAATGTCAGTGATTTAAAGGTGAGTTAAATAGTTTGACTGTTCTTTAATACAGAATGAGGATGATGGACAGAACAATGACTATTAGTGCAGAGGGGTGTCTTGTCACTTTTCAGTTAGGTGTCTGGAGCAAATCAATGAAAGTATCGAGAGATCAACTTCTCCCCTCACCTGCTGGGTTATAACAGGCCCAGCTGCTGCTCAATGTGATCCCTGCTGCTGCTTTCACTGCAATTGTTCAGAAATCCAGAATAAGGAAGCAAAAATGGCACCTATTAAACACCAGAAATGCTTAGATAGGATGAGTAAGGCAAACTAATCAAAAATAAGTATTTTCCAATCTCTAAAGTATGTGGGCAATGCACAAATTAGAAAAGTACAATAATCCTATTAAGCTAAATGAATGAACGTGCACTTAAAGCTCACTCCAAGTCACGCCAATCTGTTTCTGAAGACCATTCTGTGAAGTATTATTCTGCTCAATAGAAATAGGGTCACAATGGCATTCACTAGTGTTTGGGTCTGCCAGTTGTTCTGTAAAAATTGCAATTGGGCAGCACATGGCAGGAACAGGAAAAGATAATGTGTGACTTGCAGAGGAATTTGCATATGGTGGTGTTCCCATTCACATGCTGCCCTAGTCCTTCTTGGAGGTAGAGGTTACACGTTTAGAAGGTGCTGTTGAAGGAACGCTGGTAAGTTGCTGCAGTGTATCGTGTATATGGTACACACTGCTGCCACTGTGTGCTGGTGGTGGAGAGAGTGTATGACTGATTAAGATGATGGATGGGTTGCTGAGCAAGCGAACTACTTTTTCCTGAATGGTGGAAAGCTTTTTGAGTGCTGTTGGAGCTGCACTCATCCAGGCAAGTGGAAAGTATTCAGTCATAGTCTGAATTGTGCCTTGTAGATGGTTAACACATTTTGGGAGTCAGGATAGGAGCTATTCACCACAGAATTCCCAGCATCTGACCTGTTCTTGCAGCCACATATCTGCACATCTGCCCTGTTTCTGCTGACAGCTGTGTTGAAATTGCAGCCAATGCTTTTAAGAAGAAAAATAATCATGTATATTTTTACAAAATGGCATTTTATGTTGAGATTTATTGATGTGGAGCCTGATTTTCAATTTGGGGTCAGGAATCTGACACCTGGATAACTTCCGGCTCCTGACCTCCGCTGCATCTCCTTCCCTAACGTGATGCTGCCTTGAAATATAAATGCCCTAATTGGCTAGAGGTGAGCTCACTGCTGAGCACCTCCAGGGAATGGGAGCTGTCTGCAGAGCGCAAGTGGCAAAGGCAGATGGCAGCCATGATGGGGCCTGGTGCTGTCTTGCAGAAGAGAGCAGACAGCACCTTGGAGAGCCAGTAGACTAACCACGCAGGAAAGTGACCATAAGGTGCAAGATTCCCCAGGTCCTGAGATTTTCCACCTTATAAAAAATTTTTTGACTACTTCTTGCATTGAACCTGACAGCAATGCATTAACTTGCACTAGACTATTTGGGTTTGCTGATTGAAAATTGCATTCTCGTCCTCCCCAAACCATTAACAAGCTCCTCAAGGAGCTTAACAGGCCATTATTTGGATGCGAGTAGGTTCCTGACTCCCTTTCCCCTGATCTCACTTTGAAAATTGGAGGGTATCCCAGAGGCATTGGGATCCAGTGTCTTCCAGGAATGCAATCTTCAATCTGTGACTGCACCTGTGTTCACCCCCAAAAGCCCAAAATCTGGCCCGTGGAATCTGTGAGTTGTGCGACAGTACAAGTATCTTGATTAAACTTCTCTTTAATGATAATTGTCTAGTGGCACATGTTTAGCTAAACTGCACATGCAATATAAGTGGCTAGATGATGAGTGCGATAATGAGGTTTAGTGGAAAGTGAGATGTGCTAGTGTGACTCCACCAACATAAATAGAAGCCGAAAAACATAGCTGAGAATAAATTTTTGGGAATGAAGATACAGAATTCATACCTTTCAAGTCATGAACTGCACTTAATATTTTGGCCTTAGACTTTAACTGCAATTGAAGAGAAATCACATGAGAAAATTGTCGCCTATGAACTGATACAAAAGAGCAATAGCCTCTGCAGAACAATGCCACCAGGCTGCAGAATAGCTATTATATGTCAGAAAACCATTGGCTCAACGTTACACAAAAAGAATGAAAAAGGAATCCTCTTGCATAAATAAACAGCAGTTCAAAGGAACATAAAATAAATTTTAATTGTGATTTTTGTTTTTTAAGATGCTTTAATGCTATGAGGGTTAAAGAAGTGACCTTGATCCTGAAGGGGAGCCTTCAACCTATAAGCCTTAGGGATTATAGTACTCTCTCAGTCATTTCATCAGTCCCCACACAACAAATTGCTTCTGCCCAAAGGGTGGGAAACATCTTCTGGCAAATGAGAGAGGAAATGGATTGCTGCATGATTTGAAGGACATACAAGAGCAAAACAAGGATAAAATATTCTTTCAGAAAAGAGGAAATGTTGGTAATATTACATAGGACACAAATATAAGGTAGACAGGAGGAAAAAGAATCAATCAGCATAAAACAGCAATAACTGGCAAGTACATACCACATTGAATGCAGTAAACTCTCTCAAGGGGAAGAATTTTCCCAGAATTGCATTAAGTGTGGTAGCAGGCTGGTAAAATGGAGTCCTACCCGCCAATGAAATTGGCAGGTTTTCATGCTGTATCTCCCCATGCCCGCCTCATTATTTATGCATTCCTGGGAAACACACCGTTTCCATGGTGGGTGGGCTGTCATTCACCCGCTTGCCATCAGCCCGCTGTTGCATCATGCTGGCCGCCGCCTTTAAAAGGCAGCCGCCAGCAAAGTGCTCATCGCCACCAGCTCACCACCACTGTCCGGGAGACATGACTGCAGACCCTGCTTCAACAAAGGGTCCCTTGAGCGACTGCTGGATGCTGCGGAGGCCTGGCAGGATGTGCTCTAACCCTGCTCTGACCGCAGGATGGGTAGCAATGTCTCCAACACGGCTTGAGAGGTGGTGGTCAGCATGAACGCCCTGCACAGGAGGACAGCCACCCAGTGCTGAAAAAGGGTGAATGATCTCCTCCGTTCCGCCAGGGTAAGTCGCTCTTTTCATCACTCCCAACTCACACACTCACAAACCCATCACACATCCATAGGGCCCTCACTCACTGCCAGTGCAAGGGACATCACCATGCACTCTCACACACACTGTTATTGCCCCCACTCCGTCCATGGGACCACTCACCACACATATAGGCCAGGCACACATCATCTGGCCCGACAGATGTCCTGATACACTCTCCCCATCTCTATCCATGTAGGATAAACTGGCTCACAACAGGAGGGAAAGGTCGCAGACAGGTGGAGGGATGCTAGAGATCAAAGCTCTGATAGAATTTGAAAACATAGCCATTCAGCTAGCCGGCGATGACCGGGACCGGTCCCGTGTTGATGATAAGGTCGATGCTGCTCTAACAAGTGAGGATCCAGCAGTGCAACATGCATCAGACAACCATGCTATGAGTGATGTGTCCTCTTTCACAGGCCACTGCCATGCACTAATTATCTCCCCTTGCTTTCACAGGCACATCTGGGAAGCAGCAGACAGAGTCCATGACCCAGGGCCTCCAATCAAGCTCCGAAGAAACCTCTGAAGAGGAATCTGAAGGCACCTCCCTGAAGTCCCATCACAGCGCTCACCCACACCCTCCACCAGTGCAGAGACACTCACCTCGGTGGGACCTAGCTTTAGAGTAGCCTCAGGATCACAATCTGGTGAGCACATCACACTTTCTGATCCACAGCAGGTGGAGGCAGGGACCTCCCAGGTCCCCGGCACTCGGAGGATTGCTGGAGGCCGGAATGTTGCTGAGTCCAAGTCAGGTGATGAGCCTCTGGATTCGGTCATGTCACAGTTGCTGGAGCTGCAAAGGCAAGCTCGGGAACACCAGGAAGGGATGTCCGCTGCACTGCTCAGATTGCAAGGTGCGATGGAGGAGTCCATCCACCTTCAGACTGAGGTGATAGCGCCAGCATTGCAATGCACTGAGGTCAACACTGGCGGGATGGCAGCCGCCATGGAGGCCTTGGTCCAGGACATCACTCCTGCACTGCTACGTGGGCTTAACTCCATCGCTGATGCTATAGTGGGCCTCCAACAGTGTGTACGTGAGAGGGGTGCTGGGCAGCTCGATCTCACTCCAGCTACCCCTTCCATTCCCAGAGTCAGCCAGGGGCTCTCGGGCTCCCATAAGCAGGAGGATGAGCAGGTGCACACTCCGGGGCCATCCATCCAGGTGAGGGACTGATCCATCTGACTCCCCTCTTCCTGTGTCCTCCGCAGACCCAGCTTCACAGGCTGAGGACAGTGCCACTGCCACACAGCAGGACCCCGAAAGTAGGCCCGGGCCCTCCAAGTCTCGGCCCTCCAGAAGACGCCCACCAAAGTCATCGCAGACAGGGCGTCACAGTCAGCAGGCTACCTCCACCTCTGCTGTGGGTGTCCAGGGATCACCAAGATGTAGCGGCAGTGTTAGGAAAATTAGGTAAAAGTAGTTGCACAGCCTGGCCATGGGTGTTGATCACTTGTACATAATGTTCACTATTGTCAATAAACTCCCAAGAATGTCTCCCTGCCTGTGGCTCCTTGTTCTGATGAGCAATGTTCTTGTCACTCAGATGTGAAACCTTTCTGCATGAGATAAAAGGTAGGTGTCTCAGTTCAGGGCCTCTTCCCTGCGTTCTGTCTGGCCTTCAAACCACAGTGATGGTCCAGCCTCACACTCCCTGGAAACATTACTGATGCCTGCGCCTCGGCAGTGCTGGTCATTGCTGCCAGAATGTGACCTCATGGATGCATTTGTGGGTGGTGGATTGTGAAATCCCACAGAAGCCACCCGTGGAGCCCTGAAAGGAGCCACTGGCGTAGAAATTGTGCGCCGTGGTCACTTTCACAGCCACGTCCCCTTGGCGCCAAGTCCTGCAGTAAGTGGCAGATGTGAGCCACTGGATCCCTAGACATGCGCAGTCGTTGGCGACACTGGTTCTCGGTCATCTGCAGGAATGCCAGGCAGCGTCTATAGACCCTGGGTGTCGCTAGGCGCCAACCAGCCACAGCTCACTGTCGCTCCTGGGCAGCGTGTGCAGGAGCCCCTGCTGCCCCTTCTTCACGAGGTTCACGAGGGCCGGGGTGGGTTGGTGGTAAGATATGGAGCGCTTGGTGGCCCTTTGGTGCCTCTGCGTTGTTTGCGTGGGTGGGCAGGCTATGAGCCTGATCCCAACCATATTACTGTGGCTGCGCCTGATCTGTCTTAGTTGCAGAGGCATGGTCAGTTTATACAGATGTCCCTAATGCGCGGCCACTTCCCTCGCTTACCCTGGCCCCCACCTTGATTGCCTGTCTGCGGGAAGCAGCGCCAGGGCAGCAATTTACATACCCCTCCCACTCAGCAGATGCCTCCGAGGCTGGCCAGCACTTGCCCCCAGACACCCCCCCGCCCCTCAGCAGTCACCTGAGGGGCCAGGCATCAGTTGCCCTTGCCCCCCGGAGCCCCTGAGGCCTGTAAACAATGGGTGAGCTGTGGAGAACACAGCTGCTCACTCACCTCAGTTCCCCCAAAGTGAAGGCCGCAAAGTGCATGTCGCCTGCGTGTTGTTGTGAAACACGTCAGCGTGCTTTCCCGCCAATGTGGACGGGCGATACGGCGAGGTTCCAAACCCTGGAAGGATTGCATTTTATTTATATGCTAATGTATTGCAATTATATCCCTGCTGACTGATGGCGGGAAATGGCGGGCTGAGCGGACGATTGCGACCTGCCTTCACGCCGTTGTGAAGCAGGTCGCTCCATATTTTCCGCGTGCCAGCGGGCTCGTAAAATTCTGCCAAAGCTGTTTAGCAGGAACACTATCAAACAAATGTTGACACTGAGAAGGCCAGAGGCTGGGAACTCTGAGGTGAATAACTCATCACCTGATTCCGCAAAGCATGTCCACTTTCTACAAGGCAAAAGTCAGGAGTGTGATGGAATAGCCTCTACTTACCTGGATAAGTGCAGCTTCAACAACACTCAAGAAGCTCGACACCATCAAGGACAAAGCAGCCCACTTGATTTACACCCCATCCACCAGCTTAAACATTTACTTCCTCCACCACTGATGTACAGCCGCTCACCGCCACCTTTTCAAGAGTAATTAGGGATGAACAACAACTGCTTGCCAGACACGCCCACATTGCAGGAGAGAATGAAAAATAATCAGGTACCAAAGTTGCTAAGGTTTCATTTAACTGCAGATAATGGCCAGGTAGAGGGATTGTTATGTTTTACTATGGGGTAGTTTTGTTCGTGAACCGGTTGCATGCTTATCTGTCGGCAGGCAAATCAATTACAATATACGGCAGACGCAGAGACCAATATGAAATGAAGCGTATACTATTTATTTACACAAACAACAGAACACTAACATGATGTGTGCTTTTCCAGCCAGGCCCTACTCTAGACTAACATTAAGATTGCAGCCTGCGCTGCACAGCTATTGGGTCTTACATTCACATGGTCGATCTGCTCACATTCTCTTAAAGATGTATTACACCACAGATTACCACAGGGATAGCTCTGATCATTAGGAAACGGAGGTTGTGGAGGGGTCTTCCTAATAGTTAATCGCAAGAAATTTCAGCTCTTCCAATACTGGATTTCAGAGAAGTGGCATGACAAATCAGAAGCAATGGAGGAGTTGAGAGAGGTGGTGTTGAAGGGGGAACATATTTTCGATGGCCGCTTGCTGTTATATGGAAATTGTGAAACTGAAGTTTGGTAGAGCTGTGCAGTGGACCAGGAAGCTGTGGACGGGTGTCTTACTTTATCAGCTCTGGTCAGGTTATTGAATTTCTTCTAAGATTACTGCCTGGTCCTTGGTGTAAAACTTCTGGCCTTGACTTACTCTGTGGCAGGCTATTTGGCAGGGTACTCTATGTCTATTTGTAGGGTACAGGAATTCCTTCCTCATGGCTACTTTCTCCAACAGCACCTGCAAACAATCCTCTGAGAGGATGAAAGTCCTTGGTGCAGACTTTTTTTCATATGCAGCATTAGAAAAGAAATCATTAACCAAAGGCACTTACCTCCCCTTTAATGGTGCAAACTGCCTTTATATCACAGAGCCATGCTGAATTTCTTTGTAAGCACACCACCTGTGTCAGTAAATCCTGAATCTCAAAATAGTCAGGAGATGGTTGGGTAGAATGGGTTGGGGCATGTGGGTTAGGAGCGCTCCATATTATTGGCTTTAGTTATGTACAGTGGACATTCTTCCCACTTCGTGCCTGTTTGGGAAAAGATTGAAAATCATCCCTACCATGTCCATATAAATAATCCAGTCTGTCTGTTATTTTTCACTCAGAATATCAAAAGGAAGTAATAGCCATATAGGGGCTGAGTGCAAGATCATAGATCCTGACAATTTATCCTGGCTAGAATTTTTCTCTTGTAATGGCAAGAAATTATCTGATGTGGGCATCTAAATTAAAAGGGAATTGACACGAGAGAGCATTAATAGCATTGTTTGAATGAGATTTGATTGCAGATGATACAGGAAGATTGCATATCTGCCCTGAACATGCTGTCTGTCAGAAGATGTTGAAATTTCAATTCACATTTTCCTCATCAGCAAGATGTTTTTTGTGGTATCATCTACAACATGGAAACTGTATCTTTTTAAGAATTTATTTGTTGTGTTTGGGATTGCTCCACTGGTAATTTTTTCCTGACAAGAATTAATACTCTTGGATTTGCCATATTGGGAAAAGTCTTGGAGATGTAATGAGTTCAATATAATTCAGTAAGTATATATCGTTAATATTTAACCCTGTAAAAACTAAATGGGTTAATGCAGCCATTAAAATAATGGACAAAAGATTCTGATAAGAATTCAGTGAGCACTATTATGATAATATAGTAATTACCAGGCTTAAATCCCTATTTTGTATCCCCCAATTCCCATATAGTTCTATCAGAGGCTTTCCATTCCACAATCAGTGCCATTTCTGAGCTTAGACATAGAAGCATCCTCCGTCTAGTGATACATGAGGCAGACAAAGCACATGCTTATGTCTGAATCTGCAGCTAGATTTTCCTGGAAGAGATCACCAGCCAGTTGCCAGAGGCTATTGCTTGAAGGGTTGCACTCTGCATCAAGCATGGCTGATCAGAAGAATGTCCTGCCCTTACCTGAGATGCAGAGAGATCTGGGTGTCTTATTGCATGAATTGCAAAAAGCTAATATGCAGATACAGCAAGTAATTAGGAAAGCTAATAGAATGTTATCAATTATTACGAGGGAAATTTAATACAAAAGTATAGTTATACAGAGCATTAGTGAGACCACATCTGGAGTACTGTGTACAGTATTGGTCAGCTTACTTAAGGAAAGATGTAAATGCGTTGGAAAAAGTTCAGAGAATATTTACCAGACTAATACCTGGAATGGGTGGGTTGTCTTATGAGGAAAGGTTGGACAGGCTAGGCTTGTATCCACTGGAGTTTAGAAGAGTACGAGGCGACTTGATTGAAACATATTACATCCTGAGGGGTCTTGACAGGTGGATGTGAAGAGGATGTTTCCTCTTGTAGGAAAATCTAGAATGAGGGAGTCACTGTTGAAGAATAAGGGGCCACCCATGTAAGACAGATATGAGGTGAAATGTTTTCTCCCAGAGAGTCGTGAGCCTTTGGAACTCGTCTTGAAAAGGCAGTGGAAGCAGAGTCTTTGAACATTTTTAAGGCAGAGGTGGATAGATTCTTGATAAGTAAGGGGGTGATAGGTTATCAGGGATGCAGATTTGAGGTTACTATCAGGTCAGCCATGATTTTGTTAAATGGCAGAGCAGGTTCAAGGGGCTGAATGGCTTGCTCCTGCTCATATGTACCACCTCCCTTAGGTGCATTGGACGGTTTATAGGTTGATAATCAACCTGTATGACCACGTTATGAAGGCATCTTCCGTGGCCATCAAGTCCTGGAGTGGACTCGACCCCAGAGTTTTTGGCTCAGACATAGGGCCAGTACTCACTGCGCCACAAGCCCTCCAATTTCTCAACTGACAGGACAAAAGTTCACAATGTGACATTAGGCTTGTGTAGGTCTTCCATTCACATCTGTCTAATGGAGGACTATAAGATCTGTAGCTAGCCTTCCTGCTGAAACAATAAACAGTATGAGGCAGCAGATTGTGGCAGAGTGTGGGATTAAACTAATGAAAAGAAATTGCAATGCACTTCTTACAAGACATACTATAAACCATATATGTTTGCTGATGAAATTTCAAAATGCTATTTTCATTTTCCTCCCAAAAATGCATAAATATAATTAATATTATCCTGTGTAATATGAAACAAGGTATTCAGGATTTCCTTTACCAATCAGCATTTAAATCATTTGACAAAGCAATTTCAATATTATGTCATTATTAGTAATTATTTTGCAATAAAAATAGATTTTGCAGGATACAATTTGCATTTGCTGACATTTGTAGAAAAGTGAGGTCTACTTCTGCCATTGATCTGTCCATCTCCTTCTTATGAAAACACTAACAATTACTAGGAGTCACATTTCTTCAGCAGTTGCTGTCAGAGATTGGTTGCCTGTATAGGATCACCAGCTGCAGCAATGCAAAATGCTAATTTGTTTAAGCACAGTATACTGTCACAGAAGAAAGCAGTGAACGGAGAAAATTGAAGTATTCTTAAGTACCATAATAATCCAGCACATAATTACACTTAGTTACGTGTAGCAGGTTTAAATATATTTTACACATTTCATCTGCAAATTTAAATCTAGAATCCATAACAGCCAAGGAGTGAATCTTATCAAGTTTTTAACCAAACACATCAAAAAAACAAGTTCACTTTGTGCAGCTTTAAGAATGCAAAAATACAGTTCCAATGTAGAAGGTAATGGCACCTCAATAATTAACAAAATAGCAATGTTTAACATTATTTGGGAGTATAAAATGCAACTTAACACCTGGTGGAGGGATTTGGGGAGATCAGAATAGATCAGATAAGTGGAAATTTATAAGTGCTTTTAAGATTAAGAAATGATTTGGTATGAGAAATAAGAAAGGACTATTTCTTGTAGTTGTGGTGTCTGTGATGAGGGGTATATTGATTGTAGGTGAGTGAAGGTAAGCACGGGAAAGGTTCTGCATAGTGGGACTGCAGGTGGTACAGTTGTGAGGCAACAGTAGTTGAGGTAAGAGGTAGGATTCTAACCTAGAGAGCTCTGCTGAGCTCATTAAACTTTATCCTGGCACTACAGCAATGTTCTTGGAGCTATGCTTCTTGCGTTGATCTCTGGAGCCATGACCACCCATGTAGATGTTGCCAAGAACTTTTTCGCCCTCTGGAGTAATAGGATATTTTTCCTCCTTGAAAAAATGTGGCCCATGATAACAAGCAGCCATTTTCTCATTTGACTGGGGAATGGAAGATTTATGCCAATTTCTCAAGGCTTCTTTGGCTCCTCAGTTGATGTTTGATGTAAGAGTAGGAGAATCCCTCAGAAATTCATGATGATTGCAATATTTTATGATTCATCTTAAAATATGTGGTATAATTTTTTTTGCCTCATAGGAATGTAATTTGTATTTTATTGCTGTAATCCATTTAGTGTGACTGGTTTGAAATCAGTCTGAAAGATATCCCTGATTGGGTCATTGTGATTGGATGTAAATGACCTTAAAGTGGCAAGTGAGATGTTGTAAGAGATACTGCAGCTTTAGATGAAAGTAAACAAAGTGCATGCTTGTGATTCTCATCAACAGCAAGGTTTCATGACATGCTTTTTGGCTGTAAAACAAAACCGGAATGTTAAAAGGTTGGTTGAAGTATTGCAGTTTACTCTGGATAAAAACAAATAGTTAATTCACTCCTCTTTTACACCTAGGGCAGAATTTTTCCTATGGCGGGCTGGGCGGGAGCGGGCGGGGTTGGGTGGGGAGCTGATCGCCGTCCACAATCGACTCTGCGCTGCCATTTTACACGGGCAGGCCAATCAAGGCCTGCCCAGTGTAATGAGTGACTGGTAGCGCTCAGCGCTACCTGTGCGGGTGGGGGGAGGAGGGAGAGTCGGGGCTAGCGCTCTTTCCCGCATGCGTGCGAAAAAGCACAACAATCTCCCTGAGGCACGGAGCTGCCTCAGCGAGATTGAATGGATATTAAAATAATTAAGTAAATGATTTAAAAAATGATTTAAACATGTCCCCTCATGAGATGGGAATGTTTTTATTTTGATGAAAACACTTTTATTTATTTAAGTAAAGCTTTAGGAAACCTCATCCCACTCGTGAATGAGGTTTCCTAAAAAACGCAAAGGCTTGGGCTTTTCGCCTGCCAGCCAACTTTTATGTTGAACGGGCAGCGTTACTAATTACATGAATCGCTTTCTTAATGGCCTTAATAGGCTGTTCACATGTCGGTGGGCGCGCAGCTGACTCCGGCGCGCACCCACCGAATGAAATATTGTGGGACTGTGCGATGATGTCAGGACGCACGCCCAACATCATCACGTGTCATTTTACACATCGGCGTGTCGGGCCCGCCCCTGCACGCTGGCTGAAACATTCTGCCCCTCGTGATAAGAATCCATTGTATCTAAAATCTTCCTGCTCACTCCTATTATACTGCAGTTATCGTAGATGGGCTTACTTTTAGAATTGATTCAACCTCTTTTTGTCAAATTTATATATGCTGGTTTGGTGCAAGTTAACAGAGACCCCACAATTGGATGAATCTCATTTTGCCATGGTTTATGTTTATTTAGTATCCAGCTAAGTAGACTCTCCATCACATCAAGCATTTCTGCAGCCTCCATCTGTGAGGACATCATCAGCATACTGATTTTGTGGAATCATAATGCGATGTCAGTCACACACTGATAAGTATTGCATTTTTAACTGAGAAGGTAATCTGGAGAGTGGGGGAGGGTCTGACATACTTGCAGTGCTGTTATGATCTTGTTAGAGACCAGTAACATGTTAATTTTTCTTTGAAATCAGAAAACCCAGGCACTTATGAAAAGAATGAAGCCACAAAGTTCATGGTTTAAAACAGAAGAATTTTACTACACAAAAACCAAAGAACATGAGTGCTAATAACTACACTCTATTTAGTTATTAAAGATATTGAATGAACAATGAACGTAGTTTTATACTCTAAAACAACTTCTGAGCTCAAATTTCCTTTTACATCCATTTGATTGACATCCTGCAAAATTCAAGTCAGCTACTTATCAGAAATTGAAAGCTTAACCACTTGGCCTGAGGGCTGTTTCAAAGATCCATATAAGGGCTGAGATTGCTTACCTCTGGCAAGGTTGTCCCTTCAAAACTCTTGTAACCGGTTATAGAGGCACAGTTCAGCACAGGTGTTGCTAGTGAAACTTGTGTTGTGTTGTGTTGGATCAGAACTCTCCTGGTCCTAATGTCATTTAACTCTGGAGCCTTGCACCTAAGAAAACACAGTCTTTCTCTCTCTCTTTCTCTCTCTCCCTATCTTTCTCCTCAGCTTGGCTATCTCAGAGGCCTCGCTCACTGTAGCCCTTCAGTTATTAAGAGTTTTAAACTCTTTTAGCCAGCACACAGAATTTCTACTGAATTATGCTTGAAAGAGAGCACAGTATCATAGTACCTTTACAGTGCAGAAGGAGGCCATTCGGTCCATCAAGTCTGCACTGGCTCCCTGAAAAAGCATTCTACCTAGTCACACTCCCCTGCCTTATCCCCATAACCTTGCACATTCTTTTTTTTCAGGTAGCAATCCAATTGCCTTTTGAATACCTCGATCGAAACTACCTCCACCACACTTTTAGGAAGGATGCAGACTGCAACTAACCTCTGGGTGAAAAAAAATTTCCTCACATCGCATTCACTCCTTTAGCCAATTATTTTGAATCTATGCCCACTAGTTCTTGATGTTCTCTTGAGTGGGAACAGTTTATCACTATTTACCCTGTCCATACCCCTCAGGATCTTGAATACCTCTATCAAGTCTCCTGTCAGCCTTCTTTTCTCCAAGGAAAAGAATCCCAATCTCTCCAATCTATTCACATAGCTACAGTTCTTTATCCCTGGAATCATTCTTGTGAATCTTCTCTGTACTCTCTCCAATGCCTTCACATCCTTCCTCAAGTATGGCGCCCAGAGCTGGATGCAGTACTCCAGATGAGGCCTAACTAGTGTCTTATACAAGTTCAACCTGACCTCCTTACTCTTGTACTCAAGGCCCCTCTTAATAAAGCCTAAGACACTACATGCTTTATTAACTGCTCTCTCAACATGCCCTGCCACCTTCAATTACCTATGTACATTCATACCGAGGTCCCTCTGTTCCTCCTTTAGAGGCTCTCCCTTTATTTTATACTGTCTCACCATATTTTTCCTGCCAAAATGAATCACCTCATACTTCTCTGCATTGAACTTCATCTGCCACTTCTCTGCCCAATCCACCAACATGTCTATGCCCTTTTGAAGTTCAAGATTCTCCCCTTCACAGTTGACAACAACATTTCTAATCTTGATATCATCTGCAAATTTTGAAATCATGCCCTGCACACCACATATATTAATATATATCAGGAAGATCAAGGATCCCAACACTGACCCCTGGGGAACTCCACTACAAACCTTCCTCCAATCTGAAAAATAACTACTTATCAGTTTTCTCTGTTTCCTTTCACTCAGCTAATTTCTTATTCAAGTGCCTACTTTCCCTTTTATTCCATGATCTAGCATTTTACTCACAAATCTGGTGTGTGGCACTGGATCAAATGCCTTTTGAAAATCCATATATATCAGATCAATGACATTTCCTTCATCAATCTTCTCTGCTACCTCCTCAAAAAACTCCAGCAAGTTAGTTAAACATGATTTTCACTGAATGAATCTATGCTATCTTCCATTAATTATCCTACACTTGTCTATTGATTTAATCCCACACTATAGTTTCCAGAAGTTTTACTACCACTGAGGCCAAACTGACTGGTTTGTAGTTGCCAGCTTTATCCTTGCACCCCTTTTTGAAGAAGGGTGTAACATTCTCAGTTCTCCAGTCCTCTGGCATCTCCCCTGTGTCTAAGGAAGACTGGAAGATTATCACTAGTGCTTCTGCAATTTCCATTCTCACTTCCCTCAGTACCTTGGATGCATCTTATCCGGTCCTGGTACCTTATCCATTTTAAGTAAAGATTGCCTTTCCAACACCTTCCTCCTCTCAATTGTAAGTTCTTCTAGTGTACCAGTTACCTCTTCTCTCACATCGGCCTGAGTAGCATCTTTTTCCTTTGTAAAGACAGATGCAGAGTACTCGTTCAACACTTCCGCTATTTCATCAGCCTCTCCATGCAAGTCCCCTTTTTTGTTCCTCATCAGCCCTACTCCTTCTTTTAACTAGTCTTTTATTATTTGCATGCTTATAGAAGACCTTGGGGTTCCCTTTTATGTTCGCTGCTAGTCTCTTGCTTTTCTTATTAGTTTCTTTCCTTCCCTTCTGGTCCTTCTATATTCAGCCTGATTCCCATTGTATTTTCTACCTGACATCTACCCGAAAATATGCACACTTCTTCCTTTTCATCTTTACCTCTATCTCTCTCTTGTCCAGGGTGCTCTGAATTTATTTGTCTACCTTTCCCCTTCAAGGGAATATAACTTGACATTGCCTGCAATACTTCTTATTTGAAGGTGGCCCATTGTTCAGCCACCGTCTTTTCTGCCAACATTTGATTCCAACTCACTCAATTCAAGTGCATTCTCATCCCATTGAAGTTGGCTTTCCCCCAATTAATTATCCCTGCTCTGGATTGTTCCCTGTCCTTTTCCATGATTAACCTAAACCTTATGCTACAATAGTCACTGTCCCCTAGATTCTCTCCTGCCGATTGTTGATCCACTTGGGCCAACTCATTCCCCAGAGCCAAGTCCAAAAATGCATGTCCTCTCATTGGACTGGAAACATACTGCTGCAGAAAATAATCTTGAACACATTCTAGGAACTCTTTCCCCTCTTGTCCCTTTATACTATTCCTATCCCAGTCTATATTTGGATAATTGAAGTCCCCCATTATAATTATTCTATAATTCTTGCACCTCTCCATAATTTATTTGCAAATTTGTTCCTCTACATCTCTGTCATTAGTTGGTGGTCTATATACTACACCAATCAATGTTATTGCACCTTTTTCATTCCTCACCTCTAGCCAGAGAGGCTCCGTCCTTGACTCCTCTGGAACATCCTTTCTCTCCAGTACTCCAATGCCATCTTTAATCAATATTGCCACTCCCCACCTGCCTCCCCGCTTTTCTTCCTTTCCTGACTCTCCTAAAAACCTTGCGCCCAGGAATATTTAACATCCATTGCCGCCCTTCTTTGAGCCAGGTCTCTGCTATAGCAATAATATCATAATTTCATTTGTCAACCTGTGCCTGCAGTTCACCAATCTTATTAACCACATTCTGTGTATTCACTTTCTCCCTTGTTCTGACCCCATCTAATGACTTACTATTGCCTACTCTAATTCTATCAAACTCTCCAAGTATTCTATCTACCTTGATTCTACTCTCTGATATATCCTCGTTATCAGTTGATACTTCACTACTTCCCACTGCCAGTTTTTCTCCTCTGCACTCTGAATTTTCCCTCAGGTTCCCAACTCCCCTGCCAATCTAGTTTAAACCCCCCTGAACAACACTAGCAAACCTCTTTGTGAGGACATTAGTCCCAGTCCTGTTAAGGTGTAACCCATCTTTCTTGTACAGGTCCCATCTGCCCCAGAACCAATCCCAATGCCTCAGAAATCAAAAGCCCTCCCTCCTATTCTTTTTCTCTAGGCATTTGTTGAGCTGCTCAATCTTCCTATTCTTATGTTCACTAGCACGTGGCACTGGGAATAATCCTGAGATTACTGCTCTTGATGTCCTGCTTTTTAATTCCCTTCCTAACTCCCTAAAATCTGCTTTCAGGACCTCATACCTTTTCCTACCTACGTCATTGGTTCCAATGTGGACCACAACCTCTGGCTCTCCCCCAAAAGAATGTACTGCAGCCGCTCTGTGACATCCTTGACCCTGGCACCAGGAAGGCAACACACCATCCTGGAGTCACGTCTACAGCCTCAGAAGTGTCTGCCTGCTCCTCTAACTATGGAATCCCCGTGGTGCCTCAAACTTGGCTCTTGCTATAGTCCTCATGATTCACAGCAAAGATATATCCCAGTGAGAAAGGGGATAAACCAATCATGGTTGACCAAGGAAGTTAAGGATAGCATCAAATTGAAAGAAAGAGCATACAATTTGGCAAAGATTAGTGGTAAGCCAGAGGATTGGGGACGTTTTAAAAACCAACAAAAGATGACCAAAAAATAATAAAGAGGGAGAAAATAAACTTTGAGGGTAAACTAGCAAGTAATATAAAAACAGACAGTAAGAGCTTCTTTAAATATATTAAAAGGAAGAGAGACCAATGTGAACATAGGCCCCTTAGAGAGTGAAGCTGGAGAAATAATAATGGGGAACCAGGAAATGGCAGCGGAGTTGAGTAAACATTCTGCATCAGTCTTCATGGTAGAAGACACTAATATCACTCCAAAAATACTAAATAATCAAGGGGCAAAAGTGGGGGAGGAAATAAATACAATAACTATCACTAGAGAAAAAGTACTAGGGAAACTAAGGGGCTAAAGGCTGAGGGATAAGTCTGCTGGACCTGATGGGTTGCATCCTAAGATATTAAAGGAAGTAGCTACACAGACAATGGGTGCACTGGTAGTAATCTTTCAAGAATCCTTAGATCTGGAAAAGTCTCAGTTGATTGGAAACCTGCCAATATATCACTCTTATTCAAAATGGGAGGGAGACAAAAGACAGGTAACTAACTATAGGCCAGTTGCCTTAACACCTGTCATTGGGAAAATGTTAGAGTCTATTATAAAGGATGTAAGAGCAGAGCATTTAGAAATACATAGTATAATTAAGCAGTCAGCATGGCTTCATGAAGGGGAAACCATGCCTAACAAATTGATTAGAATTCTTTGAGGAGGTAACAAGCAGGATTGATAAAGGGGAACCAGTAGATGAAATATATTTGGATTTCCAAAAGGTGTTCGATAAGATACTGCACATAAGGCTACTTAATAAAATAGGAGCCCATGGTGTTCGGGGTAGTATATTAGCATGGATAGAGGATTGGCTAACTAATAGAGGGCAGAAAATTGGGATAAGGGGGTCATTTTCAGGTGTAACTAGTGGAGTTCCACAAGGATGAGTGCTGGGGTCACAATTATGTACAGTATATATAAATGACTTAGATGAGGGAAGTGAATGCACTATCGTCAAGTTTGTGGATGACACAAAAATAGGCGGGAACGCAAGGGGTGTGGATGACACTAAGGGTCTACAGAGGGGTATAGACAGGTTAAGTGAGTGGGCAAAAACTTGGCAGATGGAATATAATGTGGGAAAATGTGAGGTTATGCTCTTTGTCAGGAAGAATAGAAGAGCTGAATATTATTTAAATGGAGAAAGACTGCAGAAGTCTGCAGCACAGAGGGATTTGGGGGTCCTTGTGCATGAATCACAAAAAGCTAGCATACAAGTTGAACAGGTAATGGGGAAGGCAAATGGAATGTTGGCCTTTATTTCAAAGGGAATGGAGTATAAAAATAGGGAAGTCTTGCTAAAACTATACAAGGCACTAGTTGGACCACACCTAGGATGCTGTGAATAGTTTTGGTCCCCTATCTAAGGAAATATATACTGGCATTGGAGGCAATCCAGAGAACCTTGACTAGGTTGACCCTGGGTATGGAGGGATTTTCTTATGAGGAGAGGTTGAGTAGTTTGGGCCTGTACTCATTAGAGTTTAGAAGAATGAGAAGTGACCTTATTGAAACACATAGATTCTTAGGGGCTTGACAGGGTAGATGCTGAAAGATTGTTTCACCTTGTGGGAGAGCCTAGGATCAGAGGGCATAATTTCAGCGTAAGGGATCGCCCATTTAAGACAGAGATGAGGAGGAATTTCTTCTCTCAGAGAATAGTGCATCTGTGGAATTCTTTACCGCAGAGGGCTGTAGAGGCTGGGTCGTTAAGTATATTCAAGGCTGAGATAGACAGATTTTTAACCAGTAAAGGAATCAAGGGCTATGGGGAAAAGGCAGGAAAGTAGAGTTGAGGATTATCAGATCAGCCATGATCTCACTGAATGGTGGAGTGGACTTGATGGGCCATATGGCCTACTTCTGCCCCTACATCTTGTGGTCTTATCATGGGCCATCTTAGTACAAAGGAATGTCACATCCATCAAATTTAGAAAGACAATTATATAAATATTTCATGTTCCAGCCAGAAAATCTCCAATAAAATAGCAGGCAAAGTTCATAATGCCTTCAATCACTGCCTTAGTAGTTTGTGTTTAAGAGCAACTTGGAGACTGATTTTGAGACACTTGAACCAACATTATGTCATAGCCTTTTCTGGGTCTGACACTTACAGATAACAACTTAAGTTGTTCAATGATGCTCGGGCAAAATTGGACAAGGCCTGAAAATGGGCAGGGAGAATCAGAGTGTGAGATTACTCATTGCCCACTGCTTCTGATGCAAACAGCATGCAAACTTCCTGCTACCTTCTCATTTAAATGATTGCAGTGCTGAGCACACTGTTTAATGGATACATGCCTGAGCAGAAGGCGCAAAATTGTGAGAGGCTAGCACAAGTTAAATGTAGCCTGTACTGCTTAAAGTCAACCTGGCTCTATGTCTTTCTTAGCAGGGAGGCGCATTGTGGCTGCAGCAGATGGGAAAAGTCTTTCCAAAAGTAATTTTGATGGAAGGAGCACTCGATAATGTTACAACATGATGGAAAGTGTGCTCTAAGATTCTTTGATGTTGCTCTGGATGCCTTGGTGCAGGAGATGGAGAAGAGGGGAAATCTGATACAGGGGGTCAGGCATTCCTCTAGAAAACCTTTGTAAAGGCAGTGGGACCAAATAGCCATGGCTGTCAATAGAATCAACCTTGGTGTTCAGATGGGTTTGATGTCCTTGTACTTGAAACACACAAAGATATCATGCAGATACAGCAAGCAGTTAGGATGGTAAATGGTGCGTGGACCATTATTGCAAGGGGGCTGGAGTACAAGAGCAAAGAAGTTTTGCTGCAATTGTAAAAGGCTTTGGTGAGACCATGTCTGGGGTACTGGGTATAGTTTCGGTTTACGTACTTAATGAAAGGCATACAGACTCAGAAGGATGCAACTAGGGGCTGAATTTTATGTGCCCCCAGCAGGCATATTTCCTGCAGTGGGGGCACGTAAAATGGGGTGGGCACCCATCCCACCACCTTCCCGCCCACTTCCGAGCTCACCCCATAATAGGTGGGCAGGTGCTGAAATTCCGCACCACGCATGCCATATTAAAATGGCCAATTATGGGTCAATCAGGCTTGTTTTCAAGCCAATTGACCCCGATAATACGCTGCCCACACCATAAAACCTTTGGCGAGGGCAGCAGAGCGGGAACAGGAAGCCCGGTTTTTAACCTCAAATAGTTAAAGGCTCTGGGGATCCTAGGCATTGGGCTCCTCTCTTCAACTGCCACTGATGCCTTCCTGGCACTGCTGGCAGCTCCAGAGGGCAGGACTTCTGCCCCGATGAGGGGCGGAAATTCCACTCAGCCTTCGTTAATGAGCACTGCAGTGCTTTATTGCTGTGGGACTGCGGTTTCTGTGCTGACCACCATTCCCCCACTAATCCCCCTCACCACCCCAGCCATATTAATCCACCCTAGGTTTCACTAGATTGCTTCCTGGGATTAGAAGATTGCTGTATGAGGAGAGATTGTGTAGAATGTGCCTATGTTCTCTGGAGTTGAGAAAGCTGAGGGGTGATCTCATCACATAGGTTTGAGAGGGCTTGTCAGAGTATATGTTGAGAGGCTTTTAGCCCTGGTTGGACTCGAGGGCATAGTCTCAGGATAAGGAATCAGCTATTTAGGCCTGAGATGAAGAGGAATTTCTTCATTTAAAGGGTCATGAATCTTTGGAATTCTCTATCCCCTAGGACTGTAGATGCTCAGTTGTTGATTGGACTCTAAAAGAATCAGAGGTATGGTGTTTGGGTACGAACGTGGAGTTGAGGTCAAAAATCAACCGTGATCTCGTTGAGTGAAAGAGTAAGTTGTGGAGCCGTATGGCCTACTCCTGTTCTTGTTTGTTGTTATGGCACAGCCGATGGTAAATGCTGAGCTGCTCAAAGCCCAGAGGGAAACTTGTAACAACTGCCACAACTTGTTTTGCAATTTGTATAAATTTCAAGATGCGTGCCTTGAATTCAGTAGTAATAAGACCACCAAGTCTTATAGGTTTCTTACAAAACTAAATTAAACCTTTGTTAATAAGATAAATCATTTTAAATATATACATAGGTTTACAAATTACTACTATGATAATTTCTAAATCTCCTAATTAACCTAACTCCCAGTTACACTTTCGTTAAGGCAACAGTAAGTCACATAGGTTTTAAAAGACCCAGGCAAAGAAACACGATACCCTGAACAATTCAATTCAATGTGAGTTTTCTTAACTTCAGTACCTTGTAGACAGCAGCTTGAGGCAAAGATGCTGAAGGCTTTTCACACTTGTTAGATCTTAGAATTCCTACCTTTACACACAGCCTTCGCTTCTTTAAACATATTTTCCCCTTTGAATGAAAATTTCCATTGTTTCACTATGTCTTTGGACCTTACCCTTCTAATAATAAAAATCTCTCATTGTACCAAGTTTACCAGTAATCTTTGGGAAAAATAAACACATTGTTTCTCAGCTGTCACCATACAGTTGATGGCAAGAGCTGTGTCTTCATAATGGAGACCTTGTGCTTCATGCACCAGATACAAACCTTGACACCTGCTCATCTGAGTACCACAGCGCTCCTCTACATTGGGCCAGGTAGTGGAAGCATTGTTTCAGAAGGCCAACAATCTTTTTGTGACAGCATCGCTTTCATTGCATGCATGCTGCTAACCTGTGCATGGGTTGCACACTGGAGTCATGAACCATGTCATCAACAGATAGTCCTTTTCACCTAGTAGTCCCCATTTAGTTTGTCGTGGTGGCTCGAATGCAGATGGTACAACAGACCGCTGCAAAATGAAGACATCATGAGTGCTGCTAGGGTACATGGTATTGAAATGTATGATTCACTGTGTTTGGCCACGCAACAACTAGAGGTTGAGGGAGTGGAATCCCTTTCAGTTGCTGTACATCTTAGTTGACAGGCAGCACTTGCAAAAAGACATATCTCCAGCCAATGGCACCCTGCACCATGAGGGAGCCTGCAATCACACAGATTCACAGAATCACAGTGCAGAAGAGGCCCTTTGGCCCATCGAGTCTGCACCAACACATGAGAAACACCTGACCTACCTACCTAATCCCATTTACCAGCACTTGGAAGCCATGTGCTCTGTCCACCTGCTGCTCTCTGGCAAGAGAGAATGAAATGCATTCTGTTGCAATATAAATTAGAGCTTCAATGACCTCCTTTTGAAACAGTGGATGACAACCTGGGAGCTGTCCCTTGCTCCAGCATATGCATAAAATCTCATGGTGATGGCCGCCTTCACAGCCACTAGCATTGCCATCCTCACCCTGCTCTGAAATTGCAGTTGCAACTGCAGCAGGTGGCAGATTTCAGTGAGAACATCCATTGTGCAGTGTAGACACCTGACCAATGTTCATCACAGAGGTTCATGTAGGAGAATTTCTCTCTGAACATCCTGGGTGGATATGGCCTCCTGCTGAGAACCCTTTGCCAGACCTGCTGAGTCTTTCCTTCATTTTCTGTTTTTATTTCAGAGAATTCTCCTGATGTCCTGGCCAGCATATTCCCTTGATCCTGCCTTATTAAAGAACAGATTACTGGACCATTCATCTCACTTTTTTTTTGTTGAATCTTGCTATGTACAAAGATGGTACTATTTTTAGCCAGGTGACAACAATCATAAACTCTGCACTTCATTATGTGAAGTTCTCTTTAACATATCTGAGAGACATGATAAGCAATCATTTAAATGTCCTTCCTCCCTCCTGCTTTGAGATACACAATGTTCTTTAATTTACATTATTCAATCAGTATATGCCAGACCTTCAAAGTGAGGAAAATGAGCCAGGATGTTGACAATAACTTTTAAAAAGCAGGGAAGAGGTTATGTGTTCAATAAAATATATATAAGACAAATGAGAGCCTATTTTGCACTGTTTCTCTTTCACTATTAAATATAAGTCAAAATTGCTTTGCACCATCAACAACTGATCACAGTTTGTAAGCAGGTTTTTCAAATATGAGTGTTTCTAAAAGCTCATTTTACTGATGCTTTGACAACCCATCTATGTTAGCAAACGATTATAACTTTATGCTAAGCATTATTTCCAACATTTATTCTAAAAGGCTTATTTTCTGAACTGTGTTGACTCAATAGTGAACACTATTATGATTGTGTGTAGGACCGACCAATTCAATTGGCGGAATTTTACAGCCCCACCTTCTGGCGGGATCTTGACGAAGTCAATGGACTTTTGAACGGCTCACCACATTTCTGGACCACGCCCACAACAATGGGGTCATAAAATTCCATCCAGTATCAGCACATTCGATTTGAATAGTAACAAAAATCTTGGGTAGAATTTTCTCCCCGTCGGGCGGGCCAGTCAGGGGCGGGCCCGCGATCGGCTATGTGCCGCCATTTTATGTGGGCGGGCCAATTAAGGCCCGCCCTGTGTGATGCGCACCTGGATGTGCTGAGCGCTCCCTGTGTGGGCAGGGAGAGGAAGGAGAGTGAAGGCCTGCGCTCCGCTCTTTCGCGCAAAAGAGCGCAGAAATCTCCCTGAGATGCGGAGCTGCTTCAGGGAGATTATTTTTATTATTAAAACTTCAAAAAAAAATAGCAAAAATTATTCACACATTTTCCCCCATGTGACAGTGTCACATGAACTGGGAGATGTCAATGAATTTTAAATAAAAATTTTATTTGATTTAATAAACACTTCATGAAACCTCATCCTGCCCGTGGATGAGGTTTCATGATAAATGCGAAGGCCGCCTGGGCTCTTTGCCTGCCCGCCAACCTTAAGGTTGGTTGGGCAGCCCTGAGAATCAGTTAAATTAGTTAATTAATGGCCTTAATAGGCCTTTGACAGTTCGGCGGGTGCACAGTCAACTCCGCTGTGCGCCGGCCGAACTGAGGATCAGAGTGACGCGTGGTGACGTCGGGACACACGGCTGATGTCATCACACATCATTTTACATGTTGGCGAGCAGGGGCCCACTCCCGCACACCCGACCAGAAGATTCAGGCCCTTAACACGGTGCATTGAATATCAATTTTATATATATTTCTCCCCCATTCATAAGTTCTGTCATTGCATTAGAGCACCAGGATGGGTATTAGTCATGGGGAGTATAGTATTCTCTATTCATCTTAATGAGAGCTGGCAGAAACAGGTCACTCTACATATGCCATCTGCATGTAGCTTTTCCAGCTGGGGCATGTGACATGCCAATCTCCCCGTAACCTATTCTGTCCCTCTGAAAGTTGGAATTTATACTCCCAAGAAGAGAATAATGTAAGTATTTTTACAATGCTTGAGGGGATAACTTATTTTTCTCTGTACCGTTCTTAAGCTTTAATTATCTGTTCTTTTGACAAATCACAATTTTGCATATACCTGGGGAGTTTTCAAAGGCTGCAAGGATTTTTTTTTAAATGCCTGCAGCTTTAGTGCTTGGGTTGCACCTGCTATGTGACTCTTTTATTGATCCCATAGAGGGGCTTGCATTAGCAGGCCTTTGGCACTTTGGAGAGACATCAGTTACAGATCCTCAGTCTCAGAAACTGGGATGAAGCTGACCGTTATAATAACGTAAGGAAATAAGAAATAGGGTCAGGAGAAGATGATATGGCCTGTTGAAGATGCTCCGCGCATTCAATCTGATCATGGCTGCTCTTGGGCATCAACTCCACTTTCCTGCCAACTCCCCATATTCTTTACAAAAACAAAAATACCTGGAAAAACTCAGCAGGTCTGGCAGCATCTGTGGAGAGTAGCACGGTTAACGTTTCGAGTCCGAATGACCCTTCAACAGAACTAAGTAAAAATAGGAGAGAGGTGAAATATAAGCTGGTTTAAGGGGGGGGCGGGGGGGGGGGAGGGTGGTGGGACAAGTAGAGCTGGATAGAGGGCCAGTGATAGGCGGAGATAACCAAAAGATGTCACAGACAAAAGGCCAAAGAGGTGTTGAAGGTGGTGATGTTATCTCAGGAAGGTGCTAATTAAGGGTAGAAAGCAGGACAAGCAAGGTACCGTTGCCCTAGTGGGGGTGGGGTGGGGTGAAGGAATGAAAAAAGGCTAAAAGGTAGAGATAAAACAATGGATGGAAATACATTTAAAAATAATGGAAATAGGTGGGAAAAGAAAACTCTATATAAATTATTGGAAAAAAAAGGGGGTGATCAGAAAGGGGGTGGGGATGGAGGAGAGAGTTCATGATCTAAAATTGTTGAACTTAATATTCAGTCCGGTAGGCTGTAAAGTGCCTAGTCGGAAGATGAGGTGCTGTTCCTCCAGTTTGCGTTGAGCTTCACTGGAACAATGCAGCAAGCCAAGGAAGGACATGTGGGCATGAGAGCAGGGTGGAGTGTTGAAATGGCAAGCAACAGGGAGGTCTGGGTAATGCTTGCGGACAGACCGAAGGTGTTCTGCAAAGCGGTCACCCAGTCTGCGTTTGGTCTCTCCAATGTAGAGGACACCGCATTGGGAGCAACGAATGCAGTAGACTAAATTGAGGGAAGTGCAAGTGAAATGCTGCTTCACTTGAAAGGAGTGTTTGGGCCCTTGGACGGTGAGGCGAGGGGAAGTAAAGGGGCAGGTGTTGCACCTTCTGTGGTTGCATGGGAAGGTGCCGTGGGAGGGGGTTGAGGTGTAGGGGGTGATGGAGGCGTAGACCAGGGTGTCACGGAGGGAACAATCCCTACAGAATGCCGCCAGGGGGTGAAGGGAAGATGTGTTTGGTGGTGGCATCATGCTGGAGTTGGCGGAAATGGCGGAGGATGATCCTTTGAATGCGGAGGTTGGTGGGGTGATAAGTGAGGACAAGGGGGACCCTATCATGTTTCTGGGAGGGTGAAGAAGGTGTGAGGGTGGATGTGCGGGAGATGGGCCGGACACGGTTGAGGGCCCTGTCAACTACCGTGGGTGGAAAACCTCGGTTAAGGAAGAAGGAGGACATGTCAGAGGAACTGTTTTTGAAAGTGGCATCATCAGAACAGATGCGATGGAGGCGAAGGAACTGAGAGAATGGGATGGAGTCCTTACAGGAAGCAGAGTGTGAGGAGCTGTAGTCGAGGTAGCTGTGGGAGTCGAAAACCGAGGTTTTCCACCCACGGTCGTTGACAGGGCCCTCAACAGTGTCCGGCCAATATCCCGCGCATCCGCCCTCACGCCTTCTCCTCCTTCCCAGAAACATGATAGGGTCCCTCTTGTCCTCACTTATCACCCCACCAGCCTCCGCATTCAAAGGATCATCCTCCGCCATTTCCGCCAACTCCAGCATGATGCCACCACCAAACACATCTTCCCTTCACCCCCCCTGGCGGCATTCCATAGGGATCGTTCCCTCCGGGACACCCTGGTCCACTCCTCCATCACCCCCTACTCCTCAACCCCCACCTATGGCACCTCCCCATGCCCACGCAGAAGATGCAACACCTGCCCCTTCACTTCCTCTCTCCTCACCGTCCAAGGGCCCAAATACTCCTTTCAAGTGAAGCAGCATTTCACTTGCATTTCCCCTAACTTAGTCTACTGCATTCATTGCTCCCAATGAGGTCTCCTCTACATTGGAGAGACCAAACGCAAACTGGGCGACCGCTTTGCAGAACACCTGCGGTCTGTCCGCAAGAAAGACCCAAACCTCCCTGTCGCTTGCCATTTTAACACTCCACCCTGTTCTCTTGCCCACATGTCTGTCCTTGGCTTGCTGCGTTGTTCCAGTGAAGCCCAACACAAACTGGAGGAACAGCACCTCATCTTCCGACTAGGCACTTTACAGCCTTCCGGGCTGAATATTGAATTCAACAACTTTAGATCTTAAACTCCCCCTCCCCCCATCCCCACCCCGTTTCTTCCCCCTTCCCCTTTTTTTCAATAATTTATATAGATTCTTCTTTTCCCACCTATTTCCATTATTTTTAAATCTAAAACTAAAACTTTGATGGTCTTTCCACCCCACCCCCCACTAGAGCTGTACCTTGAGTATCCTGCCTTCCATTCTTAATTAGCACTTTTCTTAGATAATATCACCACCTTCAACACCTCTTTGATCCTTTTGTCTGTGACATCTTTTGATTATCTTCTCCTATCACTGCTTGCTTATCCCCACAACCATCCCACCCTCATCTTCTCTCTCCCCCCGCCCCCACCTTAGACCAGCTTATATTTCACCTCTCTCCTAACTATACTTCAGTTCTGCCGAAGGGTCGTGAGGACTCGAAACGTCAACTGATTTCTTCTCCACCGATGCTGCCAGACCTGCTGAGTTTTTCCAGGTAATTCTGTTTTTGTCCTGGAAACAATGGCTTGATGTTCAGTGGTGGGGTCATGGTCCAGGGGGAGGTAGGAGGAAGCGTCTGCGAGTTGACGCTCAGCTTCTGCGAGGTAGAGGTCAGTGCAACAGACCACAACAGCACCACCCTTGTCAGCGAGTTTGCTGACAATGTCAGGGTTGGACCTGAGAGAACGGAGTGCAGCAAGTTCAGAGAGAGACAAGTTAGAGTGGGTGATATCTTTGAATCCCTAAGAAATCAAAAACCTGTCTATTCCTGCCTTAAATTTATTCAATGACGGCGCATGCACAACTCCCTGGGGTAGAAAATTCCAGAGATTCACAATCTTTCGATTGAAGAAATTTCTCCTCATCTCAGCCCTTGGGTCACAACAGTCCTGATGGTGTAGCTTTTCAGAATTTTTTTTCAACTGACCAAACAATAACACCCCGGTTCATGGTTTGGCCACTTTTGGGAAAACATCCAGCTCTTTAGCGGCTCTGAGCTTTTCGCATAGCTTTCTAGGTTTTACATCTTTTTTAGCCAGCTTGCACATACCTCCTAAAGGTCCTGTCTCTTCTCTGCTAAACAGAAAAACTGACCTCATCCTGAGAATTATTTGATTTTTCACCTCACAGGAATTCTATGTGTTCCTCTTTCTGTCTCCGTTTGTGTCATTGTGTCTGCATCTGTGCGCTGATTGCCTTCGCCCTCTAGCTCCTCAGCTTGTAGCTCTCCTTTGTGTCTGCTAGCCTTCTGATCTTAACTTCCTTCCTGTTGGTACTGCTTCCAGGTCAAGGGTCTCTAAGTCACATGGAACAGTATTATTATTCAAGAAAATTATAATTGATCACTTTACAATTGATGCAAACTCTTAAAGGTCCTTGTCATGCATTCTTAAAAACAACTACGGGTCCATAGACATTTTCAAGAAATTACAAATTTTCTTTACTGTACTGCTTCCAGGCCAAAGGTAGTCACGAGGCCCATACATACTTTTCATCAAATTGTTGGAATCTTTAATGTAGGATGGTGTGTCAATTAACATTTCTCAAAAGTGGTTCAATTTTAAGATGCAGGATTAATTAAGTGTAGAGAATATGCTTTTTCTAGCACAATGATCCCTGAGCTTATGGCACGGTGGAATACTGTGCCTCAGAAACCTGATGATCAGAGGGAAATAATGATGGTTGTGGGACCAGACAGATATTATAGAGTTTCACTTGATTACCTTTGGCAAGCAGGCAAGCAGAACCATTCCCTCAATCAATTAGTTAAATTGGAAAGAAAAATGAATGAGAGTGTTATGCATGGTCTGTGGATAAAAAAAAATATTGGTTGTTGCATGATCTTTTCACATAACAAGCTTTCTTAAGTTCTAAATCCATGCTTACTGTTGCTCTTTATTCTTACTACAAGGTCCCTCTACACTATTGCACTGTAGTCGAATACTACATAAAGAATGGTCCCAGATATGTTTCCTATGTGAACTGCACTTTCTAATCACATTACCACATTTGCTAAATAATAATATCCAGATGTATGACTGACATGTGAGATTCTAAAAAGATTATGTTCTTTCCCTGCATTGTGGTCTGCTGCAGTTACCCTCAGATATTCTATTCAAAATCCTTGGAAGATATACTGCAACAAAGGATATTAAAAATGCATCTCTAGTAACAGCATTAAATGAACACCCATTCATAGGATTCAAAAATGTCTTCTCACAAAAATGTAGCTTACAATTTTCCAATACGTTTCTTTGCCTGTCTGTAGCAAACTGAGGTATCAAGCTGAGTAAAGAAATGGAATAAATGTAATCTAAACGGATAGATGTAGAAAAGGTACTATCATACTGGAAAGTAGCAACTATAGCCCCTCTATTCAAGAAGAGAGGGAGGCAGAAAACAGGAAACTATAGGCCAGTTAGCTTGACATCTGTCTTGGGGAAGGTGTTGGAATCAATCATTAAAGAGGTCATAGCTGAGCATTTAAAAAAGCTCAAGGTAATCGGGAAGAGTCAGCATGGTTTTATGAAAGGGAAATCATATTTAGTCAATTTGTTAGAGTCCTTTGGAGGAGTAACATGTGCGGTGGTTAAAAGGGGAGCCTGTAGAGGTACTGTACTTGGATTTCCAGAAGGCATTTGATAAGGTGCCACATCAAAAGTTATTGTGGAAAATAATAGCTCATAGTCTATGGGGTAATATAGTAGCCTGGATAGAAGATCGGTTGGCTGGCAGAAAACAGAGAATATGCATAAATGGGTCTTTGTCTGACTGGCAGGATGTGACGATTGGAGTCCCACAGGGGTCTGTACTGGGGTCTGAAATTTTTACAATTTACATCAATAACTTAGATGAGGGGAGCGAAGGAATGGTAGCCAAATTTGCAGATCTCACAAAGATCGGTAGGAAAGTTTGTTGTGAAGAAGACTTAAGGAGTTTGCAGATGGATATAGGTAGGTTGAGCGATTGGGCAAAAATCTGGCAGATGGAGTATAATGTGGGAAAATGTGAACTTGTTCACTTTGGCAGGAAGAATAAAAAAGCCACATTTAACTTAAATGGAGAACGACTGTAGAATTCTGAGATGCAGAGGGGCAAGTGTTCTCGTGCATGAGTCACTGAAAGTTAGTATGCAGGTACAGCAAGTAATTAAGAAGGCTAATGGAATACTATCCTTTATTATGAGAGGAATTGAACATAAAAGTAAGGATGTTATGCTTCAGTTATACAGGGCTTTGGTGACACCGCATCTCGAATACTGTGTGCAGTTTTTGTCTCCTTATTTAAGGAAGGATGCAAATGTGTTGGAGGCATTTCAGAGGATGTTTACTAGATTGATACCTGGAATGAATGGGTTGTCTTATGAGGAAAGGTTGGACAGACTGGGCTTGTTTCCACTGGAGTTTAGAAGAGTGAGGAGTGATTTGATTGAAGTTTACAAGATCCTGAGCGGCCTTGACAAGGTGGATGTCAAAAGGATGTTACCTCTTGTGGGTGAGTCCAGAACTAGGGGGCACTGTTTTAACAGTAGGCGTTGTGCTTTTAGCCCAGAGATGAGGAGAATTTTTTTCTCTCAGAGGGTTGTGCGACTTTGGAACTCTCTGCCTTACCCCACCTACCAGAAAATTCAGCCCATTGAATATTTTTAAGACAGAGGTGGATAGATTCTTGTTAGGCAAGGGAATCATAGGTTATTGGGGGTAGATGGGAAAATGGATCTCAAAACGCAAAGAGATCGGCCATGATTTTATTGAATGGTGGAGCAGGCTCGAGGGGCAGAATGGCCTACTTCTGCTCTTATTTCATAGGTTCATATATTCATTTGAAAATGCTCATCATAACAGGGGTAATTTTGCAAGTGGGCATTCCCAGGCTTCATCCACTGGAATCATTGTCAGAATTTTACACTAACCAGGGGCAGAGCAGGGTTCCCTGCGCTGAACAGCACCCATGTTGCAACACCAAAATTGGTAGCCAGGAAGTTAAAGGAGCTGAAAAGGCTCCAGGATGAGAAGGAAAAATGCTTCCAGTCTAGTCAAAGGTCTCAGAAGATGAAGTTTTGGTATGTCAAAATGGAGTGAGAGGAGGCCTCTACTTGGCCCTCTTCATCCTCTTGCAAACATTAGGGACATCGGCACCAGGACAGCCACTGACTGCCCCTTTCCCATCTTAACTGCTCGGAATTCCTGTTCTATTCTGCTTCTCATGTCACTGCTCCCTGGGATACCTACTGAAAGATAAAGTTAGCTCTAGAGTATTTGACATGTCCCAGTGCCTTATAATCCCACTGAGAAATAACCTGGCTTGGTGCTCCAGTTCACTTTCAGACTGTTTATGGCCATATTGAAAAATGCTTAAAATAATAAATCTTTAAAAATTCAACATTATCCAATAGAGCACCTTAAAAAATGTGACGGTTAACATGATTATTGGGGTGAATTTCTGCAGAGCTTCTTCCAGTGTGCGAGTGGGAAAACCCTGTGGAAATTCACAGGGATTATTCCAACTCTTCCTGCATGCGGGAAACTGGACAGGTGGGCATTTAAAATCAGTTGGGTTACTGTCCTGCCTAAATCCTGTTGTCTTCCATTTTAACCTGCTCTTCTAGAGTGCACTGCCTGAAGCTAATGTGGTCCTTCTATCAATAGGCAGATCAGGGTTTGGTAAAGTTGTCCGGCTCTTACTGCAATTTTAACTTTAACCTGAATAGGGAAGCTGCTGTGGCTTTCCTGTCAGGTGAAGACAGTGAGAACAATATTGGGACCAAAAAAAAATCAATTGGGCTACATTTATTTACTTTCCTTGCAGGGCTAGGAGGAGCAGGAGTGTTTTGGCCTCCTGTGCCCTGAGACTCATGCTCTCTTAAATCAAGATTTATTTTAATATATGAAGACCCAGTACAATTCGTAGCATTAAGGTTCCTATATGGGAAAGATGGAGGGACTTAAACAGAACTTTGAAAGGAAGCTGTGCCTGACTGTTCAGGAACTGAGCCTGCCTCAAAACCAGCATTTTGTCAATGCCACTTTGAAATCTAAGTCACGCCTTGTTTTTCAGTAACTATATTGTGTTCCTATATATTCAAAATGGTAAATTTGAAGTTGCTCTTATGTAGCATAATTCATGTACTTCAAACAGGTGTAATAATAACCCACATTTTATAATGGAGAAATATCAAATGACTGGAAGCATTGTTAATTTGTACAATTGGTATAAATTTCCAAGACAAATAAATAACAACATTGTAATCTCACTGCATAAAGTCAAATATCGTAACATGTTAATGAAGATGTGGGTTGTCATGAACACTAAAATCACAGAAAATGGTTCATCTACAAGGACTACACATTCTGAAAGAAGTTGTGTTTTAAAAGACATGTTTCTGAAAGAGTTAATGCAAGAAATTTAATTGCTTTTCTTGGAAGAATCATCCATTTACAAGAAAAGGTAATTAAGTAGTTGGAAAGAAGCTAGAAACTTCTTGGCCCTGGTCAACTCTGTACAAAGGGGGGGTCACATGATAGTTTATGGCTCTGAAAAAAAAACATGCCTAGAAAAACTTTCAAAGTTTGTTTTTGCTTTTGAGAAGAGAAGGACCAACTGCTTGTAAGAAAGACAGCAACCTTTGTGCAGCCTAGAGCCAGTCCACAGCCGGAAGTGAATATGAACTGCTTCTAAATTTCTGGGATTAAGCACCCTCGAGTGTTCCTTGAGCCCATCTGAAATGCAGTGCAAAAGTCATTGATTGTTTTGCGTATTAGCGCTGAGAGACCAATCATATAACCCGGATGCCATTTCAAGGACTCCACCATCTACCCTTTTCCTTTTGATCCATTGACTTTTAACCTTTGGCAGGATCCCTTGATTTTTATTTATTTTATTTTGTTTTGGTGCACGTGTATGTGTGTGTGTCTGTGTGTGTGTGTGTGTGTGTGTGACTTAAGATATTTCAAAAGTGTGATTGTTATACCTTCATATTTCATATTGTATGTTAATAAACTGGCTTTAACGAGACTGGTTTTATAACAAACCATTAATTTTGTTGTTCAATTTAGAAACCTGGTCATTAAAACATTTTTTTTAATGTTCTCATAGAAATAATTACAGCTGTCACTTTACCATTCCTCATGATAAACTGAAAAATACAATCAACCTGTTTTATATATCAAAAGTCATATGTTGGTCTTTAAAATTACTTTTGCTTGGATAAAAAAAATACTGCATTGATTCATTGAACTTTTTGTATTCTGTAGAAATACACTAGTCTCTCATTTCACAGCAGTTTATAAGACCATAAGACTATAAGACATAGGAGCAGAAATTAGGCCATTTGGCCCATCGAGTCTGTTCCGCCATTCAATCATGGCTGATAAGTTTCTCAATCCCATTCTCCCGCCTTCTCCCCGTAACCTTTGATCCCCTTATCAATCAAGAACCTATCTATCTCGGTCTTAAATACACCCAATGACCTGGCCTCCACAGCCTTCTCTGGCAATCAATTCCATAGATTCACCACTCTCTGGCTAAAGAAGTTTCTCCTCATCTCTGTTCTAAAAGGTCTTCCCTTTACTTTGAGGCTGTGCCCTCGGGTCCTAGTCTCTCCTACTAATGGAAACATCTTCCCCACATCCACTCTATCCAGGCCTTTCAGTATTCTGTAAATTTCAATCAGATCCCCCCCTCATCCTTCTAAACTCCATCGAGTATAGACCCAGAGTCCTTAAATGTTCCTCATATGTTAAGCCTTTCATTCCTGGGATCGTTCTCGTGAACCTCCTCTGGACCCTCTCAAGGGCCAGCACATTATTCCTGAGATACGGGGCCCAAAATTGCTCACAATATTCTAAATATGGTCTGACCAAAGCCTTATAAAGCCTCAGCAGCACATCCCTGCTTTTATATTCTAGTCCTCTAGAAATAAATGCCAACATTGTATTTGCCTTCCTAACTACCAACTCAACCTGCAAGTTAACCTTAAGAGAATCCTGGACTAGGACTCCCAAGTCCCTTTGCACTCCAGATTTCTGAATTCTCTCCCCATTTAGAAAATAGTCTATGCCTCTATTCTTCCTACCAAAGTGCATGACCTCACACTTCCCCACGTTGTATTCCATCTGCCACTTCTTTGCCCATTCTCCTAACCTGTCCAAATCCTTCTGCAGCCTCCCCGCCTTCTCAATACTACCTGTCCCTCCACCTATCTTTGTATCATCTGCAAACTTAGCCAGGATGCCCTCAGTTCCTTCATCTAGATCATTAATGTATAAAGTGAAAAGTTGTGGTCCCAACACTGACCCCTGCGGAACTCCACTAGTCACCGGCCGCCATCGTGAGAAGGATCCCCTTATCCCCACTCTCTGCCTCCTGCCAGACAGCCAATCTTCTATCCATGTACCTTGCCTCTAACACCATGGGCTCTTATCTTACTGAGCAGCCTCCTGTGCGGCACCATGTCAAAGGCCTTCTGGAAGTCCAAGTAGATAACATCCATTGGCTCTCCTTTGTCTAACCTATTCGTTACCTCATCAAAGAATTCTAACAGATTTGTCAGGCATGACCTCTCCTTGATGAAACCATGCTGATTTTGCCCTATTTTACCATGCACTTCCAAGTATTCTGAAAAAAAATCTGAAAAAAAAAGTTCAGTGGCAGAAGAGTCAAATATTCAGTTTTCAATTCCAATTGGCAATATAGTTGCCTTTTGGTTTTACACCATTCCATTCAATAAATTCAATTAAAGGGGGTGTGCTTCCCTGCCCATTCCATCTAGATGCATTATTGTATCATTCACAATCAGTGGAATATTCGAGTCATCATCACAAAGGCTCAAGCCTGCATGAGGACTATTGATTGGGAACTCTGTCTCTAAGCTAATTTTGGAGGAAAAATCAAATAAGCATTTAACATTAACAAGTATCTGAAAGTGACAGCCCTGCAGATAAATAAAGACAAGGGTGCCAGGAAATCTTGACATCTTCCCAATAACTACTGACAATTTGGGCAATTTGTCCACACTTTGGCTTGAACTACCCTCATTGTGTCTCTGCTTTTTGCTTCCTCATATGATTCCCTTGAACTATTTTTTCTTCTGAAAGGCTCAATAGACTTAACACAAGCTGTGGTATTACTTTCAGTAACTTGTACAGTCCTGTGGGGATAATTGTGAGTTACAATAGTTTCCAGATGTTGGCAAGAAACTACTTTGAATAAGGAGTAATTTCAACAAATTGATTCATTTTAACTGCCTTCAATTTATTGTCATAGCAAAAAGCTTTTTAACTGCATGTTCCTTAAGGGCATTAAGACCTGTGAAGTGGACAAAGGAACATTTCTGATTTTGCCAGCATTTGCTATTATGATCTTAATTCATCTTTTACGTTAGTCTATAATGTGTTTAAATGGCTTACTTTAGTTAAATTGAAACCATATAGTGAATAGGAAAGATACTTTTTTAAGATTTGTTACAAGATCCAAACCTACCATATCGGTGAGCGGGGGCTGGGAACTACAACTTCCAGCATGCCTCGGAAGTTTTTGTGCATGTGTGGGCCAGGAGCAGGTGGCACATGTGCAATATGGTGTTATTGTGGCTCTTCAGGCCGAGGACAGGCTCAGCGCGCCTGCGTGAAGAGAAAACAATGCAAAAACCCCAGTGATGTGACCAGGAGCGAAGCACTATAATGAGGAAAGCATCCCAGAGAGGGAACAGGGAGAGATCCCAGTTAAGAAGAAAGAGGAGCAGAGAAAGAGGCTGCAAGTAGTAAAAGGGCAGTGGTTGGCAGCAAGTAGTGTGGGCTCAGTTGAACACCTGGCAATTGAAATAGGCAACAGAAGATCAGTGACTTCGTGCTGCAGGCCATTGGGGAGAAGGTAACCCTTTGGAGCAGTAGTATTCTGCTTGGTGCATCTGAAGTGCTGAAGTAGTGCTTGTGAATTGGTGCTGGAATGCAGTCTTGGGAATCAAGGGGAATGGAGTCTTGGGAGACAAGAAACCTTGTGAGGTAGGTCGTTGCGTCTGCTCCAGTTGAGTCACTTTTGGAGAGAATTCCAAGGTGAGATTTTCGAAGGTGAAGATTGGAATCCCTGGTGAGAGAGTCAGAATTTCAACAAGATTGGTTGACTCACAGACCCAAACTATCGAGGAACTGCCAAAGCTGTCAAAGCTGTTAAGGAGTTGTCAATGAATACTTGGTGAGTTGGTATGGAGGGGTTAAGAGCAAAAGGTGGTGGGGTGATGGGTTGGCATGAGTTGGCATAGGGACTCTAAAGGGACATGGGAATATGGGGGACAAAGGGGGTATAAAGAGCTATGGGGCATGGGTTGGCATAGTGGGTATGAGAGGCAATGGCAGGTGGGTGGGGCAAAGGTTGGTGTGAATGAGGCATAGACATTTATGTGTGAGGCGGTGAGGGGGTGAGGGCTGGAGGGATGCTTTTTTGTTTTGTTCTATTTTTTAATTTTTTTCAACAAAGTGTTGGAGCACAGAGGCAGGCCTTCCACCTAGCTAGCCTCTGCACCTGGTAAACTCCACACTCATTCTGGGAGCGGTAGGCCTGATTTCTCATCCAGCCCTTCCACCCCGGAATGGAAATCCAATCTGTGGGTGGCTATTTTTAAATGTTGGGTTTGATTGTCCACTTAAAGTCCTCAATTGACATTGGATCGGGGAAGCTGACCATGGGCCTTCCCACCCTGGACTTAATCAGGGCAGAGATGGGAATGTGGTGGGGTCCCCAATCCACTCTCCCACCCAACTAAATGCCGCTCCTGCTTTCAAACTCACTTTGAAGCAGGGCATTAAATTCCACCCTATGAGTGCAGCCTGCATGAAAGCTGTTGACTGCCCTTTAAAAATGACACCCCGGAACTTCTTCCCACACATCACACATTGTTGCTGGCCCCCACACCTAACAGACATTAATTGACTACAGATGAGAAAATATGCAAGGATGTCCCACCACTTGCCGGTATGGCTGCATGACCCGAATTTGACCCCAGCATCAGGACTTCCTCTCAATTAGAGAAATCCTGCCCATGAGTGTGGTGAGAAGGTGACATTCACTACTACAGGGAGCTGATAAGGTGTAGAGCATAGATGCATTTGAAGGGAATCTAGCCAAGCACATGAGGGAGAATGGAATAGGGGGATACTACCTTGTAAACAAATGTCAGGACTAACCCTTTACAAAATAATCACATATCTCCATGGTGTTGGCCCTCACAGCATCTGAAGATGTTACTTTTAAACAAAATATCAAGAAACTCACACAGACTGTAACTGAGTTTAACTTGGCATTTCTGTAGGATTTTCATATTTTCCTAATAGGGTCACCAGTAAAATTACAGTATTTTTGCATCAAGCTCTCTATTGTATTCTGACAATTTACATGGGACCTCCATATTAATCCTCTGCCTTTGTCACGATAAGCCAGTAAGGTTGCAATATGCTTATCCTCAAATATAAGGACAGATAATTGAATAAATTGAGGAGGCTGAGGCACGCTGAGAATAGTCCTTGATTAAAACCAGAAAGGAGTCTGGCTTGAATAGAAGCTAATGACCTTGGGCATAGGTGTCATGAGGACCTATGAGTATAGGTTACATGATTCAATTTGTGTTATATTGCTGAATATTTAAGGCCCCAGACAAGAAGGATGGGTTTTTGATGACTATACTTTTATTGCACTAATCCATAGAACAGAAATGACCAGCTTGCTCCTTCCCCAAGTGTATGTACCTGCTGAGCACATTCAGCTGTAAACACATCACAATCTGTTTACTGTAGGTTTGCTATTCTTGGTAAACATTATAACCCAAGATGCTGCTTGTTTTTTTTTTATTAAGTAGTGCACTGGTTAATGTATAAACATAAACATGACTACCAGAGATATTAAAGATATGGTGAGAACTTCAGAATTAACAACTTGCAATCTAAGAAAATATAAAAAATATTATAATTTAGAGAAATTAGTTAATTTTTAGTTCTTGTACTAGATCAACAGTGTAATAATTTGGTTTGGAATTTTCATGTCATCTGAACCACATTTAATTCCACTGAATTTTGTTAACTCCAATACACCTTTTCAGTTTGAAACTCATGCAACAGCCTTGCAAGTAGGACCATAAGAAACATCAAAGATAAGCGAAAACCACTTTGCCATTTGAAACAACTTCTTCTAGTGCTTCTTCCATTGTTGCATTCAGCCTGATGAGTATCTGGCCACTATTACCTCACCTGACAGACTATTTTTTCCTGATGCAAAACATCTAAGCCAGCCCACACAAGGACTGGAGTGCATTGACTCTTATTAATTTTCAACTTTATTCAAGGAGGGAAGTGAGATTGGCTGATGAAAATTGAATTTCCTTTGACTACTAATTTTTACATTTCTGTGTGTAAAATAAAGTAGCTTAATCATCAACTTTTATATCTCAGTCTTATTAAAGTGTTTCAGTATACCTTCAGAAAGACTGGAGTACGTGTATGAAAGATATAGAGGTTAAATTTCAGCCAGTTCTCCTGATTTCCCACTATACTTGCAACAGAATATTGGCGGAATCCTTTAGAAGTGGCAGGAAAAGCTATGTATGCCATTTTTCCAGGATTTCCACTGACCTTCTGTCAAAGTTTTGGTCGGAAATCAGGAGAACTCCGACAGGAATTTCAGTCAATAATATCCAGTTCTGATCACAAAGGTGGTCTTATTGTTCCACGCCTGGGTTATGCTATTGCATATTGAGTATGCTAAATGTAAGACACTTGGACCATTTATGGGATTGACCAACATCAATGTATCTGATATAAAAACAAAATATTGCAGATGCTGGAAATCGGAAATAAAACCAAAAATGGTGGAAATGCTCAGCTATACTCAGCAAGCAAGGCAGCATCTGAGAAATGAAATCTAAGATACCTCACTGTATCTGATAGAATATCTAAAACTTGTAACAGTGATTAATGTATATAATTCTTGATGATTGAGTGGCAGGTACATCTATATGCCCTTGTGATCTAGTGGTGAGTACATGATTAATCCCTTCGTGGTTTGCTGACGGTATGGAATTATAATTGTCGTTAAATGAAACCATGACCTCCTCTTCCATTTTACAAATATTTAAGGTTTGGATCTTCAGAGCCACAGTCTGAGGGAAGCCAGATGTTCAACTCTCACCTCTCAAGTGTGAGACACTTTGAGTCATCTGTGTTTCACCATGTTCAATCAAATATGAACACAGCAAAGGAAGATAGAAATATCAATATTTCTCCCCTATGAATTGCAACAAGTCACTTCCATCTATTAAAAAAATACATTCATATCCATGTTTTTCACATCCCCAGGACATCCCAAAGAAACAGAGGAGCACAATTATTTTGCACTGATGTTGTGTAGGAAGCCATGGTAGCTGTTCTGCACACTGCAAAGTCCCAGAAATAGGACAGGTGACTGGTTAATCTGTTTTTGGTGGCATTAGCTGAGATACATGGGAAATATCACTGATCTTTATATTGTGCCATGGAATCCACCTGAAAGGCATCGTCAACACGCAACAATCATTAATATACTGTTGAAGTATCAGTCTGGATTGTGTGCTTGGATCCATCATGCGGTTTGGAAGCCAAGCTCAGGAACATGAACAATGCTATCTGCGCTGGGCTGAAAATATACTTTCTGAGAATGAAATTCATTCAGTTGAGGGTTCAGACTGCAGTACGATGCCGCTTGTGGATTCGAACCCATAAAATCCTGCTAATAAAACAAATGCCCAATCAGTTGTCCTAAAGGATTGCCTTTTTTAAAATGGCTATTATTGAAATTTTGTGGGGAAATTGCCAATTAAATCAAACTTTGCTTTGCTGTCCAAAGTTTTATACTTTATACTTTAGTTTTATATATAATCTTATAGTTTTATACTTTAAAACTATTTTCACATTATGGTAAGCAAACTGTTGCGCTACATTAGCTTTTACTATCTCTTAATTTAATTATGCATAATGCATAGATCTATAATTATCCTCACAATATTACAGCAATTTTATTTCTGTCATCAGGTAGTCAAATCTCTTTTTCAAATTATAAACGCTCATTATTTTTGAACAAGTGCATGCAGAAATTCAGACAACACAGCATACTCCCCTTTCATCACAACATAATGGGGATTGCAGCAAACACAATTCAATTTTCAAGCACATGGGAATAACATTTAGCATATGTAAAATGTGTGAATCAACTCTGCATATTATATATATTTAAAAAGAAATAATCTTTACTGCAGATACACATGTCCAAAAGTAACTGCCCTACTATTACACGGTGAAAAATCCAGCAAGAATTCTATGTAAAAGTTTTATTAGAGAGAATACGTTTAATGAGTGACATTTCAAGCTAATTAATAAATACCAGCAGCATGAGGTAAGTTGCACAATGAAAAGGGCTGTGCATTTCATAGGCCCTTACTTAGCATCTTGTAAATTGGAATTGACAAGATTTTTTCTTTCCTAATCATGTGTATGAAGATTAGTTGTCTGCTCTTTGGTGCAGAGCTGCTAAACATTTTCATTGGCTGGAGTACAAAGTGCGACATTGGCCATAAATCAGCTTTCTGAGGAGAATGTCTTGAAAATAAAAAACTGCCTTCTGACTTGTAATGGTGCATAAAGTATGTAACTATGAAGATTTTCCTGTCAGTATTGCAGGACAGTAAATATTCTTCACACAACTGAAGTGAATTTTAATGCAAAATGTATCCTCTGCAGACCATTGCTTTGCTGTAAACTGCAACACCTGGTCTGGTAGTTAAATCTGTGATATATCTTTTGGGTGTCTATTAGGTTTGTTTCAAAGTACTTTATCTGTCTTTTTCAACACATTCACTAAACATGACAGTCTCTGTGAGTTTAGATGCTTGAGAGTCTACAAATAAAGAGGTAGAAATCTGTCTTGTGTGGTGTTACAAACTGGACACTAGTGAATCTGCAGCCCATTCAGATTTTCTTCAAGGGAAAGGAAAATTGGCTGTAGTCTAAAGAGGCTCCCATGACAGATGTTGACATTGTCACTTTATTATGATATTGACAAGAAGCATGATACTGTTGAGCATTTGCTCCAAGCACTAAGATATTTAACATTTTTTTCTACCAAGATGAGAAAATGCTAATAGTTGAAAAATATAATCATGAATGTTTAAGTAGCAAGTTAGAGTAGCAAGTTAGATGAATCTGTACCTGTAAAACATAGAGCACATAAGCAGGAACCACTGGTGATGGTGAGGCCTAGGGGCCTAAGAGAAGATTTGCTGGGGAGTGAGCCCCTCATCCCGTTCTGCCATATGGGACGGAGTTACTGACTCATGGGACATAACCATAAAATAAATACTTGCAGCACACCAGTCATTCTATGAGGTAATGGAAGACCTGCCAAATATTTTGAACATCATTTCTGAAAGAATGGAGAAGTCCAATTCCAGTACACGTGCAGTCCTCTTGCATTGTATTTCCACTCTACAATCTACCTTGGAGCATGAAGCCATGCTCTATTGTAATCAGGGTCTTGTAGCATGAATCTGTGTCATTAACCTTTGGAGTTTTCTTGGAAGATGAAATGACATCAACCCAGACCCTGGGCTCTAATATCTTCGTGTTGGACAAACTGGTGCACCATCTGAATAGAACCAGTGTCCAGCATGGACAAGGATGTCCAAAGTTGACATTCACCATCTTCAGATTAATGGGGGTGATGTTTACACCTTGGAGAGATTAGCCGATGACAGAGGAAAATCACCACATCACCTGTGGGCTGGTATGTGCCACCATGAAGACAAGAGCTTGGCAACAGGTGCCAGCACTGAAAACAAAAATCCACAATGACACCTGATGACCACTTCACATGCCGCACTTGTGCCCGAACTTGCCTCTCAAGGATTGGTCTCTTCAGCTATCTGCAAAAGTGCACCATATGAAGCTAACCTATCCATTTGCTGCATGTCCATCATTTTACACAGATGGAAGGATGCTGATGATGAAACAATATTTTCCTTTATTCTTTAATGGAATGTGAGCACCGTTGGCAAGACCAGTGTTTGCTGCCGCTCCCTAATTTCCCTTGAGAAGTGGTAGTGAGGTGCCTTTTTGAACTGCTGCAGTCCATCCAGTACGTATACACATCATGTACTACTGGGAAGGGAGTTCCAGGATTCTAACCCAGTGACTGTGAAAGGGCAGTAATATAGTTCCAAATCAGGATGGTGAGAGGCTTGGAGGTGAACTTGCAGGTGATGGTGTTCCCATGCATTTGCTGCCCTTGTCCTTTGAGGTGTAGAAGTCGTGGGTTTGGAAGGTGCCATCAAAGGAGCCTCGGTGAGTTGCTGCAGTGCATCGTGCATATGGTACACACTGCTGCCACTGTGCAATGCTGGTGGAGGGAGTGAATGCTTAAGGTGGTGGGTGGAGAGGCGAACATGTGGGCTGCTTTGTCCTGGATGGTATTGAGCTTCTTCAGCAATGTTGGTGCCATACTCAACCAGGCAAGTGGAGAGTATTCCATTACACTCCTGGCTTGTGCCTTGTGGGTGGTGGAGAGGCTTTGGAAAGTCAGGAAGTGAGTTACTTGGTGAGATGTGGGCACCATTTTAGTCACTGCTTGAATATCATCCCTTTATTTGTTTCTAAAGTAAAATGGAAATGCTGTATTGCCAAGACACTGGGTTAACCCTTTATTTCAGTTTTTCAGCATTTGTAATTTTTACATTTTATTGATAATTTGCCTTAAATTATGTTAATAGATATTTGGAGAAAGGAGAACCTTACATATTTTAAAAGCTGAATAGATCATTACAAGATTGCAATCTGTTGACATCTTCTGGAAAAGAACCTTTTTATTTTTTCACTAATGTTTGACTCGCTTTGATATTTCTATGAGGTGTTCACCCAGAGACTTCAATTCATATGTTGTCATTGTTGAGATGCCATCTGAACTGGATGAGATATTGTCTGCTGCAGGATACAGTATACAATGTTCCCCTCCTACACTGTCCTATTTTAACAGTGAATACTTAGTCTCACAAAAAATTAATTCATTTTCTTCTCAAAGTTTGGTAAAACATTGTCACTGTCTAAAATTGAAGCTGTTCCAGTAAATAATATCTCAGAAAATGAAACTCCACAATAGCAGCAGTAGTTATCCATAAAAATGTTTCCTTGATTTTAGTCAATTGTATGGGAGGCAAACCTGAATATCATAACATCAGCTCTATTCATGTAAACGCAGCAGTATTAACGCCCATGTAACCACAATCTTTTCTGCTTCACCATATATATTGTTTTGTGGAATGCATCCACCTTTAAAGTAGCTTAACTAATGTCAGCTATGTTTGTACAAATTTATAGGATTCTCTCGAGAGAATTCTTTCTTTCAGAAGCAAAGCATTGCACTAGTAATAGAAGCTGACACCCTTACCCCCTCATTAATAACAAGCCCTCTCAATACATAATAGCCTAGAAATTGGATTCTGCCTAAATCGGGGCACGTTTTACATGCACTTAATGAGGACTGTGGCGGGGCTATGGCAAATTGGTCTGCCACTCACCAGTATAGTAGCAATGAGCTGTAGCAGTTAATCGTAGTCCCGGAGATAACTCATTGATCATTGAGGGTAGCAAGTTGGTCAGTGGGGATGCCAGCCAAAGATCTAAGGTGAACCACAAAAGATTGGACCCCTTTGTACCCATTTTCCACCCAGTTCATTCTAGTATAAGGGGTTAATTCCAAGGGTAGAATTTTCCCCCTGTTGGGGGGGGGTTGCGCGGGGGAGGGCACGGGCGGGTGTGGACTCGATTGACACCCCTGATCATGTCCGCGCCGCCATTTTATGTGGGCGGGCCAATTAAGGCCTGCCCAGTGTGACATGTGCCCGGAAGCGGGCTGGGATGGCGGGGGGGGGGGGGGGGGGTCCCTGAGTCGGGAGGGCGCTCTTTTGTGCATGTCCGCGAAAGAGCGCAGAAATCTCCCTGAGGCACGGAACTGCCTCAGGGAGATTAATTTGAGTGTGAGAAACGGAAAAAAAGATTTAAAAAAAATATTCGGACATGTCCCCTCATGTGAAACTATCATATGAGCTGGGACATGTACACTAACATCAATAAAAAAAATTTTCAACATTTAAAATCATTCATGAAACCTCATCCCACCTGTGGATGAGGTTCCAAGAAAAATGCGAAGACCGCCTGGGCTCTTCGCCTTCCCGCCAACCTTAAGGTTGGACGGGCAGCTCCGTTAATTATTTTACTTGACAGTTAAATGGCCTTAATAGGCCTTTGACAGTTCGGCGGGCGTGCAGCCGACTCGGGCGCGCATCCGCCGAACTGAAAGTCTGAATGACGCGCCGTGATGTCAGGACGCACACCCAACAGCACCACGCGTAATTTTATGCCTTGGCAAGCGGGCCCTGCCCCCACTCACCGAGCCGAAGATTCAGCCCCAACTGTGTAATATACTAATCAAATGCTGCGTGTGTCATCACAGGAAGTGATACAATATCATATGGCTTGCTCTCTCTCCCTCATACAGCCTTGTGTAAGATGTGACCAGCACTGTAAGGTGTGCCTTAATAAAGCTTCTGCATTATAGATCTCTGTAGGCTCAGTAAATATTCTGTGTTTGTCTAATAATACTAAGAAAATTATATGATGGCAGTGAGTGAAAGAATAGTTATGGAAAAGCTCTACCTTTACCAGAAAGCTTCGAGAAAGTCACAGGCCCCAACCGAGCAGAAGCATGGCTGAATTGGTATTGGAGATTTGCTAGATGTCAAATCACATCAGGCCTCACTGCAAAGGTGAGCAGGTCAGTATGCTGTTATTTGCGATGGTTGGCTGTGCAGATGATATCCTCATCAGCTATGATGAGGAAAAAGCCACATCCGATGAAGTACTCAAAGAACTTGATGCATACTTCAGTCTGAGAAAGAATACTATTGTTGAGCTGGCTAAATTTAACAAATATACCCAACAACAAGGGGAAAGTGTTGATGCATTTATAAATGACCTGTGTTGTCTTGCAAAGAACTATGGGTATAGCATCTTAAATAATGAGCAGAGCAGAGACAGAATTGTTGTGGGAGTGCTGGATGATGCCTTGTGCAGTTAAGAGATGATCTAACCTTAGCAAAGACAATCCAACTGAGAAGACAAGCTGAGTTCAGGAAGCAGAATAAGTCTGTGATTGGAGGTGATGGGGGAACCGTATATCAAAGCCAACTGTTTTAGTCGAGTATGTCAATCTTAAAACCAGAAGCTGTCGTAAAAAACGACCCTAGCCAACTGTGACTGGTGGGGCAGGGAAAACACAGGCATGAAAACTGCCTTGCCAAAGAGGCTGAATGCCATTTATGCAGAAAGATGGGCCTCTTCCAGGCCATGTGGCATAGCAAGGAGCCTGTACAGAATATGTACGAAGGAAAGGTGGCAAGATCCATGAAGTAGGAATTTTGACTTGAGTTTGGGGTCTAGATGGGGTTTCTTTGGGGATTGCCTGTTACCCTAAGAATGCTATCATAGACCATTATTTATAATGTGTTTATTTAGAGATCTATATACAGCTCAGTGCTCTACATGAGATTGTACTTCTGCTTCCCACCAAATCTCAGTCTCTTCATCATGTGACATTACATTATAGTTGCTTCAGCAGTTACATCAGTAGCAGGTGCTCCTGATGTTAACCCTTTACTCTACATCTCCTCTCAAAGTCTTACACTTCACAGGGTTAGACTCTTTGGTGCCTAGACCAATCTCCCTGATCTTGTCCTCATTTCCTCTCAAGGTTGAGGATGAACTGCACTCTCTTGTCATTCGATAGGAGTGTCTTCCACCTGGGTGGTTATAAGTTTTCTACTTGTTTCTGGTTCCTTGTCTCCATCTTGATCTAAATAATACATCCAAGGTTCCATTGGTTTCCTTCCTAATGATATCAAGGCTCTTTGGCTCTTTTTGAAATTTCCTTGGTCTGTCTCAATTCTATAAGATCTCAGCTATGGAGCTCTTCCATTATGATGCCTTCTTCCTGTTGATCTTGTATCCACTCTCTCCCCTGGCCGTAGCACTTTTACGTTTCGTCTAAGAAGGTTATGTGCTTTTTCTGTGGCTCTTCCACTTCTTGGATTTTCCTTGGTTCCATTGTTATCTCTTTCTTCCTCTGAGCATTAGGAACTTTGGATCTGCAGGCTATTTTAAAATATCTCAACTTCCCACAGTTGTGGCACATGGCTCTTCCTGCTGGGCATTCTTCCCACTTATGCAGGGATTTCCTGCCACACTGAGAATATCTCAAGGTGGCAGTTGGTGCTTTTTCCTGAATTCACAGACTTTTGTTTCACTGTGCTATCTCTTTTCTGTCTGACATATTGATTGGCTTCATTCATTGTTTTCCAAGGGACGTAATTTTCCCCACAAACAACTGCTCTGTTTACCTTCCTAAGCTTAGTCTGTCACGCTATTTGTACTGCCTTTGTGAGAGTTAAATCTCCCCCATTTGCAAAAGATCCAATAGGGTTTCGTCTAAGACCCCACCCATTATATGACCACATATTAATTTATCCCTGAGGATCCCATAGTTGCAATTCTCCGTGAGTCTGTACAGTGCATTTATAAATGAATCCATGAATTCACCTGGCTTTTGCTTCCTCTTATTAAATTTCACTCGCTCAATTATCAATTTTTTTCAAAAACTGAAGTCTGAATCGAATGCATGGAGGGCTTACTCATTGACACCCTATCTAGCAATAACACCATCTGCTATGGCCTTGACTGCATAAAGTACTGATCCTTCTGTTCCTCCTTATGCAAACCTGAAGCTGTTCTGAATCTGGAGAGTCTCTTCCTTCAGTTGTCCTAGTATTGAGCCTGTTGCGAGCCTTCAGCACTTCAGAATGGTTCTGGGAGTGACAATGTAGATTCCATGCTTGCCCTAAACTCTGGATCTGTTGCTGCTTCAGTTTGACTTAGAGATTGTGCCCTGTACTCACTGCTGTCTGGACCTTGCTTCGGCTGCACCCTTGATGCTTTGTTCTCAGGTGAGTCTTCAATCTTTCTCTTCTTGTCCTTTTTCTAAGGATTTGTAGGCCTTTTAGGTCTGTAGCCTTCTCTTGGAGTTTTTCTGGATCTTTACACTGTCTGCTGTCACCATGTTTCATCTTGAATTTGGGGTCTAGATGGGGTTACTTTAGGATTTGCCTGTTACCTTAAGAATGCCACCATAGGCTGCTATTGGTAAAAACTATTCTTGTTTATTTACTGATCTATATGTACGTCTCAGTACTTTATACGAGGTTGTACTCCTGCTTCCCACCAGATCTCAGGATGTCATGAAGAGATATTAATGCCTATAATATTATTGGAAATTATTTTTTAAATGGGATTATAGTGGGGTATATGTCTGTGTGTGTCTTAATTGATTAAAGCCAGCTAGCCTGGGTGCTTTGATGTATAGAAAGAAGTAGGTTTGAAATGGTAATTAGACAAACATGGAGAAGTTTAAAAACATAGGTGTCAAGGGGGCAATTTGCATTTTTAAGTAAACCATTCAAAAGAATGGGTGAAACCTTGCACCTAGCTGGGAGACGCCAAGCAATGTGTTTATATTACTAATAAAATTAATGGGATGAAAATGTTATTGTCAGAAGATGTGATGTTAAAAGCCCGAGGATACCATGGAAAATTTACACTCAAAGGAAAAGCTGGGTATAAAAAGAAAGGAGTTTGTGTGCGTAAGGCGGAGGCATTTAAGATCTAACCAGCCTGTAAGCCTACAGCTGTGTACGCAAAGGAACCAAATTGCAAGGAACCGCATTTTGAACTCATACGGCCAACTGTGCTTTGCCTGGTGTCTGTTTAAAGTCTATGAGCAGAATTTTACCCTTGGCATGTAGGCTCAGCGGGGGCAGGTGGGGAGCCAACTGCCGCCCACGATCAGCAGTGCATCCGCCCAGCGTGGGACACAACCTTTTAATGAGTGTGAAGGGGCGGGTGGGGGGGGAACTTAATGTCCGCCAGGTCCAATGGCGATCCGGTGGCCAATTCAAATGCAGCCTTGACAGTCCCTGGAAGGCTGCCACCAAAGGACGTGGAAGTCATGCTCATGGATGCCACAGCGGGTGGACACGCCAGGTGGGAGGGCAGGTCAGCTGGGCAGTCGTCCCTGTGTTTTACAGACGATTGCCTCGGTGCCCTCCTGGAGGAGGCAGCAGCCAGGAGAGAAACACTTGTCCCCAGGGATGGGAGGATGAGGCACCCCCCACAACCTCACTGGGAGGTGGAGGGATCCAGGGTCAGCAGCCACGACGTGGTGAGGCGCACACGGGTCCAGTGCCTGAAGCACTTTAACAATCTCCTGCAATCGGGGAGGGTGAGTACCGTGTTGGCATGAGTCACTTTGTAGAACAGGTAAGAGCCTCCCATCTCCTCGTAGACCTCAAAGGTATTACAGTGTGAGTGGCAAATGTCAATGAGGCAGGATTTAGCCAAGCGGGTGAGCCCTGGCTGCTTGTACTGAGTGTCTTCGGCTCCAGGGTCACGAATAGACTGGGCCCCGCGAGGTGTTCCTCAGGTGGGATTGTCAGGCTGCAATGGCACTGCACGTAGAGAGTTGACTAATCAATGCTCCTCCATCCTTCCAGGAGAAAACATCCCATAACAATGCAGAGAGGCCGCGGACTGGCAGGAACCCCCACACCTCCTCATCCTCAGTTGAAACGATCAGGAGGCCCTGGGACCTGGAGAGGCACCCTGCACCTCGGTCGAGCGGCTGTGGTGAGGTTGGGGTGCCGGAGGGAGGTAAGAGTACAGTGCACTGAGGTGAGAATATGGCTTCTTGCAACCATTGCAGTGTAGTCTGATGTGAGTGTCGAAGCTGGGATGCCCATTGATAATGGAAAGATGAAGGCACAATGATGCAGGTCTCTATCTCACCAGGGCGCCAGGCATGTGCATTGACAGTGTAACGACTTAAACTAATGACATGTCCTTCTTCTCCCTTTTAGGCTCACCAGCAGCCCCTTGTTGTGAGGAGCCTGAAGGCCCACCCCTGATCACTGAAGACCAACATGCTGAGCACGCACCAGTGTCACACCCTCTCTGTCAAGCAGGCACCAGCGCAGATGCCAGCACCTCGATGGGCATAAGATTGGCATCTAGTATCTTGGGGCACATTGGTAAGGGCACTTCACCCTCGCTTGAGGGACAGGCGGAGACAGAGAGTGCCCAGATCACCAGCAGTCGGAGGAGTGCTGGGGACCAGGACAATGCTCAGTCGGTGGCTGATGATGTGCCTCTGGAGTCATCCCTGAGGCAGCAGCTGCTGGATGTCGAGCAGGGTGCGTAGTAGGATCTGGCGGAGATCTAAGAGGGTATGTGTGCAATGGGGAAGAATTTTCCCCCCATTGGGGGGGAAGTTCAGGAGCAGGTGCGTGCAGGCTCACCTCTGATCAGGGCCCCCGATTGGGGGTGCGCCAATTAAGGCCCGCCTAGCGTGACATCTACCAGGAAGCACTATGCGCTTCCTGTGCGGGTGGGGTGGTGGGGGTGGGGTGGGTGGTATCCCTCAGCCAAGAGTATGCTCCTTCATGAAAGAGTGCACTCATCTCCCTGAGGCTAAGTGCTGCCTCAGGGAGATCGGCGCCAAATTTAAAAGTAGTGAAGGGGAAAAAATAAAATTTTCCTAACATGTCTCCTCATGTGACACTGACACATGAATTGGGACGTGTCCATCACTTTTAGTCAAACATTTATTAAATTTTTAAACCCCTTATGAAACCTCATCCTGCCCGTGGATGAGGTTTCATACGTTTTCTGAAGCCTGCCAGGGTGCCCAGCCTGCCCGCCAACATTAAAGTTGGATGGGCAGGTCCATTAATTACTTCAATTACTTTTTAAATGGCTTCAATTGGCCATTGACAGGTCGGTGGGTGCACAGCTGATTCGGTTGCGTCCCCGCCAACCTGAAAATTGAAATGACGCAGGGTGATGTCGGAAGTTCCGCCTGACGTCATCCCACATCATTTTACACGCCGCCCCCCACCCCGGCTCGGTAACCTAAATACCCTAGCCATGGTGTCCATTGTGGAGGAGTCCGTGTGGAGCATAAGCACTGCGTTGACCCTCATGGCTGAGCACAATGCCTCCTCTATTGAGAGAGTGGCGACTCTCATGGAGATACTCCTCCAGGGACTCAACCAGGGGTTCCTGGGGATGCGCCCGGACATGCAAGCCTTCACACCGGCAATGACCTCAGATGGTCAGTGTCCGTGTGGGAGATGAATAGGGCACCTAGTATCCCAGATAGGTGCCCGTCCATCAATGGTGAGCAGGGAGGTCCAGAGCGACCTGACATTGGCTCATGAGCTGCCTGCCGTCTCTGTGGGCTCCTCTCAGGGCGCTCCGGATGATGGCAGCAACTCCTATGCCCCTCTGCCAGTGACCGTGGCATCTGATGAGGCTGCAGCGACTGGGGAGATCCAGCCATAGCACTGGCCGCTTCCTCCCAGGCGGGGCCAGCATGAGCTCCACCGGCCAGAGGACACCTGCCAAGGTCATCAAGGCCAATAGGACAGCAGAGCGAGCAGGTGGTCTCCAATGCCGTTGCCAGCGAGGAGGGAGACCTAGATGGAGCACTCAGGAGTACAACATGGCCTGATCACGGGGTGATATTTGTTTCTCCCATTTTTCTGTTTTTTTTTAAATGGTGTGATGTAAAACACCGGTCAATATTAATTTCTGCAATGTTTGTCAATCAGAAGTAAATGAGACTTTTTTTACAACTGGCCTCTGGATGCTTCATTTGTTCTGTAGGTGCGGGGTAAGCCATGATGTTATGGTGGACGCGTGTCTCCTGAAACTTTATTGCACTAGCGCATAGTGTATGTTGTTGACCAAGGAACTAGTTGTGTCAGGGATCGAATATGGGGCCTGCAGACCTGGTATCTGGTGGTGGTTCTTATTTGGTCGGCTAGCTGAAGGAGCAAGAAATTCTGTTTGGTGGCCAGCTCTCTCAAAGTCAGTGAAAGAGATAATTTCAAACTGTATCACTTGTGTTATTATCATCAGGAGGCAGGAGAACCATTGATGTCATCTTCCTTCCCATCAGAACCATGGGGACATCTTGGGATGGACCTCTTTGAACACAGAGGGAAGATGTTCTTGATCGTATTGGGCCTCTGCTCCAAATGGATAGAAGTCAAGTAACTGCAGGGTCGCTGAGGGAGATATTTGCAACACGTGGAATCCCAGACCTTGTAATCTCAGATAATGGGCCGCAGTTTCCCATTGCATAATTTAACGAGCTCACGGCATGCTATGAATTCCCACAGTCCATACTATAGGCTCACCAAGATACTTTCAAACGAATAGTGAAGCTGAAAGAGAAGTGTGTGCAGTGAATGCATTGCTGAAGAAGAGCGATGACATCCAAAGTGCAATTCTAAGCTATTGTCCAACTCCACTCCAAAATGGTCTAGCATGTGAACTCATGGGGAGAAGATTGAGGAGCTCAATTCCATTCTCATACACACACTCATGCCACAAGGACAAGTTGATTACTTGGCTTGGACAAAGTGAGAGAGAAAGAAGAAAAATATTGTTCCAGTCAGATGTGGAACTATGACAAATGTTACAAAGCACACAATCTACCAGACCTCCAACCAGGTGAGCAAGTTTGGATCTGAGACCAAGCTCGCTATGGACAGGTAATTGAACAGACACCACATCCACAGTCCTACCTCATCCAAACAGAGCACTTATCGGTGAGACGGAACAGGTGTGCACTGGCTTCTGTACAGGAGCAGCCTCCTACCCTGTGGAAACAGTCATCTACCCAATCAAGCCAGCCAGAGAGGCTGCATTCATCTACCAACCTGAATGACAACCAGACTGGTGAACCTGATTCAAGTACCAATTCCCAATTGCCCAGCAGAGTCTGAGAGACCACCCGCAGGACTCAAATCGCTGATCCTCTCTAAAGGAGGGGGCCTGTTCTGGTAGACTCATGAAACCAACACAGTGGTTGTCCCTATAAAAGGAATGGAGGAAAGACGAGCACCTAAGAGAATGTCAGGAAGATATAACAATTTTCATAATGTTATTGGAATTTATTGTAAAGTGGAGTAATATTGGGGTCTGTGTCTATGGGTGTGTGTGTGTGTCTTAATTGAACTGACAGCTTTGAAGTATCAGAAGATAAGCTAGTTTTGAAATCTTCAGTAGGTAAACACGGGGGAAGTTTAAGAATGTAATGTGTAAAGGGAAAATTTGCGTTCTTAAATGAACCAGACTAGCTTGAATTCAAAATAGAGGTGGTGAAACATTTCACCTAGCCAGGAGATATTAAGAAACAGTGGGCGGAATTTTCCCAGATTTGCGCTAAGTGCGGTCGCCAGCAAGTAAAATGGAGTCCTACAGCCGATGAAAATGGTGGGTTTTCACACCGTATCGCCCTGAGCCCACCTCATTATTTATTCACTCCCATGAAATACGCCGTTTCCATGGCGGGTGGGCTCTCATTCGCCCACTCGCCATCTCCCTGCTGTTACATCACGCCAGTCGCCATCTTTAAAAGGCAGCCACCAGCAAAGCACTCATCGCCACCAGCTCACCACCGCTGTCCAGGAGACATGGCCAGCAAAGGCAAAAAGACTGCAGACCCCCCACTTCAATGACGGGTCCCTCGAGCAACTGCTGGGTGCCGTGGAGGCCCGCCGGCATGTGGTCTACCCCCGCTCTGGCCACAGGATGGGTAGCAATGTCACCAGCCCGGCATGGGAGGCGGTGGCAGCCGAGGGCAGAGCAAACTCCCTGCAGAGGAGGACAGCCACCCAGTGCCACAAAAGGATGAATGATCTCCTCCGTTCCACCAGGGTAAGTCACTCTTTTCGTCACTTCCAACTCACACACTCACAAACCCATCACACACCCACAGGGCCCTCACTCACTGTCAGTGCAAGGGACATCACCATTCACTCTTTCACACACACTGTCATTGTCCTCATCCCATCCATGGGATCACTCACCACCCACACAGGCCAGGCATACTTATCATCTGGCCCGGCAGATGTCCTGATACACTCTCTCCATCTCTATCCATGCAGGACAAACTGGCTCACAACAGGAGGGAAAGGTCACAGGTGGAGGGATGCTGGTAATCAAAGTTCTTACAGAATTGGAAACAGAGCCATCCAGCTGGCCGGCGATGACCGGGAGCAGTCCTGTGCTGATGGTGAGGTCGGTGCTGCTCTACAAGTGAGGATCCAGCAGTACAACACTCATCAGACAACCATGCTGTGAGTGATGTATCCTCTTTCACAGGCCACTGCCATGCATTAATTATCTCCCCTTGCTTTCACAGGCATATCTGGGAAGCAGCCGACAGAGTCAATGACCCAGGGCCTCCAATCAAGCCCTGAAGAAACCTCTGAAGAGGAGTCTGGAGGCATGATCCCTGAAGTCACATCACAGCGCTCCATCTTCCACCAGTGCAGAGACGCACACCTCGCTGGGACCTAGCGTTAGAGTAGCCTCGGGATCACAATCTGGTGAGCACATCACACTTTCTGATCCACAGCAGGAGAAGACAGACACTTCCTAGGTCCCCGGCACTTGGAGGTCTGCAGGAGGCTAGATAATGAGCCTCTAGACCCGGTCATGTCACAGTTGCTGGAGCTGCAAAGGCAAGCTGGGAAACATCAGGAAGGGATGGCCGCTGCACTCCTCAGATTGCAAGGCGCAATGGAGGAGCCCGTCCATCTTCAGGCTGAGGTGATAGCGCCGGCATGCCATAAGACCACAAGACCATAAGACTTAGGAGCAGAAATTAGGCCATTCGGCCCATCGAGTCTGCTCCGCCATTCAATCATGGCTGATAAGTTTCTCAACCCCATTCTCCCGCCTTCTCCCCATTACCTTTGATCCCCTTACCAGTCAAGAACCTATCTATCTTAGTCTTAAATACACTCAATGACCTGGCCTCCACAGCCTTGTCTGGCAATGAATTCCATAGATTCACCACTCTCTGGCTAAAGAAGTTTCTCCTCATCTCAGTTCTAAAAGGTCTTCCCTTTACCCTGAGGCTGTGCCCTCGGGTCCTAGTCTCTCCTACGAATGGAAACATCTTCCCCACGTCCACTCTATCCAGGCCTTTCAGTATTCTGTAAATTTCAATCAGATCCCCCCTCATCCTTCTAAACTCCATCGAGTATAGACCCAGTGTCCTCAAACGTTCCTCATATGTTAAGCCTTTCATTCCTGGGATCGTTCTCGTGAACCTCCTCTGGACCCTCTCCAGGGCCAGAAAATCCTTTCTGAGATACGGGGCCCAAAATTGCTCACAATATTCTAAATGTGGTCTGACCAGAGCCTTATAAAGCCTCAGCACATCCCTGCTTTTATATTCTAGTCCTCTCGAAATAAATGCCAACATTGCATTTGCCTTCCTAACTATCGACTCAACCTGCAAGTTAACCTTAAGAGAATCCTGGACTAGGACTCCCAAGTCCCTTTGCACTCCAGATTTCTGAATTCTCTCCTCATTTAGAAAATAGTCTATGCCTTTATTCTTCCTACCAAAGTGCATGACCTCACACTTCCCCACGTTGTATTCCATCTGCCACTTCTTTGCCCATTCTCCTAACCTGTCCAAATCCTTCTGCAGCCTCCCTGCCTCCCCAATACTACCTGTCCCTCCACCTAACTTTGTATCATCTGCAAACTTAGCCAGGATGCCCTCAGTTCCTTCATCTAGATCATTAATGTATAAAGTGAAAAGTTGTGGTCCCAACACTGACCCCTGCGGAACTCCACTAGTCACCGGCCGCCATCCTGAGAAGGATCCCCTTATCCCCACTCTCTGCCTCCTGCCAGACAGCCAATCTTCTATCCATGCTAATACCTTGCCTCTAACACCATGGGCTCTTATCTTACTGAGCAGCCTCCTGTGCGGCACCATGTCAAAGGCCTTCTGGAAGTCCAAGTAGATAACATCCAATGGCTCTCCTTTGTCTAACTTTTATTTATTTATTTACCAACGCACTGATGTCAACACTGGCAGGATGATGGCCACCATGGAGACCTTGATCCAGGACGTCACTCCTGCACTGTTGCGCGGGCTCAACTCCATCGCTGATGCCATATTTAGCCTCCAACAGTGTCTATGCGAGAGAGGTGCTGGGCAGCTCGACCTCACTCCAGCTACCCCTTCCGCTCATGGAGTCAACCAGGGGCCCTTGGGCACCCATAGGGAGGAGGATCAGCAGGTGCACACTCCGGGGCCATCCACCCAGGTGACTCTGGGAGTGTCCAGCCCATCCGAATCTCCCTGTGACCACAGCAGCTCCAGCTTCACAGGCCGAGGAGGGTGCCACTGCCACACAGCAGGACCCCAAAAGCAGGCCAGGGCCCACCATGTCTGTGCCCTCCAGAGGACACCCGCCAAAGTCATCACAGAGAGGGCGTCACAGTCAGCAGGCTGTCTCCACCTCTGCTGTGGATGTTCGGGGAGCAGCAAGACATAGCGGCAGGGTTAGGAAAGTTAAGTAAAAGTAGTTGCACAGCCTGAGCACGGGTGTTGATCATTTGTACATAATGTTCACTATTGTCAATAAACTTGCCTCGGCGGTGCTGGTCATTGCTACCAGAATGTAGTGGGCAGGCACCACAGAGTTCTCTCATACTCTCTGTGTGGTCTCAGCACCTTTAAGGTGGGGCTGGCCCCCATCACACCAATATCTCCGGCCAGTGATGCTGTGCACCAGCTCCTGAAGGGCTGAGGTGCTGAAGGTGGACACAGCATCAGATATGTCTTAGGTTTTGTGGCTGCATCTCTGAGATGGTCCTGATCATGGAGCACAAGCGAGCTGCCCTTGGCCAGACAGGAGTCAGAAATTTTCAGAGGCCATGTGAAGATCAATGGAGTGTCCTCACTGCATGTTGTCATCATCCTCCTGCGATCGAGCGACTATTAGAGCCTCCACTGCGTCTCCATGACAGGAGCATTCTCACAGGGTGTTGGCGCTGAGATAAGCCAGACTGGAGTCAAACATTCACAACTGCAATGTGAGGATCTTTGGGGGCACCTCACTGCATATTGTCATCATCCTCTACAAATCTGGCAGCTATGAGGGCCTCCTGAGCGCACCTGACTCATCTAGCCAGTGAGAGAGACTCGTCCTCATCATAGTCATCACCGAGGACCCCTTCACCCTCATCTCTGTCGGCGTCCTCCTCATCCGAGGAGACCTCCATCTCCTCCTCAGCCAGCTCGTCTCCCCATTGGAATGCCATGTTGTAAAGGGCGCAGCAGACGATGATGATGCATGACACCGTCTGTGGACTGTATTGCAGGGCTCCACCAGACCAGTCCAGGCACTGGAACCGCATCTTCAGCATCCTGATGGTCTGCTCCACCAAGTTGCGAGCTACTGCATGAGGCTCATTATAGCATCGCTCTGCTGCAGCCTGAGACTGCCGCACGGGTATCATTACCCACAGCCTCTGTGGGTAGCCCTTGTCCCCAAGGAGCCATCCCTGCAGCCTCTATGGACTCTAGAAGACTGCAGGGAACTGTGAGCAACTCAGGATGTAGGCATCGTGCACGCTCCCTGGAAACCGTGCGCACACCTGCAGGAAGTGTTTCTGGTGGTCGCATACCAGCTGCACGTTCAGTGAGTTGAAGCCCTTGCGGTTGATGAAACCATGCTGGGTGTAGTGACGGAGAGCTGAGCACCACATGAGTGCAGTCAATCGCACCCTGCGCATGTGGGAATCCCGAGATCAGGGCGAATCCAATTGCTCTTGCATCCTGGCTGTCCCGGTTCTGGGAGAAATGCACAAAGTTGTGTGCCATGGAGAAGATAGCAACAATGACCTCATGGATGCATTTGTGGGTGGTGGATTGTGAAATCCTACAGAGGTCGCCTGTGGAGCCCTGAAAGGTGCCACTGACATAGAAATTGAGCGCCGTGGTCACTTTCACAGCCAATGGCAGTGGATGCTCTCCATGTCCCCTTGGCGCCAAGTCCTGTAGTAAGTGGCAGATGTGAGCCACAGTCATTGGCGACACTAGTTCTCAGTCATCTGATGGGATGGCAGGTAGCATCCATAGACCCTGGGTGTCACTAGTTGCTGACCAGCCATGGCTTGCTGTTGCTCTTGGGCAGTGTGTGTGGGAGCCCCTGCTGCCCCTTCTTCATGAGGTTGTGGCTCCTGTCTTTGCGCAGCCAGGAGCCTCAGTTGCTCTCTTCTCAGTCTTCTATAGTTTCTCTAGGCCATCAGGCATACAACTAGGTCACCAGGATCCATGATCCTGAAGTGGCCCTCCTGCAGCATGAAAGAGAGAGAGAGACATGGTTATCATGGCTGTACTTAGCACCGTTCCTGGCCCTGTGTGACTGCCCCTTAATGCTTCCCAGAGAGTGCTGGTCACCCCTCAGTTGGTCAGAGATGTGTGCACTGTATGGCTGCCCTGTCAACATGCGACTTAGGGGACACTGGTCCAAACCAGGATGCTAAGATTGCAAGGGGCTATGAGCACCTCCAGCAGTGACTGCTACATGACCAGTGTTGGCGAGGAGATTGTACAACATGTGCATGGCACCTATCGCGCCCACCACCAGTGGGCTCAGAAAATTCCGCCCAGTGCATTTATTTTTCACATTTTAAGACTTTTACTGTAACAAACAAACTAAAACCAACAAGTCTGGACATTACTTAATCGGCAACTAATATACCAAGCTACAGAAAAGGTACTCCCCCATTAACTAATTAACTCAGCTAAAAATACTTTACAATTTGTTTGTATGTTACACACACTTTCAACAGTTAATTCCCACGCTCCTCCTAGCTTTCTGGCAGGTTCCCTTTCCCCTGCCACGCCAGGGCAAGTCTTCCAATGTCTTTGAAAGACCCTTCATTCAATCTTCTTGAATTGACTTTCAGCTGCAAGGTCTACTGTGGAAACTCTGTGGTTCCTATATTTCCACAAGTCTTCTTTCTGAACAGAAACACTCTTACAAGCATCCTTCTTTCTCAGTTGTAACTGCTCTGCTTCTTCATCCAGCAGCATCTCTCTCTCTCTCTCTCTCTCCTAATCTCGGAGCTGAGAGTCTGTCCCCAGATTTTGTGTCAAGGTGTAAAAGCTGGCACTTGATTTTCTATAGGTTTTCGCCTGGGCCTCTTTCCCCGTGACAACCAAATTACATGGGCCTGTCTCTGGGCAGATTTTAGTAATATTTCACTATCTCCTATTCCAGGAAACCCTGTTTTAGCTTAAATTAAAACATATAAAGTCTTGCATTTGTTAAAATTTAGAGCATTTGGAAATAAATAACTTTAATCATAAAGTCAATATAAATAGGATGCAAAAAGAGAAAAGGATAACCAAGGAATTTATTAGAGAAATAATGACCTGAGGGTTTGGGCAAACTAAACTACAAAAGTGAAGATTTCGCACTTTATAGCTATCATCTGAACCCTGAGATGAAATTGTCATGAAAATATAATAATTTTCATAATATTATTGATTTATTGTAAAGGTAAGTTAATAGTAGGGTTTGGATTATTTTCTCTCTGTGAGGCTGTGTGTGTGAGGATTATAAGTGAATTGCAGACAGCTAGTCTGGAGCTATTGAGTTATCAAAAAGAAGCTAGGTTTGAAATGATAAATACGTAAACATGGCTGAAGTTTTAGAATATGAGGTATGAGGAACAGCTGCAATTTTAGATAAACCAGAGTTGTGAATTTCAAAGAGATGGTAAGGTGTTACACCTAGCCAACAGAGGCTAAGCCAAACAACGTGTTTATTTTTCCCAATAATTAACGATAATACGAGTACTATGAAAGATTTATATTATGGAAAATTAAAGTTGCAAAGACATATTGTGACAATGGAATATACATTAAAAAGGGAGAAGTATGTGTATAGGAGATGGGGTTACGTTTAAGGAAAGAAGGAATTCTAAGAAATAACAAGTGTGAAAAGCCTCCAGCCTGTATCTATCAAGTTGCTGTCTACAGGAACCAAAGTTAAAAAAAACTCACAGGTGTGTGCATTGCCTGAGTCTGTTGAAATCTATTTTATTTTACTGTTGCCTTAACAGAGGTATAACTGGGAGCTAGGGTAATTAAGGGATTTATGAGTTATTATAGTATTAATTTATAGACCTAGGTATGTGCTTAAAATCTTTTCTTCTGTCATTAAATGTTTAGTGTTTTGTAAAAATCCTCTAAGACTCGGTGGTCTTATTACTACTGAATTCAAGGCATGCATCTCAAAATAAAAATACAAATTGCAAAACAGTTGTGGCAGATGTTTCAAGTTTCCCTCTGGGATTTGAGCAGCTCAGCATTTACCATCCACTGTGCCATAACAAAATTGGGGGCTCTTTGTGGGATATATTTGAAATTCCTTAAATGGTTTGGAGTTGGTAAATCTTAAGGTTCTGAGTATGAGAAGCACTTTGAATTCAGGAGTTGGTGTGAGGTATTTTGAAGTGGTGAGACTGCAAAGATGGCTGTCTCCATGGCTAAAACTTCTTTGGAAGTAGAAGATATAACTCTGATTGGGTTACAAAAAAATATCTAGGGGTAAGTTAACAGAGTTGGTAGATAAATTACAGTTTAGGTTACCTGCAGGGGCAAAGAAAGCAAGCATAGTTGAAGTGATAGCAAGCATTTAAAGTTCAAAATGATACCTGACACTAGTGAGTCACAGCTGGAGGTAGTGAGACTTCAATTAGAAATAAAGAGGCTTGAATTTGAACAAGCAAAGGAACTGAGAAAATGTGAATTGGAGGCAAACAAAAAGGAAAAGGAATTGGAAATGAAAAAGCTGGAACTAGAGGCAGCAGAAAAAGAAAGGGGAAAAGACAGATTATTTCAAAAAGAAATGGAAATGGGAAAACTTGATCTCCAGAGGGAAAAGTTAACAATGGAAGAGAGAATGAAGGAAAGATATAGGGAGTACCGGCTTAAAAAGCTGGATTTTAAAAAGGAGACATCAGATGCTGAGGAAAGTTCTGATGGTGAGAAAACCTTTAACCTAAAACCCAGTGGTAGCATGTTTAAATTTGTACAAGCTCTTACAAAGTTTGAGGAAAGATATGTTGAAACATTCTTTATATCATTTGAGAAGATAACTAAACAGATGAAATGACCACAGGAAAACTGGACATTGTTGTTACAATCCAGGTTGATGGGTAGAACACATGAGGTTTAAGCTTCACTGTTAGAAGAAATGTTGATGAATTATGATGTGGTTAAAAAAAAAGCTTCTTTGAGTGCACATGATTTGGTTCCTGAGGCATACAGGCAGAAATATAGGAATATGAGAAAACAGCCTGGGCAAACTTATATTGAGTTTGAGAGAGTAAAACAAAATAATTTTGACTGGTGGATGTGGGCATTAAAGATAGAGACAACATATGCAGCTCTTAGAGAAGTAACTCTTTTGAAGAATTTAAAGATTCAATTCCTGCGGTGGTGAGAACTCATGTGGAGGAACATAGGGTTAAAATGGTAAGACAAGCAGCAGAGATAATTGATGATTATGAGTCAGTTCATAGAGTTTAACCTTTTCTTTGTCACCCTTTTAAATCAGAGAAGATTAGAAAATGGGAAGGTGAAAGGAAGATTGGTAGTCAGGGAAGAGGAGTAGGTGGAAATTCCCAGGAAGTTTTTTCTCAGAATAAAAAGGAAGGCTCTGAGGGTAGCAGTGACACTTGAAAATTGAAATGTTTTCATTGTAATAAAATTGGACACATGAAGTCAGTGGGTTGGAAATTACTGGGAAAATCTGTTGGGATTATTGGGGTGCAGAAACGTTCCAGAAGTAAAAGTACTGTGGGTTCTGAGGTTCAGGCACAGTAAAAACCAATGGTTTTTGTACAGGTAAAACAGGGAGAATCAGTGATATGTAAAGAAGTAGGAATGTGTTCACAGTTTACCCAAGGGAGTTCTGAGCAGTAGGTTGCAGAAATGTTTAAAGATTTTGTATGTGAAGGGAAAGTCTTTCCATGTGTACAGGGTCGGGTGGGTAGTGATGTTAAAATGTTAAGAGACACAGGGGCTAGTCAATCCTTAATGTTGTGGGATAGTGACATTTATTGTTCAGAGGGACTATTACAGGAAAAAGTGACAATAAGTGGGGTTCATGGAGATGCTAAACCTATTCCATTGTGCACGATAAATTTAAAGAGTAAATGGAAAAGAGGTTCCATTACATGAGCGCATATGCATGGCTAGAAAGCTTCTTCACTCAGCAAATTGTTATGATGTGGAATACGTTGCCTGAAAAGGGAAGTGGAAACAGATTCAACAGTAACTTTCAAATAAATTGTTTGTTTGTTTTCACCATAGCTTTAGCAGGGGCGTTGGCATCGTCTTCCTTCTTCCCTTCCTCAAGCCTCCCTCAGTCCATGTCTTAATGTTATCTACCTATCGGATTTTTCTTCTTCCTCTTCTGTTTTTACCCTCAATTTCTACTTCAATTGTGGCTAAGAAAAGGCTGATGGGTTTTCTGTTTCCAATTCGAGTGTCTGTACTTGGCCATAAAGTTATGGAGTTATACAGCACAGAAACAGGCCCTTTGGCCCTTCTTGTCCGTGCCGGCCATAAGGCACCCATCTATTCTAATCCCATTTTCCAGCACTTGGCCCATAGCCCTGTATGCTATGGCATTTCAAGTGCTCATCTAAATACTTCTTAAATGGTGTGAGGGTTGCTGCATCTACCACTCCCTCAGGCAGCGTGTTCCAGGTTCCAACCACCCTCTGGGTGAAAAATGTTTTCCTCAAATACCCTCTAAACCTCCTGCCCCTTACCTTAAATCTATGCCCCCTGATTATTTACACCTCCACTGAGGGACAAAGTTTCTTCCTATCTACCCTATCCAAGCCCCTCATAATTTTGTTATACCTCTGTCAGGTCCCTCCTCAGCCTTCTCTGCTCTAAGGAAAACAACCCTAGCCTATCCGGTCTCTCTTCATAGCTGAAACGCTCCAGCCCAGGCAACACCCTGGTGAATCTCCTCTGCACCGTCTCCAGTGCAATCACATCATTCCTATAGTGTGGTGACCAGAACTGCACACAGTACTCCAGCTGTGGCCTAACTAGCGTTTTATACAGCTCCAACATAACCTCCCTGCTCTTAGATTCTATGCCTCAGCTAATAAAGGCAAGAATCCCATATGCCCTCTTAACCACCTTATCTACCTGTGCTGCTGCCTTCCGGGATCTATGGACATGTTCACTATGGTCTCTCTGATCCTCTGTACTTCCTAGAATCCTACCATTCATTGTGTATTCCCTTGCTGTGTATCTTTCTTTCTCCAACTGTACCTAGCAATCTTTCTGATTCCTGAATTTCTACTCTTGATCTAACTCACTCATTTGTCTTTCTGTCCATCTAGCTGATTCTGACCAAGTTTTACTGTGTCCACATTTCAAAGGCTGTTAGCCTCCTCTCACCTTCTTCCATAAAGTCCAACTCGCTCACCCATAGAGTGCAACACTCCACACTGGTGACAGTACTAGACATTTTTTCAGCCTAATTCTGATGCTTTTGGACTGCTAGAAACTACTTCACCGGTCACGCTTCTTCCCGTAGTTAATCTAATCTGGATTTCGCCCTAGAATGTAATTTTGGTGTTTATCATTGAGCCAATTTACTTGAAGTATTTGATACTTGAAACCAAGATACTTTCAAATGGATATATGGTTGAAAAGGAAACACTTACCGAGCTATGGGAAAAGTGCAGGAGAGTGGAACTAATTCGTTTTTTAAGAGTGTCTGTACAGGCATGATGGACTGAATAGCCTCCTTCTGTGCTGCATTCTCTAATTCTTCACAGCACTCACTGGTGCAATTGTTACTTAGACTCACAAACTGTTATTATAAGGTTCACTAAGCTGTGACTGTCAGTGAAGCTGTTAAGAATACAGATCTCTACTTGTCAGTTTTATCTTTACAGGGTCATTCTCTTTATGTGGTTGAAGTATACCGTAGAAATACTAGCATTTCTCTTGCGGCAGTTTGGATCTCTAATAAGAGTACAGTTAACAATGTTGACATTCAGAAGAAGAATTAAATATGAAATTTCTGGGAGAATTTGCAGTCCCACTTGAACGCACCTTCAGCTGTACAGACTTCATTTTAATGAGCAGCAAACTTGTCAAAAAACGCATGTAGCAAAAGAGTTACTATTTTAGAAAATAAGTTACCATGGTGATGGGCAATTCTTTGGCAGTGTAAATACCCTTAATCAGTAATCATAAATTTCATCTGGAAACAATTATTGCTTACTGAATATAAAAGTAATCGTTCAAAGCTTTATTGTTTTATCAGAATTTCTCATGTTTCTGAGATGTGGGGGAGTTTTTAATGTAATCTAGGGAATGTTTTCTATGGAAATCTGATTGCTAGAAATGTATAGAACCTGGGGGAAGTGAAAGACTCTTACAGATTGTTAGCAAAAATAGTCTGCTTTGCTGAAAATGACATCACAATATTAAAGGTGTTCCTATTATATTTTACTCCATTCACTTAATGCACTCTAGAATTGTTATTTTCCAAGTTGGAGCATATTTTCTAATCCATTTCTAATAGGCAGATAATTTTGGGTTAAATTATTTTTGGCCTTATTTTTCAATGGTCTGAATGCTTCCTTTGAGCAAAAATGATCTTCTGTACAGTATGTAAAAAAAACACCAATTTATGCACTTTCTGGGATGTTTCCAGTCTGCGGCTTGATTTTCTAACATGTCTCACTTATTTCATATTCCAGTAAAATTGAGGGATATTGAAACCAGTTTTCAATTCTGCACCATTTGCAAAAGCATATATTTTTGGATTGATTTTTTTGGGACTTTGGTGTAAAGGCTGTAAATGAATACATGTTACGACCTTGTTTTATCATTATACTGAACTATTTAGGTAAACCAATGACTACACAAATTTCTGAAAGCAAAGATATAATTGGGATGTCATTGCAACATTACTGTGAATGGATGCATTTCAAAAATATCTGATTTAAAGTGAGGCCTTCAAATTTAATAAAATTAGTAAAATTATAATCAACCACGCTTCCTAGATTAAAAATAGAATATTCAGGAAAAGCACAGCAAGTTAGTTAGCAACTGGAGGAGCAATTTCAGGTGGGATCCCTCATCACAACACTCATTTAACATTTAAATCCTTGTGTTGGAGTTATTTCTATGGTATAGAACACTACTGGATTGAACAGAGCATGCCACAAGCCATCCGCAATTTTAGGTTCAACAATATGCATTTACATAACACCTTTAACATTGTAAATCATGCCAAGGCGCTTCACAGTATTGTTAACAAACAAAATTTAACACAAAGTACATATTAGGGCAGATGACCAAAAGCTTGGTGATAGAGGTATGTTTTAAGAAGTGTCTTAAAGGAGGTAGAAAAGCATGGGGAAGGATCTGGAGCTTGGGGTCTAGGCAACTGAACACAGATTAAAATTAGGGACAAGCATAAGGCTATAACTGAAGTTGAATGCAGAGATCTCAGAGGGTGTAAGATTGGAGTAGGTAACAGAGATGGGGAGGAGTGAGGCCAAGAAAGATGAGAATTTTAAAATTGCGGCATTGCTGGATCAGGAGACACTATTGTCAACAGTACAGTGGGTGGGTGGACAGGACTTGGTGAGAGTAAGGACATGAACAGCACAGTTTTGGATGAGTGAATTTTTTTGTTTCTGCTGAAGTTACTAGAAAAACAGATTTTGCTCCGTTTACACTATCACCAAAAGCTGAAATTACTTCCATGTGGTTTTATGCAGACACGCCATACAGGGATCAGAATTGAAGCCACTGTTGAAAAACAAATCTCAGTGCTACCATGCATCACATTCTAAAGACTCATGACCAAAGCCGTGAGGCTATATGTGAAGCAAACAGAGCTCTAGGTTGTATTCACTAGGCAATTCACTACAAAACAAAGCATACCATTTTGTCTTTGTACAAGACTTTAGTTAGATGTTAGTTAGAATACTGTAAATAAAGTAAAAATTGTGGAGCTGGAAACAGAAATAATAACAGAAAATGCTGGAAACGCTCAGCATCTGTGAAGAGAGAAACAGAATAAACATTCTTAGTTGCCGACCTTTCATCAGAATTCTATTCCACTGTGTGTTTCCAGCATTTTCTGATTTTATTATAGTTAGGGTAATATATCCAGTTTTAGTCTTCTCACAGGTTGGGGATATTGAAGCTTTGGAAAGGAGTGTGAGATTAATTCACAGTCTGAAACACTTTTAAAATACAAATCATTAAATTTTATGTGCTATTATAAAAAACAAGCGACACACAACATTTTGTCAAACACCCATGTGCATATCCTTGGTGAGTTATTTCTTCAGCTTAACCTTCCTACAACTTCTGTATGGTGTATTCTATGCCTCTTTAGCAAAAGTAGAAACAGGCTGCTCAGATTCCTGCCCTGGCTGCTGAAAGGTTTTTGGCCTACACTCTCTGGATTTTGGAGCCCTGTAGGGCCCTACCAAAGACTGCTGCACCCGTACATGTGCAAGGCCTGACTCGGTCATTGGGAGACAAGGCATGTCGGGTACTGACTGAGGCACAGGGAGTAATGATTGTGCAATGAGAGCATTTTGAGTGGAGTCCCCTTTCACCATTATCCCTCTCTTAGGCTATATACTCCAAGGACTCTGCTACAGACCAGCTTGGTGGAGATCAGTGACAAGTTGTAAGGCCATGGACAAGATATGTGTCGCCTTTTTTAAGTGGCAGAGATTTCCATGGTCATGGACTGCATGGACTTGTTTAAGGACTGTGCTTGGAGCTCCACCCTCTTCATGGCAGACATTTGCAATTACCTACAACACCAATCCTGCGCTATTAGAGAACTAGACCTCTTAATCATCTCTGTTGCTGTGGAAACAATGGGCGAAATTGTCCCAGATTTGCACTAAGTGCAGTAGTTGGTGGGGAAAGATACGTTTTACCCGCCAGCTGCAAAGGCGGCTTTTCACGCTGTATGATCCCAATCCCACTTCATTAATCATGCATTCCTTGGAAACATGGCATTTAAATGGCTGGCGGGCTCCAATTCGCCCGCCATGCAATCACCTTGCCTCTTCTTCACACTGGGCCCCACATTTAAAATGCAGCCAATTGCACACCACTCAATGCTTCCAGCCTAGGACTGTTGCACAGAAGACATGGCCCCGAAAGACAAGAAGACTGCAGCCCCGAGGTTTAGTGATGTGTCCCTCGAGCGCCTTTTGGATGCCTTGGAGATCCGCCATGATGTCCTCTCACCCAGCTCTGGCCGCAAGACGAGCAGAAACATTATCACTCTGGATTGGCAAGTAATGGCAGTGGAGATCAGTGTCAATGCTGCACAGAAGAGGTTGGCCATCCAATGCAGAGAGAGGATGAATGATCTCATCCATGCAGCCAGGGTATGGCAACCATCTCACACTCTAAACTCACACAATCAAGCTCATCACACATTCATTGGCATCTCACTCACTGCCAGTTCAAGGGCATCATCACTCACTCTCTCACACACACTCTCACATCTCCATCTGGTCTCAATTCCTCGGGAGACTGCCTCCTCTGCCCTCACCATCTTGAGGCCACTTGCACAGATCAACTTGTGCCCTCACATACTCCCTGGGATACCCCCTTCCCTAGTACAGCCCCAACCCTGCAGCCTCTTCTCTTGCCTGAGGCCACTTCACCTCCTTCCCCAAGCAAGCCCTGGCCTTGCAGCTGTGGAGAAGCCACCCCTGCCTTATGGCTGATCTGGTAGTTGGAGACCAGCCCCAGAGCCTCCCTAAAAGTGATGTGGTGCTGTTTGTGAAGCCTGGAGGTGATGACCGTGAATGCTCCCCAAAGCAAGGTGGGCAAACAAACCTGGAGGTCCCGAGCGAAGTGCAGCTCATCAGGTGCGCGCCGCTTATGTTCAGTTGTGAAACACATCAGTGCGCAATCACGCCGATACTCGGATGATCCAGGGTGGAGGGGGTGATTCTGGCGAACTGGGCCTATAATGATATGCAGATGCATTACAAAGAGGTTCCCTATGTCCGACGGTGAGAAACATGGCCCGCCATTGATGGGTAGAGCGGATGATTGCAAACTGGTTTCATGAAGTTGTGAAATCAATTTTTGGCCTTCTTATCCGCTCATGCCGCCAAATACGCCCGACGCCAGTGGGCACCGAAAATTCCGCCCTATGTGCTGCACATCTGCCAGTGTCTAGCAAAATTGCTGCTGTATATCCTTCTGAAAGATGGACCCCATGGTTCAGCACCTGTGTCCAGCTGAGCAGCATTTGGAGAGACTGTGTCCTCCAACACAAACTTTCCACAACTGTCCCTGCCACCAGTGGCTGTTCATGCTCACTTGTGAGTTGTGAATCACCAGGCCTAAACCCAACTAAATGTCTTACTGGACCCACCGACATATGAGTATTTGCGCTGTTGTGTGGCTGTACACCTGTGACTGTACCCTCTGAAAGGGAAAGAGGTATTGTTGACGTGCTAGTCCACAAACTGTCTTATGAGTTAGCAGCCCTGCAACAGGAGGGCAGGGCCAAGCCGGGAGCACAACATCAAAAAATTCCTCTGGGATCTTGCCTGACAGGGATCAAGATTTATGCACAGAATTTTTAGTTGTGTTGGCGTCTCCGCCACCCCTCCTCCTTTTATGTGGGCTAAACACACCCCGCTCTGGCGGGTTGCCCTGTAGCCATTTAATGCTCAGTGGAGCCTTAATTGGCTCAGGGTGCGACTTCTGCTGGGGAGGAAATCCCGCCTCTGTGAACTGCCTGCCAATCAAATGTCCAGCAGCTCTCTGGTCCCTGTAGCTCCATGCTGAGCAGTGGGTGTGGCAAGAGGCCCTTAAGTGGCCATTAATTGGCCATTTGAAGGATTAAATTGGCCCAGGGCGGGCTTGCCACCCGACATCTCCCTTGCTGCTGGTAAAATCATGGCTGGGGCAGGCAGCTAAGTGCTAACAACAGAGATCATGGCATTACATTCAATTTTACACTCCCTGCCCACTTTCCAACTTGTCCCCAGTGGATGTAAAATTTTGTCCATGTCCTTGCACATGAACAATCTTTTGCACTTAAACAAGCAGAATGGAATAGAAAGCATCAACAAAAACTTGTTCATGTGAAGAAGCTTATAATCTTTATGTGTTGATCACTGCATTGAACATTTTGTATTTAAACAGAGTAGTTAATTATAGAAGGTGCTTGTTGCTATTAATATCCTACTGGTAAGGTGTAAAGAAAACCTGAAAGAATGAGCAAGATAAATGCAGAATATTAGCATGACATAGAATGAAAGAATAAATTAACAGTGACAATATACGATGCAGCTGAGTAAAATATAAATAACAATAATTATCAGACTTAATTAGCCAATAACTTCTGTCCTGGTTCATAGACTTAGGATGTCCTGAGGTTGTGAAAGGCACAATAAAAATCCAAGCCTTTGTTTATATCCGTATTTCACAGGGCACGCTTTTCTGGTGGCATAGAAGCATTCTTCAAAAGGTACACATAATGCTTACAATTTAAGCTCCAGGCATATTGCCAACAGAAACTACGTAGGTCGTCTCTGGACACATACAAGATGGTACTAAAGCTTGGCTGGTGATACAAACTCAAATCTTTCAAATTCCAACATTTTAAATAAATGCAAAAAAACGCTGGAAATACTCATCAGGACAAGGAACATCTGTGGAGAGAAGTTAACACTGGGTGGGATTTTCCGGCCCCTTCCCCCTGTGGTGGGATCGTCCGGTCCCACTGAAAGCCAATGGATTTTTGGCTGGGCTGCCGAATCTCCTGCAGTTGGTCCTGCCACGACAGGGCTGGAAAATCCCGTCCTCTGTTTTCCTTAGATGCTGCTGGACCTGCTGAGTAGTTTCAGCATTTTCTGTTTTTATTTTAGATTTGCAGCATCCAGAGTATTTTGCTTTTGTATACATGCAATTTATATCTGTTTACAAAAAAGGGCTAAAAATGGCGAGGATAGTGTGGGGGGGGGCAGTTGTGGGGGGGAGGGGGGTGGTGGGGGAGAGGTGGGTGCAGAGTGGCGGCAGGGGTGTTGAATCAGATAGCCAACCCGAGACCCCCTCTCCCTGTCACCCATTGGCTCCCAGAGGAAATGAAAGGTTGAGCAGGTTGGGCCTGTACTCACTGGAGTTTAGGAGAAACAGAGGTGATCTTACTGGAACACAATAGATTCTGGGGGGGGCTTGACAGGATAAATGCTGAGAGGATGTTTCCCCTCGCGGAGGAACCTAGAATGAGGAGGCACAGTTTCAAAATAAGGGGTCTCCCATTTAAGATGGAGATGAAGAGGAATTTCTTCTCTCAGAGGATTGTCAGTCTTTGGAATTCTCTCGCCAGACAGCAATGGAGGCAGTGTCATTGAATATATTCAAGTGCGTGTTAGACATATTTTTGATCGGGGTTAGGCAGGACAGTAGAGTTAAAGCCAAAATCAGATCAGTCATGATCTTAGTGAATGGCAGAATAGGCTCCGGGGGCTAAAGGGCTACTCCTGCTCCTATTTCATGTGTTCTTGTAATCTCTACATTCTAAATACAGAGGAGAGAGAGGTCAAGATCATGATATTTTGAAAATTTGAAGTCAGTTTTTAAAAAACTGGAAATAAGCTGTTATCTGGAAATGTGACAATGAATGGATTGTTGTAAATACCCATCGGTTCACAAGTGTCTTTCATGGAAGGAAAATCTGACAACTTACCCAGTTGACCTATATGTGGCTCCATTCCCACACCAACATGGTTGACTCTTAATGGTCCTTGGAAGTGGTCTAGAAAGCCATTCAGTTATATCACCACCTTCTCACAGGAACTAAGGAAGGGTAATTATGCCAATATTGCAGTAGCACTTACATCCCGAGATGGTATTTAGCAAAAACTGCGTTCTATCTCGGGTGCTGTACAACCCAAGATCATATTTGTTTTACTTACCAGTGCTGCACACTTTGCAAAAATTTTCAATGATTTGCTCACCAATACTCTCAATCCTTTCCTTCTGCTTTCTCTAGACTAGCACAATTTGGTTTATAAGACTTATTCTCTTTCCCTAGTTTCATTCCTTTACACTTGTCAATATTGAATTCCATTTTCCATTTTTCAGCCTAACTTTTGAATCTATCTAGATCTCTCTGCAATTGCTCAAACTGGTCTTGAGTATTACAGCCTTATTGCTTGGAGTCCACCTTAAGACTCTTCCAATCTGCATCTGTGGTTGTCATGTATGTCTCAATGTTCTGTTATTATTTGCAGCTGGGCTCTCTGTACCACCTGCTCGACAATAATACTAGTTTGAATTACAAAGTCACACAACTGACTTTATTGATCTTTGTGACATTTATTGGATTACAAAGCAACACATCCCTGTTATTTCCAAATATTGGCACCTGGGTTTCAGTATTCTGATGCCATTATACAGAATTGGTGGCCATATGCACCTCATTATGTCACTGTTTTAATCTTATTTATGTTTGGGTAAAGTGTCAGAAACCAGTCCTGAAGAGAATATCCTTGGTTTCCAAAAATCTATCAGTCCAGTTCTGCTGACCCTTCAAATAATGGTGGCTCCATAGATTCAATAAGATGAAAATGCTACAACTGGATAACTGGCATCCACAGGTATAATTTTATGCTTATGATCCACCCTCCATCAATGAAATTAAACAGTTATCCAATTCCGAAGTTTGTAACACTGGGGTTAACAACCCACATTGCTACATGTGTGAACTTCACTTCGTGGAAATTTTCCAAATGGAAAATATGAAATTCTTCCTTATGCTGTTGGCTGTTTTCTATGGAGAAAATGTTAAGAGGATTTACTTTGGCAGGCATGATATCTGTCACCTGCTTTATGCATCAAGTGCGTTGCTGATTTTGCTTGAAATATATTCCCTCCTGCTACTAGAAAGAACTCGGTCATGGCTGTTGTAGTGCGTTTGTTACAGTTTGCTCAGTCTGAAGAGGTCTTTGTGGTCATACATAGCTTAATTGTAAGTCTTTATGGACCCTTAGAAGTACTTACAAAGGCCAGGATTTTCCACTCGGCGATTTAGGGGTGGGGCCCACTTGCCGAGGGGAAAATGACGTGAGATGATTTTGGGAGGAATCCCCAATGTCATCCCGGGCCATTTAAATCTTAAGGAAGGCGGGCGGACAGCGAAATCAGCTGTTTGCCGGCCGACCTGTCAATGGCCAATTAAGGCCATTGACAGGCTCATTAAGATAGTTAAATGCCCTGCCCAGCCAACCTTAAGGCTGGCGGACAGGCCAGGAGCCCCAGCAGCCTGCAGATTATTAATGAAACTTCATGCACTGGCGGGATGAAGTTTCATTGCCATTTTGTAAAAATTTAATAAATTTTATCAGTTTGTTATCAACATGTCCCATCTCGTGTGACATTGTCACATGAGGGGGACATGTTAATAATTTTAAAATGTCTCTGTTTTTTGACTTTACTTACCTTTCACTGAACTCCCTGAGACAGGACTTTGCCTCAGGGAGCAGTGCACTCTTTCACACGCATGCGCGAAAGAGCACACTTTGACAGTTGGGGATTCCCTCCCCCCCGGAACAGGAAGCGCATAGCTGGTGGGGCCCGCCCGCCAGCCAAGCGCTAAATTCTGCCCAAATATACAGTAAAGGGTACAAACTAGGAGCTGTCTCCATGCTTGCCAGTACACATAGCTCTGTCCAACACTAGACTGGCCCTAAATGCGGGTCATGTGCTCTCTTACAGCAACAGTGTGGGGAGTACTGATTCAGTCCCACATTAACCTTATATGTGCCAGACCCTTATGCTACACACCCCCCCTCCCAATTCTTTATCCAATGTATTTAACTGATTATAGTTTACCTTATGTATTACGTTATTATTACTATCATACATCTACATTGTCATTACTACATTATCACTACCCCATCTCCCCTCTTCAAGTACTTGAAATCAAAGTTTCAGGAGGTCTGGAAGCCTTATAATCCTTCCATATCTTATTCGCACTACTGTTGGAGGAGTGGAAATCTCTGTCACTGCTGTTTCTCTCAGTTGGTTGGGAGGTTTTCCTGGCATCTGAGTACCTTTTCATCTTTTTCTTCCATTCTCTCATTGTGAACTGCTCTTGGTCGGTCCAGCTGTTGCACTCTTTAGCAGTTGCTACCCTAACTCGTTTCTTGCGGGGATGGACGAACAGTGTTCTTGTCTCCTTTTTTGCATTTTTCGCTTCTTCTGTTGTCATGTGGGTCGTTGCAATGTATGTGGAAGTTTACATTTCAAAAATAGAGCCCTTGTTTACACTTATTTCACAATTGTACCCAAAGTTTTGAGCATTTTCTCCTTTTCCAGATGTTTTTTGAGCTTATGAATCTTTTCCTTCAGCCCAGCAACTATTCTTTTAAATTGAGTTGTCTTTGTTTCAGAGTGACCTGCGAACATCTTGTATAGGTTTGACACCTCCACCTGGACATTCAGTTCTGTTCGGAATCTTTCTTCCATGGTCACTGACTGCTCCTTGGACTCTTCCAATTTACTCATTAAGTCGTCAATCTGTTTCACAGAATTTCTCTTATCTGCTATCAAGGTCTGGATTTGCTCTTCCATATTGTGTATCTCAATCTTCATGTTGTCCATATTGGGCTGAGGTTCAAGAGGTTCATCAGTTTTGGTTGCTAATTCTGCTTTCAAGCAACTGTTCTGATCTAATAGCAAATCTTTCTCCTGCTTTGCTTCTACAAGTTCGTCATTTAAACATTTCAACTCCTTTTTCAAGCGTTCTACTTCCTGTGTGCGCCATTCCGGTGTTCTCATCTGTCCCCATTTTTCCATTACAAGCTCATCTTTTGTTTCTGGATGTTGGTTTTGTGCGGTGATCAATTTTACTTTAGCAGATCATAATTACTCTGTGCTGTCCTTCAAGCTCATAATCTATAATTGCACTTCTGCCAATTGTTTCTGAGGCTTTTCATGTTCTTTTGTGAGGAGTTCAACTTGCTTTTTCCATTCTAGGTTCTTAATTTCCATCTCTTCATACCTCTTTGGAAATGTAATGTTTTCCCAAGTTTTCTTCCAAATGTCCAACCATTTTCTTCAGCTCTGTAGTCTCTTTTTTGACCCTCTCAGCTTCCTCTTGGACTATAGAACATTCCTGAGCCCTCTCTGCCAACTGGCTCTTCAGTTCTTTCAAGGCCACTACTTCTTTGAGTACATTTTCTGCCCGCTGTTGTACCTGGTTGTATTTCTGTTTGAGTTTTCCCAACTCCTGCTTTGATTTACCAACAATGGAATTCAGAGTTGGTATTTCCTCCTGATACCTTTGTGATGCCTCATAAATTTGTTTGTTTAGATTTCAAACAGTTTGGTTCATTGAAAAATTTAGTTTATCATGTGTTTTCAAAGGCATATACTCAGCTTGAACTTTGTGTTTCAAATCTCCCAGTTCAGTTTTGCTGTGAAGATTTTGCAACCTTATTTAATTTTCATTTGTCAGGGTTTATGTATTTTGAACTTCATCAGATAGCTCTCCTTCATTCACAGCCAGTGCATGCTTTGCACTGCCACCTGCTTTTGTAGTTTGGGTAATATGTCAGGGTTTCCAAAAAGGTATATTTTTGGGACTTTAGGAAAGCTCTTTGCCTCTCTTGCGCCCTCATGTGGTTTGCTTAGGCAATATCTTATGCCCTTTCATAGCTTTACTCAGGGTTTTGCATCCATAGCTTTAAGCTCTGTGTGCTCCACAACTTGGAGGCTAAAGAGCTTGTCAAAGGATTTTGATATTTCTTTGAAGCTGGTTGAGAACTCATCAATGCCTTGCATTAGGATTACTTCATATGCAAATACACCAAATGAGTATAAACATGTATTAACTTGTACTTTTTCTGATTTCTGGCTTAATTGTGATGCAAGCTTGTAAATAAAACCATCTGTAAGGAAGTCACCTTGGAGATTGTTAGCCAGGAGACAACACAGAGCTTTAGAGCATTGCAGTTTTTGGAGATGACAATGCAGTGATAATAATATACCTTCATAGGAGCAGTGACTTTGGGTGGGATTTTCTGGCCACGACACTGGCGGGAATTTCCGGAAATTTCCACCAAAAGTCAATGGACTTTTGGCTGCTCTGCAAATTTTCTGGTCCCGCCCATGCTGATTCCCGTTGCTGGCAGGACCGGAAAATCCTGGCCTTTGCCTTTTGCCAACTTTGAAACTTCTGTTGCAAAATATAATCTAAAATATAACAAAAAAAAGAGGTGATTTTCTGATTCATCACTATCAGTGGGCAGCATCACCTGCCAGCACTGCATTGCAATTAGAGATGGGCAATAAATGCTGGTCTAGCCAATGATGCCCACATCCCATGAATGAGTAAATTTTTAAAAATCAGCACTTTAATCACGCTGTGCTAGTGTGAAAATTGTATGCACTTGATACCTAAATTTCCAATATGCACTGTTGGTACTCCCTACTGTCAATGCAAGGTCAGAAAATTATACCAATACTATCACGGTATACATAACAATATCACATGCTCATCCAATGCCATTACTTTTTAAAAAGAAACTTCACAAGCCCAGGAAGCAGAAATTGGTTATGTGGAACTATCATATTCACCTCTACCCTTTGCATCTTCCACATTACTTAAAGCAAATGTCTGCACAGGCACACAAATTTCATAGGCGTAACTGAGTTAGAGAAAAAAAACCACCACATCAGGGATTGATACTGGATGTGGTGGAGGAGAAGTGATGGCTGACAAAGGGATAGTAATTGCTATGTATAGGTACAGCATTGCCGTTGTTCTTTCTAAGTTGCACTGTGATACAGTTTCATAGAACCACCATGGAAATGATTATACATTTTCCTATTCGTTCACGGGGTGTAAGTGTTATGAAACCAACATTTATTGTCAATTCCTATTTGCCCATGAGAAGGTGGTGGTGAGCTGCCACAAATATGAATTATTGAGTATACCAATTCATTCAGGCATGAGAAGATGAAAGTTGGTTGTGAAGACTTTGGATTCTTGCAAGCAATTATGAAATATTTTAAATATCTCATTGAGCAACACTGCCACTTCAGAAGAGAGGCACTACAGAGGCACTATCAGAACATCTGTTAGGAATACCCTCACTGGTAATATTCAGGCAGTGAGACACACAACAAAGACATAATAAAGGCTGGAGTTGACATGCTTTGAAACACAACAGGGATAGCCTTCAAGAAGAAATTTTGAGACCTTGCAGCAGTGCAACACTGTCCACACAGAGGTCAGTGGCCAATGTCAAGACTTGGCCTCCATAGCACAGGTAAGTGAGTGACTCAAATCACTACCAGTCTCTGGAGAAGTGACAGGAGAAGCACCTCAAAACATCTAGGCTCCTTAGCCAGAATAGAACAGGATATTCCCAGCATATGGCTGGACCCATTCAGCTTAATTCGCTGCAAGATGGCATTCTGGAATTGCAAATTGGCAGTTGGCAATGGGAGTTGAAATTTAATGCCAAAAAGTGCTATATCGTGTGCATTACCAACAAAAAGGGTACAACAGCAGAGAGCCTGAAGACCTTCAACTGAATTTTCCAACAGGTAGATACACAACCATACCTGAGAGTTCATCTTAAAATGATTTTCAATGCAAATTCCACATTCAGCAAGTTTTTATTCTTTCACGGGATGTGTGCTTCGCTGGCTGGGCCAGCATTTATTGCCCATCCCTTGTTGCCCTTGAGAAGGTGGTGGTGAACTGCCTTCTTGAACTGCTGCAGTCCCTGTGGTGTAGGTACATCCACAGTGCTGTTAGGGAGGAGTTCCAGGATTTTGTCTGAGCGACAGTGAAGGAAAGGAGATAAAAACAAAAAGCTACTGCGGATGCTGGGAAAGAGATATATTTCTAAGTCAGGATGGTGAGTGACTTGGAGAGAAAATTGCAGGTGGTGCTGTTCCCATCTGTCTACTGCCTTTGCCTTTCTAAATGGTATGGTTGTGGCGTTGGAAGGTGCTGTTGAAGGAGCCTTGGTGAATTTCTGCAATACTTCTTGTAGATAGTACACACTGCTGCTACTGTGCGTCGGTGGTGGAAGGAGTGAGTGTTTGTGCATGTGCTGCCAATCAAGCGGGCTGTTTTGTTCTGGTTGGTGTCAAGCTTCTTGAGTGTTGTGGGAGCTGCACTCATCCAGGCAAGTGGGGATTATTCCATCACACTCCTGCCTTGTAGATGGTGGACAGGCTTTGGGGAGTCAGGAGGTGAGTTACTCATCCTAAGGTTCCGAGCCTCTGACCTGCTCTTGTAGCCACAGTATTTATATGGCTAGTCCAGTTTAGTTTCTGGTCAAAGGTAACCTCCCAGGATTCAGTGATGGTAATGCCATTGAACATCAAGGGACGATGGTTGGATTCTCCCTTGTTGGAGATTGTCATCGCTGGACACTTGTGTGGTGCGAATGTTGCCAATTGTCAGCCCAAGCCTGGATATTGTCCAGGTCTTTCTGCATTTGGACATGGGCTGCTTCAGTACCTGGGGTGTCATGAATGGTGCTGAACATTGAGCAATCATCAGGAAATATCCCCACTTCTGACCTTATGATGGAAGGTCATTAAAGAAGCAGCTGAAGATGGTTGGGCCTAGGACACTATCCTGGGGAACTCCTACAATGATGCCCTGGAGCTGAGATGATTGACCTCCAACAACCACATCCATTTTCCTTTGTGCTAGGCATGACTCCAACCAGCAGAGAGTTTTCCCCCTGATTCCCATTCACTCCAGTTTGCTGGGGCTCCTTGATGCCACACGCAGTCAAATGTGACCTTGATGTCAAGGGCAGTCACTCTCACCTCACCTCAGGCATTCAGCTCCTTTGTCCATGCTTGAAACAAGGCTGTAATGAGGTCAGGAGCTGAGTGGTCCTGGCGGAATACAACCTGGGCATCAGTGAGCAGGTTATTGCTAAGCAAGTGCCACTTGATAACACTGTTGATGATCCCTTCCATTATTTTACCAATGATTGAGAGTAGACTGATGGGGTGGTAATTGGCCAGGTTGGATTTGTCCTGCTTTTTGTGTACCAGACATACCCGGGCAATTTTCCACTTAGCCGGGTAGACGCCAGTGTTGTAGCTGTACTGGAACAACTTGGCTAGGGGTGCGGCAAGTTCTGGAGCACAAGTCTTCAGTACTATTGCCGGAATATTGTCAGGGCCCATAGCCTTTGCAGTATCCAGTGCCTTCAGCCGTTTCTTGATATCACGTGGAGTGAATCGAATTAGCTGAAGACTGGCCAAGATGCAGCATCCACTCAACACTTCTGGCTGAAGATTGTAGCAAATGCTTCAGCCTTTTCTTTTGCACTGATGTTCTGGGATCCAAAGCAAACAGGGTTCTCAGAATTCTGAGGAGGAATCTTAGGTAACGCAACAAAAATATCAGAGTTATAGCTTACCAAATGTTTATTTGTCCAATCCTAGTGTATGCAAGATGTGTATGGAATTCTTATATGGTGAGAGATGTAAGTAAGATTGAAGTGATCCAAAGACGTGCTTCACAATTCTGCACAAATCAGTGTGGGAAATATACCAGTGTCACATCATTGATCAAAAATGTGGAATGGGGATCTCTACAGCAAAGCAGGGAGAAAAATGGATTTACCATGTTCTATAAAAATGAACTAGTAGAAATTGACAGAAGCAAGTACCTGCTGCCCTCCAGCAATGAGAAAACATGAGGTGGGGTCATTCAAAGAATCTACAAAGACCATTTATTTCAAAAACAGTGTATCAACAATCTTTCTTCCCAAGGACAATCCCACAATGAGCAAACTGCCAAGGAAAATAGTCACAGCCCCATCACTTGAAATCTTCAAGACCCATCCCTAAATTATTTCCATTTATTCGTTTTTAATTATCAGGGCTACCATTTCAACAGGTCATGTCTGGTTAACTACTGCTAACCATATAAATGTCGGAGGGATACAAACATTAGTCTGTGATGCTGACACAACCAAAGCAGAAGTGGAGGCAGAAGTCCGCAGATGTACATTCACAACAAAATCATAAGAAAGTATTCAGGAAAATTGTCAGATATCAGCACAAGCACGAATATACAGCACAGCAACTCACCATATTGGGCACATTGTATTAATGCAAGTAAATATTCAACAGTGTAAAGTTAGCAGTCAGGATTTCTTAAGATAAAATTTATGTAACATCAATATTTTACTACAGAGTAATGGAAAGAAAAGAAGCACTTAATCCAGTGATGCAGAAAAATGACAGGCAACTTTATAGTTAAAATGCATGTACAAAAGCATTCTATCCTGCTATATGGAGGCATCATAGAGAAAGCTCCACACCTTTGGTATGTGTGCATCCACAGACATAGGACTCTGAGGCTTTGCAGCAACAATGCTTTGTTTCTCAGGACATCCACACTTATTGACCCTTCACCTGAGACAGGATTTGCTGTTCTTCTTTAACAAACATGCATATGCCTCTTTCAGGATTAATAGCAGTTAGTACACTAAAATTACTTCCTAAACTCTCTCCAGCTTGTATTGAAAAGTAGTACCAGAGGACCTTTAATATTGAAAACATTGGGCTCAATCTTAACTTCCAAAAATGGGCGGGTTGGTTTTCGGTCAGAGGTTAAAATTCGTAGAATCAGAAACAGGAACCAAACCTGTCTTGAACTTATTCACTTCTGGTTTTAATGGAGGTGGGAAGAGAGTCAGGCAACCAATCAGCTCATGGGGACTTGATTGGTCATTTAAATATTATAATGAAGCCGTCAGCCTTCATTTTAACAGTCTTTCTATTTTTAATTCATGTCCGCTAGGTTTCTAGACCTCAGAAAACCCAATGGCTAAAAGAAGGCAGGAAAGGTTGAATCCATGAAGTAAATGCCTTTATAGCACTGCTTGTGGGCCAGGCCATGGACAGCAGGAGTGTTTGGTCCAGGCCAAATAAGCTACCCCATAAAGCCTCCAATCTTGCATTCTGCCTGCTCTCCACTCTGAGCAAAGGACCCTTGAACACCCTTTGTATCACCTGGCCACCATTGAATCTTCAACCACTATGTGCTTTCACCCCACCACCATCAGAACCCCCCTGTCCCCCGACCACCCTCTGGTCCCCCTCAAGCCCTATTTGCCTTCCCTACCAGCATCGGTTAACCACCAGCTACTCTTCCATCAGAATGCCTTCTGACCATCATCTGCCCCTCCCTAACACCAGTCGACCTCGATCACCAACCGTTATACCCCCGCAATCCGGAACCCTGCTCCACAATCAGAGCCAACTAAACGTACCTGCTCTCCTTGGCTGTTGACTTGTGAAGCAGGTGTCCCACACAACAGGCCCCCAGCCTGCAAATCACATGGCCTTTATGTGGGAAACCGACAGAAAAAAAAATTAAGGAGCTCTGCAATTAAAAAAACAGCAAGGTGTTTAGGAAACCGCTTCTTCTGGGCTTCCTGACTTCACAATGGCCCCCTCCACCACACAGAACTTATCTCTGTGCTAAATTCCAGGGCATTGTTTCTGGGGGGGCCAATGGTCTGCGGTATCATGTATTTAACTCACAAATGTGTTATTGTAAAACTTTTGTGTAAAGGTTTGACAGAGGTGTCATCAGCCATGTTTGGAGTGGGTAATCTATGTCTCACAGTACTCATTCCTACAGATATGTGTGCCATGAGCACTCTGAAAAATGAATATTAATGTGCTTATTTTTTTGCTGGTCTTTGAATATCATCTGATATTAAGGGAGCAGCAGTTGTCACGACTCACTGGGGATAGTGCGCTGTAATATCAAACCCCACTGTTCCCCGAGCTGTGACAAATGTGAAAAGTTTGACCAAACCACCAGATTGCCCCAGTTCTACCTAAACTGTTTAACAGAATACGAGCACCAGGTTTGTAAACTTAATAAGTAAATAACTGTTTATTGAACAAACTGTCGTTAACCAGTGACAAAAGAAAGATATATGAACTGCTAATTTCTAACTCTATAACCTAAACTCTACTCCTTCTTAAATCCCTATACACACACATACAAGACATGTAAGAAACACAAAAACATAGACTTTAAGGGTGGGATAAAACAGTTCAATAGCACCAATCTGGAGTACAGGACTCGATTGGTTGATTTTGCTCGATGCCTTCCAAATTTCTTTCAGTTCTTGTTGATGACATAAGGTCTTCCAGTGCTTTCAGTATTTAGTTCACTGGTTGAGCATCTGCCTTTCAATGTCTCTAACAGTGATTTTCCCCTTTGCCTCGACAGGGGTTTGCAAAGCGAGAGCAAGGTATAGAGATATGAGGAGAAAAGCCAGCTAGCTATTATTGTGGAATTACTGGAATCTTCCACACACAGGTGAAAGAGGTTTTAGGTCTTGTTCCTTTCAGGCTAAGAGCTATTCAGCTGCATAGCTCTCACACAAAACCTGGTCACCTGGTCAGGAGCCTATTAAAACGTTGTTGTCAGGTAGTTCCCCATTAGACCAGACTCCTCTTTGGCACCATCATGTCTTTCATGGCACACTCTGCTCCAGGACAGCAACATTGTATATATCCCTCACAGTGTTCTCGTGGATATATCTTTCAGCCTGCAGCTATTGTAAGTTTAATCCACATTCCAACAGAAATAAAAAGATATGTTTATTACACCAATCCAACAGGAATAAAAAGATATGTTCTTTACACAGTTCTTTGTGATGATAAGAGAGAGGGTACTATCTACAGGTCCATTACAGTGCCACGAGTGTAATCAATCCTGCTTTGCACTCTACCCAAAAAGAGGCGATGTGGGGCTCTCACCAGCTCTCTGGTTGGCAGGTGAAGCACATCACCTCCATTAAATCCAGCCCATGGTGTTGCTGAACTTCTTGTACATAGTGGGACAGAATCTATTACCTTAGATATAAAGCAGTGAGCTGCATATCAGATAATCTGAGTGATAGCTCCTATTGGAGACTCAAAGCAGCCAATGGTTTAGAAGTTGAACACAGCAGTGGGCACCTTTACTTCTGTCGAGAGATCTGTATGTTATCTATGACTGGAACAACAACTTGAGTTTATGTAGCTCCTTTAACAGCAAAATTTCCCAAAGTGCTTCACAGTTGCGTTTTTGGGCAACATTGGCACTGAGCCTGAGAAGGGGATGTCAGGAAGATTAAAAGCAACTGCTAATGTGGGCTGGTATTTTACAGGGCCCCAGGCAGTGTGATAGGAAGTGGATGGGCGGGGTGGGAGGGTAGGCTAAATTGGATGGGAGGATAGGGAGTGGCATGCTGTCTGTATCCTGCCACTGCTGGCATTTTACCAGATGCATTCTAATAACTTAGATGGGGGCAATTAACAGAATGTGGGAACTTAGTGAACACTGAACAAATTTGCATGTTCTTTGTTAATTGCTATTTAACACACTGTTAACAAGCAAAGAAAAATTGCTAACACTGACTCTATTCATTGGCATGCGTTAGAAATATTTACTCACAGGAACAAGTTTAGGAGCGTGGCCAAAAATGCTCCTTACTGTTAATGCAAAAAATTACTACTCCTTAGCATGGCCACCAGCTTCAATGCACAGAGTAAATTAATGCCTTTGATGCTTCTTCTTCAATCATTTCGAAGTAAAACAATTAAGTGATGGATGTAATTATTTTAATGGCATCCTTCAAACCAATTTAGTTGTTGCTTAATTTAAATTAATTAGCAGAGGCAACAAGAAAATGATTACAAATTTCCACATATTAAACTTCTGAACACTCATGTCTCTATCTGAGAAAAACATTTGGATTTGAAGGTTACAAGTTGTAGGCATTTATCAAACTGTTGAGTCAAATGCAACTTTGGTGTTGCGAAAAATTAATGGCCGTGCATTCACTGGCTGCCTCTTGTTTATCCTACTTGACTCTGCTTTGCATTGACTTTAGCGCCTTTACTTTTAAGGTAAAGAAAGCAGCAAATGAAGAGGTGAAATCGCTTCTTTTGATAAATTTATGGAAAAATACGCCATACTTTTCAAACTGAAATTCTATTTAGCATTCATTCCAACATTATCCTGAGAAACTTAATCCCATGCAAAAAGAAAACACTTTTTCCCAAACTTTTTGGTGCATATTTTGAGAGTTGTCATTGCTGGGGGTAACATGTTTTGACTGTGTTTCAGACATGAGAGGTAGCAAAGTTCCATTTTTCTGATCACAATCACTTCCAGTATTAGTCATTCTGAATTTTTTGTTGAGTGAGGTTACCAAGTCAGTGGCAACCTATGTATGTTGAATTATGGGCAGTTTTTTTTAATGTGAAGGGCCTATACCTCTGGATGAATTAAATTTATGCAGGAGCCATACAGATAGGGTAGGGAAGAAACTCTCATCTGGCTTATCAGATCCAATCCCTGTTCCCAAAGGTTGACAGACAAAGCATTGACTGACAGTGCCACACAGTCCCAGAGAATAAACTTCACAAAATATAAGTGAGCTTTTATTGGAACCAATATAAATTCTTGATAAAATAATCTAAAAAGTTTGCTACTCAAACAGCCTACCTCTGGCATTATGCATCCAATATTAATTCTCAAGCACTGTTATCAGATATACAGATGGACCATATTGGTCTAGTCTTTGGGTTCCTCTCTGCTGGCATTTTGGCAAGTCTGAGGCAGACAAAGACAGAAAGACAGTCAGGGGTGCATTCTATTGTGTTCCCATCCCATCCTTATTTCTGGGCAAGCAAGTGATTGCTGCATGCAAATCGGAGAAATGTGGCCTACGCCATATCTCCCAGCATTTGCACTCTGAATGCTAGACACAAGGGACAGAATTTTCTGCCTGTTAGGCGGGCGGGCCCAACCCAATCTCCGGTGGGCAGGGAGCCGATCCCTGCCAGCGAAGCGGGCAGCACTGCCATTTTACGTGGGCGGGCCAATTAAGACCCACCCAGCGTGACATCCGGCAGGAAGCGCTATGCACTCCCTGTGTGGGCGGGGGGGGGGATTCCCTGAAAGTGAGAGTGCGCTCTTTCGCGCACATGTCCCTGAGGCGAAGTGCAGCCTCAGGGAGATAACTTCCGCTTTGAACAATATTAAAAATAGAAAAAAAAATCCCTAACATGCCCCCCTCATGTGACAATGTCACATGAGATGGGACATGTTCATAATTTACAGATTTACTTTATTAAAATTTTTAACAACCTACATGAAACCTCATCCTGCCGCTGGACGAGGTTTCATGTTTTTGCTATTTGCCGCTGGTGCTCCTGGCCTGCTCGCCTGACCTGAATACACATAAAATTGCGCGAAAACACATTGGGCGTATGTCCCAACATCATCATGCACACGTGCTATACTGAGGTCGGCGGGTGCACACAGGAATTAGAGCAGTGCCCGCCGACAATTAAAGGGCCAATTAATGTCATTAAAAAGTCTATTGACTGCTTATGTTGCCTGTGCAATTTTTAGATCACTGCACGGGCAAAACGGGTGGGCATAAATCATGTTTTAATCATTTCCTTATCCACGGGCAGGATAAAAGGTCCCCGGAGCAGCAGACCTTTCTCTCTCATTACCAGTTCTTTGCTGTGTGAGTACAGAGTTGCTCTTTGCATCTCGTTTGATTGTCAAGCCTGCCTTTCAGCATCTCAGGTCCTCATCTTCCCTGGAAGGTTCCCTTGAGTATTGCAGCACAGTGCTCCTTCATTTTCAATGCACTGCTCCTCTGCACCCATCTAATGGGGATAGTGTATTCCGCCGGTGGAACTGCCTCTGAAGAGGAAAAAAGGGGCAGGAGGGAGAGGAGGCCAGTTGGGCATGGGCCGCACCCCAGGGACAGACCTTTAGGAGGAGAGGCACAGGCTCAGTTGGTGCAGGGCCAGCAGGGAGGCTAAGGCGGGAGGGCATGCTGAAGACGCCACTACCCAGCAGCTAGAGTGTTCAGGCAGTCCTCCAACTACCTCCAGATGCCCGAGGTCCAGTGCCGCAGGAGGCTCCGCCTCTCCAGGGACACAGTGACAGCAATATATCACATGATAGGCCTGGAAATCAACTCCAAATATGTGACCGACATCCCATGCCTATGGCTTTGAAGGTCACAGTGGCCCTCAACTTCTATATCCCCAGTTCTTTGCAGGGCTCAGTGGGGGATCTGTGCGATGTTTCTCAATCAGCTGTCCACAGTTGCATCAAGCTTGTGACTGATGCTATCTTTAGACACGTCCACACTTTCATCCACTTCTGGACAAATGAGGCGAGCCGAGCGGAGAGAGCATGAGGCTTCTCTGCGATGGCTGGATTCCCATGTCTAGGGAGTAATAGATTGCACTCATGTGGCCATCAAGGCACCAGCAGGTGAGCCAGGAGCATTCCTAACCAGAAAGGGGTTTCACTCAATGAATGTTCAGATCATCTGTGACCACAGGACACAGATTCTCCAAGTTTGTGCCCATTATCTTGGGAGCTCACATGATGTTTACATCTTGAGGCACTCACAGGTACCAAGGCTGTTCATGGCTCCAGCACAGGTGGACAGATGGCCCCTGAGTGACAAGGGCTATCCCTTGAAGAGGTGGCTGATGACCCCACTCTGTCACCAAAGAACTGAGGCTGAGGAGAGATACACCAGGAATCATGCCTCCACAAGGGCGGTGGTGGAGAGGACCATCGGGCTGCTGAAGTTGCGCTTCAGATGCCTGGACCAGTCAGGGGAAGCATTGCAGTATCCTCCAGAACATGTCTCCCTCATAGTCATCGCATGCTGTGCCTGCACAACCTGGCTCTGGCAAGGGGGGACCCGCTGGAGGCTGAAGAAAGTGAGGCAGCTCCACAGGCCAGGGAGGATGACTCAAGTGATGGCTCATTGGAGGAGCCTGGGGAGGTACAGGGTGAGGACCACGAGGCAGAGGACAGGAACCTTCATGGAGGCAGGGACACCAGGGATGCTTTGATCCAGCGAACCTTCTGCTAGGCGTCCAAGGCACCGATGCCTCATCAAGCCAATGGAACTGTGTCCTTTGGTAACAATCAATAAGTGAGAATCCAACCCAGTACGCCAGCACCACACAACACCATACATTTACAAGCCTGTGCTGTACCCGGTGCCTATTCAAACCATCCAGCCAACTCAGCCCATTTAAGCCAAATAAATGTTTATGTTACTTCACATGAACACACAAGGTGTCCGTTCTTAACACAAGAGTCAAAATAATTAACGTAAATAATGTGGCCTGTGAGATGCCCCTGTTGTGCTCAAGGTGCCTTCAACTTACGTCTGTGGGTGCTGCGCCTTGGTGCTCCCCCACCCCCCTCACTGTCAGTGGCGTTGGAGGCAGCCTGCTGACTCTGCTGTCCTGGTGGCCCTGATGACTTTGGCGGTTGTCCTCTGGCCGCCGGATACTGAGCGAGCTCTGCCTGAGAGGGTGCATCCAGCCCCATGGCTGGGCACTCCTCAGACATGGTGGCATCATCAGATGCAGTGACCACTGGCAGAGGGGCGGCGAAGCTGGTGCCCTCAACCAGAGCGCCCTGAGAGAAGCCCATAAAGGCGACAGGCAGTTTGTCTGCCAGCATGAGGTGCAATTGCACCTCCCTGCTTGCCATTGATGGATGGGGACCTAGCAGGGAGACTAGGTGACTCATCCATCTCTCGCACTGGCAGTGACCTCCTGAGGTCACTGCTGAGGTCACTGCCTGTGTGAGGGCTTGCAGGCCTGAGTACAACCCCAGGAACCCCTGCGTCTGCTCCTGAAGCTGCCTCTCCATGAGAGTTGCCACTGTCTCCAGGGAGGAGGCAGTGTACTCAGTGTTCAGGGTAAACACTGAACTCATGCTCCGCATGGACTCCTCCATGACAGAGACCATGGCATGCAGACCCTCATGGATCTCTGCCAGTGCTCCCTGCGCATCCTGCTGGACATCCAGCATCTGATGCCTGATGGATGACTCCAGAGCCTCAGCATCTGCCTCAGACACAGCATGGTCCTGGTCTCCAGCTGTGCTCCCACTGTCGGCTCCCTGGGACCTCTCCGCCTCTGCCAGCTCCTCATGTGAGTGTGATGTGCCCTCACCACTGTGCATTACCCGTGGAACCAAAGAACTAATGCTCACTGACGTGTGAGGATCTGTGCTGGTGCCTGGTTCAGAGAGATGGTGTGACGCTGGTGCGGGTGTGATGTCTTTCTCAGAGCTCAGTGGGGGGGCCTCGGGGTCACCGGTGACTCCTGCGGATGATGCGTCTGTGGGAGGAAGGCAAAAGATCAGTACGTACAATCACCAAAGTCACTGCATGTTAGGCGGGCTGCGGACACAGTGGAGACCTGCTGCATGGTGCCATCTGCATTGGAGTTTCAAATGGCTCACTGGCTACGACAGTTTAGTTTCTGATGAGAGGAGCCCATTATGTTTCCAGTACCCACTGCACATGCATGTTGTAACCTGCACTCTTACCTTCATCTGAGACCTTTGCCTCACCGCGACCAGAGGAACAAGCTGGCCTGTGGTATTCCAGCTCCAGTGCATTGCTTTCATGCTTCGTGAGGATGCACAGATTTGGCACTCCTCCACCTGTTCTGCAGTGCTCCGCAGGGTTATGACTACTCCTCTCCTGACAGGGAGAAATAGCCTCATTGTTGCTTCGTCTCCCTGAATGTCCTTTCCTGGTTCTCACCCCCCCTCCCACCCGGGCATTATGTGTGCCATGTCACTGTGGCACATCTCACCCTGCAACGTACTGAGGCCGGTCGTGCTGATATTGCAGCCTTGGCAGGGCAGGCTTCAGTGCCAGTTGGCATACACACTCTTAGACCCTTGAATGTTCCGAGCAATGGGCACCCAGCTAAAGTTTTCTGCACAGGTCCATGCCATTTCTGCACTTACCCTTGCTGACCGCAGCAGATCTCGGAACCTTTTGCGGCACTGAAGCCACATGTGGCGCACCACGTCATGCCAACTGACCTGGGTGACGACCTCTGTCCAGGATTTCTTGGTCAGGTGGGGCGGCCTTCTCTTGCTGTCCCTGGGCATTAAGATATGCTGACTGGCACTGACCTCCTCAACCAGCACTCCCAGGCACTCCTCTGAGAAACGGGGGGGCAGAGTGCCCACCTCCTACTTTCCATGACCACCAGGGTGCTGATGCCATGTCTGTATACCAGGACATTGGTTGGATTGCTTCCAAACAGCTCCCTTAGCCTCCCCTGCAACTCCTGCAAGCCTTCAGGGAGTGGTTTCTTCCGGTTTTTTAACACCCTGCTGGGTCCCCATTGGTCCCGTCGCCCAACGTGGTCCCACCCCCACGCACAGAAAACACAACCGGCAACTGCATTTCACGCTGGCCGGGCCTTAATTGGCCGCCCGGCGTAAGATCATGTTCACAGCGCAAACACGGCCGGGAGGGTTTTACACCCGATTCCAGCTGCGCCGACTTTGGGCGCATCCCGAGAGTAGAAATCAGGCCATGGAAAAAATGGACCTGTGAAGTGTTCTCAGACTGTGTGCATGCATTATTCCAGTGTTAAATATTCTTGGAGATAAAGGCTGGAGTTTGCCAGCGTGATCTTCTGGCCCTGCCGATGTAAATGGAGATTTCAATGGATCGCTGGCTCCGCCGTGGTCTGGGGGCAGTGGGGGGGCTGCTGGAAAATTCCGGCCAAAGTTTTGAAAATGCAGCTGTTGGAGGCCTACTGTGGTGAATGTCTGCCTTTGCTGCATGTAAATGACCCCAGGACTGGAAATATGGGTGGAGCTAGTAGCATATCTTTGAAGTTGCAGGAAGTCCTACTCTGCCAGAAATGTGCTCCAGTCAACTAGAGTGGGAGCAATAGAAAGCCTTGGTTGTTGAGTAATAAAGGTGTTCCACTCTTCCAAAAATGTATTGCATACTGAATTCAGTATTGGCCCCAGCCTTTAACCATTAACAACCTCTGAATGTAGTGACACTCCATGTTCTTGTGCACTGTTTATTCATCATCTGATAGAAGCCAACAGCTGAGAAAGAATATGAAATATTTAGGATGCATGTCAGGCTGAATTGCTTTCCCACATATTTTCTACTAGGAAGTGTAGTTTGAATGGATATGTCATTTATAATTTGTCAGTTCAACCTGATAATGACATTTTCATTACGAGATAATGCAGTAATCAAGAATGATTAAAATTCTTTCTCTGAATAAAATAATAGTTGCCACTTTTTTATTATACTTGCTATTCTTTCGAGAATTTACAACAAAACAACAGTTGCATTGTGTTCAGCTTTTTCATAAAGTTGCAGAGTTTGCAAAGTAATATTAGAATTTCTTAATAAGATTCATTTGACCAACAGTATTGAAAATGCATGTACTGTATCACACACAGTTACTACACCTCAGCATTAATGTACATCATTCTACACGAGAATCATAGGATCTCAGGCAGTGGGTTGGACAGTAAAATGTTTAAAGGAGGTGCATCCAGGCACCCCCAGGCAATTCCTGAGGAGGGATTTCTTCACTTAGAGGTGAATCTTTGGAACTCTCTATGCCAGCGTGCTGTGGAGGGTCAGTTATTGAAAATGTACAAGCCACGGATGGATAGATTTCTAGATATTAAAGATATCAAGGGATATGGGGATAGTGCAGGAAAATGGCATTGAGTTAGAAGATCAGCCATGATCTAGTTGAATGGTGGAGCAGGCTTGAGGGGCCAAATGGCCTTCTCCTGCTCCTATTTCCAATGTTCCTCCAGTTTAATGGGGTTTTAAGTTTAACTACAATTGGCCAGATTTGTCTGAACTCAGGAAATCTGGCAAATTAAAGGAGGTGTGTAGGACTGGGTCTTTAAGGTAAGTGCCTTTACAGCACTGCCTGTGAGCAAGGAGGAGCAAGGGTGTGTATTCCAGGTCCAATAAGGTAACCCTATAAACCACTGGCCCTGGGGTTTGTTCAGCCTCTTGGCATCACCCCAGATTTCTCAACCATAACTTCTCCCCATAATCCAAACTCACACCTCAGTCAATATTGGGGCCCATATGTTTAGTAAAACCAATGAAATGTTCTTTCCTTGTGACATGTTTAAACCATTATCTAATTAAAGGTAAAATGGCCAACATTTGTTTTTGAAAAGAATAGAAATTCTTCCCATTTGTATGTGACACATTGACTTGATTGCTGGTTTATCACATAATTTATTAGATGAACTCCAAAGCCCTATAATAACATTTGGGAGTCTTTTTGAAAGCTCATAAATCTGTCAAAATAAACAAACTCATATTCCCCAGGTCAATTGTGTAAACAAATCCTGTATTTCAGAATCCATTCATGATTTGGAAGGCAGCCAAGCCATCAAACTGATATTCCCTAGCGCAGCTGTGTGAACAAACCCTGCAGCATAAAATCTATTAGTGCCTTTGAAGGCAGTCAAAGGTTCAGATATCTGTCAAAAATTTCAAGAAGCTGAACAACTGGCTAAGCTGTTCTGCAAAGAATGAGTGAAAGCTCAGACATCTGTCAAAGCTTTCAAATTGCCTTAAGGATGCCTGAGCTATTCTGTAAAGAATGAGGGAAAAGTTTATATAATTAACTGTTGAGATTATACTGGGCTATGTTTTCAATATTGTACAATGCACAGTAGCACTTTATCCAGTGGATAATCTATTCTAATGCATCTGAAGATCTCTCCACTTTTATAATGCTGTTCTTTCACTTGATAGAAGCAACAACTGACAACTGCATTATTTAACTATCACTTACATTTTCCAATCACAGCACAGTCATCACTCACTTTAGTAAACGTAGATATAACCCAGGCTTCAACATACCATGATGAACTGTAAAGGGGGAAACACCATTTTTACTCACCTTTTAGCTCTTCCCCCTTCCAATCCATGGTTTATGTGCAATTTAGAGAAGTTTCCAAAGCAAGGCTGCCTCCATGAAAATTGCAGACCTTCTGAAATGCTCACTTCCAGATTGACGCTGGTAACCTCTAAACAGCTGCGTGTGTAGTTCCTGACCTACTCCCTTTCCTGCACTGCTGAAAATAGCCGGAGATGGAAATGGGGCGGGACTTCCAGATGTGTGCTTTGGTCACCATTTCTTCCCCCCACCCCCACCCCGACTCCATGCGGGCCCAATTTGGGGCAATAAAATCTTCCCCAAGTTTTCAATTTGCCAGTGGCTTTCACTGCTAGCCTTGAGAGACTAATGGATTGGGCCGAGAGATTTAAGAGGGCATTGGTTGCAGGATTCACATGCCTTAATAATCTTTGTGTCAGAGGATATAGTTCTTGACCAACTGCAAGTGGGTCTGCAATGCAAGCACTGTCATCCTTTGACATGAAAGTCGATGAATCCCTGGGACCCAATGATCTACATCCCAGAGTGTTGATAGAAGTGGCTATAGAAATAGTGGATGCATTGATGATCATTTTTCAAAATTCTATATTCTGGAATGGTGCCTGCAGATTGGAATGTAACCCCATTGTTTAAGAAAGGAGGAAGACAGAAAAGAGGGAACTACAGACCTGTTAACCTGATGTCAGTAGTGGGGAAAATTACTAGAATCTATTATAAAGGATGTCTTAATGGAACACTTAGAAAGTCTGATTCGACAGAGTCAACATGGATTTATGAAAAAGAAATCATGTTTGACAAACCTGTTGCAGTTTTTTGAGGATGTTGCCAGTAGAATAGATAAGGGGGGACCAGTGGATGTGGTGTATTTGGATTTTCAGAAGGCTTTTGATAAGGTCCCATACAGGAGGTTAGTAAACAAAATTAGAGCACATTGAATAAGGGGTAATATACTGGCATGGATTGAGGATTCGTTAATGGCCAGAAAACAGAGAGTAGGAATAAAAGGATCATTGTCAGGTTGGCAGGCTGTGACTAGTGGGGTACTGCAAGCATCAGTATTTGGGCCCCAGCTGTTCACAATCTATATCAATGATTTGGATGTGGAGATCAAATGTAATGTTTCCAAGTTTGAGGATGACACAAAACTAGGTGGGAGATGCAAAGAGGCTTCAAAGGGATTTGGACAGGCATAGTGAGTGAGCAGAAAATGGCAGATGGAATATAATGAAAATAAGTGTGAAATTATACACTTTGGTAGGAAGAACGGACATGTAGAGTATTTCTTAAATGGATTGTATGTCCGAAGGGACCGGGGAGTCCTTGTTCACAAGCCATTGAAAGCTAACATGCAGGTGCAATAAGCAATTAGGAAGACAAATGGTATGTTGGCCTTTATCGCAAAAGGATTTGAGTGCAGGAGTAAAGATGTCTTGCTTCAATTGTATTGAACCTTGGTTAGACTGCACCTGGAGTATTGGGTACATGTTTGGTCCCCTTACCTAAGGAAGGATAGACTTGCAATAGAGGGAGTGCAGCAGAGATTCACCAGAATAATTCCTGGGTTAACATGACTATCCTTTGAGAAGAGATTGAGGAGTCTGGGCTTTTATTCTCTAGAGTTTAGAAGAATGAGAGGTGATCTCATTGAAACTTATAAAGTTCTTAAGAGGCCAGACAGGGTAGGTGCAGAAAGGATGTTTCCTGTGGTTGGGGGGAGGGTGGGGGGTTGGGAGGCGCGGTGTGCATCTAGACCCAGGAGACATAGTCCCAGAATAAGACATAGGCCATTTAGGACTGAGACAAGGAGGAATTTCTTCACTCAGAGGGTAGTGAATCTTTGGAATTCTCTACCCCAGAGTGCTGTGGAAGCTCAGTCATTGAGTGTGTTGTAGGGAGAGATTGATAGATTTATAGATGCTAATGTCATCAAAGGATAGGGGGTAGCACTTGAAAATGGTGTTGAGGCAGATGATCAGCCATGATCTCGTTGAATGGTGGAGCAGGCTCAAGGAGCTGAATGGCCTACTCCTGCTCCTATGTTCCTTTTGTAATTCTACATCCCTTTCCAAATCCCCTCAGCCACTGGCAGATGCCACTCAGCATTTATCAAATTTCCAATCTCAACATTTGTTTTCCTTCTTGATAATGAAGGGTGGAAAAGGAAGCTGCTCATGTACACCAGATTCTGTTAAGTACTTCAAACCCTGCAGGAATCATTGCAGCGAGATCCATTGTGGTAAAGCGGAGTGCTATGTACCTTTAAGAGAATGTAGTTAGTTGACCATGTGACTGTATTGACCAATCATGACACAGCGTGGGCTTCTTGGATAACTGTAAGTCTAGAGCTGGAGGTGATTGAAGAAGCTTACATTGTGTTCGTGCTATGTTCTTAGCTCCAATAAATTACCAGTGTTTGTTCAGTTAATCAGTCTCTCTGCCTATATTATTTCAAGCACCAACTAATGTGTTAATATCAAAGGTGCAGCTGGCGTTCACTGGACAAAGCGAACCTGATAACCAAAAGCATAAAACCCACCTTTGGGAAGATTGGAAATCAGTTGGAGAATACAGTAACTGTAGGTGGTAAATGGTGACAAAAGTATTGCGACTGGAGAACTCTGCAGAAGATGTCAGAAATGTAAAAGGGCATCAAATTGGCAAAAAAGAGAATTTTGAATTGAATCTAGCAAGGAAAGTGAAGGATAATAATATATTGTTTTATAAGTTATATTAGGACAAAAATAAAAAATGAGGGAAGGAGTGGGGATGAAAGAGGGATCACATAAGTTGATGCTGCACAGGCTGTACACGTGCTAAATGGATTTTTTTGGCTCATTTTCACGAAGGAGGAAACTGGTAACTTTTAAAAATGCATTCTTTCATGAGATGTGGGCATTGCTAGCAAGGCTAGCATTTGTTGCCTATCCCTAATTGCCTTCAAGCTGAGTGGCTGGCTAGACCATTTCAGAGGGCAGTTAAGAATCAACCACATTGCTGTGGGTTTGAAGTCATATATGTAGGCCAGATGAGCAGATTTCCTTCCCTAAAGGACATTTGTGAACCAGGTGGGTTTTTATAACAATCACCAATGGCTTCATGGTTACCACGACTGAGACTAGCTTTTAATTCCAGATGTAATGAATTGAATTTAAACTCTTCTACCTGACACGGTGGGATTTGAACCTAAGCACCCAGAGTATTAAGCCTGTATCCCTGGATTACTGTAATTACCACTATGCCACTGACACCCCCAATGTGAAATAAAGAGCGTAAAAAAGAAAATCTGACAGGAAGCATCCCACACTCTCTACAGAATCCATTTGATTACTTTTTACTTCAATGGAAGGAAAATCTGGCAGGTTCTGTTCTCATCATGTGACCCTCACTGCCAAATTTTACTTTTTGCACTCTGCCCACGTTTTTAAAATTTGTTTATGGGATGTGGGCGTCGCTGGCTAGGCCAGCATTTATTGCCCATCCCTAACTGCCCTTGTTCAGAGGGCATTTAAGAGTTAACCACATCGATACAGATCTGGAGTCACAGGTAGGCCAGGACCAGGTAAGGACAGCAGATTTCCATCACTAAGGGGCACTAGTGAACTAGATAGGTTTTTACAACAGTGGTTTCATGGTCAACATTAGACTTAATTCCAGAATTTTATTGAATTCAAATTCCACCATCTGCCATCGTGGGATTCAAACCCGGGTTCCCAGAGCATTACTCTGGGTCTCTGGATTACCAGTCCAGTGACAATACCACAATGCCCCCTCTAGTGATACTTAACACCTACATGGTAAAGATGAAAATCCACCCCGTATTAACTAGAAGACAGCTTCCCCAAAATGTTCTTTATAGTTTGAAGTAAAAGGTGGATTATAATCCAACTGTGACCTAGCTAAATACCCAGAATATCAAATCTAATTTAGACTGTCTATACCAAAATGCTGCTTATTCTCAGTCCAAATGACATTCAATACATAACCCCTCAGGCCTGCAGCTTAGTTTGTTGGGCAACTGTTAAACCACATATGTCATCCTGGATGAAAGGCATTTGTTAATGAACTTTTAAATGTATAAGCACTAAATATTTATGAACTGTTAAATCTATAAGCTTTTAATTTAATATTTATTAAATGAACTTAAACTAGCTCCCCTAATGTCCCCATTAGCCTGCATCTCTGGATTACTGGTCCAGTGACATTACCACTACACCACCATCTCCCCTTAAAGCTTATTTGAAAAAGAACTAAAAGTTGTTACAGCGATAAGTTGTGTTACTGTTCATATTACTACCGGCATGGTTGTTAAACAGTTGTGCAAACCTAAGGGAAATACATCTCAGGCAGGATAAGAGACATCCAAGGAGCCTTAAGGAACCAACAGAAGAAACTACAATTATTCTGGCACAACTATTCCAAGAATCACTGAATACTGGAGGAGTGCCTGGGGAATGGAGAGAGCAGATGGTATTCATATTTTTAAAAAAATACAGTATAAGTGACTCAGCAAACTATGGCTCAGGTTGTTTGATGCCCATTGTGGATTCCCTTATTCTGGAGCATCTGGATAAAAACAGAATCATACAAGATATCCATGAAGGGGAAGTCTTGCCTATCCAATTTATTGGTTTCCTTTGAGGGTGTGACAAAGGCACTTAATAGGATAAGATAGTGGATGTAATATATTGAGCTTTCAGTAAGGCAAATTATATTGTTACTCTGGAAAGGAACCTATCCTTATAATTTAATCCTTTAAACCCTGACAATTCTAGCGAATCTTTGCCATGCTAGTTAGCTTTTTGCCTCGCTAAAGTTAAAATAAGAGATATAATTGGCATGTGCGCAGTGGACACAATGCAAACTGGAGTTTATTATTTTAAATAAAATATATAGAATAAGTAAGAGTTACTAAATTCAAATGTACTAATCAATGTCTTGGGGGTTACCACTGACCAGAATCTGAATTGGACCAGCCATACAAATACTGTGGCTACAAGATCTGGTCAGAGTCTAGGAATCCTGCAGAGAATAACTCACCTCCTGACTCTCCAAAACTGTCCATCATCTACAAGGCACAAGTTAGGAGTGTGATGGAGTACCCCCCACTTGCCTGGATGAGTGCAGCTCCAACAACATTCAAGAAGTTCAAAGCCATCCAGGACAAAACAACCCATTTGATTGGCAACTCCATCCATCACACTGAACAATCACTCTCTCCACCACTGGTGTACAGTAGCAACAGTGTGTACTATCTACAAGATGCACTGCAGGAACTCACTAAGGCTTCTTTGACAACACCTTCCAAACCCAAGATCTCTACCACCTCGAACGACAAGCGCAGCAGGTGCATGGGAACACCACCACCTGCAAGTCCCCCTCCAAGTAACACACCATCCTGTCTTAGAACTATATCATCGTTCCTTCACTGTCACTGGTTCAAAATCCTGGAACTCCCTTCCTAGTAGCACTGTGGGTGTTCCTACAACACATAGACTGCAACGGTTCAAGAAGGCAGCACACCACCACCTTCTCAATGCCAATTAGCTACAACACTGGCATCTACCCAGCAATGTGGAAAATTGCCCATATATGTCCTGTACACAAAAAGCAGGACAAATTCAACCCGGCCAATTACCGCCCAATCTGTCTACACTCGATTATCAGTAAAGTAATGAAAAAGGTCATCAAAAGTGCTATCAAGTGGCACTTGCTTAGCAATAACCTGCTCACTGATGCCCAGTTTGGGTTCTGCCAGGGCCACTCAGCTCCTGACCTCATTAAACCTTTGGTTCAAACATGGACAAAAGAGCTGAACTCCCGAGGTGACTGCCCTTGACATCACGGCAGCATTTGACCGAGTGTGGCATCAAGGAGCCCTTGCAAAACTGGAGTCAATGGGAATCAGGGGGAAAAGTCTCCACTGGTTGGAGTCATACCTAGCACAAAGGAAGATGGTTGTGGTTGTTGGAGGTCAGTCATCTCAGCTCCAGGACTTCACTGCAGTAGTTCCTCAGGGCTGTGTCCTCGACCCAAACATCTTCAGCTGCTTCATCGATGACCTTCCTTCCATCATAAGGTCAGAAATGGGGATGTTCGCTGATGATTGCACAATGTTCAGCATCATTCACAACTCCTCAGGTACTGAAGCAGTCCATGTTCAAATGCAGCAAGGCCTGGACAATATCCAGGCTTGGGCTGACAAGTGGCAAGTAACATTTGCGCCACACAAGTTTCAGGCAATGACTATCTCCAACAAAAGAGAATCCAATCATCGCCCTTGATGTTCAATGGCACTACCATCACTGAATGCCCCATTATCAATAACCTGGCGGTTACCATTGACCAGAAACTGAACTGAACTAGCCATATAAATACTGTGGCTACCAGAGCAGGTCAGAGGCTAGGAATCATGTGACGAGTAACTCACCTCCTGACTCCCCAAAGCCTACAAGGCACAAGTCAGGAGTGTGATGGAATACTCCCCACTTGCCTGGATGAGAGCAGCCCCCACAACACTCAAGAAGCTTGACGCCATCAAGGACAAAGCAGCCCACTTGATTGGCACCACATCCACAAACATTCACTCCCTCTACCATCGACACATAGTAGCAGCAGTTTGTACCCTCTACAAGATACACTGTAGGAATTCACCAAGGCTCCTTCGACAGCACCTTCCAAACCCATGACCAGTACCATCTAGAAGGACAAGGCCAGCAGGTAGATGGGAACACTGCCACCTGGAAGTTCCCCTCCAAGTCACTTACCACCCTGACTTGGAAATATATTGCCATTCCTTCACTGTCGCTGGGTCAAAATCCTGGAACTCCCTAACAGCACTGTGGGTGTACCTACACCACATGGACTGCAGCGGTTCAAGAAGGCAGCTCACCACCACCTTCTCAAAGACAACTAGGAATGGGCAATAAATGCCAGCCCAGCCAGCGAAGCCTACATTCCGCGAATAAATTTTTAAAAAGCAATAAATGCTGGTCTAGCCAGTTTGGTCCGCAACACAGGAAAGAAAATAACTAAATAAACAGTAAATAATAACATTTAAGATAGTGAATATGGAAGAAAAATAAAGAAAACAGAAAAAGACAGCAGTAAACTTTAAAAAATATTTCACTGAAGTTTTTGATACATTTTAGTAGCGTGGTATACACCATTATAATTCTGATATTTGAGTGATTCTATATAGAATATATTCAAACATCACAATATTTGAATAGAAATATGAAGGAGAAAGGCCACTTAGCTTGTTTTATGTTAGAATGTGGACTTGGACTACTGATTATGCATCTTGACCTTGTTCATGCTGAAAGGGAGAAGCAGAAGTGCAGACTAGCATTGTCCAGATGGAAGGAGAGAGGATCAGAGACATCACCCAGAGCCACTTTCAAACATCTCAAAGTAATAATCTTTGGGTATGCGTAAACATAGTCTAAAGATGTGGCATGATCTAAGGAGCAACTGAAAATTAGAAGTACTAAAATGACATCAAAAAATAGTGGAGGTTTAAAAAAACTTCATGTAAGATTTATTTTTAGCAATACTATGTCCAGCTGGGATTCTTTAAATTGGTTTGTTGGTGTTTTGTTTCTTCATTCATTGTTCTGGGTACTATGTATAATGCATGACTTCATGTGCACTGTACATTCTGTCATGTTGCTGTGCAAAAAGTATTGAAAGTAAATCACATGAAATATATCTACTTAAATATTCAAATGTATTGGACAAATATGAATAATTTTCTAAAGTTATTTTCTTCCAGCAGTGTTTTTCTGAGTGCTATCATGCATGTGCTGGGGGGGTGGGGGGGGGATATACATCTGTCACAAATTTATAAATGCGAAGGAAAAATTTAAAATTTTTCTCAATGCTACAGTCTGCTGTCATCTTTCAAAGCTCATCCACTTGTTTCTTCTTAAATTGACTATCTTACAGCTGCACCACAAGCTGACACATGCTTCATTCCAAAAATAATACACAATTCCCTTTGGTGCTTATACATTTAAAAGTTCATAAACAAATGCCTTTCATCCAGGATGACATATGTGGTTTAACAGTTGTCCAACAAACTAAGCTGCTGCCTGAGGGGTTGTTATGTATGTGTTGAATGTCATTTAGACTGAGAATGTGTCCAATAAACCTTGTGCACTCCATAAGATTAAAGCAGCATTTTGTTGTAGACAGCCTAAATTAGATTTGGTATTCTGGGCATCTAGCTAGATTCACAGTTGGATTATAATCTGCCTTTTACTTCAAACTAAAAAAGAACACTTTGAGGAAGCTTTCTTCCAGTTAATACAGTGTAGATTTTCATCTTTACCACGTGGGTGTTAAGTATCATGAGGGCAAAGTGCAAAAAGTAAAATCTGGCAGGGAGGGCCACACGATGAGAACAGGACCTGCCAGATTTTCCTTCCATTGAAATTAAAAGTAAATTTAATGGATCCTGTAAAGGAGTGGGATGCTTCCCGTCAGATTTTGTTTTTTTAAACTGTGGGAGTCAGTGGCCCAGGCTAATCCTTTGGGAGCACAGGTTCAAATCCCACCATCTCAGCTGGTGGAATTTAAATTCAGTTAACAAAATCTGGAATTGAAAACTAGCCTCAGTAACAAAGATCATGAAACCACTTTCGACATCCATAAAAACATTTGGTTTACTCATGCTTTTTAAGGAAGGAAATCTGCCGATCTCACTTGGCCTGGCTTACATGTGACTCCAGATCCACAGCAATGTGGTTGGCTCTTAAATGCCCTCTAAAATGGCCCAGCAAGCCACTCAGTTGTATAAAACTGCAAGTCAATAAAAGGGAAAGAAACCGGATGGACCACTCGGCAGCAACCTGGGCACTGGAAACGACAATGGGAAGCCCAGACCTGTCATCCCTGCAAAGTCCTCCTTACTAACCTCTGGGGGTTTGTGCCACAATTGAGAGAGCTGTCTCACAGACTAGTCAAGCAACAGCCGACATAGTCATCCTCACGGAATCATACCTTACAGATAATGCCCCAGACACCACCGTCACCATCTGTGGGTATGACCTATCCCACCAGCAGGACAGACCCAGCAGATGTGGTGGCACATTGGTATACAGTCTGGAGGGAGTTGCCTTGGGAGTTCTCAACATCAACTCTGGACCATATCAAATCTTATGGCATCAGGTCAAACATGGGCAAATAACCTCCTGCTGGTTTACTACATACTACTGAGCCTCGAGCTGATGAATCAGTGCTTCTCCACTTGGAGGAAGCACTGAGGGTGGAAGAATGCAGAATGTACTCTGGGTGGGGGACTTCAATGCCTATCACCAAGAGTGGCTCAGTAGCATTACCGCATACCGAATTGGCTGAGCCCTAAAGGACATAGCTGCTAGACTGGGTCTGTGGCAGGTCGTGAGGGAACCAACAAGAGGGTAAAACATACTTGACCTCATTCTCACCAACCTGCCTACCATAGATGCATCTGTCCATGACAGTATTTGTAGGAATGACCATTCCACAGTCCTTGTGAAGATGATGTCCCGCCTTCACATTGAGGATACCCTCCATCGTGTTGTGTAGCACGACCACTGTGCTAAATGGGATAGATTTCGAATAGATCTAGCAACTCAAGACGGCACACATGAGGCCATCAGCAGCAGCAGAATTATACTCGAACACAATCTGTAACCTCATGGCCTGGCATATCCCCCACTCTACCATTACCATCAAGCCAGGTCAACCCTGGTTCAATGAAGAGTGCAGATGGGCAGGAGCAGCACCAGGCATACTTAAAAATTAAGTGTCAACCTGGTGAAGCTACAGCACAGGACTACTTGCATGTCAAACAGCATAAACAGCAAGTGATAGACAGAGCTAAGCGATCCCACAACCAATGGATCAGATCTAAGTCCTGTAGTCCTGTCACATCCAGTCGTGAATGGTGGTGGACAATTAAACAACTCACTGGAGGAGGAAGCTTCACAAGTAACAGCATCCTCAATGATGGAGGAGCCCAGCACATCGGTGCAAAAGATAAGGCTGAAGAATTTGCTACAATCTTAAGCCAGAAGTGCCAAGAGGATGATCCATCTTGGCCTTCTCCGGAGGTCCCCAACATTACAAATGCAAGTCTTCAGCCTATTCAATTCACTCCACGTGATATCAAGAAAAGGCCGAAGGCACTGGATGCTGCAAAGGCTATGGACCCTGACAATATTCCGATAATAGTATTGAAGACTTGTGCTCCAGAACTTGCTGTGCCCCTAGCCAAGCTGTTCCAGTATGGCTACAACACTGGCATCTACCCAGCTATGTGGAAAATTGCCCAGGTATGTCCTGTACACAAAATGCAGGACAAATCCAATGGGCCAATTGCCGCCCCATCTGTCTACTCTCCATCATCAGTAAATTGATGGAAGGGATCATCAACAGTGCTATCAAGCAGCATTTGCTTAGCAATAATCTGCTCACTGATGCTCAGTTTGGGTTCCGCCTGTATCACTCAGCTTCTGACCTCATTACAGCTTTGGTTCATATGGACAAAGAGCTGAACTCCAGAGTTGAAGTGAGAGTGACTGCATCAAGGCAGTATTTGACTGAATGTGGCAATTAGGAGCCCTAGCAACCTGGAGCCAATTGGAATCAGAGGGAAAACTCTCCGCTGGTTGGAGTCATACCTAGCACAAAGGAAGATGGTTGTGGTTTTTGGAGGTCAGTCATCTCAGTTTCAGGACAGCAGTGCAGGAGTTCCTCAGAGTAACGTCCTAGGCCCAAACATCTTCAGCTGCTTCATCAATGATCTTCCTTCCATCATAAGTTCAGAAGTGGGGATGTTTGCTGATGATTGCACAATGTTCAGCACCATTCGCGACTCCTCAGATACTGAAGCAGTCCGTATCCAAATGCAGTAAGACCCGGACAATATCCAGGCTTGGGCTGACAAGTGGTAAGTAACATTCATGCCACACACGTGCCAGGCAATGACCATCTCCAACAAGAGAGAATCTAACCATTGCCACTTGACATTCAATGGCATTGCCATCACTGAATCCCCCACTATCAACATCCTGGGAGTTGCCATTGACCAGAAACTGAACTGGACTAGCCATATACATGCTGTGGCTACAAGAGCAGGTCGGGGGCTAGGAATCCTATGGCGAGTAACTCACCTCCTGACTCCCCAAAGTCTGTCCACCATCTACAAGGCATAAGTTAAGAGTGTGATGGAATACTCTCCACTTGCCTGGATGAATGCAGCTCCAACAACACTCAAGAAGGTTGACACCATCCAGGACAAAGCAGCCCGCTTGATTGGCACCACTTCCACAAACATTCACTCCCTCCACCACAAATGCACAGTAGCAGCAGTGTGTACCATCTACAAGATGCACTGCAGAATCTCAGAAGGCTCCTTCGGCAGCACCTTCCGAACCCACGACCGCTACCTAGAAGGACAAGGCCAGCAGACATATGGGAAAGCCACCATCTGGAAGTTCCCCTCCAAGCCGCTCACCATCCTGACTCGGAAATATATCTCTGTTCCTTCACTGTCACTGGGTCAAAATCCTGGAACTCTCTCCCTAATAGCACAGTGGGTGTATCTACACAACATGGACTGCAGCGTTTCAAGAGGGCAGCTCACCACCACCTTCTCAAGGGCAACAAGGGATAGTCCATAATTGCTGGCCTAGCCAACGAAGCCCATATCCCCTGAATGAATAAAAAAACATCTAGGCAAAAAGGAGTAGAGATTAGAAGAATGAGGATCAAATATCCATGGGGGAATTTAACCATTCCAGTGGTGGGTTTGGAGGCTGAGGGGGCATTTATTTGGATGGGAGGTTATTGGGTGTCGCCCTCACCATCTTCCCTTCTCCGTCTGATTAAGCCTAGGGTGGGAAAGCTCGAGGACAGCCTGGACCCTAATTGAGGCCCTTAAATGGGCAATTAATGTCCACTTAAGGACCTGATCATGTCGCCACTGGTATTCACTCAGTGGTAGGCGGGGGTGTCGTCACATGGGGATCCCGAAAAGCAAGCTCTATCAGATTTTCTTCTGAGGGGTGAGGTGCCTCATTCAAAGGCACTCAGTGCCTGATCAAGGGACTGGACATTGGGAAGAGGGGCTAGCTGAGAGCCAACCCCCTGCTCTTTCTTCTAACTTCCCCCCTGTTCTTTTCCAGCGACACCCCCATCGACCACCATTGCAACCCTGCCAACCCACGCTCACTCACCTGTAGACTGGGTCCCTCATGTTTCCTAGGCCTTTGGTGGGTGTATTACCAGCAGCAGCTCCTGCTCCCAGTGGTGCTGACACACAATTGAGAGCTGTTGGCCTCTGATTAGTCGGCAGTTCTCGGGGGGCAGGATCCCCGCCACTGAGGTCCTAAATTCTGGGGATTGCCTAACGCTGGCCAGTTAAGTCACTTAATTCCAATGGGCCATCCCCAACAGAGGCGACTGGGGTTGCTGCCAGTTCTCCAGCCAGCAGATGAGACCTCTGTCGCCAACATTGCCACATGACAGAGTTTAAGTGGCAAAATATTTTAGACACAAATTTGATAGTCCCTTTTAATTGATGACCTTTTCCTCCTTCCTGTTAATCCTCTTAACTAATGCCACATTTTATAAAAGATTTTATTGGCCATAAGTGAGGAAACTACAGTGCTGAACCAATGAGTAAAACCCTACCCAAATATTTTAATTTAATGCAGCCTTTCTGCAACTAAGTTTTCATGATGTGGGCCTTGACTTTGCTCTGAGAAATAGGAAAAAGCATGCTTTGCAATCATTTTGATGAATAGTTTATAAGGGATCATGTGAAGGGAGATTTAGAGATTTAAAAAGAAAAGTTGAGACAATAAAGCAGTGTAACAGTTTAGGTAAAGGCAAGTAGCCTGGGACAGAGTGGCACAGAGAGTTTAATGGTAATAATGCATCAGCAAATAAGGTCCATGCAAAGAACAGTGGTAAAATGATAAACCCTTTACCTGAATGCACAAAGCATTCAGAACAAGATAGAAGAATGAGCAATACAAACAGAGATAAATGGGTTTGATATAATTGTGATTTAAGAGATGTTGGACACCCCAGAGATGTTGGGCAACCTGGAAGATTGTACTTGCAGTACCACTGCTTTGGTGATTGGGTTTGTGGCCCAAAAATGGGCCGATGTTCCAGGAAAAGCCTAAGGTGGAAAAATTCAGTCTGCAGTGTCTGCATCTCGTCAACTCATAGGAGGCCAAAGTACAGTGCGAAGTCATTGAGGCCTGAAACTGACAGGCACTCAGGGCCACAATGGCTGAAGGCTGAGGTCAGCCACAGGAAGAGGCCTGTCATTAAAGGGCAGCTCTGAGAGGCTCGCTGCAACTAAAATTATTGTTGAGGGAGAAATTGCTGAAACCCCCTACAGGATAATCTGCCAACTGAATGGGGATAAAGGCCCATGTGCTTTTGAAGCTGCACAGAGACATAAGTAACACCTACTCTTCGTGAGCTTGGCCACTGAGGAGAAACTTGAGTGTGAACCACAACAGCTGCCACAAGGGGAGGGGCAGCACCTGGAAGAGGAGCAGCAGCTATAACAAGCAGTGCAAACAGATGCAGCAGAATGGTGCAAAGGGAATGATAAAGAGCTAGGAGATAGATGAAGGTGTTACCCTCTGCAAAGGGTCAGCTAAATAGACCTATTAGGTAGCAGTGCCTCCATAGACTGTGGCTGTTGTGTCAGGTGGTAGCAGAACTCTGCGGCCTCTTGGAGGAGAACCTGGGGGGTGGCCAACCGTTGCCCATACCGGTGAGAGTGACCATGGCACTGAAGGTTTTTGCATCTGGATCATTCCAGGAGGCGGCTGCTGACACCTGCAGGACGTCGTAATCTGCATCACTCAGGTGCAGCGGACTGCCTCAGGTTTGAAACGGATGCTGGCAGTAAGGGCCAGAGGGCTGTCAACTTTGCCTCCATGTTATAATCCCTTCAGGTGCAGGGCATGATAGAGTACACCCGTGCAGTGATCAAGACTCCATCAGACAAGCCAGGTATACCTATAAGTAGGAAGGGACTCCACTTCTTCAATGTCCAGCTGGTATGGGACTAGTGCATAAGGCAAGCATGTGCAAGGTTGCCGGGTAGCTGCTATGACTCATTCATACTGAGGCAGCTCCAGGTGTCTCAACTCTTCAGCCTCTGTGAATGGTTCCAGGATGGCAAGAGCCTGAAGACATGATGAATATATTGGTGTGAAATCCCACCAGAGTCACACATGAAATGCAATCTTTGCAATTTGTTGGCCAGGGTAACAATGAGCAGGCCATTGGCTTGCCAAAAATGCTGTACCTGTGCTTTGATTGCTGTTCAAAGGTCTTAGGTGTAGTGCCGAAGTGCTCTGCTCTGCACAACTTGGCAATACGAAAAGAAGTGGAGCTGGTACAGGAAGATGTTGATGACGCTCAGAATTCTCAGAGGAAGATTACGATCAGCTGGCGCATCATGCCCCACCAGTCCTGCTAAGGCCTATGCCCACTGGCCTGCAAGTCAGGGAAATCTGGGACACCCTCATCCAGGCAGGATTCAGCTGAACATGGGCTTTCCTACACTGCATTCTTGGCACCCTGGCCCCTGTGCCATAAGTTGTGGCCACAATCATAATCCCCAGCATGTCATGGAAATCTTCTTGATTGAAGAAATCCCAAGTCTCTCTCCCTCTCACTTTTGCACTGTGACCCATAACATTCACTGACATCACATCTAGGCTGCTTCTAAAGGTGAAATAAAAACAGAAAATGCTGGAAAAACTCAGCAGGTCTGGCAGCATCTGTGGAGAGAGAAACAGAGTTAATGTTTCGAGTCCGAATGACTCATACAGATTCAAGACATTAACTCTGTTTCCCTCTCCACAGATGCTGCCAGACCTGCTGAGTTTTTCCAGCACTTTCTGTTTTTATTTCAGATTTCCAGCATCTGCAGTATTTCGCTTTTATTGTTTCTAAAGGTGAATGGGCAATGGGTTGATAAGAATTAAACGAGACTTATAATTTAGGCATTGTTTCAATAAAGCAAATCAAGTTGACACTGGCATAACATAAGATACTGTTAAACCTGCTTCTGCATTTCCTGCCATGAGCTTCCAAGTGGCACTACCTGTATGATTGGAGAATATATGGAGGCAACCTGCTCGGTTTTGTATTCTAGTGAATGAGATGCCTATGGCACTCATCTTCTGGGTTGCGGTGCCCGTGAGGACCCCGCCACTTGAATCAGCGCAGAGCAGCCTGGGTCATGGGGGCAAGTTTCAACTTCACAGTGCCTGCCCGAAGGCCGAGGAGGCAGTCACAGAAAAGGAGAGCTCCTGTTGCCAGGACCCCTGTCTCCATCTGTCCTTTCAGGGCCCCCTTGCACTCCCCAAGAATAGGAGAGCATCTGGCTGTGTTTCCATGCATTTCTGAGCCATTACTGCAACAGGCAACAGGTTGCAGACATAGAGTGGAGGCCACCATGCTGTTCCTGCATCCACTCTTTGGTCTGCTGTATATGACTCTCCATAAGGGTGGCCAGTCTTTCAATAGAGAAAGTATTGTGCTCATAAACCTGAGATATCATGTCACTAATGACATAGGATGGAGTCCGTCATCTGCTGTACAAGGGTGCGTATTGCTTCATGAATCTCTGACAGATGCTCACACATCTCCTTTTGCTGCTCCACAAACACATACTTCATATGTGGCCCCCACCCACCACCTCCCCCACACCCCCACAAGACTCAATATCTCCATGAACTGAGCATGGCTAGAGCTTTGTCCTCCAATTGGGACTGCCCACAGCTATCACTGCCATTATAATCTGCTGCTGCTCAAATGTGATGTGATCGTCACCTTGTGCCATCTTTTCTATTGGTGAATGAGGCTTCATCAGTGTGAGTGTATCTTTTTTTTAATTCAATCATCGAATGGGGGCATCGCTGGCTAGGTCAGAATTTATTGCCCATCCCTAATTATTCTTCAGAAGGTGGTGGTGAGCTGCCTTCTTGAACCAGTGCAGTTTATGAGTTGTAGGTGACCAACAGTGCTGAAGGAAATGAGTTCCAGGATTTTGACCCAGTGACAGTCAAAGAATGACGATGTAGTTCCAAGTCAGGATGGTGCGTGGCTTGGAGGGAAACTTGCAGGTAGTAGTGTTCCCATGCATTTGCTGTCCTTTTCCTTTTAGGTGGTAGAGTTCACGGATTTGGAAGGTGCTGCCAAAGGAGCCTTGGAGATGCTGCACACTGCTGCCACTGTGGTGGAGGGAATGAATGTTGAAGGTGGTGAATGGGGTGCCAATCAAGCGGGCTGCTTTGTCCTGGATGGTGTTGAGCTTCTTGAATGTTATTGGAGCTGCACTCATCCACGCAAGTGGAGAATATTCCGTCACACTCCTGACTTGTGCTTTGTAGATGGTGCACAGACTTTGGGGAGTCAGGAGGTGAGTTACTCTCCACAGGATTCCCAACCTCTGACCTGCTCTTGTAGCCACAGTATTTATATGGCTGGTCCAGTTCAGTTTCTGGTCAATGGTGACCCCCAAGGGTGTTGATAGTGAGGGATTCAGCAATGGTGATGCCATTGAATGTACAGAGAGATAATTAGATTCTCTCTTGTTGGAGATGGTCATTGCCTGGCACTTGTGTGGCACAAATGTTACTAGCCACTTATCAGCCCAAATCTGAATGTTGTCCAGATCTTGCTGCATACGGGTATTGACTACTTCAGTATCTGAGGAGTCGCGAATGATGTTGAACATTGTGCAATCATCAGTTCCCATTTCTGACCTTATGACCTTTGAGCTAGGTATGACTCCAACCAGTGAAGAGTTTTCCCCCTGATTCCCATTGACTCCAGTTTTGCTAGGGCTCTTTAATGCAACACTCAGTTAAATGCTGCCTTGATGTCAAGGACAGTAACTCTCGCCTCAGCTCTTGAGTTCAGCTCTTTGGTCCTTGTTTGGATCAAGGCTATAATGAGGTCAGGAACTGAGTGGCCCTGCAGAATGCAAATTTAGTGTCAGTGAGCAGGTTATTGCTGAGGAAGCGCCACTTGATAGCACTGTCGACGACACCTTGCATCACTTTGCTGATGATTGAGAGTAGACTGATGGGACAATAATTGGCCGGATAGGACATGTCCTGCTTTTTGTGGACAGGATATACCTGGGCAATATTCCTCATTATCAGGTGGATGCTAATGTTGTGGCTGCACTGGAACAGCTCGGCTAGGGGCATGGCTAGTTCTGGAGCACAAGTTTTTAGTACTATTGGTAGAAAGTTGTCAGGGCCCATAGCCTTTGCAGTATCAAGTGTCTCCAGCTGTTTCTTGATATCACATGGAGTGAATTGAATTGGCTGAAGACTGGCATCTGTGATGCTGGATCCTCAGGAAGAGGCTGAGATGGATCATCCACTCAGCACATCTGGCTGAATATTGTAGCAAAAGCTTCAGCCTTATATTTTGCATGTGCTGGGCTCCCTATCATTGAGGATGGGGATATTTGTAGAGCCTCCTCCTCCAGCGAGTTGTTTAACTGTCCATCGACATTCCCTTTTGGATGTGGCAGGACTGCAGAATTTAGTTCTGATCCGCTGGTTGTGAGATTGTTTATCTGTCTATCACTTGCTGCTTCGGCTCTTTGGCATGCAAGTAGTCCCATGTTGTAGTTTCACCAGGTTGACACCTCATTTTTAGATATGCCTGGTGCTGCTCTTGGCATGCCCTCCTGCACTCTTCATTAAGCCAGGGTTGATCACCTGGCTTGATGGTAATGGTAGAGTGGGAAATATGCCGGACCATGAGGTTACAGATTGTGTTTGAGTAGAATTCTGCTGCTGCTGATGGCTCAAAGCAACTCATGGATGCCTGGTTTTGAGTTGCTAGATCTCGTCGAAATCTATCTCATTTAGCAAGGTGGGAGTGCCAAACAACACGATGGAGGATATTCTCAGTGTGAAAAGGGGACTTCATCTCCACAAGGACAGTGGTTACTCCTACCAACACTGTCATGGACACAAGCATCTGTGACAAGTAGAGTGGTGAGGATAAGGGCAAGTACGTTTTTCCCTCTTGTTGGTCCCCTCACCACCTGCTGCAGATCCAGTCTGGCAGCTATGTCCTTTAGGACTTGGACAATTCAGTCAGTAGTGGTGCTACTGAGCCACTCTTGGTGATGGTACCCTACCCAGAGTACATTCTGTGCTCTTTCCACCCTCAGTGCTTCCTCCAAGTGATGTTCAACATGGAGGAGCACTGATTCATCAGCTGAGGGAGAATGGTAGTTGGTAACCAACAGGTGGTTTCCTTGCCCATGTTTGACCTGATGCCATGAGGCTTTATGGAGTCCGGAGTTGATGTTGAGGACTCCCAGGGCAACTCCCTCCTGACTGTATACCACTGTGCCGCCATCTCTGGTGGATCTGTCCTGTTGGCGGAACAGAACATATCCAGCGATGGTGATGATGGTGTCTGGGACATTGGGCACACCACCCCTGAAACAACGTCGGCATGGAGTCGACATGCTTCATGCCGACCTGCCCCACAGCTATAAAGCGCTGCAGGGTGGATTAACGGGGCCTGAATGGGACTTCCACACCCTCACCTGGGAGGATGTCCTGCACCCTGGAGCTCCTGGCCAATTCGATTGGCTGGCAGCTCCATCAGTCCTGGTAGTGCCAAGAGAGCATCAGTGACTGCTGCCGGGACTGCCGAAGAAGAAGACCAAGGCCCATGAATCCCCGGAACAGATAGGTTCGGGGTCTTGGGCTGGGAGGTTTTAGTTAGGTTAGGGAGAGGGACAGCGGGGTACGGGATGGGGGGGTTGTAGGTTTAAGGGAGGAAGCGGGTAGGAAGGAAGGGTCGGTTCGACCTTGGCGGCGGGGTGGGGTGCCCCACAGTCAGAAAAGGGCAGCTTGTGAAGTGTGACTCCGGCCTTCTGTCCCGCCGTTTAAACCGTGAAAAAAATCAGGTTGCCCGCTCCCGTCTGGCTGCACACACCAAACGTTCTATGGCGTGGGCGGTGTATTACCAGGGTCAATTGGCTAGATAACAAGCTTGATTGATCCTTGATTTAAATATGGTGGGCGGTCTGCTGATTTTGGTGCCTGCCCACCCATCCCCCTATGTCCCGTATTATGGGGATGATCTCGGGGATGGGCGGGAAGGTGGTGCGGTGGTCACCCACCCATTTTTTGTGTGCCTCCCCGCCCCACCCCCCCCGGGTGCAAGTAAAATTCACTACATTGTCTGTGAGGTATGATTCCATGAGCCTGACAGTGTCAGGCTGTTGCTTGACTCGCCTGTCGGATAGCGCTCCCAATTCTGGCAAAAAACCCCTAGGTGATAGTGAGGAGGACTTTGCAGGGCCGGCAGGGTTGGTTGTGCCTTCGTCATTTCTGGTGCCTAGATCGATACCAGGTGGTCGGTCTGGTTTCATTCCTTTTAAACTTCGTTGGCATTTGATACAAATAACTGGCTTGCTGGACCATTTCAGAGGGCAGTTAGGAGTCGACCACATTGCTGTGGGTCTGAAGTCACAGGTAGGCCAGACCAGGTAGGGATGGCAGATTTCCTTCCCTATAGGACATTGGTGAACCAAATTGGCTTTTATGATAACTGACAATGGTTTCATGATCACCATTACTGAGACTAGTTTTTAATTCCAGATTTTATTGATTTAATTCAAATACCACCAGCAGCCATGGTGGGATTTGAACTCGTGTCTTCAAATCTTTAGTCTAGGCCTCTGGATAACTGGACCAGTGGCATTACTACTACATGATCAACTCCCTATGTACACTGGTGGAGGGTACACATGACTCGTGATAGTGCAGCCTCAGAACACTGATCGTCCTCTGAGCTCTGCACTGCCTCCACATGCAGCTACAATTGCCTGTTTGGCATAGCCCTGCAGGAGAGGGAAGACCTCAGTTAGTGAAGGTCTCAGATCTCAATGGTTCCATATCATGACATCTTGCTGATATTCAACTGTGAAGTTATGGACAGAACTACACAGATCACTAGGTCATAAGAAACAGAAGCTGGAGTAGACCATTCCACCCATTGAGCCTGCTCTGCCAATCAATAAGATCATGGCTGACCTGATTGTGGCCTTAACTTCACTTTCCTGCCGGCCCCACATCATCGTTTGTTCCCTTGTGGACCAAAAATCTGTCTAACTCAGCCTTGAATATCTTCAATGACCCAGCTTCCTCTGCTCTCTGTGGAAGAGAATTCCAAAGGCTAACAATCCTCTGAGAGAAGAAATTCTCCCTAATCTCCATCTTAAATGGGAGAACCCTTATTTTTAAACTGTACTACCTTTTTCTGGATTCCCCCATGAGAGGAAACATAGTCCCAGAATCAATCCTGTCAAACCCCCTTAGAATCTTATATAGTTCAACAAGATTACCCCTTATTCTTCTAAATTCCAAGAAGACACTAGATGGCGAATGAGGCTATTAGGCCATCAGGTCCAGGGGATTAATCAGCCTTTAGCCCCATGAGTTTACCTAGTACTTCTTCTCTAGTGATAATGATTGTTTTAAGTTCCTCCCTCCCTTTTGCTTCTTGGGGAAGAATTTTCCCGACAGCGAGCAGGGACGGGGCCCGATCGCCGACGCGTAAAATGACGCGCAGTGACATCGGGCAGGCATCCCGACATCACCGCGCGTCATTTAGATTGTCAGTTCGGCAGTCACACAGCCGTGTCGTCTGCGCACTTGCCGAACTGTCAAAAGCCTATTAAGGCCATCAACAAAGTAATTAAAGTTGTTATAAATGCTGCCCGTCCAACCTTAAGGTTGTCAGGCAGGCAACGAGCCCAAGCGGCCTTCACATTTTTCATGAAGCCTCATCCACGGGAGGGATGAGGTTTCATGAAGGCTTTATTAATTACATAAAAAGTTTTGAAAAAATTAACGGACATGTCCCAGCTCATGTGACAGTTTCACATGATGGGACGTGTCCTTAAATTTTTTTTTTCACTTTTATTAAATTTTCCAGAACTTAAGCTAATCTCCCTAAGGCACAGAGGTGCCTCAGGGAGATTTCTGCGCTCTTTCACGCACATACACGAAAGAGCACAGGCCCCGCAACAGGGAATCCCCCCACCCGCACAGGGAGCGCACAGCGCTTCCAGGTGTGTGTCACGCTGGGCGGGACTTAATTGGCCCGCCCATGTAAAATGGCAGTGCACACCTGATCGGGGGTGCCAATTGGGTTCGCACTCGCTCCCGCCCGCCCTCGCTTGACCCCCCCCCCTACAGGTGGGAAGAATTCAGCCCTTGATTTCTTACTATTCTTGGAATACTTTCTGTGAAGGCAGGTATGAAATATGTGTTCAAGGTCTCTGCAATTTTCTTGTTTTGCATTATTAATTCCTCAGTCTCACCCTGTAAAAGACCACTGCTTTCTTTAGCTACTCTCTTCCTTTTTATATACTTGTAGATGCTTTTAATGTCTGTTTTTATATTTCTTGGTAGTTTTCTCTAAGACACAAGTTTCAGACCCAAATTTCCCACCTTCAGTGTGGAATGTGGAATTTTAGTATGTTATGATCAATCTTCCTTTGTGGACCCTTTACTATGAGGCCATTAATTAATTAATCCTGTTTCATTAAACATTATCAGGTCTAAATTAGCCTATTCCCCAGTTGGTTCCAGAATGTAAAATAATTTTAAAATGAGTTAATGGGATGTCCCCACTTTAAAGTTGTATCTATTTTTAATGAGTGTTAGTGAATAGAGAAATAGAATGCCCAAAATAATTTTATTAACCAAATATTTCCCCAACACATTTTTTTTTGCAGTATTTTGATATTGGTATCCATAATTCTACAGGAGAATAAACCCTTCTGGTCTCAGGTCATCTTTGATGCTTGATAACTATTTGTTCAGTGTGATGACCCATAAGCCTGCATTTTCTTTTGTGTGATGTCCCTTTGAGAACAAAATGGGCTGTGAAGTACATTGAAAGGTGATTAATTGGTTGCCTGATTATGACATCATTAGGCTCCAAGAAATGCCCAAGTGACCTGAGGTTGTCCTGGGGATGAACAGCAATGAAGCAAAGGGTAAAGGGTAAATAGAAAAAGAATTGCAGTGGGGAGGGTCAACAAGGCGAGGTGATGATGCTTGCCGCTGACTTCTAAGAAAGCCACTCAAAGATCTAATGATTTCTGTGGTGTGGGTTTAACCTTTCCCAATATTAATTTCATTGTGGCGCCAGCTTTAGGGGATTTCTGGCATCTAGAAAATGTGATGTCATCAAGCAGATGAAAGAGCTAATCACATTGAAGAATTCTCACAGATACCAAACTTAAGAAGTAACAAGTAGGTTTAAGCACTCACTTTTTAAATAATTTTTTTAGAAAAAGAGAAATAAGGATTGAGATATTGTTATGATCTGGTTAGGGACCAGTAACTTTTTTTTCAAAGAAGGAAAAGTTTGAAATTCCAGTTACCTACTCGAAGAATAAAGCCACAAGATTCCACAGTTTTAAACAAACAAAATAAACTTTATTGTACAGAAAAGTAAAACAATTTACAATATCTATCTTATACATTCAGAATTAACATGAGGCAAATATGAATGAACAGGTTAAACACACCACACTACTATTAAATGGGAAATGAAACCAATACAGATCCCATGGATTTCTTAGTAACCACTCAGACATCAATGACTACTGTGAGTCACAAAATCTTGTTAAAACGCTGCCTCCCTCATGGGGCATTTCAACTTCTCACTTTCAAAGATCTAGTTTCTGAATTCCCTTCCATTCTGACTTGTTCATTTCCCGATGGTTCAATCTCTCATCCTGAGATTGCCTTCCACGAGATTCACAAAGCTTTTCTCCTGCCTCTAATCACCAGCACAATTCCAACTCTGTCGCAGACTATTATCTGCACTAAGCTGGCACTGCCCCTGGGTTTCTCCAAGCTCTGGTCTCCCAGCTGTAAAGGTTCCCAGGACTTCCCTCAGCCCCAACTGACTGGAGCCTGCTAAAAATTCCAAGGCTACTTTAGCTGTAAACCAACCAAGATCCAACTACAACCAACAGCTGCACCAATTTCTCTCAGGGCTTATTTGATCCCTAACTGCTGGAGCCTGCTAACAGCAGCACCCTTTTCCATATCTAGCCTCTTCCTCTGCTGCAGAGCACTCACTGTCCCAGCAAACCCACAGATAAATGGAAACCAGAGAACCTTCTTAAGCTTCACCCATCTTCATGATGATGCAGCCTTTCAGGGATCACTGAATGCTTTTAAACAAATTTAGCTCTAACTCCCAAAACAAAACATCTCTCTGGACTGCACCACTTTGCAAGAATTGTAGACATCAGGTCTCCAGTTCTCCAGATAAGTAAGCCCACCTGCTGTTTTATGGCTCTTACCTTTCTAGTTGTTAATCCCTTAAGTCAACATGTCCCTAACCCTTTAAGTGTAATAGACTCCAAGCTGCTTTAGCGCATTTATCCCATTTACTACAGTTAAATTTTAATATTCCCAGAACTAAACATTACTACCAAAATATTAACATGAACTATGAACTAATTCTTGTGCAGAAAGGTTTCATATCTGAGCGACAAGAACACTGCTCATCAGAACAAGGAGCCACAGGCAGAGAGACATTCTTAGGAGTTTATTGACAATAGTGAACAGTATGTACAAGTGATCAACACCTGTGGCCAGGCTGTGCAACTACTTTTACCTAATTTTCCTAACCCTGCTGCTACATCTTGATGCTCCCTGGACATCTACAACAGAGTTGGAGGCAGCCTGCTGACTGTGACACCCTGTCTGTGATGCCTTTAGTAGGCGTCCTCTGGAGGGCCAAGTCTTGGAGGGCCCCCGCCTGCTGTTGGGGTTCTGCTGTGTGGCAGTGGCACCCTCCTCGACCTGTGAAGCTGGATATGCGGAGGTCACAGGAAGAGGGGAGTCAGATGGGGCGGCCACTCCCAGAGTCACCTGGGTGGATGGCCTCGGAGGGTGCACCCGCTGATCCTCCTCCTTATGGGTGCCCGAGGGCCCCTGGCTGACTCTGTGAGAGGAAGGGGTAGCCCAGCACCCCTCTTGCATACACACTGCTGGAGGTCAACTATGGCATCAGCGATGGAGTTAAGCCCACGCAGCAGTGCAGGAGTGACTTCCTGGACCAAGATCTCCATGGCAGCCGCCATCCTGCCAGTGTTGACCTCGGTATGTTGCAATGCTGATGCTATCACCTCAGCCTGAAGATAGACGGACTCTTCTATCATGCCTTGCAATCTGAGGAGTGCAGTGGACATCCCTTCCTGATGTTCCCGAGCTTGCCTTTGCAGCTCCAGCAACTGTGCCATGACCGAGTCCAGAGGTTTGTCATCTGACTCGGACTCAGCAACATTCTGGCCTCCAGCAGTCCTTCAAGTGCCGGGGACCCAGGAAGCCCCTGCTTCCACCTGCTGTGGATCAGAAAGTGTGATGTGCCCACCAGATTGTGATCCTGAGGCTACTCTAAAGCTAGGTCCCACAAAGATGTGTGTCTCTGCATTGGTGGGTGAGCGCTGTGATGGGTCTTTAGGGAGGATGCCTTCAGATTGCTCTTCAGGGGTTTCTTTGGAGCTTGATTGGAGGCCCTGGGGCCATGGACTCTGTCGGCTGTTTGGCAGATGTGCCTGCAAAAGCAAGGGGAGATAATTAGTGCATGGCAGTGGCCTGTGAAAGAGAACACATCACTCACAGCACAGTTGCCTGATGGATGTTGCACTGCTGGATTCTGACTTGGTAAAGCAGCGCTGACCTCACTGTCAGCACAGGACCGGTCCCTGTCATCGCCGGCCAGCTGGATGGCTCTGTTTTCAAATTCTGTAAGAACTTTGATTTCTGGCATCTCTCCACCTGTCTGCAACCTTTCCCTCCTGTTGTGAGCCAGTTTGACCTGCATGGATAGAGATGGGGAGAGTCTATCAGGATGCCTGCTGGGCCAGATGATAAGTATGCCTGTCCTGTGTGGGTTGTGTGTGATCCCATGGACGGGATGAGGACAATGACAGTGTGTGTGAGAGAGTGCATGGTGATGTCCCTTTCACTGGCAGTGAGCGAGGGTCCTGTGGAGTGTGACGGGTTTGAGAGTGTGTGAGTTGGGGGTGATGAAAAGAGTGACTTACCCTGGCGGAGTGTAGGAGATCATTCATCCTTTTGCGGCACTTGGTGGCTGTCCTCCTCTGCAGGGCATTTGTGCTGACCACCACTGTCACTACCTCCCAAGCTGGGTTGGTGACATCCTGGGGCCAGAGCTGGGGTAGAGCACATCCCGGTGGGCCTCCACGGCATCCAGCAGTCGCTTGAGGAGCCCATCATTGAAGCGGGGGCTGCAGTCTTTTTGCCTTTGCTGGCCATATCTCTCGGGCAGTGGTGGTGAGCTGGTGGCGATGAACGCTTTGCTGGCAGCTGCCTTTTAAAGATGGTGGCCAGCGGGGTGATGAGTGAGCGCATGAGAGCCCGCCCGCCATGGAAATGACGTGTTTTGTGTGAGTGAATACATAATGAGGCGGGCTCAGGAAAATACGATGTGAAAACCCGTCATTTTCATCCTCGGGTAGGACTCCATTTTATCTGCCCATTACCGCACTTAGTGAAATTCTGGGAGAGTTCCGCCAATAATGTTAGAAAATGTGAGGTTATCCACTTTGGTAAAAGGAACAGATGTGCAGAGTATTTCCTAAATGGTAAGATATTAGAACGTGTAGATATACAAAGGGACCTGGATGTCCTTGTCCATAAGTCACTGAAGGTTAACATGCAGGTGCAGCAAGCTATTAGGAAGGCTTATGGAATGTTTGCCTTTATTACCAGCGGATTTGAGTACAGGAGCAGTGAAGTCTTGCTTCAATTGTATAGAAGCTTGGTTAGATTGCACCTGGAGTCCTGTGTGTAGTTTTGGTCCCCTTACCTCAGAAAGGATATTATTGCCGCAGAGGGAGTGTAATGAAGATTCACTCGACTTGTTCTGGGAATGGTGGGACTGTCTTATGAAGAGAGATTGGGCAAACTGAGTCTGTATTCTCTAGACTTTCGAAGAATGAGAGCTGATCTCATTGAAACCTACAAAACACTTAAAGGAATAGACAAAGTAGATGCAGGTAAGGTGATTCCCCTGGTTGGGGTGTCTAGAACCAGGGGACACAATTTCAAAATAAGGGTGAAGCCACTTAGGACCGAGATGAGGAGAAATTTCTTTACTCAGAGGCTTGTAAATCTTTGGAATTCTCTACTCCAGAGGGCCATAGAAGCTCAGTCACTGAGTATATTTAAGGTGGAGATTGATAGATTTCTCATTAGCAATAACGTAAAGGGTTATGGGGATAGTGTGAGTAAAAGGCATTGAAGTGGTCAATCAGCCATGATCGTATTGAATGGTGGAGCAGGCTCGAAGGGTTGAATGGCCTTCTCCTGTTCCTATGTTCCTAAAAAATAATGAGAGATTTGGACAATGCTAAAATAAAGACTTGAAAGCTCTGTGGAAATTTAGACTGAAGAATTAGAGAAAACATCTTGCAAAAAGAAATATTTAGGTATTGATTACATAAATCAGATCCCAAAACTTAGAATCCAGGTCAATGATCAATTCAGGTGAGTTTATCAATGACAGTAAAAACTGACTAAAAAGTCAGTGATGTTCTGTTAATCAAAAATGGCATTTAGTCTACCTTGACATTCTGTTTTCTTTGATTGAAATCTATAAGCCCATGATCCTAACACAGCTGAAAGACTGCTCTTTGCTGTTGATACTATGTTCTTTTAGAGCTGCTCCATTTTATGAAATTTCACTGTTGGAACTAAGATACTGAAAGCTCAAAGCAAGCTGGACTAGTGCCAGTTCTTCAGAAGGCCTATCTCTGTGGATCTCATTTATTCTCTTTCTCTGTCATTTGGCAACATTTGTACAGAATAATAGCTGTTTCTGATTTATTCTGCTAAATACATGATTTAAAAAAAATCTTGCCTCATTCCCAATGGTGCTAACCAAGTACTCACAATTCATGTGCCATTTCTGCTCTTTGCTTTGATTTCATTTCTATCTATCTGCATTGCTTAGCTTTTTAGTTTCTTTTCTGGCTCCACTCACTCATGTGGATCTGTATCTCCTAGTTCTATCCCCGTGCCCTCTTATGTTCTTGGTTTTATGTTTCCCTGTCTTCCAGCTCTCTCTAATGGTCTATAACCCTTGGACGAGCACATCAACAGTGATGGTGTTGTGGCATCATGCTAGCTGCTGCCATTTCAATTTTTGTGCACTTCCATCAATTTTAAATATGTATGGCATACTTTAAAAATCACTAAAATGAATATCAAAGTTTACAGAGTAACACAGAAACAGGTTATTGTGAGCCGTTTATAGTGACCTCTTTCAGATCATACTTAAAAATAAATATATTTTGTACACTGAGGGCAGAATTTTCCAAGGTTTGCACTAATTGCGATGGTGGATTATCACGCTATATCACCCCAAATTCGCCACATTATTTATGTATTCCCCGGAAACACGCTATTTCCATGGCGGGCGGGCTCTCATTTGCCCTGCCATCACCCTGCCGCGGCATCACGCCAGGCACCATGTTTAAAGTTCAGCCACAGCCACACATATCAGTGCTTCCAGACCACCACTGCTGCTCAGTAGACATGGCCCTGGAACTGAAGAAGACTGCAGCCCCCAGGTTCAGCAACGTGCCCCCCGAGCACCTTTTGGATGCCGTGGAGGCCCGCAGGGATGTCCTCTACCGCTGCTCGGGCCACAGGATGGGGAGCAACAGCACTAACCCAGTTTGGGAGGTAGTGTCAGTGGTGCTCAATGCCAACGCCTTTCAAAAGAGGACAGCCACTCAGTGCCGCAAGAGGATGAATGATCTCCTCCGTTCCACCAAGGTAAGTCATTCTTCTCATCACTTTCAATACACACATTCACAAACCCATCACATGCCAACAGTGATCTCACTCGCTGCCAGTTCAAGGGACATCACCATTCACTCTCTCACACTCACTGTCATTGTCTTCATCCCATCCACGGGACCACTCACCGCCCACACAGGCCAGACATACTTACTATCTGGCCTGGCAGGTGTCCTGTTTACACTTTCTCTATATCTATTCATGCAGGACAAGCTGGAACACAACAACAGGGAGCAGTCACTGACCGGTGGCAGAATGCCTGAAATCAAGTCCGCATGGACTTTGAAAACGGATCCATCCAGCTGGCCAGCGAGGATCTGGACCAGTCTTGTGCTAACGGTGAGGTTGGCGCTGCTCTACCAAGTGAGAGTCCAGCAGTGCAACATCCATCAGATAACCATGCTGTGAGTGATGTGCCCTGTTTCATAGGCCACTGTCATGTACTAACTATCTCCCCTTGCTTCCGCAGGCACATCTGGGAAGCAGCCAATGGAATCCATGGCCCAGGGCCTCCAATCAAGCCCCAAAGAAACCTCTGAAGAGGAATCTGAAGGCACTATCCTTGAGGTCCTGTCACAGCGCTCACCCACACCCTCCGCCAGCGCAGAGACACACACCTCGGTGAGACCTAGCTTTAGAGTAGCCTCGGGATCTCAATCCACTGAGCACATTGCACTCTTTGATCCACAGCAGGCAGTGGCTGGGACTTCCCAGCTGCCCGTCACTTGGAGGACTGCTGGAGGCCAGCGATTTGCTGAGTCCGAGTCAGATGATGAGCCTCTGGACTCAGTCATGTCACAGTTGCTGGAGCTGCAAAGGCAAGCTAGGGAACATCAGGAAGGGATGTCCACTGCATTCCTCAGATTGCAAGGCATGATGGAGGAGTCTGGCCGCCTTCAGACTGAGGTGATAGCGCCGGCATCCCACAGCATCGATGTCAACACAGGTAGGATGGTGGCCGCCATGGAGGCCTTGGTCCAGGACATCACTCCTACACTGCTGCGTGGGCTTAACTCCATCGCTGATGCCATAGTTGGCCTCCAACAATGTGTATGCAAGAGGGTTGTCAGGCAGCTTGATCTCACTCCAGCTACCCTGCTCCTCAAGGAGTCAGCCAGGAGTCCCCAGGCACCTATAGGGAGGAGGATCAGCAGGTGCACAATCCGGACCAATCCATCGGGTGACACCAAGAGTGCCAGCCCCTCTTCCTGTGATCTCAGCAGCTCCAGCTTCACAGGCCGAGGAGGGTGTCACTGCACACAGCAGGACCCCAAAAGCAGGCCGGGGCCCTCCAAGTCTCAGCCCTCCAGAGGACTCCTGCCAAGGTCATCACATACAGCGCGCCGCAGTCAGCAGGTCACGGCCACCTCCGCTGGATGTCCGGGAAGCACTAGGACGTAGCGGCAGGGTAGTGAAAGCTAAAGGAGGTGATGGCGTAGTGGTATTGTCACTGGATTAGTAACCCACCGACCTATGATAATGCTATGGGGAACTGGGTTCAAATCCCACCATGGCAGTTGGTGAAGTTTGAATTCAATAAAAGTCTAATGATGACTATGACACCATTGTTAATTGTTGTAAAAATCCACCTGGTTCACTAATGTCCTTTAGAAAAGGAAATCTGTTGTCCTGGCCAGCATGTGACTCCCACATAGTCTCATAAATGGCCACACAAGCCACTCAGTTGTCACCACCACCTTCCCAAGGGCAACTAGGGATGGGCAATAAATGCTGGCCCAGCCAGTGAAGACCATATCCTCTTTTTTTAACTCATTCATGGGATGTGGCCATCCCTAGTTGCCCTTGAGAAGGTGGTGGTGAGCTGCCTTTTTGAACCTCTGCGGTCCATGTGGTGTAGGTACACACACAGTGCTGTTAGGAAGGGAGTTCCAAGGTTTTGACCCAGCGACAGTGAAGGACCAGTGATATATTTCCAAGTCAGAATGGTGAGTGAATTGGAGGGGGACTTGCAGGTGGTGCTGTTCCCAGCTATCTGCTGCACTTGCCCTTCAAGATGGTAGTGGTCATGGGCTTGGAAGGTGCTGTCTAAGGAGCATGGGTGAATCCCTGCAGTGCATCTTGTAGATGATACACACTGTTGCTTCTGTGCATCGGTGGTGGAGGGAGTGAATGTTTATGGATTTGGTGTCAAACAAGTTGACTGCTTTGTCCTGGATGGTGTCAAGCTTCTTGAATGTCGTGGGAGCTGCACTCATTCAGGCAAGTGAGGAATATTCCATCACACTCCTGACTTGTGCCTTGTAGATGGTGGACAGGCTTGGAGAAGTCAGGAGGTGAGTTACTTGTAGCAGAATTCCTAGTCTCTGACTTGCTCTTGTACCCATAGTATTTATATGTGTAGTCCAGTCCAGTTCCTGGTCAATGGTAACCCCCAGGATGTTGATAGTGAGGAATTTAATGATGGTAATGCCATTGAATGTCAAGGGGTGATGTTTAGATTCTCTCTTGTAGGAGATGGTCGTCGCCTGGCACTTGTGTGGCGCAAATGTTACTTGCCACTTGTCAGCCCAAGCCTGGATATTGTCCAGGTCTTGCTGCATTTGGACATGGACTGCTTCAGTATCTGAGGAGTCACGAATGGTGCTGAACATTGTGCAATCATCAGCGAACATCCCCACTTCTGACCTTATGATGGAAGGAAAGTCATTGATGAAGTTGGTTGAGCCAAGGGCACTGCCCTGAGGAACTCCTGCAGTGATGTCCTGGAGCTGAGATGACTGACTTCCAACAAACGCAACCATCTGCCTTTGTGCTAGGTATGACTCCAGTGGAGATGTTTTCCCCCTGATTCCCATTGACTCCAGTTTTGCTAGGGCTCCTTGATGCAATACTCAGTCAAATGCTGCCTTGATGTCAAGGGCAGTCACTCTCACCTCACCACTGGAGTTCAACTCTTTTGTTCATGTATGACAAAAGCTGTAATGAGGTCAGGAACTGAGTAGCCCTGGTGGAACACAAACTAGGTGTCAGTGAGCAGGTTATTGCTAAGCAAGTGCCGCTTGATAGCACTATTGATGGCCCCTTCCATTACTTTACTGATGATCGAGAGTAGACTGATGGGGCGGTAATTGGCTGGATTAGATCTGTCCTGCTTTTTGTGTACAGGATGTACCTGGGTAATTTTCCACATAGCCAGGTAGATGCTAGTGTTGTAGCTGTACTGGAACAGCTTGGCTAGGGGCGCGGCAAGTTCTGGCCACAAGTCTTCAGTACTTCCCGTGAATGACTTTAAAAAAATACAGGTTTCCCTAATGCGTGGCCACTTCCCTCGTCCACCCTACCCCCTACTGAATGCTTGTGCACTATATTAAACGGCAGGCCCTTGCCCCCCACCCCCCCAGCCCCTCCACAAGTCGCTTCAACGGCAGGGCTGCCCTTACTCGACCCCCGTCATCCCTGAAGCTTGAAGTTCAGCAGATGACCCTGGCAATTGCTGCACAACGTTACTGTGTACTCACCTCCAAGTTCCCCTCAAAGTGCAGGCCGCCAAGTGCACATCACTTATGTGCTGTTGTGAAACACAGTGGCGTGCTTTCTCAGCCAATGGCGGGTTGGCCTGATAATGATACACTGATGTATGACAATGAGGTTCCTGACGTTCGGTGTTGGGAAACATGGTCGGTGGGCTGAACGGGCAATCGCGAACTAGTTTCACACCTTCGTGAAACTGATCACGCCATATTGTCCGCACATGCCACCGATCACGCCCGACACCAGCAGGCACGGAAAATTCTGCCCTGAAGTTCTGAAGTGGTTCAAGTTAACTTAAGTCTTATTTCTGTTAATTATAATTAGTGGTAACAGTTGAATCTATATATATAGTGTGAGTGGAATCATGTCCATTATATTTATTGATTGACTGTCCTTGCAAACTATAGTCCCATTTCCAACATCCCTTTCTTTTCCAAAGACCTTCCACATGTTGTTGCCTCCCAAATCTGTGCTCATCTTTCCCGAAACCCTGTGTTTGAATCCGTGCAATTAGACTTCCATCTGAAATGGGCCTTATCAAAACCACAAACTACATCTTATGTGATTATGGTTCTTGATTAAATAATCCATCAGCATCATTTCTGACTTGACTGCAGCCTCCAAAATGGTTCCACCATGCCATCCTCCTCCAGTGCTTCACCTCTGTCATTCTGCCGAGCGGGACTTGGTTCTGTTCTTATTTATCCAGTCATAGCCAGCGAATCAGCTGCAATGGCTTCTCTCCCTGCTTCCTCACCATTACCTCTGGAGTATGCTGAGGATCTTTCTTTAGAAACTATCTATTTCTCATCTACTACCCCTCAGTGGCATCATCCATATACATGTTAGATTCTACATCGACTCTGATAACACCCAGCTCTACCTCATCACTACCTCTCTCAACCCCTCCTAGCCAAGACAATCAAAGGCAACTAGCCAAGAGCACTTTATTTACCAAATTGGATGTGAGCAGTGGATTTTGGCATTTAGGTCTGCAGAAAGAATCCAGATTGCTGACCACTTTTGTAATGCCATTCAGTTGTCAATTTTTCAATAGGATGCCCTTTGGAATAGCGTCCACTCCAGAAATTTTCCAGAGAATACCTCATAATCTAGAAGGCATGGAAGGAATAATATGCCCTATGGGTGACATATTTATCTGTGACTCCACAAGGGAAGAGCATATTTGCAGCATCAGAGCAGTTCCAACAGTCTTACAGGAGGCAGGCCTAACATTGGATGAAAAATGTGAGTTCACCAAACCTATAATCAAATTCTAGGTCACATGGTACAAGCCACTGGAATCACAGTTGATCCACAAAAAAACAAAAATTATCAGAGAATTTCCACAACCCAGGAACATAGCTTCAAATATTCCTTGAAATGGTCAACCAAGCAGGCAAGTTGCTACCAAATTTAGCAAGGATCAATGAGCCATTGAGACAGTCATTGAGACCGAGTTAACAGTGTTGCTGGAATGTGGACCAGCAAAATGCTTTTGAAAATAGTGAACAGTTTTTAATCTCTTCTGAAATCTTGGCACATTACAACCCAGAATTACCAACCATAGTTATTTTTTCTTTATCCTTTTATGGGATATAGGTGTCACTGGGAAAGCCAGATTGTTGTCCATCCCTAAGTGCCCTTGAACTGAGTGGCTTGCTAGGCCATTGCAGAGGGCGGGTAAGAGTCAACCTCATTGCTGTGGCTCTGGAGTCACATGTAGGCCAGGCTTGGTGGGATAGCAAATGTCTTTCTCTAAAGGACATTTAGAAAATAAGAACATAAGAAATAGGAACAAGATAGACCATTCAGCACCTCGAGCCTGCTCCGCCATTCAATAAGATCATGGGTGATCTTCTTGTGCTTCAATTTCCACACTCCCATCCAACCCCGATAACCTTTGATTCCCTTGCCTAACAAGAATCTATCCACCTTTGCCTTAAAAATATTCAATGACCCACCTCCACCACCTTCTGAGGCAGAGAATTCCAAAGTCGCACAATCTTCAGAGAAAAAATTTCTCCTCATCTCTGTCCTAAAAGGGTGACCCCTAATTTTAAAACAGTGTCCCCTGGTTCTGAACTCACCCACAAGAGGAAACATCCTTTTGACGTCCACCTTTCGGGGGGATCTGTTCAGGATCTTGTAAACTTCAATCAAATCACCCCTCACTTTTCTAAACTCCAGTGGAAACAAGCTCAGTCTGTCCAACCTTTCCTCCTAAGGCAGCCTACTCATTCTGGGTATCAGTCTAGTAAACCTCCCTTGAACCACCTCCAATGCATTTACATCCTCCCTTAAATAAGGAGACTAAAACTGAACACAGTATTCGAGGTGCAGTCTCATCAATGCCCTGTATAACTGAAGTATAACACCCTTACTTTTATATTCAATCCCTCCTGTAATAAAGCATAGCATTCCATTAGCCTTCTCAATTACTTGCTGTACCTGCATACTAACTTTTTGTGACTCATGTGCTAGAACACCTAGATCCCCCTGCACTTCAGAATTATGCAGCCATTCTCCATTTAAGTAATACTCTGCTTTTTTGTTCTTCCTGCCAAAGTGAACAACTTCATATTTTTCCATATTAAACTCCATTTGCCAGATCTTTGCCCACTCACTCAACCTATCTATATCCATCTGCAACCTCCTCATGTCCTCTTCACAACATACTTTCCTACCTGTCTTTGTCACCTGCTACCGTGTCTTCACTCCCCTCATCAAAGTCAATCATGTAAATCATAGAAATTTGAGGCCCTAGTACAGTACCTTGTGGGACGCCACTCATCACATCCTGCCAATCCGAAAAAGACCCATTTATGCATACTCTCTGCTTTCTGCCAGCCAGCCAATCTTCTATCCGTGCTAATATCCTACCCACTACACCATGCACTTTTATTTTCCTTAATAATCTTTGATGTGGCACCTTATCAAATGCCTTCTGGAAATCCAAGTACAGTACGTCTACAGGCTCCCATTTATCCACTGCACATGTTGCTCCTTCAAAAAACTCCTATAAACTGGTTAAACATGATTTTCCTTTCACAAAACTGTGCCAACTCTTCCCAATTTTCTACTTTCCAATCTGATGGAAGCTTTCCAGAATCTAGCGAATTTGAGACAGACCAGGGCATCGTAAGGAGAAAACACATTGCCTTAGTATCCTTAAAGAGAAAGCCAATAAAAGCTTGGGCTTATTACACAGATCCTGATGAAGAAGATGAAAGACTTACTACAAGCTCTACTGATATCCAGGAGAAGAACACTCACACCAACAGAATGTAGAGTACAGAGTATCCTCGACCTCAAAAGGAGAGCACAATGAGATCTGAGAGATTGGTCAAGGTACCTCAGGGACTAATCCTGTGAAGTCTGAAACTTTGCGGGGAGATATAAGAGCATGTAACTATGAGAGGGATAAAGATTTGGGTGGTGGGGGAGGGGGGGTAATGATGCAGATTAAAGAGTTATCAGAAGCATACATGATGCTGATGTAGTAATTATGTCAGATCAGATGACTGAGAAGTAAGTGAGCTCTGGAAGGAGGAGAAGCACCACCTTTGTGCAGAGGTCCAGATGTTTAAATACTTGCTGTAAAGAAAGAGTAATGGTTTTGAGAAACCAAAGGCTTGAGCATTACACTTTGGGAGAATAAGTAATCCCCATAACCCCCATCTAGAACCCGACCACACAATGAAATAGCATCTACCTGGCAATGTGGAAAATTGCCCAGGCATGTCCTGTTCAAAAAAGCAGGATAAATCCAATCCGGCCAATTATTGCCCTGTCAGTCTACTCTCGACAATCAGCAAAGTGATGGAAGGGGTTGTTGACGGTGCTATCAAATGCCACTTACTCAGTGATTAGCTGCTCACTCATGCGCAATTTGGGTTCCACCAGTCCCACTCAGCTCCTTGTATGATTACAGTTATGGCCAAACATGGACAAAAGAGCTGAACTCAAGAGGTGAGGAGAGAGTGACTGCCCTTGACATCAAGGCCGCATTTGACCGAATGTGGCATCAAGAAGCCCTAGCAAAACTGGAGTCAATAGGAATCGGGGAGGGGGGGAAACATTCTGCTGGTTGAAGTCATACCTAGCACAAAGGAAGATGGTTGTGGCTGTTGGAGGTCAATCATCTCAGTCTCAGGACATCGTTACAGGAGTTCCTCCAGGTAGTGTCGTAGGCCCAATCATCTTCAGCTGCTGAACAAATGACCTTCCCTCCATTATAATAATCAGAAGTGGGGATGTTGACTGATGATTGCACAATGTTCAGCACCATTTGTGACTCCTCAGATACGGAAGCAGTCTGTGTCCATCTGCAACAAGACCTGGACAATTTTCAGGCTTTGTCTGATTAATGGCAAGTAACTTTTGCACCACACAAGTGTCAGGCAATGAACATCCCCAGCAAGAAAGAACTAAGCATCACCTCTTGAGATTAAGTGGAATTACCATTTCTGAATCCCCGACTATCAACATCGTTGGGATTACCATTGACCAGAAACTGAACTAGACTAGCCATATAAACATTGTGACTACAAGAACAGGTCAGAGGCTGGGAATTCTGCAGAGAGTAACTCACCTCCTGACTCCCCAAAGCCTGTCCACCATCTACAAGGCACAAGACAAGAGTGTAATCGAATACTCTCCACTGGCCTGGATGAGTGCAGATTCATCAACATTCAGGAAGCTTGACACTATCCAGGACAAAGCAGCCCGCTTGATTGGCACCACATCCACAAACATTCACTCCCTCCACCGCCAACGCAGTGTGTACCATCTACACGCTGCATTGCAGGAATTCACCGAGCCTCCTTAGGCAGCACCTTCCAAACCCACAACTACTATCGTCTAGAAGGATAAGGGCAGCAGACACATGGGAACACCACCACCTGGAAGTTCCCCTGCAAATCACTCACCATCCTGACTTGGAAATATATTGCTGTTTCTTCACTGCCACTGGGTCGAAATCCTGGAACTCCCTCCCTAACAGCACTGTGGGTGTACCTACACCACATGGACTGTAGCGGTTCAGGAAGGCAGCTCACCACCACCTTCTCAAGGGCAACTTGGGATGGCCAATAAATGCTGACCCAGCCAGCGATGCCCACAACCCTGTGGATGAATAAATAAAATTAAAGTTAATACAGAGGAGAACTGTGACAAAATACAGGGAGACATTAATACGTTTGCAGCATGGCAAATTAACTTCAACATAGACGAGTATGAGATCTCTGAAGGCGGAGGGGCATTTTAGTGGGGTGGTGAAAAAGGCATATGGGACACTTGCCTTTATTAATTGAGGCATAGATTACAAAAGTAGGGAGGTCATGTTGGAGTTGTATAGAGCCTTGGTGACACCACAGCTGGAGTACTGTGTGCAGTTCTGGTCGCCACATTATAGGAAGGATGTAATTGCACTGGAGGGGGCGCAGAGGAGATTCACCAGGATGTTGCCTGGGATGAAACATTTAAGTTATGAAGAGAGGTTGGATAGACTTGGGTTGTTTTCGTTGGAGCAGAGAAGACTGAGGGGCGACCTGATCGAGGTGTACAAGATTATGAGGGGCATGGACAGGGTGGATAGGGAGCAGCTGTTCCTCTTAGTTGAAGGGTCAGTCACAAGGGGGCATAAGTTCAAGGTGAGGGGCAGGAGGTTTAGAGGGGATGTGAGGAAAAACTTTTCTACCCAGAGGGTGGTGACGGTCTGGAATGCGCTGCCTGGGAGGGTGGTGGAGATGGGCTGCCTCACATCGTTTAAAAAGTACCTGGATGAGAACCTGGCACATCATAACATTCAAGGCTATGGTCCAAGTGCTAGTAAATGGGATTAGGTAGGTACATCAGGTGTTTCTCACGTGTCGCTGCAGACTCGATGGGCCGAAGGGCCTCTTCTGCACTGTGATTCTGTGATTCTGTGATGAGGTAGAGCATTTTGCTAGGAAGAGTAAGGATGTCACATTATCCTAGGAAAATAAGTGCCTAAGTGAGGGAAAGGAACAGAATGATCTTAGGGTTGCAAATACACAAGTCACTAAAAGTATTAATGCAGTTTAATAAGGCCATATTAAAAAAACGCAAAGAAAGAATTGAGGATCATTTCTGGAGGGATAGATTTGAAAAGCAGAGAAATTTTGTTAAATGTGCATAAAGAACACTAGAGAAGGTGCAAAAAAGCTTTACTAGAAAGATACAGGACTGAGAGGTTATACCTATCAGGAAAGAATGAATACACTGGGGGCAGAATCATCCCAGATTTGCACTAAGTGCAGTAGCGGGCAGTGATAACATTGTTTTATCTGCCGGCCGCAATAGCAGCTTCTCACACCATATCATCCCAAACCCGCCAAATCAATTATGCATTCCTGGGAAACATGTAATTTTGATGGCAGGCAGGCTCTCATTCACCCGCCACAACATCACCTCGCCACTTCATCAGGCTGGGTGCCATATTTAAAGTGCAGCTGCGTGCACAACTCTCAGTGATTCCAGCCCGGGACTGCAGCACAGGAGACAGGATGGACCTGAAAGGCAAAGGACAGCAGCTCCCCAGTTTAGTGACACGTCCCTCGTGCGCCTTTTGGACACCATGGAGTCCCACCGTAATGTCCTCTACCCCAACTCTGGCCGCAGGAGGGGCAACGACATCACCGATCCGGCTTGGGAGGCAGTGGCAGCAGTGGTCAGCACCAATGCCCTGCAAAAGAGGACAGCCACCCAGTGGAGAAAGAGGATGAATGATCTCTTCTGTTCCACCAGGGTAAGTCACTCTTCTCATCATCTCAACTCACATACTCACAAACCCAACACTCATCCACAGGGATCTCACTCACTGTCAGTTCAAGGGACATCACCATTCACTCTCTCACACACCATCATTGCCCTCATCCCATCCACAGGACCACTCACCACCCACATATGCCAGGCATATTTATCATCTGGTCTGGCAGGTGTCCTGCTTACAATCTCCCCATTTCTATTCATGCAGGACAAGCTGGCACACAAGAGGGAGAGGTCACTGACTGGTAGAGGAATGCCTGAAATCAAGGTCCTCACGGAATTTGAAAACAGCCATCCAGCTGGCCAGTGAAGACCTGGACCATTCCCGTGCTGACGGTGAGGTCAGCGCTGCTCTACCAAGTAAGGATCCAGCAACGCCACATCCATCAGACAAACATGCCATGAGTGATGTGTCCTGTTTCACAGGCCACTACCATGCGCTAAGTATTTCTCCTTGCTTTCGCAGGCACATCTGCCAAACAGCCAACGGAATCCATGACCCAGGGCCTCCAATCAAGTCCCGAAGAAACCTCTGAAGAGGAATCCACTGAAACCCTCCCTGAAGACCCATCACAACACTCACCCACATCCTCCACCAGTGCAGAGACACAAACCTCGGTGGGACCTAGCTTTAGAGTAGCCTCAGGATCACAATCTGGTGGGCACAATGCACTTTCTGATCCACCGCAGGCGGAGGCAGGGACTTCCCAGCTCCCCGGCACTCAAAGGACTGCTGGAGGCCAGAAGGTTGGTGAGTCCGAGTCAGGTGACGAGCCCCTGACTCGGTCATGTCACAGTTGCTGGAGCTGCAAAGGCAAGTTAGGGAACATCAGGAAGGGACGTCCGCTGCACTCCTCAGATAACAAGGCCCGATGGAGGAGTCCGTCCATCTTCAGACTGAGGTGATAGCACCGGCATTGCAATGCACCGAGGTCAACACTGGTAGGATGGCAGCCGTCATGGAGGCCTTGGTCCAGGACTTTGCTCCTGCACTGCTGCGTGGGCTTAACTCCATCGCTGATACCATAGTTGGCCTCAAAAATTGTGTATGCGAGAGGGTGCAGGGCTGGTCGATCTCACTCCAGCAGCTCTTTCTCCTCAAGCATTCAGCCAGTGGCCCTTAGGCACCCATAGGGAGGTGGGTCAGTAGGTGCACGCTCTGGGGCCATCCAACAAGGTGACTTCGGGAGTTTCCAGACCATCTGAATCTTCTCTTCCTGTGACCCCCAGCAGCTCCAGCTTCACAGCTTGAGGAGAGTGCAACTGCCACACAACAAGACCCCGAAAGCAGGCCAGAGCCCTCCAGGTCTCGGCCCTCCAGAGGACGCCTGTCAAGGTCATCACAGGTGTCCAGGGAGCACAAAGATGTAGCGGCAGGGTTGGGAAGGTTAAGAAGGTTGCATAGCCTGGGCACGGGTGTTAACCACATGCACATAATGTTCATTATTGTAAATAAATGGGGTTCCGGTGCCTGCCTGCCTATGCCTCCTTGTTCTGATGAGCGGTGTTCTTGTCACTCAGATGTGAAACCTTTCTGCACAAGATAAAGGCAGGTGTCTCAGTTCAGGGCCTCTTCCCTGTGCTTTGTGCAGCCTGCAGACCAAAGTAATGGTCCAGCCTCACACTCCCTGGACATATTTCTGGTGCCTGAATCTCAGTGTGGTTCCCAGTCATCTCCAGGAATGAAAGTGACGACTATAGACCCTGGGTCTAGTTAGGAGCTGACCAGCAACGGCTCGCTGTGGCTCTTCAGCGGCATGTGTGGGACCCCCAGATGCCCCTTCTTCCAGAGGGTGCTGCTCCTCAATCTGCACAGCCAGGCATCTCTATCACTCTACTCTCTGTACATCATGAGGCATACAGCTAGTTCACCAGCTCTATGCTCCTGATGTACTCCTCCTGCAGGGTGAAAGAGAAACGCATTGGTTTGCTTGGATGTTCTAAGACCCTCTCTTGGGTAAGTCTGAAGGCCCCTTAACACAACCCCGAGAGTGCTGGCCACCCCTTGGATGGCCAGAGATTAGTGCGCTGCATGGCTGCCCGAAACCCCACCCACCTCCCCCTCACTCTGCCTGAACGAATGGCGACAGCCTTGCCCATTGGACTGCATACTGTGCTCTCAGCTCAGGCTCAGGTATTCTCCTAACCCACGCTGCAAGGCTGCACTGTTAGCTTGAACCATGATGGGTACTGGTCCAAACCAGGATGTTGACATTGCAAGGGGCTGTGAGCGCCTCCACCAGTGACTGCTCCACGGCCAGCTTTAATAAGGAGATTGTACAATGTGCCCAGTTGCCCAACTGTTCTACAGTCCACTAAAACTCTCATTAGTTTGCAGTCTGTGCCCGAGGGGTGTAAAGCTCTGGAGCACTTTGTGGCACTATGATGCCTCTGTGTTGCTTGAGTGGGCAGTTAAGCTAGAAGCCCGACTCCATGCATGTCAACGTGGCTGCGCCTGAACTGTCTCAGCTGCTGAGGAATGGTCACTTTATACAAGGCTTCCCTAATGTGTGGCCACTTCACTCCCCCCACCACCCACCTGAGCTTGTACACTACCTTCAACTCAGGACAGCCCTTGCCTGCCCCCAACGCATCTCAACCGCAGGGCAGCCCTTGCTCCCCCTTCACAACATGCATCAACCTTGATGTTCAACAGGCGTCCCTTGCGAGTGCTCCACAACATTACTGTGCACTCACCTCTGAGTTCCTCTCAAAGTGCAGCCCGTCAAGTGCACACCTTTTATATGCGGTTGGGAAACACGTCGGTGTGCAATCACGCCAATGTGGGCACTTGATCCAGGGGCGGGGGGTAGAGGAATGGTTCCGGTGGGCTGGCCCTAAGATGGTATGCAGATATATTATAATGAGGCTCCTGACGTCCTATAGCGGGAAACACGGCCCGCCATCAATGGGCTGAGCGAACAATCGCAAACTGGTTTCACAACGTTGTGAAGCCGAATTGTGACCTTCTCGCCATATTGTCCGCTCACACCACCAAGCATGCCCGGTGCCAGCGGGCACTACGCTCTGGGCCTCTCTCCCTTTAGAAAAAAAAAAGACTGGGGGATAACTGCGTAGGGGTCTTTCAGGTTATGTGTTGGCATCCTTCCATTTATGAGAGATGATGGACACACAGCAAACCATTCATTTAGGTGAGGTATCTTCATTTGGTGCACCATTGCTGATGGTTGTGTAGGCCAATCCTTGAAAGGCAGGTTTTGCCACAAGCATCACACATGTGGCTACCAAGTGACATTATGGTTTGTTGCTTTCAGTTGGCACCAGCTGCTGTAGCCACTGGTCATCATGGTAATGTATACCAGCCCACAGGGGGTGTCACCATTTCCCTCAGTAGTGACTCTCAGGTGCAATTGTTGATGTTCTTACTGCACCTGATATTCCCAGGCAGTCTCTTATCCAAGTGCTAATTCTGTTTAGCTTCCGAGATCAGAGATTTTCAGATTAATATGGCTGTAGGTAATTGGGTAGAGACATTTAAGAGTATGAAAGAGTTTGATAGAGTAGGTGCAAAGAAGCCACTTCCACATGTGGGTGACACGAGAACTAGGGGGCCATAAATATGACGTAGTCACTAATAAATCCAATGTTGAATTCTGCAGAACGTTTACCAAAAAATGATTGGAATGTAGAATCTGCTACCACATATAGTAGTTGAGGCGAACAGCATAACAACATAAGAACATTATGTTCTTATAGATAGATTTTTAATTAGTAACGGATTGAAAAGTCATGGAAAGAGGGCAGGAAATTGGAGTTGAGGCCGAAATGAATCAGTGAAGAGTTCTCAAAATTCCCACATTTTTCATATCATCAACAAGGATATGACTTTTGGACTTGTAACTGAAAGCAGACAACGAGAGGAGACAGAATACGCATTCTTCCCTTTAAAACAATCAACCCGGAGAAAGACACGAAACTAAAGCCCATCAAAAACTTGCATAAATAATCACTACTAACTACTAAGGCAGGAAGACAACAATCAATGCAATTATGCAAACCCATCAATACTCCACACATACAATGGCTTTCAGTTCAAGACTAGTTACATACGCAGGAAGACAATGATAAACATCATGCGAGCCCATTAAAAACAATGAGACAACAATCACCTGGGGAAGCCCACCAAAATCAAACAAAAAACTAACCTTGATTTGGATTGAGATAAGAAATTCGAAAAAAAACCCAGTATAACTGGGCCAGGAGATCTGAAGTGAGCAGTTTTGGGCAGTGAACAGTTGGGAGCGGTTGAAGCTGAGTTTAAGCAGGGAGCTGAGCCAAGCAGGGAGGTGATCTGGAGGCTTGCAGGCCCGCAGGCAACATCACGGTGAGGGGCACGGGGTGGCGGCTCAACTGAAGACAACAAGGCCACAACCGCAGACCTCCATGAAGATCGACCACCCATAACCGCGCCCTCCACCCAACTGAAGAACCTTCGCAGATTCCACAGACCAGGACCACGTGGGGACGGCAGGCCCCAGAGGACACAAAGAGCGTACCCCAAAACTGCAACCGGCTTACCTGGCTGGATTTCAAACTGTCAAGGAACCCTGGTTGGTGAGCATGATCCCTGACCTCTCCTAGTTCAATTTAGTTAGGTTTTGGGGGTGGGACAAGGGTAAGGGGATTAGTAGCGTAATTTTCCCTCGTTATGCCGTGTGTTCCCCATTCTTAACTAAGTGTACTTTGTAGGTCTGTATAATCTCAGTGTAATCCTAATGTTATAAATTCATTTGTGACTTCAATAAACCCAGTTCTTTTCTTGCACCAAAACCAGTTGTCTGCTGCACTTTGTCACAACCCCCAAATAAGTCCAAGGTCTAGAATCCAGGAAGTGGGAGCGATTCGGACTGCTCAGAAGTCAGAGGTGAAGCTGACATACACCACCACCCACTACATCAGCCATGATCATAATGAATGGTGGGGCAGGCTCAAGGGGCTGAATTGCCTACTCCTGCTCTTAGTTCTTATATTCTTATGTTCTTATGTCAGGATGGGGTCAGGTTGGGAGAGGGGAATGAAGGTGTCAGGTGGGGAAGTTGCAGGAGGGAGTACACAGAGAGGAGAGGATAACAGGGGAGAAGACAGCAACTGGGGAGGTAGGTGTAAGGGGGTTGGAAGGTGTAAGAGAAGTGGTTCAGAGAGGTGAAGGAGTGAGGAGAGGGGAGGGAGTCCATTAGGAGAAAGGAGTGGGGAGAGGGAAGGAAGTAAGGCTGGAGGAAGAAGTAAGGGTGGAGGAAGGAGTCAGGAGTGGGGAGGGACTAATCATGGCAGGAACAAGTAAGGGTGTCTGAAGAAGTCAGGAAGGTGGAGGAAGTAAAGCTGGAGGGAGAAGTAAGGTTGGAGGAAAGAGTCGGAATTGGGGTAGGACCAAAGGTGGCAAAAGAACTAAGGATGTCTGAAGGAGACAGGAAGGAGGAGGGACTAAGTGGGGGTAAAGGCTGGTGGTGGAAGAACTAACAATGCTGGTGGTGGAGTTCGGGCAGGGGGAAAGAGGTTTCAAGGGAGGAAGGGGTCCGGAGGGGGGAAGGAGTCCAGTGATGGGATGTCCAGGCGAACGTGAAAGGGAGGGCTGATGAGTCCATCGCTGCCTCCTAGGGAGTGAACTGAGGGTGAGCATGGAACTAGCGAATGGTGAGAATGACTGAGGGCAGAGTGAGGCAAGTAGGGTGGGAAGGTGAAGCTTCAATGGTAGTGGTAGAAGAGATGGCGAAGGTAGTTGTTGGGGACTCGGAGGCAGACACAGAACCTGGGGGAGGGAACGAGGAGGTGGAGGAGGTGAATGTAGATGGGAGTGGGATTTTAGGGAAGGAAGGGAACGTGCACGTTCACCTGGACATCCCTGAAGGAAAAGGGTTGTGGCTGGTTGGTCATGGAGGAGAGGTGAAAGGTGATGCCAAGGGGTCAACAGTGAAGAGGGAAAGGAAATGAGTGACTTGAAGAGGGGAAAAGTTGAGGGAGCCAACAAAAAAGTGAATCAATACCATGTTGTCTAAATCAAAAGTGAAACAAGAGCCATGGTGAGCGGGATCCGGTCATAGGAGTGTGATCGTTGGATGGACGGATTTGCAGGTCAGCTCTAATGGACAACTGAAAGCAAACCCCAGCAGGCAGCATTCAAAATGCTCAGGACATTGAGGTATGATACATGAAGGATCCGCGTGTGTGGGAGAGTGCTTGCACAAGGCTCTGAAAAGCCCCGCCACACATAGACTTCTTCCTCCAGAATCACTTGTTGACCAGTGGCTCCCTCTGCAGTGACAGAGGAGGAGGTTGTGGAGCTCACAAGCAAAGGGGATATGGAGGGAGAGGACAGCCTCTGAGACTCCTGAGCGGATGACCCAGGGGTGTCCAGCTGCCGCTCCTCCTCCCTTCAGGCGCCTAGGGGCCCTGGCCTGATTCCTTGAGGAAAAGGAGCACCTGAAGTGACGTCGAGGTGTGTCATTTTCCTCTCACATTGCCACTGTAGGAACTCACCCATAGCTCCTGTGATGGAGAGCAGGTCCGTGTTCTGCTGGACCAGGGTCTCCATGGCGTCCGCCATCCTCACCATGGTGAGAAAGCAGGTGGGTTCACTCTTACGACTGGCGTGCCACTCTGCTGAGCGCTTCCAACAGCTCTGCGTGATGTTCCCACGTCTTCTGCTGACTCTCCAAGATGAGTTGGAAGGCCAAATCTAGAGGCTCATCATCTGACTCAGACCTCACAGCCCTCCGAGTGCCGGGGAGCTCGGCTGAACCTGCCTCCTCCTGTTGAAGTCACATGTCCGTGCGGTGACCACCAGATTATGAACCCGAGCCTGCTTTAGATCTAGGTCCCACCGAGGTGTGTGTCTCTGCGCTTGTGGAGGGTGTGGGTAAGCGCTGTGACAGGTCTTCCAGGCTGCTTATTTCCAGCTCTACAATGGAGGATGTGTCCTCTTGGCTGGAGGTGAGGATGTGGATGGAGCTGAGGGACTGGTTGGCTGAGGGTGTTGGTCGCTTGGCCGAGCTCCCTGTGAACCAAAGTAGAGATGATTAGTGCATGGCAGCAGAGTCAAAACAGGACACAGAGCACTCACAGTTTCACTGAGAGAGGGATGATGTCGTGCTGGATCCTCATGAGGGTGTTCACCACTGACCTCACCGTCACCGTGGGCATGGTCCACGTCCTCACCAGTGAGCGCAATGGCACACTCCTCAAAGTGAGTGAGGGGCCTAATGTGGGCAACTCCAATCCTGGTCTGGGACCTCTCCCTGCTGTTGTGAGCCAGCTTCTCCTGCATGAAAACAGATGGAGAGAGTGTGAGCAGGACACATGGCACTGCATGGAATGTTTGTGTGGTGAGCGGAGCCATGGATGGGATGAGGACGTGAGCTCCAGAGGATATGAGCCTGATGGAGATGTGAGGGTGTGTGTGAGAGTTAGTGGTGTCCCTTGAGGTGTGAGACCCCTGTGGATGTGTGATGGGTTTGTGAGTGTGTGAGTTGAGAGTGATGAGAAGAGTGAGTTACCCTTGCTGAACGGATGAGACCATCCATCCTGTAACAGCACTGGGTGGCTGTCCTCATTTGCAAGGCATTGGCACTGACCACCGCTGCCACCACTGCCACCGCCTCCCATGCTGGATTGGTGATGCTGCTGCCCCTCCTGCTGCAAACCTAACCATGTTTATGGATGCTTCACACAGCCTATATTTATTCGATTTCAGTCTGGGGATTAAAATTAAATTGCTCTAATGAGAGGGATGAGCAGTCGACACAGGATGAAATGGCCGATATAGTTGTGGAAATGTGTTAGCTGCAATCGAGCAATTAAGTTTTAAGTCAACCACCAGGTTGTTCTGGCATCTGTCTGAATGGATCCTAGCCCAAGATATGTGCATAAAGCTGTGTGTGTGTGTGTGTGTGTGTGTGTGTGTGTGTTTATGTCTGTGTGTGTGTGTGAGAGAGAGAGAGGCTTGGTGTAGAGGGGGATGGGGGTGAAGACAGTGGCATCTGAATTATAAGTCTGAATTACAATGTGGAATGTGCATTTGAACAATTTCTAGCAGCAAATGGAGATTTACTTTCAATTCATTTTGTAACTAATCTGCCATCTGTTTCGCACTCTGAGCAAAGTATTAAAGCATGGTGTCAGATTCTGTAAAATTGCTCTAACAAGTGTCAAGCTAACTATACAAACTTGTAGAAATAAAATCTAAACATTGATCTAGTCCTAAAACACATCATTTGAATGGTTTAAAAGATTAATAGGACTTACAATGAATATATAAATGAGTAAATACATTTTTCTGTTAGCGAAAAAGAAAATCACTTGTTAAGCTGTGGCTTTCATCTGATGCACACATCAAATTGTTGGGTGCTTGCCAGATGAGTGTGGCAGTGATTTATCAGCAAACAAAGTCTCACTTGCACCACCATTTTAAATTCAATGTTATTTAAAGGTACAATGTTAATGCTGTGAAGGAGACATCCACAGCTGATTTGGTGGAAACAAAGGGTGAAATTTTAGGGCCCTGTTTCGGCAGGGGCAGGGAAGTAAAATGCGATCAGCTGTTCAAAGGTCCATTGACTTCACAGGGATCATAAGGTTTACCCACCGTAAAATTCCGCCCAAGAATGAATTATTCCTCCTATTGCAGAGTTGCAGATGTGTGGTAACATTTGATTTGATATTTGTTTGTGTAATCTCCCAGAACATAGAATTGTATCAGAAATCCTATCAGTTTTTGGAACAGATTTCCATGAACGTCAGAAATCCAAGGTATAGTTTCCACAGGTTCTCTTTGTAAAAGCTGATGTGCCTATGGGATCATCATTCCTCAAAAATATTGTTTCATTTGTTTGTGTCAATTGTAGTATAAATGTATCTGACCTAGTAAGGGTTACTGTGGACTGGGAAACAGTACCACCCACAGTGTGATGTAAACAGATACATGACCTGCGACTAGGGTCAGTTTTGGGCTGGACAAAGACCTATGTAGAAGCAAGCATGGAGTTAGCTCCTAGCTTGGGCTATATCCTGTATATATGTACATAGTTACGTGTTATCAATAAACACTTAATGTTCAGCCACACAAGACTCAGAACCTCTTCATGAGACCTACTGAACATGCAACATACAATATGGTGGCAGCGAATGGAAAAATCCAGAGCCTCAGAGAAGTTGGAGCAGGCATTCAAATGCTGGAAAATTAAAGGAGCAGCATTCTGACCTGATTAAAAGCACCTGACGTGAAGAGAAGAAGCTCACCTGAAAGAAGCTCCACAGCAGAATTAGAAGCTGAAAGGCAGGAGAAAAAACTCCACTGTGAGCTGAGGACGCCATAAGATCACATGGAGGTCCATTGTGAATAGCCACAGAATGTGTAGTCAAAGGACCAAGCAGGCGTGATCAAAAAAATCAGTTCCAAGTCAGGGTCAGTCTAAAAAGCTTCAGTACTGTGGAAAAATGTTAGAGCAGCCCATTTCCAAAAGCACCGTGGTCAGCCTGGGTTCAGAATTGGCAGCATACCACATGATGGCCAAGCTCATTGTAAGAAAGAAAAGCAGAAGGTTTAAACAGCACAGCCTAAGCCGGGAATCGATTGTAACATGCCTGTTGTCGCAGGGAAGGCCTAGAATAGTTGATTGAGTAAATCGCTGCACAAAACTAAGGACAAAGAGATCTGGATGCCATCACCACAGGAGCCCGCAAAACTATGACAAACACGGGAAAACTCTTTGAAAAAATGGTTACTGCTGTGCCATCTTTTAAACCTGCTCGGCATTTAAAGCTGTACTCACCTGAACTTTAAAGCAGCCATGGACAACAAATCAACATTACCAGACCAATTTGGACTGATCCAAAGGCCAGACCAAACACAAAATTGGGAACAAAAATAAAAATACCTGGAAAAACTCAGCAGGTCTGGCAGCATCTGTGGAGAGGAACACAGTTAACGTTTTGAGTCCGTATGACTCTTCAACAGAACTAAGTAAAAATAGAAAAGAGGTGAAATATAAGCTGGTTTAAGGGGGTGGGACAGGTAGAGCTGGATAGAGGGCCAGTGATAGGTGGAGATAGCCAAAAGATGTCATAGACAAAAGGACAAAGTGGTGTTGAAGGTGGTGATATTATCTAAGGAATGTGCTAATTAAGGGTAGAAAGCAGGACAAGCAAGGTACAGATAGACCTAGTGGGGGTGGGGTGGGCTGAAGGGAAGGGATCAAAATAGGCTAAAAGGTAGAGATAAAACAATGGTTGGAAATACATTTAAAAATAATGGAAATAGGTGGGAAAAGAAAAATCTATATAAATTATTGGAAAGAAAGGGGAGGGATCAGAAAGGGGTTGGGGATGGATGAGAGAGTTCATGATCTAAAATTGTTGAACTCGATATTCAGTCCAGAAGGCTGTAAAGTGCCTAGTCGGAAGATGAGGTGCTGTTCCTCCAGTTTGCGTTGAGCTTCACTGGAACATTGCAGCAAACCAAGGATGGACATGTGGGCATGAGAGCAGGGTGGAGTGTTGAAATGGCAAGTGACAGGGAGGTCTGGGTCATGCTTGCGAACAGACTGAAGGTGTTCTGCAAAGCGGTCACCCAGTCTGCGTTTGGTCTCTCCAATGTAGAGGAAACCGCATTAGGTTCAACGAATACAGTAGACTAAATTGAGGGAAGTGCAAGTGAAATGCTGTTTCATTTCAAAGGAGTGTTTGGACCCTTGGATGATGGGGACAGGGGAAGTAAAGGGGCAGGTGTTGCACCTTCTGCGGTTGCATGGGAAGGTGCCGTGGGAGGGGATTGAGGTGTAGGGGGTGATGGAGGAGTGGACCAGGGTGTCCTGGAGGGAACGATCACTGCGGAATGCAAAATTGGGAATATTGGCAGAAAAGATTCTTAAGATACATGATAGCTTCAGGATTAGAAAAAAAGTGAGAAGCTGGACAAATTAATACTCTACTTTATTCAGTAGGTCCAATAACCAATGATATTATTGCGAGGTAAGGAGTAAAAGAATCCTCAGATAAATTTTTTGAAGTTCTAAACTCATTCAATACATATTTTAATCTAAGAAGCAAAAAAATTTTAGAAAGAATGAAATTCAACAAACAGGTCCAATAGCTTGGAGAACCAGTTGACTGTTTTATAAATTAATTATACAGATTGGCTGAAGGCTGTGACTATGGTGACCTTAAGTCAGGACTCATAAGGGACAGAATTGTTGTTGGAGTGGCTGACAATTCCTTTTCAGGCATACTACAGACCAAGGATAGAGCCTACTCTAAAAAAAAGCTGTCCAAATAGACAGTCTGAAATCTGTCAACAGCACCGATCCATCTTAAGTGGTGCAGAGCAACCCCAACTGTCCAGCCAATGAAACAACAGAGGGGCAGAAAGACTCCAGGCCAAGGAAGGCAATACCCAAACAGACCACAAGAGGGTGGGTGACTATATCACTGCTGTGGAGCCAAACAGCATCACTGGTGTGTCATGATAATAGCTGATTGTGGCAGTGGACTCCAGCATTATATGCTATACAGTACTTGGTACTATATATGGGGTCATCTGACCTGGGGGTTGAAGGTCAGATAGCATATGTTGGAGCCTGTCTTGATAGAGTACAGATACTGCAGAAATGAGTTCATGTTAGGAAAATGTGTTATCAATAAAGTTAGCTCAGTTACAATGTTGACTGCCTGTCTGCATTATTGAAACAAAAACAAGACATGGGGCAGAATGTTCACCTCGGCGGGCGCGGGCTCGACTCACTCGAGTGTGAAATGATGCGCGATGATGTCAGGCGAGAGTCCCGACGTCATCACACAGTTGCACGGTAGTTCGGTAGGTGGGAACGTGCAGGAATTGGCAGCGCTGACAATTAGAAGCCCTATTAAGGCCATTAAGGCCTTACGGTTGGTAGGCAGGCAAAAAGGCCAAGCGGCTTTTGCATTTTTTTGGAAACCTCATCCACAGGCGGGATGAGGTTTCCAACATCAAATAAAAATAAGATAAGTCTTTTAAAAATTTCATTTATAACATGCCCCTACTCATGTGACAGAGTCACATAAAGTGACATGTTTTATAACATTTTAAAAACCTTTATTTCTAATTTTTAAAACTGTTCATCTCCCGAGGCAGCTCTGTTCCTTAGGGATATTTTGAAGCATGCACTCGTGTGCATGTGCAAAGTTCATGCTCGCTCTCCCCCCCTGCCCGTAGAGGCAGTGCTGAGCGGTTCGCCCCAATTTCGGGTGGCGGTCAGCTTCCCAACCGGCCCCCCCTGCTCCCACCGAGCTCGCCTGACAAGGGCAAAATTCTGCCCATGGTGTCAGAAGCAAACTAAACGCAACAATGGAGGTTGCTAAACAACCAACAGAGTACAGTTTGGAGGGCAATGTTGCTAAAAACTGGAGGAGGTTCCGGCAGCGATTTGAGCTGTACCTCAGAGTGACGGGCAATGATAAAAAAGGCCCTCAGGTACAGTCTTCTATCTTTCTTCATGTAGCAGGGGAAGAAGCCCTTGAAGTCCATAACACTTTCAAGTTTGAAAGTGATGAGAAACAAAATGACTTGAAAGAAATAATGGAAAAATTTGAAGCCTACTGCAGTCTTAAGAAAAACATCACGTATGAAAGATATCGATTTTTTTACACACATGCAAGGCAGTGACAACATTAGTCAGAATGTAACTGAGCTGAGAAAATGAACTAAATCATGTGAATTTAAAGAATCACTCAATCGAGATAGAATAATTTGCGGAATCGTAAATGACTTTCTGAGAGAACAGCTTTTGAGAGAAGTTGATCTCGTGCTGGAGAAAGCAATAAATATCTGCAGAGCTGCAGAGACAACGAAATGCCAGATTAAACAGATGACAGAAGATGATAAGCCACATACGGTCAAACAGATAGATGCAGTTAAACAGAAACAGCCCCAGGAAAGAACAAATAGACAGTTTGAACCTAAGAAGAACAAAACTGCTATTAAAACATTTAAATGCAGCCAATGTGGGACAGAGCATTTACCATGTAGTTGTCGAGCAGTGTAAGAACTGTGATAAACTAAATCACTTCACTAAGATGTGTAAATTGAAGAAAGTGCACACCATTGACACAGACACTGAAACTAAACTTTTCATTGGTGCAGCAACACCAAATTCCAAAGAAGACGAATGGAAGGTTGATTTAAAAATTGCCAACATGATGATAAATTTCAAACTTGACACAGGTGCACAAGTAAATGTCATTCCCATAAACCCGTGTTGTAAGATAAGCAAAGAAAAGCAGCTAACTAAAACAAAAGTGAAGCAGTCTACTTATACAGGTAGAAAAATTACTGTAGAAGGCAAGTGCACACTTAAAGTGAACTACAAAAAAACAGTCTCAAGCACTTCCATTCATAGTGGTGAAAACTGATGCAAAACCCATTCTTGGGATCAAAGCTTATGAAAATCTGAAGCTAATCAAGAGAATAATGACTGTCACCACTAATGACATCCTGAACAAGTATAAAGATGGGGGAATTGGCTGCCTAAAGGAGAAAATACCATCAAGATTGATGAAACTGTGACACACAAAATACACCCGCCCAGGAAAATAATGCTGAGAGACCGACTGAAAGTAGAGTTGGACAGAATGGAGAAACTTCACATCATCAAGAAAATTGAAGAACTGACAAAGTGGGTTAATCCCATTGTAATTGTAGAAAAATCAGATGGGAATCTACAAGTCTGTCTGGATCCCAGAGACCTAAATCAGGCAGTACAAAGGGAGCATTACCAGCTGCCCACAGTAGAAGAGATCACGTGTAAGCTAGCTGATGCTAAATACTATTCAGTCTTGGATGTGAGTTCAGGCTTCTGGAAGGTCAAGCTGGATGAATGCAGCTCCTATCTCTGTACCTTCAACACACCAAATGGTGATACAGGTTTTTACACTTACCTTTTGGTATTAATTCAGCTCTGGAGATGTTCCACAGAACAGTGAAGCAGCTGTTTGAAGGGTTATAGGGTGTGGAAACCTATATCAATGATGTGCTGGTCTAGGGAGCCTCACGAGAAGAATACAACCACAGACTGAGGCAGGTGCTGGCCAGAGCTAGAGAAAGGAACCTCAAGTTGAAGGAGGAAAAGTGTAAAATAGGTCTTCATGAAATCAAGTGCTTGGGACATGTGCTAACAAGTGAGGGGCTGAAGCTGGACTTGTGTAAAATTGAAGCAGTCATGAACATGTCACCCCCAGAATGTGAGAAAGGCTTGGAGAGGTTTTTGGGAATGGTGAGCTATCTTGGAAAATTCATTTCGAACATGTCAGATGTAACAGCACCTCTCAGAGAACTTCTACTAAATGATGTGGAATGGCACTGGGAACAACGTCACTAGGAAGCTTTGACCATTCTGAAGAGAACACTGACCCAGGCACCAGTGATAAAGTATTACCATGTCAGTCAGCCGGTCATGATCTCAGTGGATGCTTCAAAGACTGGCCTGGGAACTGTCCTCTTGCAAAATTAGGCACCAGTGGCCAAAGCTTCAAAGACAATGACTGAAACATGGCAGCATTATGCCTAAATAGAGACAGAAATGCTAGCAATTGTGATTGGCCTAGAACGCTTCCACTGGTTTGTCTATGGCAAAGATGTGGAGGTAGAGTCCCGATTATAAGTCTTTGGGAGTTGTTATTAAAAAGCCCCTGAATTGTCTTCCACCAAGAATTCAAAGATCACTAATGTGTCTGCAGAAGTACCAGGTCAGAGTTCAATATAAACCGGGCAAGGAAATGTATATCGCAGACGCTTTGTCACGTGCATACCTACCCATCACGGAGGAAGAGGATAAAGAAATGGGAGCACAGGTTCACAAGCTGACAAAGAACTTACCTGTGGCTGTAACCAAACTGGATGAGATCAGGGAAGCGACCAAGAATGACAGCACCTTGAGAAAACTGCAGCAGATTGTACAAACTGGCTGGCCTACACATCAGAGCGGAGCTCCTTCTGCGGTACAAGAGCACTGGAACTTTCGTGAGGAACTTCGTGTAGCAGAAAGAATACTTTTCAAGGCAGAAATGATCATTATTCCTGCAACACTGAGGAAAGAAATGCTGCAGCGCGTACATGAAAGTCACCTCAGGATAAAAGCATGCAGGAAAAGAGCTCGAGATGTAATGTATTGGCCTGGAACGGGAGCACAAATCGGGAAAATGGTGAATGCGTTTGCAGTGTGCCAAAAGTACAGTAAATCGCCACAAAAAGAACCACTTCAACCACAGAATGTTCCAGAGAGGCCCTGGCAGAAAATTGGAGTCGACTTGTTCACATTTGACAACAGTGAGTACCTACTAGCAGTAGATTATTACTCAAGTTTTTTGAGTCTGTGCTGCTTAGAAATGAAAGTAAGAGCATCACTGTAATATATCAATTAAAATCAATTTTTTCTTGCCACAGCATACCTGAAGTGCTCATCTCAGATAAGGTCCACAATTCTGAGGCACTGAGTTTTGCAAATTTGCACAGGACTAGGAGTTTTGCCACACTACGTCAAGTCCCCAATATCCGCAATCCAATAGAATAATGGAACATATCGTGCAGGCCTTAAAACACCTGTTGAAGAAGGCAAAAGCAGGCAGAAGCTCTGCTGAATTTCGGGAATACTCCAATAGAGGGCATTGGATCACTTCCAGCTCAGCTTCTCATGGGGAGAAGGCTAAGAACTAAGCTTCCAACTGTGCCCCAACTGTTATTTCCACAGCCAGTGAGCTACAGCGTGCAGGATTCTCAAACTGTGACAGCAGAAACAGAAACAGTACTTTGCTCGAGGCGCCTGACTTCTGCCTGACCGTGGGAGAGACAGTGAAGATTCAGCATGAAGAGATCTGGAACCCTGCAGTTGTCACAGGAATCAGAGGAGAACCAAGGTCTTATATTGTGCAGACTCCAAACGGACAACAGGACAGGAGAAACTGGAAATTCTTATGGAAAACAAATGATACGCAACCCTGCTCTGAACCAGAAAATGTAGCTGAAAATCAAAAACCAGAATGCATCAGTGAAGCAACAGATAACCAGACAAAGCCTGAGAGTCCTGAAAACTATCCAATGGGTGATAGTGACACAGAGCTGGAGAAGGCCCCTTGTCCTTCAAAATCACCTCTGTCACCATTCAGAATATCCAGTGGAAGAATTGTGGAAAAACCAGAGATACAGGGATGGGTAACAAACAAAACAAACTCATCAAAACAGAGTGAGAAAGAATAGATAAGAGACTTTATGTACTTGAGTTGTATAAAGTTTTTTTTTAAAATAAGAGCGAAATGTCATGATAATAGCTAATTGTGGCAGTGGACTCCAGTATTAGATACTCTCCGGTACTCTGTACTAGAAATGGGGGAATTTGACCTGGGATTAAAGGTCAGATAGCACATTTTGGAGCCTGTCTTGATAGAGTACAGGTACTGCAGATATGTGTTCATGTTAGGAAAATGTGTTATCAATAAAGTTCGCTCAGCAACAATGTCAATGGCCTGTGTGCATCATTGAAACAAAAAACAGGACAAGGTGAGAGCAATGCCCAGTAATTTCAGTGTAGTGCTTGTCTTGATGAGATTAATGACTATAATGTTATTGGAACTTATATTTTTTAAATAGAATTTAGTGGTGCGTGAGTCTATGAGTGTATATGTGTGTGTCATAATTGGATTAAAGCCAGCCCGCCTAGAGGCTTTGATGTATAGAAAGAAGTAGGTTTGAAATGGTAATTAGATAAACATGGGGGAGTTTAGAAACAGAGGTGTCAAGGGGGCAATTTGCATTTTTAAATAAAATATTGAAAAGAATGAGTGAGATCTTGCACCTAGCTAGAAGATACCAAGCAATGTGTTTTTTTTTAGCTTACTAATAAAATTGGTGGAATCAAAGGATATTATTGTTAGAAAAGGTAAAATTAAAAGCCTTGTGAAATAATGGAAAATTTACATTCAAAGAAAAAGATATGTATAAAAGAGAAAGGAGATTGTGCATAAGCAGGGACATTTTAAGATCCAGCAAGTGTGAGAACCCTCCAGCCTGTCAACCTCAAGTCTGCCTGTAAGGACCCAGGGTTGAAAGAAACTAATTTTGAATGTGATTGTCAAGGGTGCACTCTGCCAGGTATCTCTTTAAATCTATGATGTTTACTGTTGCCTTAGGGGGGATATAATTGAGAGATTAAGTAGGGGATTTTTGTAGTTATTATAGTAGTAATTTTATATGTGCTTGCATTTTTTCTTGTATTAATAAATGTTTAATTTAGTTTTATAAAAAACATCTTGAGACTCGGTGGTCTTATTACTACTGAATTCAAAGCCCACATCTCAAAACATACAAATTTCAAAAATGGGTTATGACAGTTGTTTCAAGTTTCCCTCTGGGATTTGAGCATCTCAGCCTTTACCATCAGCTGTGTAATATTAGTGCTTCAACTGTAACTGCCTGGTACACTTCAGAAAGCTATACAAAGCTAAGACTCCCAGCTGAGTGGAAGATCCAAAGACAATCCATGAAATTGAGGTACCGCACCAGGAGACCTAGCTCTGCTTCTTGGGTGAAATAAATGATCCTGGACCCTCTTTTTAGAATGTGAACATCTCAGTAAATGAACACCTCGCCAACTTCAAATTGGACATGGAGCCAGTTTTATGGTCCTGTCGGATAAGGAACTGGCTGAGAGACCTCTGGCTAAGAAAGACAGGCACACCACTCTATAGACCTGGAGGAATCTGACTTCTAGTCATAGGTATGATCCTCAAACCACTAAAGTATGGCGATAAGCAGGTGTTCAAAGTCATGTACATCATCTGAAATTAATCTTTTTCTCTCTTGAGCAGAAATGCCTGTGTTGTCCTTGACCTTCTTAAAAGGACAGAAGATGTCAAGACAACCTCTGTCATCAATTGCACAGAGCTGCAAGTTCCCAAAAAGCTCAACAGTAAAGATGCTCTTGACTGGGACTTCAGTTCTGAATTGTCTTCACTCTTTGTAGAACTGGTTTGTCCAATTTCTTTGCAGGTGGTTGAAGCTCTTCTTTGGTCAGAGCAGCCAAACCTTAAGATAATTACCACTGTACTTTGAGTGAAAGGCACACAGGAAAATGACCAGCAACAGAAGAATGAGCCCCAGCCCCAGGCTCTAATGGTTGCGCATAAACTAACTGTAAACACCATGACACAGACACTGCAACCTCCAGCCAACACATAAAGCTGCAAAACGATGCTGGAGCAAGCGACTAGTGACCATCAACCTGCCAGAGCGCAGCTCAGTGAGACACTGAGACATATGGAAGAGCAGAGTGTCACAATAAAAGCCAAACTAAGGTGAGCCTGCTGGTGAACATCCAAATGACAGGAAGAGACACCTTTAACTCCCACAAAGATCATGGCAGGCCACATGGGAAAATAAAAATCAGGTTCGTACCACAAATGAATAGAGTGAATACTCTCTCTGGAAAGAAGGGGACAAAGCTGTGATCCCCAAGCAGAGCAGGAGTTAACAAAGAGAAGTTCAACTTCAAGGGGTGGAAAAGGCATATCAGAAGATGGCAACCAAGTGCCAGGAACGTAGACTACAGCTCACACTCCAAATCAACAAAGGTTGCCCAAATCAACAGAGTCTACCACTCCTCCGAATGTGACCAGAATGAGATGTAGAAGTATTGTCAAACATCCAGACCAGCTGGATTTATAAAGTCAGAGACTTGAAGTGAGGGAGAAGGGATAGCATGATTGCAATGTAAGTATGTTGAGTAAAGATCGGGGGAGGTGTAGTATAAGGGATCGGGCATAGCAAGGGTTAATGTGGGACTGGGAAACAGTACGGCCTACAGTGTGATGTAAAGAGATACATGACCTGAGACTGAGGTCAGAGTTGTGGACTGGACAGAGACCTGTGTAGAAGCAAGTATGGAGCTAGCTCATAGCTTGGGCTATACGCTGTATATAAGTACTTACTTATGTGTTATCATTAAACATTTAATGTTAAACCATACAAGACTCAGAACCTCTTCATGAACCTACTGAACATAGAACATGCAACATAAATTTCTTACTAAGAGATGGAACTCTTTTCCTAAACTGATGGAAACACTTAAAAGAATCAAATAATTGTTATGGTGCAGAAGAAGGCCATTCAGCCCATCATGTCTGCACCAGCTCCCTGAATGAGCATTGTGACTTAGTGCCAGTCTCCTGCCTTTTCTCCGTAACCCTGCACATTGTTTCTATTTAAATAACCATCTAATGCCCTCTTGAATGCCTCAATTGAACCTGCCTCCACCACACTTCCAGGCAATGCATTGCAGACCTGAACCACTCATTCTGTGAAGAAGTTTTTTTTCACATCACATTTGCAACTCACTTTAAACCTGTGCCCTCTCATTCTTGATGCTTTTACAAGCGGGAACAGTTTCTGCTCTGACCAGCCCCCTCATGATTTTGAACATCTCTATTAAATCTCTATCAAATCTCCGCTTAGCCTTCTCCTCTCCAAAGAGAACAATCCCAACTTCCCCAGTCTATCTATGCATGCAAGTAATGGTGATTAGCTTAAGCACCTTTTGTCCATTCTTGAAGCCTTTGCTCTTGTGGGAGACATTAAAATATAACCACTGAAACATTGCAGGAGTGGCACAACTCCAGCAGCAACACTCCAGGAATGAAATTTTCTGCAATTGACTTGCTGGGTTAAGGCCGGTCATTGCTGAAACTGGTCAAGGCTACTTTCATAACTTACTGAAAAGGAACTAACTACAATGCTGGCTGTTAATATTATTTAATAAAAAGTTGAGAAGTAAATAGTAGTTTATAGAAATCCTGAAACTGAAAAGATAATTTAATGATCCGGGTTGGATTCTTCAGCAAAACCTTTCGAAGTCATTGTATTTTCAACACAAGAGCATTTAGCAAAGACAGAAGATATTCTAGGCAGAATTTTCTGAACCCACTGGCGGCGGGCATGATAGGTGGCATGCGTGGAAAAATATGGCGCGACCTGCTTCACGATGGCGTGAAGGCAGGTCGCGATCGTCTGCTCAGCCCGAAGACGGCGGGCCGCGTTTCCCTCCATTGGTTGGCGGGGAGCTAATTGTAATACATTAGCATTTAATTAAAAGGCCATCCCATCAGGTTCTTGGAACCCCGCCATATCGTCCGTCCATGTCGGTGGGAAAGCATGCCGACGTGTTTCACAACAGCACGCAGGCAATGTGCACTTGGCGGCCTTCACTTTGGGGGAACTGAGGTGAGTGAGCAGCAGCGTTCTCCACAGCTCACCCATTGTTTACAGGACTCAGGGGCGCCAGAGGTTGGGAGAAACTGATGCCTGGCCCTGGAGGAGATTGCTGAGGGGGGTGGATGGTGCCTGGGGGAAAGTGCTGGCCAGCCTTGGAGGCAACTGCTGAGGGGGGTGGTGTCCAGGGGCAAGTGCCGGCCATCCTCAGAGGCAACTACTCAGTTGGCGGTGGAGGGGGGGGGTCAAGTGCTCCCTGGCGCTGCATCCCGCGCACAGGCAATTGAGATGGGGGGCAGGGTAAGTGAGGGAAATGGCCACGCATTAGGGACACCTGTATAAACTGACCATGTCTCTGCAACTAAGACAGGTCAGGCACAGCCACAGTGATATGATTGGGGACAGACTCCTAGCCTGCCCACCCATTCAAGCAATGTGGAGGCACCAAAGGGCCACCAAATGCTCCATAGGTTAACCCTTCCCCCCCACTCCCCCCAGCACAGGCATCAAGCCCGCCACCACTTTATTGGACGGCAGAGCAGTTGGACTGCACACATTGTACAATCTCCTCGCCGATGCTGGCCATGTAGCAGTCACTGCTGGAGGTGCTCACAGCCCCTTGCAATCTCAGCATCCTGGTTTGGACCAGTGTCCCCCATGTTGCAGGGTGACATCGTCATCATCTGCTGCGTCCTTTACAACCTGGCGCTGCAACGGTGGGGTGAGCTGGCTGAGGAGGAGGTGGAGGAGCTGCACATCTCCTCCGATGAGGAGGACGCTGTCAGGGATGAGGGTGAGGGGGTCCTCGGTGGTGACGCCAACGGGGTGAGGCTCTCGCACTGGCTAGACAAGGCAGGCATGCTCGGGAGGCCCTCATAACTGCCAAATTTGTGGAGGATGATGTCGACATGCAGTGAGGTGTCCCTGTAGATCCTCACATCACAGTTGTGAATGTTTGACTCTAGTCTGGCTTATCTCAGTGCCAATACCCTCTGTGAGAATGCTCCTGTTGGGAGATTCAGTGGAGGCCCTAATAGTCACTCGATCGCAGGAGGAGGATGACAACATGCAGTGTGGACACTTCATTGATCTTCACACAGCCTCTGAGAATGTTGGACTCCTGTCTGGCCGAGGACAGCTCACTTGCGCTCCATGATCAGGGCCAACTCAGAGTCGCAGCCATGAAACTTTAGAAGCATCTGATTCTGTGTCCGCCTTCAGCACCTTAGCTCTTCAGGAGCTGGTGCACAGCATCACTGGTCACAGATGCTGGTATGATGGGGGCCAGCACCACCTTAAAGGTGCTGAGAGCACCCAGAGTATGAGACAACACTGTGGCGCCTGCCCACGACATTCTGGCAGCAATGACCAGCACTGCTGAGGTGCAGGCATCAGTAATGTTTCCAGGGAGTGTGAGGCTGGACCATCACTGTGGTCTGAAGGCCGCACAGAGCACAGGGAAGAGGGCCTGGACTGAGACACCTGCTTTTTAACTTGTGCAGAAAGGTTTCACATCTGAGTGACAAGAGCACTTCTCATCAGAACAAGGAGCCATAGGGAGGGAGACATTAATGGGACACAGCCCGTGGCCAGGCTGTGCAACTACTTTTACCTAATTTTCCTAACCCTGCTGCTACGTCTTGGTGCTCCCTGGACATCCAGAGCAGAGGTGGAGGCAGCCTGCTGACTATGATGCCCTGTCTGTGATGACTTTGGCGGGTGTCCTCTGGAGGGTCAAGACTTGGAAGGCCCCAGCCTGCTTTCGGAGTCCGATGTAGCAGTGGCACCCCCCTTTTGCGGCACTGGGTGGCTGTCCTCTGATCACTGTTGCCACTGCCTCCCAAGCTGGGTTGCTGACATTGCTAACCATCCTGGGTGAAGCTGGATCTGCAGACGTCACAGGAAGATAGGATTTGGATGGGCCGGTCACTTCCAGAGTCACCTGGGTGGATGACCCCGGAGCGTGCAGTTGCTGATCATCCTCCCTATGGGTGCCTGAGGGCACTGGCTAACTCCATGAGCTGAAGGGGTAGCTGGAGTGGATCGAGCTGCCCAGCATCCCTCTTGCGTAAACACTGTTGGAGGGCAACTATGGCATCACCGATGGAGTTAAGCCTGCACAAAAGTGCAGGAGTGGCATCCTGGACCAAGGTCTCCAATGCGGCTGCCATCCTGCCAGTGTTGAGCTCGGTGCGTTACAATGCTGGCGCTATCACCTCAACCTGAAGACGGATGGACTCCTCCATTATGCCTTGCAATCTGAGGAGTGCAGCGGACATCCCTTCCTGTTGTTCCCCAGCTTGCCGTTGCAGCTCCTGCCACTGTGACACGACCGAGTCCAGAGGCTTGTCATCTGACTCGGACTCAACAATGGTCTGGCCTCCAGCAATCCTCCGAGTACCGGGAACCTGGGAAGTCCCTGCCTCCACCTGCTGTGGATCAGACAGTGCGATGTGCTCACCAGATTGTGAACCCGAGTTTACTCTTAAGCTAGGTCCCACCAAGGTGTGTGGTGGAGGGTGTGGGTGAGCACTTTGACGAGACTTCAGGGAGGGTGCCTTCAGATTCCTCTTCAGAGGTTTCTGCGGAGCTGGATTGGAGGCCCTGGGTCATGGACTCTGTCAGCTGTTTAGCAGATGTGCCTGAAAGCAAGGGGAGATAATTAGTGCAAGACAGTGGACTGTGAAAGAGGACACATCACTCACGGCATGGTTGCCTGATGGATGTTGCACTGCTGGATCCTCACTTGGTAGAGCAGCGCCGACCTCACCGGCAGCACAGGACTGGTCCCGGTCATCGCCGGCCAGCTGATTCGCTCAGTTTTCGAATTCTGTCAGAACTTTGATTTCCGGCATCTCTCCATCTGTCTGCGACTTTTCCCTCCTGTTGTGAGCCAGTTTGCCCTGCATGGATAGAGATGGAGAGAGTGTATCAGGACACCTGCCGGGCCAGATGATAAGTATGCCTGGCCTGTGTGGGTGGCGAATGGTCCCATGGGCTTGATAGGGGCAATGACGGTGTGTGTGAAGGAGTGAATGGTGATGTCCCTTGCACTGGCAAGGGGACATGTGATGGGTTTGAGTGAGGACCCTGTGGGTGTGTGATGTGTTTGTGAGTGTGTGAGTTGGGAATGATGAAAAGAGTGACTTACCCTGGCGGAACAGAGGAGATCAGTTCTCCTTTTGCGGCATTGGGTGGCTGTCCTCTGCTGCAGCGCATTTGCACTGATCACTATTGCCATCGCCTCCCAAGCTGGGTTGGTGACATTGCTACCCATCCTGCGGCCAGATCGGGGCTATCCTGTTGGGCCTCCACAGCATCTAGCAGTCGCTTGAGGGACCCATTGTTGAAATGGGCGCTGCAGTCTTTTTGTCTTTGCTGGCCATGTCTCCTGGACAGCGGTGGTGAGCTGGTGGCGATGAGCGCTTTGCTGGCGGCTGCCTTTTAAAGATGGCAGCCAGCGTGATGCAACAGTGGGGTGTGGTGGGCGGGCGAATGAGAGCCCATCCGCCATGGAAATGGCGTGTTTCATGGGACTGAATAAATAACGAGGTGGGCTCGGGACAATACGGCATGAAAACCTGCCATTTTCATTGGCAGCTAGGACTTCATTTTACTCACCCGCTACCACACTTAGTGCAATTCTGGGACAATTGTGCCCTTTGGAGAAGCCAGTGTAAAATTCTTGATATCTTTGACCTGAGATCCAATGAAAATAGATAACTACAGTGTTCAATGAGGAATGCTTTCAACTCAAGTGTTGGAACTTCAAATTATATCATCAATGTTGTGGCCACCATACAGATTGTGAGGGAAAGATCCATATTGGCGATACATAAAGCACTGCAAACCATTGTAGGGAAATATCAACCAGTGTGGTACCTGCAATAGACACATTTGTAATCTACAGACTGAATTACATGTTTCAGTTCAGATTGTTATCTATAATTCAAGAAGTCTTGCAGATAGCAGAATAATTTTGCAAACATGATGAAAAGTTTATCAGATGTTATAGATGTACAGCCAATGTATTCACTTTGCTGTGCAACATATAATTAACAACAAAGAACTGAACAGGCATTTGGGAATCATGCTGAAGGAACCAACAGATGTATCCATTCATTTGTTTTAATTCAAATGTACAGACTAAAGCCAAATCTGTGGTTTAATGGTTTTAATTATAATGCCATATATCCACAATTAGTGTGCCATGGCCAATGTTATGAGCCATGGTTTCAGTGACTTCATGACCGAGTCATGAATTTAAATGTATGTTTCTTAGTCAAACATGTTCAGTGCACAAAAATGTTGCAGGATGAATGCTTCATTCCTGTATCCTAGAAAATTGTTACCAGAAGGAAAAAGCAGTAAAACTTGGGAAATGACTGGTGATGATCGGAACTGGTCTTGTATACTGTAAAAAGAAACTCCAGTTTGGACAGTATCATTCATTTCCCAAGTTTTACTGCTTTTTCCTTCTTATTATGTGCATGTTATGAAAGCCAAACTTACCTTGTTGGAAAGCATGGAGGTTTGGAAATTCAACTCCTGATGGGTCTCAAAGCTTTTGCACATGAGCAGATGAGGAGTGGACATTCTTTGGACCCAGCATGCCGGTGCAAGAAGGAAAAAGGCACAAAAACCCGGGTCAGGTGACTGGGGTCAGGCACCATCCCAGGCAAGTGTCTCAGGCCGGGGATAGAGAGAGATCCCAAAGAGGAGCCCCAGAGAGGGGACAAGGGCAGGAAAAGGTCCCAAGTCAGTCAAAAAGAGAGCAGCAGAGAAACAGGTTCCAAATTAAAGGGGCGGCTGTAGACTTTAAGCGAAATGGGCTAGGGTAATCAAAGACTCAAGAAGGCATGAGAAGATTGGTGACTTTGTGCTGTGAGCTGTTGGGGCACAGGTACCCCTTTTGAGAAATAGTGTTCTGTTCAGCGCAGCCAAAGATCTGAAATTGTGCCTGTGGGTTGGTGCTTGAGTGTATACGAGGGAATCCAGGGGAATGAAATCTTGGAAGACGAGATTGAAACCCTGTGAGGTGTGCTGTTGTTGAAGCTGCCCAAGTTGAAGCAACCTTTGGAGAGAATTCCCAGATTACATCTTCAAAGATGAAGACTGGAGTCCCTTGTGAGAGAAATTGAGTTTCAGGGAGATTGGTTGACTCAGACCATTTACTGATGTCTGGGTGGGTTTCTGAGAAATCCATAGACTCTGTCTAGGTTGCATCTGTCATATATTGTGCAGTGTGGTGTGATCGGCCACAGTTGGCTTGTTAATTCACATGTACCTCATATTAACCCTGAATGTTGGAGTATAAGATAGATATTGTACATTGTTTTATCTTTCTGACCTTGGACAGTAAAGTTTATTTTTGTTTGTTCATAATCCATGGAATCTTGTGGTTTTATTCTATTAGCAAGTGCCTTGAATCTCAAGCATTGCCTGCTTTAAACAAAATGTTATTGGTTCCTAGCTGAATCTTACCAAAAATTTGGAGGTCTGGTCAAGGATCATAATGGTGTATCATACAAAATTTGTGATTTCTGAAGTGAAATTCCTTTCTTTTAATGCAAGCCATAGGATTATTGTGTAAGGCTTGTAGTCTCAACCAGCCCATGACACTTGAGGGAATTAAACAATTGAATACATTGCAACACTCACCGACCAGACTCATGTATAAGGAAAACCAATTATTAAGATACTGGAAGCCTGCCAGGACTGTGGAACTCCAACCCCGAACATTACTGCTTTCGGTATAGAGGAAACAATCTGCTTTCTGAATGAAGCATGAAAAATGTGCCAATAGTCTTTATCATCCTTGTTTTAAACTCACTAAAAGTAGTGACACAGGTTAATAAGGTTATAAAAGAGCAAGCCATGCACGATTGTTTATTTCTAGAGGGATAATTGAAAAGTGGAGATCTTTAAAATTCTGAGAAATTTTGATGGAGTAGACACAGAGGGCTGAATTTTCCATTCTGGGAATGCGTCCCATGGCAGGCACGGGAACTGGGGTGTTTCCCGCTGCAGTAGCTGGCAGGAATTTAAGCCATATCGCACAGTGCTGCATAATTAATTATGCAGTCTTATTTAGATCATAAGACATGGGAGCAGAAGTAAGCCATTTGGCCCATCAAGTCTGCTCCGCCATTCAGTGAGATCATGGCTGATCAGATAATCCTACCTTTTCCCCATAACCCTTGATTCCCTTACTGATTAAAAATCTATCTATCTCAGCCTTGTATATACTTAATGAACCAGCCTCTACAGCCCTCTGCGGTAAAGAATTCCACAGATTCAGCACCCTCTGAGAGAAGAAATTCCTTCTCATCTCTGTCTTAAATGAGTGACCCTTTACTCTGAGATTATGCCCTCTGGTCCTAGACTCTCCCACAAGGGGAAACAATCTCTCATCATCTACCCTATCAAGCCCTCTAAGAATTTTATATGTTTCAGTAAGGTCGCCTCTCATCCTTCTAAACTCCAATGAGTACAGGCCCAACCTACTTAATCTCTCCTCATAAGAAAATACCTCCATACCCGGGATCAACCAAAAGAATATTCTCTGGACTGCCTCCAATGGCAGTATATCTCTCCTTAGATAAAGGGACCAAAACTGTTCACAGTATTCCAAGTGTGATCTAACTAGTGCTTTGTATAATTTTAGAAAGACTTTCCTATTTTTATACTCCGTTCCTTTTGAAATAAAGGCCAACATTCCATTTGCCTTCCCTATTACCTGATGAACTTTTATGCTAGCTTTTTGGGATTCATGCACTAGGTTTCCCAAACCCTTTTGAGCTGCAGCTTTCTGCAGTCTTTCTCCATTTAAATAATATTCAGCTCCTCTATTCTTCCTGCCAAATTGCATAACCTTACATTTTCCCACATTATACTCCATCTGCCAAGTCTTTGCCCACTCACCTAACCTGTCTATATCCCTCTGTAGGCTCTTTGTATCATCCTCACACTTGCCTTCTCACCTAGGTTTGCATCATCCACAAACTTGGCAATAGTACATTCACTTCCCTCATCCAGGTCATTAATATACATTATAAATAATTGTGGCCTGAGCACTGATCACTGTGGCACTCCACTAGTTACAGGTTGCCAACCTGAAAATGCCCCCTTATCCCAACTCTTTGTCTTCTATTAATTAGCCAATCCTCTATCTATGCTAATATATTACCCTCAACACCATGGGCTCTTATCTTATTAAGTAGCCTTATGTGCAGTGCCTTTTGGAAATCCAAATATATTACATCTACTGGTTTCCCTTTATCTATCCTGCTTGTTACCTCCGCAAAAGAATTCTAATAAATTTTTCAGGCATCATTTCCCCTTCATGAAGCCATGCTGACTCTGCTTGATTACATTATGCATTTATAAAAGCTCTGTTTTTGCATCCTTTATAATAGAATCTAACATTATCCCAATGACGGATGTTAAACTTATAGTTACCTGTTTTTTGTCTGTCTTCCTTTTTGAATAAGGATGTTACATTGCCAGTATTCCAATCCTCTGGAACTTTTCCAGAATCTAAGGATTCTTGGAAGATTACTACCAGTGCATCCATTTTCTCTGTAGCTACTTCCTTTAATATCCTAGGATGCAACCCATCAGGTCCAAGGGAATAATCAGCCATTAGCCCCATTAGTTTCCCTAGTACTTTTTCTTCAGTGATAATTGTTGTATTTTTTTCCTCCCCCGCTTTGGCTCCTTGATTATTTAGTATTTTTGGAATGCTATTAGTGTCTTCCACCGTCAAGACTGATGCAAAGTATGTATTCAACTCCTCTGCCAGTTCCCCATTATTATTTCCCCAGTTTGCCCAAAGGAGGCAATGACATAGTGATATTGTCACTAAACTAGTAAACCAGAGACCCACAGTAATGCTTTGGGGATGTGGGTTCAAATCCCACATTTAAATTCAATAAAAGTCTGGAATTAAAAGTGATAACTGTGAAATGATTGTCATAAAAACTCATCTGCTTCACTAATGTCTTTTAAGGAAGGAAATCTGCTGTCCTTACCTGGCCTGGGCTACATGTGACTCCAGGCCCACAGCAATGTTGTTGACTCTCAAATGCCCTCTGAACAAGGGCAATTAGGTATGGGCATGAATGAATTTTTAAAAATCTCTAAGGGGCCTATGTTCACTTTGGCCTCTCTCTTCCTTTTTATATATTTAAATAGACTCTTACTGCCCATTTTTATATTACTTGCTAGGTTACCCTCAAAATTTATTTTCTCCCTCTTTATTATTTTTTGGTCATCTTTTGTTGGTTTTTAAAACTTTCCCAATCCTCTGGTTTACCACTAATCTTTTCCATATTGTATGTTTTTTTCTTTCAATTTGATACTGTTCTCAACTTCCTTGGTTAACCATGGTTGGGTTATCCCCTTCCTAAAAATCTTTCTTCCTTACTGGGATATATATTTGTTGTGAGTCATTAACTATTTCTTAAACATCTGCCATTATTTATCAACCGTCTTTTCTGCTAAACTCCTTCCCAGTCCACTGCGGCCAACCATGCGCTCATTGCTTTGTAATTAACCTTATTTAAGTTCAGCACAGTTGTTTCCAATCCAAGTTTTTCAGTCTCAAACTGAATGCTAAATTCTATCATGTTATGGTCACTGTTTCCTAGGGGATCTTTTACTCTAAGATAATTTATTAAACCTGCCTCATTGCACATTACCAGATCCAAAATAGCCTGATCCCTGGTTGGATCAACAACATATTGTCCTAGGAAACTGTCCTGAATATATTAAATGGATACTTGCTCGTGTCTACCTCTGCCAATTTGATTTTCCCAATCTACATGAAGATTAAAGTCATCCATAATTAATGTACTGTCTTTTTTACATGCCCTCATTATCTCATGATTTATTCTCTGTCCTGCAATATAGCTACTGTCAGGGGGACAATAGGCTACTCCCACCAGTGTCATATTCCCCTTGTTATTTCTTACCTCCACCCATATGGATTCTACATCTTCCAATCCAAGGTCATTTCTTGCTATCATGCTTATTCCATCTCTTACTAACAAAACTACCTCACCACCCTTTTCTTCCTGCCTATCCTTTCGAAAAGTCACATATCCATGAATATTTAGTTTCCAACTTTGATCTCCTTATAAACATGTCTCCGTAACAGCTATAAGATCAAACCCATTAACCTCTATTTGTGTCATTAATTCATTTATTTTGTTCCAAATGGTGATATATTGGGAAATGTGGATGTATAAAGGGATCTGGGTACACCAGACAATGAAAGTAAATAGGCAGGTGCAGCAAGCAATTAGGAAGGCAAATGCATGTTGGCCTTCATTGCAAGAGGATTTGAGTTCAGAAGTAGGGATGTCTCACTGCAGTTATACAATGCCTTGGTGAGACCACACCTGGAGCATTGCATGCAGTTTTGGTCTCCTTACCTAAGAAAGGATATACTTGCCATAGAGGGAGTGCAACGAAGGTTCACTAAGCTGATACCGGGGATGGCAGGACTGTCGTATGAAGAGAGATTGGTTCGACAGGGTCTGTATTCACTAGAGTTTAGAAGAATGAGAGGGGTTCTGATTGAAACGTATAAAACTCTAACAGGGCTAGACAGACTGGATGTAGGAAGGATGTTTCCTTTGGTTGGGGAGTCTAGACCAGGGGCCAAAGTCTCAGGATACGGGGCAGGCCATTTAAGACCGAGATGAGGAAAAATGTCTTCACTCAGAGGGTGGTCAACCTGTGGAATTCTCTACCACAGAAGGCTTTGGAGGCTGGGTCACTGAGTATATTCAAGAAAGAAATTGATAAATTTTTGGATATTAGGGGCATCAAGGGGTATGGAGAGAAAGCGGGAGTATGGTGTTGAGATAGAGGATCAGCCATGACCATAGTAAATGGCGGAGCAGGCTCAAAGAGCTGACTGGCCTAGTCCTGCTCCTAGTTTCTATGTTTCTTAAGTAAAGAGCCACTAGTTTTGCCTTTTTACCATTTTTACCCCCTTTGACCTATTTTCTGTTCTTTTTAATGTTTCTACATTCTGTCCCTTCCTGTCACAGTCTCGGTATCATTATCTAATGTTTATTTATAGAGTTTGATGCGCACATGCTGCTGTTGCTGTCTTGTAAATAAAGTTCAATGCTTCCACCAAGAAAAGTTGCCTGGAAAATGAACTCTATAACAGGTCCCCAAGGCAAACTTTGTTTCCTAGCCACCAGCTCCATCCTTCACTCTGGCAACTGGCTGAGGCTGAACCAAACTATTTGCAATCTTTCTCTCTCTCTCCTTCCAACAGCTATTCTGACACGAATTGGCTCCTCTTTTACATTGCTCTACTCGCAATCTTCTGCTAATCGCTACAAATCCTTAATAAGTACGTCAATGATTTCTGAGCTATTAGTACTTCCTTAACAGGACTTCCTCCCTGTTACTACCTGTGTTTTTTGCTCCAGCATGGGACAAGACAACTAGATTTACCTCCTCCCTTTACAAATTTGTTTCCGGTCACTTTAAGATATCCTTTCACAGACCTGCACTTTTGTTCTTCCTCCCCACTTTTCACTTGCTCAAAGCCTATTATATTTCTATCTTCCTTCAGTTCTGAAGAGAGGTCCTTGACCTGAAACATTAACTGTTTCTCCCTCCAGAGATGCTGCCAGACCTGCTGAGTATTTCCAGCATTTTCTGTTTTTATTTAAGATATCCTTTGGCACTGGATAGGGAACACACCCTATGGAACTCTCATTCATCTGCAGAGCATGCCATCTATCTCCGATCATGACCACATTTCTATTCTGCTCTTCCCCCTCGGACAGTATTCTAAGCCACTGTGCCTGTCCTCTTTGCAGTCTTTCTCCATGTCCTCACAGGTAGCAAGTACATTGTACCTATTGGACAGGACCAGTGTTTGGGCGGGCCTCCCTTTATCCTTTCAACTTCTCTAGTTCACTATCCGTCTCCTGATCAGTCACACACCACCACCACCCCCCTCCTTCGCCACTACCCCCCACCTCCACCACCCCCCCCACCACCCCCCCTCCCCACCACCCCCCCCCCCCCCCCCCCCACCCCCCCCACCGCCACTTTCTGAACGTAGGCTTTCCTTCCTCCCCTCCCTCATGTTTTGAAATATCTCTTGTGGTATAATGGAGTATTTAAAGTAAGTCACATAAAGAGTTAACTGTAATGGACCAGGAGATTCCTGACATTTTGCGTGGCAGGGAGGACAAGGTGGCATGTGCCCCGCAGTCAGATTCAGGTGGTGTGCCATATCTAAAAGGCACCTTGACATCAACTTACCCACCGTTGAAGGAGAAAATCCACCTCCTGGAATCCTGGAATGTCCTGCAGATAAAAGATCCCCCTCCTGGAAGGCCCTGCAGAGAGAAGATCCATGTGGTAGATGCTCAGCCCACCCACTGCTCCACGTGGTGTTCCAGAGTTCATAGTCGCTGGAGGCCTCCATCTTTTGATCTCCGCAGGCTTCCCCAGGCCTTCTTCCAGGTGAGTCCCAACATGTCCACGCCACATTGTTACAGACCGGCGTGATATCCTGCTGGCAGCGCGAATGATTGGACGGATGGGTGGAGGTCAATTCTGAGCAATTCTCCTGCATCCCTTTAACGGGATGAAAAATGGTTTCATGATGGCCTCTGGTGGGAATAACGACCCGCCATGATGGGCGGGAGCGCACATTCCCGCCGTTACTTTATGCCTGTGGGAAACCGATTTTTCAGCTCTCGTTGCATTGCCCCTCCTGCATCCAGTACCCACACCCGCCCCATTAAACCCGCTGCGGTGGGTACTGGAAAGTTCTGCCCAGAGAGAATGTTTCTGTTTGTGGGAAAGAGCGTACTAGAGGCGATATAAGTTAGTCACCAAGAAATCTTACAAGGTATTCAGAAGAAACTTCTTTACCCAGTGAGTGAGGCGAATGTGGAATTTGCACCACAGGGAGCAGTTGAGGTGAACAGTATCAATGCATTTACGGGGAAGTTATATAAACAGCTGGGGGAAGAGAATAGAAGGTTATACAGATAGAGTTGAGGAAGGAAAGGAGGAGGGCTCAATGGAACATAGACTTTGGCATGGACAGTTATGCTGAAAAGGCCTGTTCTGTTCAGTAGATTATATGTAACCCTTTGTATATAAAGTTCAAGCTAGGACATAAGGATGTCCTACAGGGTTGTATTAAGGTCGAGTCCATATGGATATAAATAAGAATGGAAATGGCACAATTCCTGGTGCGCATTGCAGGCCACCACATGCTCTTTATTTCCTCCCTATCTCGCTTGAAGGTGTTATAACCAGGAATATAAAGTTCCTAAAATAAAAATCGAAGGTGTTAGAAATACTCAGCAGGTCAGGCTGCAGTGGAGAGAGAAACACAGTTAATGTTTCACCTTGGTGATTTTTCATCAGAAATTTCTGATGAAAGATCATTGACCTAAAACCCTCTGTTTCTGTCTCCACAGATGCCACCAGGCCTGCTGAGAATTTCCAGCATTTTCTCTTTTTATATCGAATTTCCAACATCCACAGTATTTTGCTCCTTAATCCTGTCAGAATTTAAGTCACGTCTGTTTTGCTTACTACTCATGTCTCTTAACTATTAATGCTTCTAACTCTCTATTGGATTTGAACACTTTGTGCATTCACATGCATACATGTGCAAATGCTAGTTCCAATTTGTCAGAACCCTTTTCCTTTTTCCTGTTTTGTCTTCATTTTTTTCTATCCCTTGTCCTCCCATAACAGTATTTTAATTTCTCACTACTTTGTAATCTTCCCCTTCTCTTTAATAGTGCTTTCTCACCATACATTTCGTGCAGCCTTCTGCCACCATTTCAACTCTTTTATTAATCCTACTCTCACTGTCTAGTCTCAAACATAAATTTTCTCCAGCTCCTTAACACATTGCTTTAAACTCTCCCCACCACTGTATGCACATGGATGCCATTTAGATTCAGATGAATGACAGTTTTCCATTGTGCCAGAAATCATTCCAATCCCCTGAGAAAGTGAAGCTTTTCCTCCAGCCCTACAGACATAATCATAAGCAGTTCTGCATGGGCAGCAAAGCTGATTTGATGGTGTAACACTTTGACAAGGAAGGCAAGTGCTTGGGACCAATTGAACAGTGGAAGAAAACTACAAGCAGTCTTGCAAAATGAAGGTGTACCCATTAGGTCGTTGAACATTATGTCGTAACTTTAAACGTGGCGAGGGCAAAGGAAAGTATATACTGTAGGCACACTGACTAGATAAAGAACAGCAAAGTCCTTTGGTAATGTCTGTCCTGGGGCAATTGTATAGGACGGTTCAGAAGTTTATAATATTGCACTCAGTAAAGAATCTGACATTTTAAAAAAAGATTGAAAATAGTAACTTTCTGACATTTACAAACAAAATTTATTTCCCAAGTGTCTCGTTGCAGAAGACGTGTCATAAATAAATTATTAAATTTGTTCTTGGAGAATTCATAAGGGATTTGATAATGCAAGGCAGGAACAAGCAACTATCTTTACAAGTAATATATTTTTTGACTCCGTATGTTCTCAGAAAATAGATAAGAGTTCAGAGACTAGCCATAAATCTTCAGTAATGGCATTGGATCAAAAGAAGAATTACAATGGAGAACTAGAATGGAACATCTCCAAAACAATAATGCAAATAGTGTCAAAAGGTTATTATTGAGCCATTTACAATGGCTTGGTAAGAAACTGAAAATAAGGAATGGAATGAAGCAAGTCTTAGAGGTTATGGTGATACATGATGTGGAGGCCCAGTTTATAGTGGTATGAAAGGCTTGATCTCCCATTCTATCAGATTTGCAAATGCAACCTCACTGATCTAGGGAGATGCTGAGTGGAAACTATTGGCTAAATTTTCCACGAGTATTGGGGGCAGTGTTGAATGCAGAGGGCCCAGGAAAATAGGTGGAAGTCGCATCAGGATGCTCCCCAATACATTTCTGCTCCCAGAGGGCTTTCACAGGGGCAGGCTGGGAAACTGGGTTGACTGCCTACTCCAAGAAGGTGGGCAGGCAATCACTGCAATTAAGGTCTCACTTAGAGGCTAGTTTGTGCTGGTGCCAATATTTTACTGACCCATGCCATGTGCTGAGGCTGGTAGCTCAATCGAGGTGACCTCCTGGTGGTGAGCCAGCTGGAGGCTCCATGCCCCACTGACAAGGCCGCAGAGGTGAAAGGCTCAGCCCAGTCCATTAATATTCCCATGGAGGTGTTCCTTTTGATGGCTTTACTGGCTTCAGGCTTTTTAAATTTATAGGCTCTATGAAGGCAGCTGAGAGTGCCTCCATGTTGATGTGCCCTCATTCTCACTTGCCTGCCTTAGCCAGCCTCACCTCTTCTGCTGGGACTACCAGCCTGACATCACTGTGGAGCCTCTGATTGGCATTCTTAATAAGACAACAAATGCGTAGGTGGCCAATTAGGAGGCGGGTGAGCTGAGGACATGGGCGAGCTAAGGACTCCCCATATGGACCCAAAATCAGAGTCCAACACTCACCAGAAAATCCAGCCAAGTGGTAACAGTGTGGGTGAAGGGCTATGATTTCAGAGGTAGGGGTTTACCACAATGTTCTGCCTCTCATCTTCCCTGAATTCAGGCACAGGGATTTAAATGGAAAAGTCACAGCCTGATACTATAATCAGAATACACACTACCTTGGCTAAGTGGTAGTCTTCCTGCCTCTGAGTCAGAAGGGTTTGAAACCCACTTGAAGTATTCTTGGTGAATAGAGATTTCAATGTGGTTCCTAAATACTGGGTTGGCATCAGTAAGGTCCTGGCATCTGGACAGATTGGACACTGAATCAGTGGTAGTGTTCCCACCTCTGAGTCAAAAGAATTAGGTTTATGTCCCACTCCAGACAACCCTGGCAAATAAAGGCTGGAACACCAGCTCTGAATACTGGATTGACATGCAGCCTGGGTACCTGTGTCCGATTGCTGCACATTACCCTCCACCCTTCCATTCTTCCATTCTATATGGTTAGTGAAGTTGTTTAGCCTGGGTTGTAGTCCACCTAGGAGAAAGTGCTCTGAAGATTAAATCATGAGGATGACGATTGAAAACCACTTCAGCTACTCTTCCCCGGTAAGTGGCTCAAAACTTCCCTCTGCACACTTGAGATCTGACCAACCCTAAAACAGAACAAATGAATGGGACTTGAAATAAAGAAAGGGGAAGAGACAAATAGATCTCAAAGTGTCATATTCTTGAAAACACTGCCAAAGCAGATGACTGGGAGCAGATGCATTAAGGGCACTTACATTTGCAATCTATCAAAAGAAAGAATGCTCCATCTCATCCTGAAAATTGTCAGCCTCAGACTAGCTACATCTGGATGTAAGGTACATTCATTTGGGAAAGTTAAATGAAATCTGTTATTGAATAAAAAAAGCTTGCATTTATTGTGTAATTTGCAGTCATGAATAATCTCTTTTGATGGGTCAGCTGATTAAAGCAGTGAAGAAGCTGAACCAGAAAAAACAGGCAAGCTCCAGGCTGAACGTCTGCTCTGTGCTGAGTTAGCCAATCACAGCTGGGGAGGGAGTACAAGGGCTTCATTTGGTTCAAAAGGGGAAATCAGCCAAGGTTCTGCTTCGAATATCTATCCAGGGAGCCATGATGGAAGTGTACATATGCTGGTACTTATTGATAATGCCCAGGTGGTTAAATGGTATGCTGACACTCAGTAAGGAATTATAATCCCCAAAAACAATTGAGTTTGGGTTGGATGAGATGTGCAAATCTTAAAAATCTCAAACTGTGCCTTTTATGTCTTGAGTCTATGAGCTCACTAGTCGAGTAAACTCAAATTGCATGCCTTCATATGCACTTGTTAGTTGATGCTCGCTATCAATAATGGAGACAGACCAACAGAAGAACAAACTATGATTATTTATTGCAACAGAGGGCAGAGCACTAAATCCTTGTGTGCTCCCACAACCACGCTCCAGCTCTAGACTTACAGTTAACCAGTAACCTCCACTGTACATTGATTGGTTAGTACTGTCACATGGGTAGTCTATTTGCATTCTCTTAAATGTACATAGTACTCCACTTTACCACACCCCTCCCCCTTTACTTAAAAAATACAGTTGACAAAGTTAATAACATGCTAACTATTTATTTACAAATTAAGCCTCTCAAGAGGTTTTCTTGGACGTTTTGAGTGTCGCAGTTCAACAGCCTCGGCTGTTTTTTCCAACACCTCCTTTTCAGGGCACAGTTGTCCACCACGTTCCTCAGTGGATGATTTCACCATCTTCCAGTTGTGGCCACGTTCACTCCTGCTGCCCCTTCCCTCCAAGCTGGAACAGATCAAGGGCAACAAGCACAAGGCACCACAGAGAGAAAAAAAATTGCTTTTGTTTTCGAGGATTGTCAATAATTGCTCTTTTTCTTCCTGCGTGTCCTTTTTTTGGTGGCACTGATCTCAGTCTTCTCTTTAATTTCACTATTGGCTGGACTTGACTCAGGCGCAAGCTGAACGTGAGTGAGCTCAATAGTTGGGTTTTCTGACAGCTCTTCTGAGAACTCCGGGCCTTCTAGCTTTAAACCTTCAAGGCTTTTACGCAGCTGGTGCTTCATCTCCTTCAATTCTTTCCTGTTCTCATTAATAGTTTCCTGGAAAATCTCATATGATTGCCCCCTTCTCAACTAATTCATTCCTTAACTCGGCCAGAGACAGGTTTAACTCTTCCCTTTCTTCTTCATATCTTTTCAGTGGCAGAAATTGGGAATTGATTGAATTTTGTAGCGCACAAAAGACCTTTAGTAGGTTTTCCTTTTCTTTTCGAAGGGTACTGACTTCAGCTTGAACTCTGTCCCAGTGTAACACTTCCATGGGCTTCTCCTGTTGGGTATTTGAGCATTGATTTCTTTTCTGCAGTAGAGCTTCTGGTTTCCAATTGTGAACTTAGTGGGCCCTCAAGGTTTCTCTCTCTCAGCCAGTTCCTTCCAAGGAGACTCGGTCCCCTGCCTGACATTACAAATAGGGGTAATGTTGCAGACTGTTTCTCATACTGTACCTTGACTTGACATATCCCTATCGATCTTATTTCTTCACCCGTGTATGTTCTCAGTTTAGTGTCCGAAACTTCCAATCTTAAAGGATGGGTTCCAATCTTAAAGGATGGGTTCCTTTATTCAAGTACCTGAACATGTTCTCCAATGACGGACATCGATGCTCCAGTATCAACTCCCATTTTAACGGGTTGTCCATTGACTATAATGACTACTTGGATTGGCTCGGTTCTACCCACTTTCAGGTTATATAATGAATGGATGTCTGAGTCTATTTCTTCTGGTTCTCCCATGAGACATATTTCATGATTTCTCCCTTTGTCTTTAAAATGCTGTCTCAGCCTATCTCTGCAGTGCTGTCTTATGTGACCAGAGCAGTGGCAGAAAAAGCATTCAAGCTGTTTGAATTGTCAATCGCCCACTGGATGCCTGCATGCATTTCTTTCATTCATTTTGTGGGTTCTCACTGTAGTACTGCTGTTTTTTACTGATCTGTACATAGGGGGATTTTCCCTATTAGGGGGCTTTTCTGTGGGGTCCGATGTTTTCGTGCCTTTTGTTGCCAGTCTGTCCCACCCTACCAGATGGACGGCACCATTTTGTGTATCTCTTATGGCTTTCGAATTTCTAACAGCACTAACCATGGCTGTGACTAATTTTACTGCCTTATTGGAGCCTAGATTAACTTCGGCTAGCAAACATCTTTGAATAGTATCATTTCTAATCCCGCATATCAGTCGCTCTCTCAACATATCAATAATGGACGTTCCGAATTTGCAATGTTCAGTTAATGCTTTTAAACTGACAACATAGTCAGCTATTGTCTCCTCCAGAAGCCTGTTCCTTGAAATGAACTTGAAACGCTGCATGGTAACTGAGGGGCTTTGGTCTCAGGTGGTTTTCTACAATTTTTATTAACTCGTCGAAAGTCTTTGAGTCAGGGGTGTTAGATGATGTGAAACTGAGGATCAGCCCGTGCATTTTGCTCCCACATGTGGCCAAAAGAATCGCCCTCTTCTTCTCCCCCGCGATGTCATTAGCGGTAAAAAAGAACACTAGGCATTTGACATGCTGAGGCCAGTCATCTGAAATGGGGTCGAATAGATCGACACGCCCAAGCTGCATCATCGTGAACGACTGCAAGGGGATTGCGCTTCCGATGGCTTCCCAGTTAATGACAAATTCAGATGTTTGGCTTACCGTGGCTTCCTTGACTGCCATCAATCGATTCATGTTTTGCCTTCCGCAGAGTTGTCCTCTCTCTGGGGTCTCATATAATTTTCTGTCCATAGCCATTTTTCTTGCATGCGCCTCTTTAAATGTATTAAATTTAAGAGCAGTTGCTGGTTTTTTTTCAACTCCATCAATGTAGCTGTTGGCTTTTCTGTGCTGTGTTTCATGCTCTTTTCGAGTTTCGGTGGGATCCCTGTGATCGCGATTCTGCAGGGTTTTTTTTCTCAAATTTAAAACTGCAGCATTGCTTTCTGCTCTGATTGTCATCTATTTGATAACATATGTACAGATTCTCTTTCTTTGCTCACCCATCTTGTGGATTCTCTCTAAGAGCTCTTGCAATTTTGCTATTTTAATCCTCGTTGCCAGTTTTATGTCTTGTTTCCATGAATTCAGTAAACTCAAATTGTATGCCTTCATGTACACTTGTTAATGGAGAGAGACCGACATAAGAACAAACTGTAATTGTTTATTGCAACAGAGGGCAGAGCACTAAATCCTTTGTGTGCTCCCACAATCACACTCCAGTTCTAGGCTTACAGTTAACCAGTAGCCCGCGCTGTACATTGATTGGTCAGTACTGTTATATGATTAGTCTACTTGCATTCTCTTAAAGGTACATGGTACTCCACTTTACCACACTACTCAACCTATCTCTAATGCATCCACTTCCAGTTTTAGCAGGAGCTCAGGTTATGGGGATGGTGGTTGGTGAGCAAGCAACTCAGTCCCAGGAGGTGGGTTGGTCATTTAAATATTATAATGCAGTTGCATCCCTTAGATTCAACACTTCCCCACGTTTAGCCTAAAGCTAAAGGGAAGCATGGACTGCTTTCTAACACTGCTTGTGGTCCAGGAGAAGCAGGATTGCTTCTAGCCCAGCACCAAACCCCAAGTTTACCCTCTTTCCTGTCCACCATCAGAAACATCCTCAGATCTAAAGACAGGCTTTCAATGTTCCCCCTAAGCTGCACAAATGTGTGGCCACTTAGCAAGGGGGAAGGTGGTAGTGGCATAGTGATATTATCACTGGACTAGTGTGCCAGTGACCCAGGGTATTGCACTGGGGACCCAGGTTTGAATCCCGCCACAGCAGATGTTGAAATTTGAATTAAAAAAAAAAATCTGGAATTAAAAATCTGATGATGACCATGAAATCATTCCCATTTGTTGTAAAACCCCATCTGGTTCACTAATGCCCTGGCCTACTGTTGACTCTGAACAAGGGTAATTAGGGATGGGCAATAAATGCTGGCCTAGCCAGTGACGCTCACATGCCATGAACGAATAAAAAAAAAATTAGGCTAGGAATCGTACAACGAGTAACTCATCTCCTCACTTCCCAAAGCCTGTCCACCATCTACAAGACGGAAGTCAGGAGTGTGATGGAATACTCCGCACTTGCCTGGATGAGTGCAGCTCCAACAACACTCAAGAAGCTTGACACCGTCTAGCATCCACAAATATTTACTCCCTCCACCACCAATGCACAGTAGCAGCAGTGTGTACCACCTACAAGGTGCACCATAGGAATTTACCAAGGGTTCTTCGACAGCACCTTCCAAACCCACAAGCACTACCATCTAGAAGGACAAGGGCAGCAGATAGATGGGAACACCACCACCTGAAAGCTCCCCTCTAAACCACTCACCATCCTGACTTGGAAATATATTGCAGGTTCCTTCATAATTGCTGGGTCAAAATCCTGGAACTCCTTCCCTAACAGCACAGTGGGTATACCTACACCACATGGACTGCAGCGCCTCAAGAAGGCAGCTTATCAGCACCTCCTCAAGGGCAACTAGGGATGGGCAATAAATGCTGGTATAGCCAGCGAAGCCCACATCCCGTGAATGAATAAAAATATATTGGGAATGTGCTGTGCAAGGATTAAACAAGCCACGCATAAGCAAAGCTCCTTTTAAGATGCATGTATGTGCAACTGCACATCCCAATCTTAAAGTAATCACACAGTGTAACAAACTTGCTGCACACCGCAAACAGAAGTTAGAGGGAATGTAGCACCCCTACCAAGTGATCTTACGCCTCAGGTTCAGAACCCCTGCCCCCATTTTGTGATCAGCAACCACCCCCACTGCAACCCCGCCCCCCCACAACCAACACCCCCACCCCTACTGCCACAAACCCCATGCTCCCTCTAACCCAGCTGCAGGATCCTTACCTGCTCCAGGCTTGTAGTTTCCTCCAGAGCCACCCCCGATTGCCCCGGGCAGTCAGCCAAGCCTGTCAATCAAGTTGGCTTCTAGGCGGAGAACCTGTTTGAAAACAGAGAACAATGCTGTGACATAAAAACTGTGCAGTGTGCAGGAAAACCAGAACTTCCAGGTGCTGACCAAAACTCCTCCTATCCCCACTCACGAAGCCCACCCTGGTAAAGTTTGGGGCCTCCCTGGCTGGCCTCACACATGTAGCATGGCACATCTGTAAGCTATGGGAGGGAGACCAACAGGAGCAGAGAAGATGGTGGGAAACAGAAGTTATGGTAAAGGGCATGTAATTAAAAATAGGTTTTCCCCTCTCTGTAAGAAACACTCATTTATAATGCGTATATTTTACAAAACAGAAAATTAATTTCTAAATCAACAAATATTTTATAATTTTTCAAATATTATCTACAAGTTACTTATTGTAAAATATTTGTTGATTTAGAAATTAATTTTCTGTTTTGTAAAATATATGCATTATATATGAGTGTTTGCATAACATGCAAAACAGAACAAACTATGCAATGTAGCAACAAAGCTTCCAGCATATTTTGGCATAGTCAGTCATCTACACTAAAGCTGAGGAACTCTATCATCACTGTCCAACTGGAAAAACTCAATCGATTTCTCAGTAGAAATCTGGTCAGCAGAACATTTTTCTACTGAATTCTTATTTATAAAAGTCTTGTGACCCCTCTGAGTAATCATGTTCTTAAATATAGATTCATTTACTTTTGGTGGCTTCTCTTTTTGAATCCTTTGACATGGGCCTCTGAGGATATACTGCCAAACATTAGCCACCTTGTCACCCTGCAACAGACAGCTACAATAGTGTGTCTCTATTTTTTTGCATAAAAGGTAAGGGATGGGCAATAAATGCTGGCCCAGCCAGCGAAGCTCACGTCCCGTGAATGAATATAAAAAAAATTAGGTTTCTCACATCTTCAGGGAGCAACAAGAGCTGGATAACAAATGATGGCCTTGTCAAATATGTACTTGTCCCAAGGGTGACTATATAAAAAAGAACACCAACTTTTCTAATTCAGGTCATTTTCCCTTTGGACAGTTGTTATTTTTGGAAGGTATGTGCGGATTTTGTCTTTCTTCCTTCAATCTCACATATTGGACAAATTAACATTGAAGCTATATACTACTGGTCAGTTCCTTTTCTCCTCAGCAATCCTCTATGGCTTTCATTTTCAAGGCAGCAGAACAACCCATTGCTGTCAGGCCACTTTTAAATTGAACTTAATTTAAAGTCAACTTGGCAATCTTGTAATGTGCGAGGTATTTCCTGGTTCTTTTCAAATGCCTTCCATGTATCTGCATTCTGATGCAGGAATAATCATGATGCACCCTCACAAACTGCACAAAAATCTTTTCAATGGGCCAATGAAAATCTTGCTTATTTCAATTCTGCAAAAATCTGGTGTGTCTAATTTTCTTCTCTTTGTTCTACTTGATCAATACTTAAAAATACTTAACTCTTGTTGGTAAAGGAGAAACTTGACCCCACATTTTCTTCACGTACCTTGCAAGACCAATTAACAGCTATGATTTTTGATGGTCCTTATTAGCCTGATTACCACTTGTGTTCAACAATGGATTCTCAGATCTTCTCCATTGCCAAATCTGCTTCTATGAATACCCAATTTCCAATGGCTCCTTTTCGGTGGTCTTCAGTTTCGGTTTTCGGTTCTATACCCCTGGAAAACTGTTCCTTAAAGGAACTCCTTATAAAGTCCAAATTTATCAAGGTTTGACTGTTGCTTTCTTTATTTGGGTATATAACATTCTCACTGGAGAGGGCAGAGAAAACTTGTCAACTGATAGGCTATGTCTCTCTTACCTCTAGCTTCTCTCTCTTTCTTTATCATTGGCCTGAATTTTACCCTTGGCCGGAGGGCGCCTGTGATCAGCCCCCAGCCTCAATTTCAGGCTGGCTGGCCAATTAAGGCCGGCCCAGCGTGAAATGCGTCTTCCCAATGGTCGGGAAGCGGGAAGGGCCGGGTGGGGGCAGGGGCCTGTCGACCGCCAGGTTCAATGGTGACCCGGCGGACGGTTTAAAAACGGCACAAGCAGCTCCTTGAAGGCTGCCAGGGAAGAATATGTTTGCAGCATTCTGAACACTGGTGTTATGGCCTCAAGTGTGCTGGAGATGCCAGGTGGGAGCGCAGGTTGGGTGGGCACTCAGCTACCTCAGTTTTTGGACAAGTGCCTCGTGGTCCTCCTGGAGGAGGTGGCTGTCAGGAGGGACACCCTTGTCCCCGAGGGTGGAAGGAGGAGGCCACCTCACCTAACAAAAAGAGCTTGGGAGGAGATGGCAGCGCCGGTCAGCGGCCATGACATTGTGCGGCGCACATGGGTGCAGTGCCGCAAAAGGTTTAACGACCTGCTGCACTTGGGAAGGATGAGCACCATGTTGGCATGGATCAGTGTGTTGAAGTGTTAAGGACTGGCTGTCCCTCCATGAAGCTCAGTGGGCGTTAGAGTCTGAGCGCCAACTGTCAATGACGCCGGAGCTGGCCAAGGGCGTGAGCCCTGGCAGCTTGGACTGAGTTCCTTGAAGGCCACAACTAGGATGTGCCCCACAAGGTGTTCCTCAGGTGGGGTTTGCCGGGCTGCAATGGTGCTGCAGGTAGAGAGTGGACTAATCCATGCTCCCCTGTCCTTTCAGAAGACGACGACCCATAACAACATTGAAAGGTTGCGGACAGGTGGAGGCCCCTCAAATCTCCTCATAGTATCCAGATTTGAGCAGGATGCCTTGGTTAACCGACTGCAGAGAGGCTGGGATGTCAGATGCAGGTAAGAGTGCATTGAGCATTGAAAGACGACGGTACCATGATGCAGATCTCCATTGTCTCACCAGGGTGCCTGGCATGCACAGTGACAGTGTGATGACTTAAACTAATTAGATGTTGTTGTTCTCCCTTAGATTCACCAGCAGGCATTCAATCGCAAGACCCTGAAGAGCCACTCTTGATGCCAGAGGACCGCCAGGTTTCACATCCACCTGTGTCACACCCACACTCTGAACCAGGCACCAGTGCAGATACCAGCACCTCTGTGGGCGTTAGATCTTCACCCAGGATGCCGGAGTACAGTGGTGAGGGCACTTCACACTCACTTGAGGAGCAGGTGGAGGCAGAGAGTGCACAGACATTGGCAGTCGGAGGACTGTTGGAGACTGTTGGAGGCTGTTGGAGACCAGGATGATGCTGAGCCAAAGGCAGGTGATGAGCCTCTGGAGTTTCCATTGCTGGATGTCCAGCGGGATGTGCGGGAGGATCTGGCGGAGGTTCATGAGGGTCTGCATGCCATGGTCTCTGTTGTGGAGGAGTCCATGCGGAGCGTGAGCACTGTGTTGACCCTCATGGCCAAGCGCACTGCCTCCTCCATTGAGAGAGTGGCGACTCTCATGGAGAGGCAGGTCCAGGGGTTTCTAGGGTTCCGCTCGGACCTGCAAGGCCTCACACAGGCAATTACCTCAGGTGGTCAGTGCCAGTGTGGTAGATGGTTGAGGCACCAAGCATCCCAGCTAGGTGCCCGTCCATCAATGGCAAGCAGGGAGGCCCAGAGTGGCCTCACATAGGTGCACAAGCTGCTTACCATCTCTGCGGGCTCCTCTCAGGGCACTCTGGATGATGGCAGCAGCTCCTCCGCCCCTCTGCCATGGCATCTGATGGGGCTGTGATGACAGGGAAGATGCCAGCTGTGACACTGGCCGCTCCCTCCAAAGCAGAGCCAGCAGAGGCTCCTCTGGCCAGAGGACGACCCCCAAGGTCATCAAGGACAACAAGACAGCAGAGTCAGCAGGCTGCCCCCAGTGTCACTGCCAGCAAGTGGTGGGGAGCACCAAGACATGGAACTCGTAAACGTAAATTTAAGGCACCATGGGCACAAGAGGGACTGTTCACAGGTGATATCCTGTTGTGTAATGTTTTGTTTATGTTTACTGGTCTGGGAATGAAGACCAGAGCAGGTTATGTTAATTTTTTTGGATTGTCAAAATGAGATAAATTTTGTTTTTGTCATAATGGCCTGAGTATGCTTCACTTTTTTTTCTGGTGCAGGGTAGGCCAGTGTGTATTGCTGGACGTGAGTGGCTCTAAACTTTATTGCACAGGTACTGAGTGGACTTTAGGTTCAAATGAAAGGGTCATTTCAGACATCTGGGATGGAGGTGGCAGCCCTGTCATGAGGTGAAAGCAGATCTTTGGCAGCCTAGCTGAAGGAGCATTGGATAAAGGCGTCCCTGGTGTCCCTGCCTCCCTGAAGAATAGGGGTCTGCCTCCACACCCTCAGCATCCTCCTCACCATGCTCCTCTTCTGACTCATTGCCAGTGCCAGGTTGTGGACAGCGCAGCCACTCTGGGGGGTACGGCAGTGCACCCACTGAATGGTCCAGGTATCAGGAGCTCATCTTCAGAAGACCTATGGTCCTCTCTCAATTCCCTTATGGAGGCATGACTCCCATTGTAACACTGCTCTGCCTCTATTCTTGGGGGACGGAGATGCGTCATAAGCCACCTTTTCAATGGATAGCCTTTGTCACCCAGCAGCCATCCATCCAGTTGGGCTGGAACACTGAATAGCCTCGAAACCTGGGAGTGCCTGAGGATATAAACATCATGGGAGCTGCCAGGGTACCGTGCACAGACTTGCAGAATCTGTGTCCTGTGGTCACACACTATCTGGATGTTCATCGAGGGGAAGCCCTTCCTCTTGACAAAGGTACCCGGTTGATTCACTGGTGACTTGATGGCCACATATGTGCAGACGATTGCACCCTGGATGCGGGGGAACCCAGCAATCACTGCAAACCCTTTGGCTCGCTGTGTCTGGCAGGCCTTGTCCATACGGAAATGAATAAATGCCATTACCCATCTGAATAGAGCTTCTGTCACCAGCTTGACGCAACTGTGGACAGCTGATTGGGACACTCCACACAGATCCCCCACTGACCCCTTGAAAGAGCCGGAGACATAGAAGTTGAGGGCCACTGTGACCTTCAGAGCCAATGGCATGGGGTTTCCATCCACTCAGTTGGAGCTGATCTCAGGCCCAATCATCTGATAAATGGAGGTCACGGTCTCCCTGGAGAGGCAGAGCCTCCTTCGGCATTACACCTCGGACATATTGAGGTAGCTGCATCGCTGCCTGTAAATCCTAGAAGCAGGATAGTGGCGTCTTCTGCAGCTCCTTCTACCTTGGACTATCTTCTGGCCCTGCACCCCTTGTGCCTGTGCCTCTCCTCCCACAGGTCCCTCCTCTGGAAGCTGCATTAGAAGCTCCCCTGGAAGCTCCTCTCCCTTCTGCCCCTCTCTTCCTCCTCAGGGGAGCTGCCACCAGCAGAGACCACAATCCCCATCACCAGGGTTACAGGAGGTTGTCTGATACTTGGAAGGGTTCACATGGTCAAAATCCGCCGAGGGCCTAGGAGACACCAATGAGTCCTAAAATGAAGCCTGGAAATGCTAACAATGAAGCCCTGAACAGAGATGAAACTGTCATATTCAAATAAGCAACCAGCACCAAACTATCTCCTAAACTCCTCACTAGTCACACTGGCAATGCTGCTGACACTTTTTATCCCACCCTTGCATGAGGTTTTGTAAAATGTGGGCTGCCTGCCTGCCCGTTTTGCCCCTGCGACGAGCCCGAAATCGTACAGTCAATGTAAAATCGGGTTCAACTGAGCTTTTAATGGCCTTAAGTGGCCTCTTAATTGATGGCAGGTGTGGCTCCGACGCCCGTGCGCGACCACCGACCTGAAGATTGCGTGCGTGCGTGATGATGTCGGGACGCTCGCCCTACGTCCTCTCGCTCTATTTTACGCCTGATTAGGTCGGGCGCGTTCTTGCCTGCGAGTCATAAAATTCTGCCCATTGTCTTTGTTTGCCTCTGTTTTCTTAATGGTGCTATGGTTAGTGATCCTCTGAACTTCCTTCTTATCTCTTGAAGCTCCTGATATACATTCATGCTCTTCTTCCTATATATTTCTCCACTTTGTATCACATAATTTACCACTCCAGAATCAGTAAACAGATAGAGGCCTTTGGCCTAAAAATTGCTTTGCGCCATTATTTTGGCTCAGGGGTGCCAGTCCTGCCAATGCTGGTTCCAATGGAAGTGCTGTCACCTCATTTACATGATTGTGGTTGGAGCCAAGTGTCTGCTATGCTGTTGGTTGCCTCTGAACTCAGCAGGAACTGAGCAGCATTCACTTACAGCACATAGGGCAGTCAGCCTTTTGTTTTTAAAAGCAGTATGATCTTCTTAAAGGGAAAATGTACTAAATGACAGGATGCTCAGGCTGAATACTATTGCTACAATTCTAAAAAGAAATTGGACCACCAGTGCAGAGATACTGCGATCTTAATGGTTAAGGTGGACAGGAGAAATGATACCTTGGCCCCAAAGGATCCAGGAGGCTCCAAGGGAAACATTCAGAAGGGGAGAAGGGGTTAGGGACAGGTCGCCATGGATATCAATTCCTGATGTCTGGATCTGAGGATCTGACAGCAGTGCCACAAAAAGTCTAATGACCACACATGGATAGTGAAGGTCAGAGAATGCACCTTCTCAAGACTTTTCCTACCCAGCACACTACCTCAACTTGGACATTGCTTAATGCACCACATTCCCACCACTCACCCAGCACAAGTCTCTGGCACTCAGGACTCATGTGTAGCATCCAGATATTCCACCTCACCCTCACACTTCTTCCAATGCTGCCAACCTCACAACATACCTCCAACCATTCAGCTGTAGTAGACACATCACCCAAACACATAGCAGCACAATTACTGACATTCTTCCCTCTCTCTTGGAAGGCAAAGTGGCACATAATAGAAGGAAGCAAAACAGAGACAACAGGGAACAAGGACACCTGCATCTCATGAAGCTACAGGAGAGATGGCTCCCAGCATCATGATCTGTCTGCAACAGATTCTGTGGCACCCAGTAACTGCTTTATGCCCCTTCTCACCTCCCAATATAGCTTCACCCTGCTATCTGGCATGGAGCACAAGCAGCAGATGGTGTGACACTTGACCTCTTGCTTTCACTTCAACCTCTACTTCTCTCACACTGATATCCCCCTTCTGGTTTTCTGCTTTCAGGCACCCCAGATACTCCCACCTGCCCAGCCATGGCAGCTCGAGGAGGAGAAGTGATAGCAACGCCACAGCACTGATGAAGAGGCCCCATTATTTGTTCTGGCTTGCAGCCACCAAGTCAGACACTGCCACTGCACAAACCCTAGGGGCTAGGATAGAGTTAGGATCAGCACATGATTAGTGGGCTGCAGCCACACTGGAATAATGGATAGTTCATGTGCCAGCTTTGCTGCAAGGGACTCAGATGAGGACTTTGATGGGGTGGCATGCAGGAGGGCATTGCTGGGCACATATACTGGTCATAATTTTGCCGTCGGCGAGCAGGGAGCGGGGCCCACTTGCCGACGAGTAAAATGACGTGGGATGACATCGGACGGAACCCCCCACATCACCCCGTCCCATTTAAATTTTCAGGAAGGTGGGGGCGCAGCAAAATCAGCATAGCGCTTCCTGCCCGTCCACATAAAATGGCGGTGCGGCCCGCTTCTCCGGCGGGGATTGGTTCCCCGCCCGCCGGACAGGCAGAAAATTCTGCCCACTGAGTTGTTGGGCACATTGGTTGGGCTGCCAGACAGCCTCTTGTCACTGTCAAGGAGCATGGCGGAGTGTGGCCCCTACTTTGCACAGGGCAGAGGGCAGAGTTCTGCTCCATCATCCTATCTGTTACAGCCTTTGCCAGTGTCACAACCACATAAATGGCATTTCCTCAAAGTGGCCCATGAGCTAAGAATTTGCGTGTGTATGTGTGTGTGTGTGTGTATGTAGCCCCTATTAATTTGTGAGTGATTCAATTTTAAAAATAACCCAGCAGTCAAGCTTTATTCTTAAGCAAGGTAAAGGTTAATTTATTACAAAACTACTGCTGAAAGTTACTTGAGTGAAAGTGATCAAGTTATTAACTAAAACACAAATACAAAGATTAACATACAGACGCAGGAAAAAAGGCAAGATTTCAAATCAGTCTCTGTGATATATTGTTGCGGGCCCATCGCCTGAATTCCTTCTTTCAGAAGAAGTGGAGGGGTCGAAGCTTGAGGTTCGGTTCAGCAGCTACAATGGCATATGAAGTTGAAGAGTCAGAGTTTTCCTTCATAGGTGATCTATAGGTAGAACAGATGCTGGGAGCGAGTTTCGGTTCCTTTCCTTACTGTAATCTGCAGTATTTTTTCTGGATGCCTCATTCTGTAACTCCCAGTGGCAGAGATAAACACAGCTCTCACATGCTGTGCACATTTAGTTCAGCTGAGAGCCGTGGGCTGGAACTGACTTCCTGAGTTTTTTCTGGGTTCTCTGCACACTGCCACACAAAATGGCTTCTTAAAGCCTCTTTTATACAGTTGAAAAACACAAAAATGAACGCTATATTAATTTTCAATAAGTCATTCGGCAGGATTTTCCACACCTGCCCACCGTTGGGATCTTCCGGTCCCGCCGCAAGTCAATGGCCTTTTGGTTGGGGCGCTGCCTCACCCACAGATGGGCCAGAAAATCCCAGCCATTGTTTCAAACAAGAAAGGAAGTTAACTACATTGAGGTCCTTTGAAGTCCCTTCCTACCTCCTGTTCCCTTACAAGCCAAAGGGTTTTCGCACCTTTTATAAGATTCAATTGACATATAAGGAGTTTTTGCATTTTAATGGCTCTTTGTAGTCAGCTCTAGAGATAAGAGTCTGAGCAGGTTTCAGCAATTACAGAAAGGTGCCAGGTTGTCTGTCCATCCCTATCTGAAAAATTTGACATCATTTTTGTGTTCAATGCACTCAAAAACTATCAGTGATCATTTAATATTTGGAATGAGTTTGATGGCAGATCAGCAGCCTTTTGCCATCTTTGACATCAAATATGTTCTAATGGCAAAAGGCAATCGAGGGCATCAAGTGTGCTCAAAGCAATCCAGTGCACTCAGCAATCTGCATTGAAAAATACAAGGAAATTAATTACTTAAGTAATAATTGAATTTATTTAGCTTTTTTATTTAACCCCAAAAGGTTTCCATAATACAGTGCATGCTTGAGAGCAGCCGCCAGATCTCCATCAGTTCTTAATTCATTTTGGTCTCATGGCCTATACTTTCCACCCACCCCCAGCATTAGGGTCTAATCGGTTTCTACCCCCATTCTTTCCCTCTAGGCTCCAAACTTTCTCCCCCCACCCTCTCCCTCTGGACTTCAGGCCCTGCTGAACTCCAGGCCCCGCCAAACTTCAGGATACGCCAAAGTCCGGGCCCCGTTGAACTCCAGGGCCTACTGAAGTACCTCCTCCTCCTCCTCCCCTCCCCCCTCTACCCTCTCTCCCCCTCTGACGCTCCCAACCTCTCCCCCTCCCCCCTCCCCCACCCCCCCTTCCCTGAATATTCGCCTCGATGCCAGTGCCATCGCTGCTCCCACACTGGCTGCTAAGTTGTATCAGGGCTGGCCTCACTGTCACTTCCCGTTTCTGGCCAGCCCTGCAAACTGTGAGGGGATTGGGCAGAGAATTGGGGGAAGAGAGATAGGAGGTTGGGTGGGTAGGGAGAAAGGGGAGAAAGGCGGGGAGGGGCAGAGAGAGGGAGTGGAGAAGAGAGGGGGTGAGGAAGGGAGGTGGTAAGAGGGGGAGAGAGAAGGAAGATAATTGCTGCAATTTAGGGGGAGTGGAGGTGGAAGAAAATTGGTCCAGGGGGTGGTGGGTGAGAAAGCTGCAAAACTGCTGCTATCCCGGCTTGGGGTGGCGGGGGGTGGGGGTGGGGGGAGGGAGCAGGGGAGTGGGTGTGGGGTGCAGTGGTCAGGATTGTAATGTACAAGTTATAGGTTATGAAGAGTAACATAATTCTAGTTTATCAAAACATATGTTAAAATAGTCTGTTTTTTCTAAAGTTAGCTCCGTTTTAGGATGTTTAAAGCTATGGAAATTCAGAAATATGTAACATAAACTTTATGATTGTTTTTAATGTCTGAATGCTTAAGTTATGTTGCTGAGCGCAGGTGTTTGAGCACTGCGGTTTGGGGCAATTAATAATATTGATGTCAGTTACATAACTTGCAATGTTAGACGATAGCTAAATGATTGCTTTTGAGTCCAATTGATATAAAATGACAGCTACATGATTGCTTTTGAGTGCAATTGATGTCAAATGAGTCTAATTGAATGTTGTTGAATGCAAATGATGTCAAAGGTCTGGATGGGGTATACGTCCATTTTGAAAAAGCTTTGAAATTCAATTTAGGTTTGAAAACAAATGCACCTTTAAAAGAGTTACCCTTCAAATCTGTAATACACATTCGCTAAAGTCTGTAAAGGTCACCAACTCCTCTGCCTTCCCAGGAACTCACCCCAACACATCTAGAAACACACCATAGCATTTCCAGAGACTTCACTGGAAGTGAGCCTTTAACATGACCTCTCCTACAGATTGGATGCCTGGTCCTTTAAATAACTCATGTTCCTCCCATGCAGCTGATGCTTGATCTTTGATGAGTGACATGCAAGTTTATTGAGTGGGCCAGGGTGGCCCAAATTTGCAAAATGGGCGTCACGTCAACTGGTAGTGCTGGGTGATGCCATGATACCATCACTTCAGTTCTTCTGTCATTCACAGGGGTTGCCTGCACAAGTGCATTTTTCAACATGGCAACCATGCTATCCATTCTGGAAGGGCCAAAGGAAAGCATTAGATTCCTGTAACTCTAGCAACACTATAGATACAAATTTATCGCTCCTTTTTTTTCAGTATTTCCCTGATCAGACAACCTCTAGGTTTTTACAACTCACTTAGTGTAACCTAAACACTAGTATCTGGTTTGTCTCAGCCCAGCTTTTATTCTTTTTATCCATGTTCATGTCCTGCACTATGGACATTTGCAGTTTATCTTGATATTTTTGGAATTCCCTGGGAGCTGCCCCTATTCTGCCTTTGTAACTTCACTGGAAGTGCTGAGAAACCCCATCTATGCATGTAAATTGAGTTTCTGCCAAACTTCCAGAAACATTACGGTAGCAGAGGGATAGCAGCTCTGGAAATTCCAGGCCAATGGTTTACAAAAATAGATTGAAGCTGAATTTCTGTAAGAACATTTCTACATAGAATGCACTCATGTGTAATATACATCTGGGATTTAGAATCATTTCAGAATTATAAATGCCTTGGAAAATATTCTGGTAATTCTTGCTGAAGAATCAATTAACTAATTAGATGAAAATAAATATAGCTTGCACTCTCTTTTCCTGCTTTATTCACACATTAAGACGTCAGGAGGTCAGTGCCTAAGAAAATTAAATTGTCAATTTATCTGTGAGTAGGTTTTTAATATTACTTATGGTTGAGTAAAGTATTGGATTTGACTCATAATAATTACTACTTGATTGCATGTACTAATTGTAGAAGTGAGAAAAAACAGGTTTGCTCATAAAATGTAATTGTTGATGTGGCAAACCATTTGGTTTAAATATAGTGAAAGCAAAGAAGCTAACTGCATCTGTGAGTTTTCACCAAGCCCCACAAAGATTTTGAGTCACTTATTCGAGTTTTTCCACCAAACATGCACTGGTAGCACATATTCAACATGAGACAAATAAGAAACTGGATCAGAGGTATAGCAAGCTTGAACAATCTCCTGAAGCTTGATATTATAGCTCTGCCATTGTCATAACATTAATCATTATCTATCTGATGTAGACCAGAAAATTCCCCTGGTATCCTAAATTTTCTGTATATTTTAAAGAGTAGTCTGACAAATGAAATAGAATGTTGTTTTAATCAGGAACCAATTACTTTAACTGTGTAATCGTCTGTCACATATTTCCTGCTTTGCACTATAGAGCAAAGTAATTTAAATGTATTTTTGAAATTCAGTTTACTCCATTATAGATGGTCTACCAGCTAACTGTTGGGAATTAATTACCTTACTTGAAATTATATCACAGTTGATGACTAATTTCTGCTCAAACTGTTCCAAGCAACCAACAGATCAATAAAGTTTAACCTTTTTAAGTTTTAAATTCATGATACACATCAGTGTCTTAGTGCATCATTATGAAACATTTACATGGCACATTTACCATGCTTGTGAATTAATTTTAGAAAATGAAAGTCTTGTTTTAAGTTTTCACAACTATAATTATGCAAGAATCTTTTTATTTATTCATTCTCAGATGTGGGTACTGCAGGTGAGTCTGACGTTTATTCTCTATCCCTAGTTGCCCTTGAGAAAGTGACAATGGGCCTTTTGCAGTTGTTTGAGAGAACTGAATGGCTCGCTCAGCTGCTTCAGAGAGCAATTAAGTGTTATCCACATTGGTGTTTTATTAGTCACATATGGCCTAGATCAGGTAAAGATGACAGGTTTCCTTCTCAAGGAAATTTTGAGCCAACTGGGTTTTTTTCAATAATCCAATAGCTTCTTGGTCACTATTAATTATATCAGATTTCATTTCCAAGAAGTTTAAAACTGAATTTAAATTCGCAAGCTGCCATGATGGGATTCAAATTCACATTCTGTGGATTTTTAGTTCAATCACTACATTTTTGTGCTCCTTTATTTCTAACTTTTCTTATTCAATGAGTTATAGAATGTTTGAATTCAATGGATACTCAATATGGACAATGATAAGTGATAAAAATATGGCATGATGAAACGAGTGTACACATGTTGCATGCCATTTTGAACCCTTCAGAGGCCAATTCTCACTCAAAAAACTGCGTTATCAAATCTTTTGGCATGATGGAAGAAAATCTGTGGTAGCTTTGCAGAAACTCATGGTCAAAGTTGCTTGGTGGCTAGCAAAATATATTATCGCATGTTTCTTTACTAGATTGGTAACTATATCCAAATATGGCAAAGCGTGATCTTCTAAATGAGCTAATTTGTAGGATAGCTATCTGGTTATCCATATGCATTCTTGCTAGTATTATTGCCTCTAAACCTATCCAATCAGGCAGTTCTGTGCAGAGGGTTGGTTCTTTATACTCTTTACTTTCAGTTTGATTCATCATTTTACTTCTTTCTTAGGACTTTTTAATGAATTTACTTTATAACCTCTATTAAGTTCACCTCTGATATCCAACCAATTATATGCATAGAGGATGAGAAATTATTTATGACAGTAATTCTTTCTCCCTGAATAAAGGCTCTCCATACACATACTAAACCTCTTATTTCAAACCTCTCATCTGCTTCACAAAAGTACTGCTTAGGATCACTGATGCAGTGTACTTATGGGGATTTTGAACATCTACCATGTAACCAACTTGAAAAGCATTATTAAAGGGGCTTATGAGCATTTAAAAATTCAAATCCACGTGATGGAATATCATCCATCAAATAATACTGTGATACAGTAATACAGGAATACTGTGGTTGGGCATATTTTCTTTTGGTTGATATTATTAATGAAGCATTACTATATATTTGGCATTAAATACATTATACAACAAATAAATTCAAACTTACACTCACTTTAATGCCTATTAAATTATATTTAATTCAAACTGATCAAAGAAACATGTTGAATATTTTCATCTTGCACCCATTAGGACACTGCAAGAATATCAATATAAGGGAAAAACAACAATTTATACTGTATGAAAAGGGAGTGCTAATTGGTTGGACTCTGACTGGTAGAGGCATTACCATGGAGAATTCACTAGTTGATGGTAACTGACAGTTAACTGCAAAGCATTGTTTGAAATTTAAACCAGCCAGCTTGACCCTGATTGGTCAAGGCATTGTACTGAGGAATGAGTAAGGGAATGGCTGTCACTTATTTTGTTTAGCTGAAACAGGGGCAGGGGAAACATGTTCTTTTTGTCTGCAAAGGGCCCTGTGTATTAATATATGTAGCTTCCAGTGCGCGCAAATGCACCACACTGTGAGCCCAACTGGCAATCTTAAATTGTTTGTCAGCGTAACTCTTAGCAGTATTCTGTTAGTGGTGAATATCGTTCATGTTGCTACTGCATAGTAGCAGCATGAAACAGCTAGCTGCGCCTGTTACTCAAAATTTTGAGATACATTGCCCTTCCAGGGTAATTTGAGGTAGACTGGGCACTTTTCAGGGCCAAAGGTTCAGCGTGAAATGCTGCGTTGTAAATCGCGCAAACTCATGAACGGGCTTAAGGCCCTTTGGCCCAGAAAAGTGCCCAGTCTACCTCAGATTACCTTGGAAGGGAAAGGTATCTCAAAAATTTGAGCAACAGGTGAAGCTGGCTGTTTCATGCTGCTTCTATGCAGCAGCAACGGTACTCACCACTAACAGGATGCTGTTGTCAAGCCAAAAAGGCATTCTGCCTAACGCACAAATTGGTAATGTGGTATATGAATTTCAATGCCAGTGTGATGCTAGGTATGTAGACTTTATGTCCCAAAGACTGGCAGATTGTATTAAACAGCATGTCCCAGCTGCTGTTCACAATGGGCAAGGTACAGACCGTATCCAACCAGTCCATGCTTGCAAAACTCAAAATACAGCGTCAAACATTAGACATGATTCCGTGATTGGACAACATTTGATAAATAATCCTCAATGTGCTAAGAATTATGTTGGCAACCAATTTAAGGTTGTCAGTGGGGCTTGCAGTGTGGCGCATTTGCATGTACTGAAAGCTACATATATTAATACACAGGGCGCTGTTCTTTGCAGACAGAAAGAATATGTACACACTTTGTGCCTGTTTTAGCTAAACAAAATAAGTGACAGCCATTCTCTGACTCATTCCTCAGGGCAATGCCTTGACCAATCAGGGTCAAGCTGCCTGGTTTAAATTTCAAACAATGCTTGGCAGTTAACTGTCAGTTATCATTAATTGATGCACTCTCCATGGCAAAGCCTTTACCAATCAGAATCCATTTGCCAGCCAATCAGCACTCTCTCCACATACAGTATAAATTATTGTTTTCTTCTCATCTTGGTATTCTTGCGAAGTGTCCAGATGAGTGTAAGACGAAAAGCTTTGACATGTCTCTTTTATCAGCAGTACTAATTCATATTGCCTTGATATGGGATACCCTTTAAGGCTGGAGTTAAGGCATATAATTGAGGCAAAGGAGCTTGAAGTGTGATCGTACCATGTTTGACCTAGGAGCGTTTGAAGTTGATACAGTGAAAAAAATGAAAAATATTCAAAGATGATGCTCCCCATCTTAAACACAAACCTCACTAAAAAAATGTACAAATGTACTATATATGGGCAGAATTTTGCCCTTGTCGGGTGGGCTCGGCGGGGGCAGTCAGGAAGCTGACCGCAATCAGGGCCGCACCGCACCGTGATTTCAGGCTGGCAGGCCAATTCAGGCCCGCCCAGCATGAAACTTGAGCGGCAGCGCCGCCTGTGTGGTGGAGGGGGAGGAGGGGAGCGCAAAATTCGCACATGCGCACGAATGCGTGCTTGAACAGTTTTCGAAATAAAAAGTAAAGATGTTAAAAAATGTTATAAAACATGTTCCCTCATGTCACTCTGTCACATGAGCAGGGGCATGTTATTAAATAAATGTTAAAATTTTTATTTCATTTTTATTTGCTGTTGGAAACCTCATCCTGCCAATGGATGAGGTTTCCAAAAAATGCAAAGGCTGCTTGGCCTTTTCGCCTGCCCACCAACCGTAAGATTGGACGGGCAGTGAAAAATTTCTTCGAATTACCTTTTTAACGGCCTCAGTAGGCCTTATAATTGTCAGTGGGTGCGCTGCTGACTCCAGTGTGCGCCCGCCGACCGAAATATCACGCGTGTGCGTGATGACATCGGGACGCTTGCCCGATGAGATCGCGCGTCATTTTACGTTCGGTCAGGTCGGGTGCGCATCTGCTCACTGAGCTAAAAATTCAGCCCTGTATTTCAATAAGTCATGGCATGTTAAAATACATGGGCCCAGATCTTCCAGCCTCCGCATCCCCAAAATACACTTTGGGACCCCTCAGGAGTCCCAGTACACTGACTCCAAGGGAATTGACCAGGAAGTTTGAGCTTCCAAAGGTTAATTCTACTACTCTTTTGGACCCTCTGAAAAGCTCTCCAGCTCTGAGTTTGAGTCTGAAGCTTTGGATGCTTATGACTTACCTGGATTGCTACCCAGGAAATGTTAATCAGAAAAATCCTAGTCTAACTCTAGGGTAACGATGTAACTGGCACCCCAATTCCACCCTGGATCTCCCAACAACCCCCCAGAGCCCCTGATTCCTCCAGATGCCCCACTACCCACACCCACAGTGGTCTGCCTCATCCCTTGACACCCTGGCCTGATTTGACCCCACCTCACCACCTGACTCTACCCCGTGAACCCCCCCAAACTACACCCACCCCCAACCCTCTGATGATCCTCGACCCAGCCTGACCCAACCTCACCCCCTCCTAACTTGGCCTGACCTGACCTAACCCTCCCAACCCCACCCGACACCCCCAAACTGACTTTACCACTCTAACCCTCCAAACCCCCCGACTCTCCCCAAACTGACTTTACCACTCTACCTAGATGCCACCTTACTCCCTCACCCGCCCTATGCCTTATCACTTATCTCACCCACCCAACTGCCTTACCCAACCTACCCCCTTACCTCACTCACCCTACCCATTTCCACACTTACCTTGTCTCTGTCGCTTTTCGTAGAAGTTTGTGACATTTAAACTCCTTACTTCCAGAATATGGCAACTCGTGCCGTAAAAAAGGATGTGGCTTCTGCACATACCTTCGCTGACGTTTCGGAGATTCCCTGCGCTGAGTCAGTTTGGAAGGACCCTCCAGTGGAAGATTTTCCAGAAAAATCAGAAGAAAATAAGAGTGTGTTTTCTTGTCTGATCAGGGTCGGAACCAGGAATTCCAACATCAATTGGAAGATTTGGGCTATGAATTGTTGTGCTTTGAAAATATAAATCTCAAAGTGGCACTGTACGAATTCCAAGGTATTTTGGCATATAATATATCACGTAGTTTTAGTGAATTACTACACTCATGGATTTTTTTATCTTGCATAACTTTCTCTTGATGAGAAAGAAATTATCTCATCTTCTAGAAATATTAATCATTATAGAGCTGTTATTCATAGTCCCCCTGAAGATCACCTTGCATAGAGTTGCTATTTTATATAGCCTGTTCATTAATAGGTGAATAAACACATACATGAAATTTTATAGCTCTTTCGTGGGATGTTTAGAGAGGAAACATAATTAAAATATTGCTTTTCTACAATTTACCTAATGCTCTAGGAGCAGCCATAATGAATCTTGCACCATATTTGTGCACTGTCTTACTTTTTTTAGAATTTTCTTGCCCATCGTCAAGCTATGACTCCCATTATGGTGTGCAGGTATTTGGAAGCATAGGTAATTATACTTAATTATAAATCATAAAATAGTTTTAGCTCATAATATAATAATGACACTTGATTGCATTTTAATTTGAGGCATAAAAGTCTTAGCTTCCAATTTTGTGACCAGATTTATTTACAGTCGTGGTAATAATTGGGAACAATGCATTTACATATCTTAGTAACACTTGAAGTTTTACATTAGGATTAACATTATTACAAGGCCATTGTGGGTATATTAAACAATTTTTAGTTTGGGAATTCAAAATAAAAAATATAATGGATTATATTAATTGGATCAACACTTTTTCATCAATAATAATCTAATAATCTGATTAATCCAATGGAATTATAATTTTTATGCTTTAAAATTAAATTCTTTGAAAGATGTAAGGGTTAGACATGAAAACACTAATACATACGAGAATAAATGTAAAATATAAACAAGAAGCTTCAATAATATGTTCAAATAATAAAGCACTACCCAGCCAGCAGGGACTGCTAGATAATTATAAATTATGTGCCTCTGCCTTACAGATGAGGCCCTATCAAAGATGTTGTTGAGAATTTAACTTGAGATCCCAGATTTAGAAGGAAATAGTCATACTGCTCTACCAGCAAATGACTCTGAATGCTGCATTGTGATTGTGTGATTCAGTTTGATGTTAATCAGAAAGTCAATTTTCAAGATTATGCAAGATCAAACTTTCCTATCAGTATACAAAATGCCTTTACCAGGCCCCTTCTCGAAATACTATGATGTCACCATCTTCCTGGTAACTCCATTGGGACAGTTACATAAGCAATATATCTAATTTCAGTCTGCTCAGTCATCTAAAGCAGCCTTTGGTCTTCTGATGGGCATCATTCCAATTCTCAAACTAAGCTGGTCCTATGACCACCACAGATATATTGTATCTGGTCAATAAAACTAATACAAGTCATTATATCCAATGCATTAAAATAATCAATCAGTCAGTGAGTCCCACCCTGAGTGCATATGCTCGTCCATACATTAAACTCCTGTTAAAATATCTTATAGAGAAAGGCACAAGCAAGTTTAGGAACCAATTGTCCTGCATCTGAGGGATTGTAACCTTTTCCCTGAACGCATCCAACAGTTATATTGAGACGAGGGACGGAATTTTCCGTGCCTGCTGGTGGCCGGCGTGATAGGTGGCACGAGCAGACAATATAGCACGATTGGTTTCATGATGATGGGAAGGCAGGATGCGATTGTCCGCTCAGCCCGCTGACAGTGGGCTACGTTCCCCGCCATCAGTTGGGAACCTCATTGTGATTTATCAGCATATAATTATCAGGCCAACCCACCAGGCTCTTGCACCCCCGCTGGATCATGGGAAAGCACGCCAATGTGTTTCACAACAGCACAGAGGCTATGTGCACTTGGCAGTCTGCACTTTGGGGGAACTGGAGATGACTGCACAGCAACATTCTGCAGAGCTCATCAGGGCTGCCTATTGTTTTGCAGGTTTCAGGGGTGCCGGGGGATCGGAGTTAAGTGCTGCCCTGCCTCTGAAATGGCTTTTGAAGGTGAGGGGGAGCAGGGGGCAAGTGCTGCCCCGCCTCGGAGGTGACGTTTGAGGATGAGGGGGAGCGGGGGGCAAGTGCCGCCCTGCCTCGGAGGTGACTTTTGAGGGTGAGGGGGAGTGGAGGGCATGAACAGCCTTGCCGTTGAGGCGATTTGTGAGGGGGGCCAAGTGCAACCCTGCTATTGAATATAGCACACAAGCATTCGGGGTGAGGGGAGTGGGGGTGGGTAGGGTGGGTGAAGGAAGTGGCCACGCATTCAGAAAACCTGTAGAAAGTGACCATTCCTCTGCAACTGAGACAGTTCAGGCGCAGCCACATTGATATGATTGGGATTGGGCCCCTAGCTTCTCTGCCCACTCAAACAACGCCATCAAAGTGCTACCAAGTTTTCCAGAGCTCCCCCACCCCTGCCACCCTCCTCCCCTGGCCCACCCCGGCACAGACTGTAAATTCATGAGCACTTTAGTGGACTGCAGAGCAGTTGGACTGCGCACGTTGTACAATCTCCTCACTAAAGCTGGCCATGGAGCAGTCACTGCTGGGGGCGCTCACAGCCCCTTACAATGTCAACATCCCGGTCTGGACCAGGCTCCCCCATGGTTCAAGCTAACAGGTCAGCCATGCAGCGCAATAATCTCTAGCCATCCAAGTGGTAGTCAACGCTCTCCAGGAAGTGTTAAGTGGCCGTCACACTTAACCAGGACAGGTTCTTAGTACATCCATGCTAACCAAGTATCTCTCTCTTTCATCCTGCAGGAGGAGTACATCAGGATCATGGAGCCTGGTGAACTAGCTGTATGCCTGATGGCTGAAAGAGCATGAAGAAGAGTGAGGAGCGAGTGACTGAAGCTCCTGGCTGCGCAGAGGCAGGGGCACGAACCTCAGGAAGAAGGGGCAGCTGGGGCTCTTGCACACACCTCCCAAGAGCCACACCGAGCCACTGCAGACTGGTGCCTAATGGCACCCAGGGCCTATAGACACCATCTTTCATTCCTGCAGATGATCGAGAACCAGTGTCACTGAAGACTGCACATGCCTATGGAATTGGTTGTTCATATCTGCCACCTGCTGCAGGATTTGGTGCCGGTGGACATGGGGGGCATCCACTGCCCAAGGCTGTGGAAGTGACCACAGCGCTCAATTTCTATGCCAGGCCTCCACAGGTGGCCTCTGTGGGGTCTCACAAGCCTCTACCCACAAATGCATCCATGAGGTTACAGAGGCCATCTTTGTGAGGGCACACAACTTTGTGCATTTTGCCCGCGACCAGGACAGCCAGGATGTAAGAGCGATTGGATTCACCCTGATCTCAGGTTTCCCACATGTGCAGGGTGTGATCGAATGCACTCATGTGGCGCTCAGATCTCCATAGCAACACACGGTGAGCCACATCAACTGCTGAACGTGCAGCTGGTGTGCGACCACCAGAAATGCATCCTGCAGGTGTGCGCACAGTTTCCAGGGAACGTGCATGACACCTACATCTTTAGTCAGTCACAGATCACTGGAGTCTTCCAGGGTCCACAGAGGCAGCAGTGTTGGTTCCTTGGGGACAAGGGCTACGCGCAGAGGCTGTGGCTAATGACACCTGTGCGGCGGCCTCAGACTGCAGCAGAGCGACGCTATAATGAGGCTCATGCAGCAGCTCCCAACTTGGTGGAGCAGACCATCAGGATGCTGAAGATGAGGTTCCAGCGCCTAGACCAGTCTGGTGCAGCCCTGCATTACAGTCTACAGAGGGTGTCATGCATCGGCGTCATCTGCTGCACCCTTTACAACCTGGCGCTCCAATGGGGAAATCAGCTGGCTGAGGAGATGGAGGAGGACGTTGACAGGGATGAGGATGAGGAGGTCCTCAGTGGCGGCAATGACAGGGCTGAACCTCTTGCACTGGCTAGATGAGGCAGGCGTGCTCAGAAGGCCCTCATAGCTGCTAGATTTGTGGAAGATGATGATGACATGCAGTGAGGTGTCCCCATATTTCCTCACATCACAGCTGTGAACGTTTGACTCCAGCCTGGCTTATGGCAGTGTGAATGCCCTCTGTGAGAAAACTCCTGTCATGGAGATGCAGTGGAGGTCCTAATAGTCGCTTGATTGCAGGAGAATGATGACGATATACATTGAGGACACTCCATAAATCTTCATGCAGCCTCTGAGAATGCCTGACTCCTGTCTGGCCGAGGTCAGTTTGCTTGTGTTCCGTGATCAGGGCCATATCATAGAGACGTAACCATGAAACATTCGAAGCTTCTGACGCTTTGTCCGCCTTCAGCACCTGAGCCCTTTGGGAGCTGAAGCACAGCATCAATGGTCACAAATGTTGAAGAGATGGGGGCCAACTCCGCCTTAAAGGTGTTGAGAGCACACAGAGAGAATGAGAGAAGTCTGCGATGCCTGCCCACTACACTCTGGCAGCAATGACCAGCACTGTCAAGGTGCCAGCATCAATAATGTTTCCAGGGAGTGTGAGGCCGGGCGATCACTTTGGTCTGAAGGCTGCACAGAGCACAGGGAAGAGGCTCTGGACTGAGACACTTGCCTTTATCTTGTGCAGAAAGGTTTCACATCTGAGTGACAAGAACACAGCTCATCAGAACAAGGAGCCACAGGCAGGGAAAGATTCTTGGAAGTTTATTGACAATAGTGAACAGTATGTACAAGTGATCAACACCCATGACCAGGCTGTGCAGCTACATAAGAGCTGTGGCTCAGTCCATAGCACCCTCGCCTTTGAATCAGAAGGTTGTGGGTTCATGTCCCACTCCCGGAAAAACCAAGAATTGTGAATGTACTCGAAAGAGTTACATGCGATTTGTTGATAACTCGAAAGAGTTACATAAGAACATAAGAAATTGGAACAGGAGTAGAACATTTGGCCCCTCGAGGCTGCTCCCTCATTCAATAAGATCATGGATGATCTTGTGTTTCAATTTCCACACTCCCATCTAACCCCGATAACCTTTGATTTCCTTGCCTAACAAGAATCTATCAAATCTGCCCTAAAAAATATTCAATGACCCCGCCTCCACCACTTCCTGAGGCAGAGAGTTCCAAAGTCGCACAACCCTCAGAGAAAAAAATTCTCCTCATCTCTGCCCTAAAAGGGCAACCCCTAATTTTAAAACAGTGCCCCCTCGTTCTGGACTCACCCACAAGACGAAACATCCTTTCGACGTCCACCTTGTCAAGACCGTTCAGGATCTTGTATACTTTAATCAAATCACCCCTCACTCTTCTAAACTCCAGTGGAAACAAGCCCAGTCTGTCCAACCTTTCCTCATAAGACAGCCCACTCATTACAGATAACTAATGTTGGACTCGAAACGTCAACTCTTTTCTTCTCCACCAATGCTGCCAGACCTGCTGAGTTTTTCCAGGTAATTCTGTTTTTGTAACTAATTCTCCTTAATTGTCCTAACCCTGCTACTATGTCATGGTGCTCCCTGGATATCCACAGCGGAGGTGAAGGCAGCCTGCTGACTGTGACGCCCTGCCTGTGATGACTTTGGTGGGTGTCCCCTGGAGGGCTGAGACTTGGAGGACCCCAGCCTGCTTTCAGGGTCCTGCTGTGTGGCAGTGGCACCCTACGGAGCTGGAGCTGCGGACGTCACAGAAAGAGTGGAGTCGGGTGGGCCGGATGCTCTTGGGGTCACTTGGGTGGATGGGCCTGGAGGGTGCACCTGCAGATCCTCCTCGCAATGGGTGCCCAAGCTGACTCCTTGAGGAGCAGGGGTGGCAACCCCTTATCTTTAAACAGTTACCCTTAGTTCATGATTCTCCCACAAGAGGATACACCCTCTCCACATCCACCCTGTCAAGATCCCTCAGGGTCTTATATATTTCAATCAAGTTGCCTCTTACTCTTCTAAACTCCAGTGGATACAAGCCTAGCCTGTCCAACCTTTCCACAAAGGACAACCTGTTCATTCCAGTTATCCGTCTGGTAAACCTTCTCTGAACTGCTTCCAATGCGTTTACATCCTTCCTTAAATAAAGTGACCAATACAGTACACAGTACTCCAGATGTGGTCTCACTAGTACTCTATATAATTGAAGCATAACCTCCCTACTTTTGTATTCAATTTCCCCTCACAATAAATTATAACATTTTAGTAGCTTTCCTAATTACTTGCTGTGTCTGCATATTTAAGTTTAAAAACATGGTCTTGGACCCACTTCTCTCTCCCTCAAACTGACTGTAAAATTCAATCATATTATGGTCGCTGCTATCTAGGGGTGCCTTCATTATGAAATCATTAATTAATCTCATGTTGTTGTACAATACCCGGTCTAGTATAGTCTGCTCTCTGGTTGGCTCCAGAACTTCTGTTCTAAGAAACTATCCTGGAAATATTCTATGAACTCCTCATTTAGGCTGCTTTTGCCCAGGTGACTTTTCCAGTCTATATATAGATTAAAATCTCCCATAATTATCACCGTGCATCTCTGTCAAGCTCCCAATATTTCTTCCTTTATGCTTCATCTTACCGTGTGATTACTATTAGGGGGCCTGTACACTACTCCCACAAGTGACTTCTTGCCTTTATCATTTCTCATATCTTCCCAAACTGATTCCACATCCTGGTTTCCTGAACTTAGGTCATCCTTCTCTATTGTGCAAATACAATCATTAACTAACAGAGCCACCCCTCCACCTTTTCCTCACTTCCTGTCCTTCCTAAATGTCATATACCCTTTAATATTCAGGCCCCAATCCATGTCCTCCTGCAGCCACATCTCTGTAATGGCTATCAAATCGTACTTATTTATTTCTATGCCCACTCTCAGTTGCCTCAGATACTGTGCAGCCCTTGCACCCCACAACTTGCCTCACAGCATGCTGCCTTACCCCCGCAACTCGCCCTAACTGCAGTGCAGCCCTTGCCCCAGCACCACTCTGTCAGCCAGCCAGGAAAAAGCAACTTGCCTGTGCCCTTTCCTGAATGCACGACACCTCAGCTTTGAAGTCCAACGGGCAACCCTCACGATCGCTGCACAACATTATTGTGCACTCACCTCCGAGTTCCCCTCAAAGTGCAGCTTGCCAGGTGCAGGCCTGATCAGTGCTGTTGTGAAACAATCATGCCGGCGTGACTGGATGATCCAGCGTTGGGGGGGATGATTCCGGTGAGCAGGGCTTATAATGATATGCAGATGTATTAAAATGATGTTCCTGATATCCAGTGATGGGAAACGCGGCCAGCCATTGACTGGTGGAGCGGGCGATTGCAAACTGGTTTCACGATGGCGTGAAACCAATTTTTGTGTTTCCTGTCATATTGTCCACTCACACCCACCATGATGCCCAACAGCAATGGGGACAGAAAATTCCAGCCATTGTCTCAGAGCGTCTTCCAGACCCTCTTGTTCCATAAATTACAATTTGCCTATCAACCTCATAAGTCAATGGACAATGCTGTTCTGACCTTAGTCCATTCGATCTAACTGCACATGAATAGATCAGGCAACTACGCTTTCACTACCTTTGTAGGTTTCTTTTGAGATTTTAATACCATGCAACTATTCAAGCTTATTGAGAAATTGTAAAACCTTAATTTTAATCCTACTCTCCTACTTTGGATCAGTAATTTCCTTCACAACAGGATCCAATGAGTGTTAATTTACAGGATTTACTCCGAGCCCATGTTAATGAAAACTAGATCTCCTCAGGGCTGTGTGCTTTCAGCTTTGTTTTTCATACTTCATACGACTAATTGTTGATCAGAGCATGACGATATAAGGACCCTGAAGTAGGCTGATGGTATGGTACTTGTTGGTTTCATAAGGAATAATGAAGGAAACTATAGGAACTTGGTGGAGAAGTTTGCCCTGAAGATTGGACCAGTTGAAGCCTGAACTGGCTTTGAGCTGGCAATAATTGGTGCTTAACTGGTCTCAACTGGATGTCAATGGAAGCGACTAATAAACTGGCAATTCTACTGGACTCTTTAAATCTAGTAGGGGCTTCCAATTCTGAGTGGTTACCAATATAGGTACCAATACTTCTCAGCTGGCTTGAGCTGGTACCTATAGCACCCGCTGTCAATTTTACTAAACCGAACAATGGTGAATGACTCTCTCTCATCCCTCTTTATCCACCCAACCCCCTACCTCACTCCCAACTCCCTACACCCCAACCCTCGACCCCACCACCCCCTAATGGTGCAATAACAATTCTTTTAAACTGAATGAAAACAAAACGAAAGAACTAATATAGACCTTAGAAAAAAGCCAGTTAATAATAACGCTCCTGTGAAGTTTCGCGATTTGGACATTGAAATAATTACTAATTACAAGCACCTGGGTATGAAAGTAGGTGATTGAATTGGAGGGAAGAGTGTACAGATGTTGTGGCAAGGGACACACCCGATTATACTACCTCAGAAAATTAAAATCCTTTCGAGCAGATCCCACTTTCATGAAACTCTTCTTTACGGCTGTGGTTGAGAGTGCTATCCTTTTTGGTAGTTTTGTCTTAGTTAAGTAGAGTCGTTAAGGGTACAGTGACTATTGAACAAGTCAGGAAGGGTATTCGATGGGTAAGGTTTTCTTAATGAAAACTGCCCTTAAAGAACTTTGACCAAAGTAGAGAATATCATGAACAATGAGAACCACTCCTTGGGTGGAATTTTCCCAAATTTGCACTAAGTGTGATAGTGGGTGGGTAAAACGGCAGGCTGCCCGCCGACGGTGATGGCGGGTTTTCATGCCGAATGGTCCCGAGCCCGCCTCATTATTTATGCACTCCCAGGAAACATGCTGTTTCCATGGTGGGCGGGCTCCTCATTCGCCAGCCCGCCATCACCCCATCGTTGCATAATGCCAGGCGCCATGTTTAAAGGCCAGCCGCAAGCACAGTGCTCATTGCTTCCAGTTCACCACTGCTGCCCGGGAGACATGGCCCTCAAAGGCAAGAAGACTACAGCCCCTGGTTTAATGATGGGGCCCCCAAGTGGCTGCTGGGTGTCGTGGAGGCCCACCGAGATGACCAGTACTCCCACTCTGGCCACAGGATGGACAACGACGTGACCAATCCAGCTTGAGAGATGGTGGCAGGGGTGGTCAGCCCTAATGCACTTCAAAAGAGGACAGCCACCCACTGCCACAAGAGGACAAATGATCTCCTTCGTTCTGCCAGGGTAAGTCACTCTTCTCACCACTTCCCATGCACACACTCACAATCCCAGCACACATCTGCAGGGCCCTCACTCACTGCCAGTTTAAGGGACATCGCCTTTCACTCTCTCACATTCACCGTTATTGTCCTCATTCCATCCGTGGGACCACTCACCACCTGCACAGGCCAGGCACATTTATCATCTGGTCTGGCAGGTGTCCTGCTTACACTCTCTCCAACTCTATTCATGCCAGACAAGCTGGCAGACCGCAGACCAGTGGCAGAATGCCCAAAAGCAAGGTCCTCACGGACTTCGAAAACAGAGCCATCCAGCTGGCCAGCGATGACCAAGACCACTCCTGTGCTGACAGTGATGTCGGCACTGCTCTACCAAGTGAGGGTCCAACAGTGCAACATCCATCAGATAACCATGCTGTGAGTGATGTGTCCTGTTTTGCAGGCCAATGCCATGCACTAATTATCTCCCCTTGCTTTCACAGGCACACCTGTCAAACAGCCAAGAAAGTCTATGATTCAGGGCCCCCAATCAAGCCCAGAACAAACCTCTGGAGAGGAATCTGGAGGGACCCTCCCTGAAGTCCCGGCACAGAGCTCACCCACACCCTTCACCAGCGCAGAGACACACACTCGGTGGGACCTAGCTTTAGAGTAGCCCAGGGATCACAATCTGGTGAGCACATCGCACTTTCTGATCCACAGCAGGCAGAGGCAGAGACTTCCCAGATGTCTGGCACTCAAAGGGCTGCTGGACGCCAGAAATTTGCTGAGTCCGAATTAGATGAGGAGCCTCGGGACTCGGTCATGTCACAGTTGCTGGAGCAGCAAAGGCAAGCTCGGGAACATCAGGAAGGGATGGCCGCTGCACTCCTCAGATTGCAAGGCACGATGGAGGAGTCCGTCCATCTTCACACTGAGGTGATAGCGTCGGCATGCCAAAGCATTGAGGTCAACACTGGTAAGATGGCGGCTGCCATGGAGACCTTGGTCCAGGATGTTGCTTCTGCACTGCTGCGCGGGCTCAACTCCATTGCTGATGCCATAGTTGGCCTCCAACAGTGTGTATGCAAGAGGGATGCCAGGCAGCTCGATCTCTCACCAGCCCATTTAAAATGGGGATGAGGTGAAATTTTTTCTCTCAGAGGGCCGTTAGCCTTTGTAACTCATCCTGAAAAGGCAGTGGAAGCAGAGTCTTTGAATATTTTTAAGGCAGAGGTGGATACATTCTTGGCAAGCAAGGGGGTGATAGGTGGACAGGATGCCGATTTGAGGTTATTATCACATCAACCATGATCTTATTAAATGGAGCAGGCTGGGCAAGTTGTACAATCTCCTTGCAAAAGTTGGCCATGGGGCAGCTACATCAACCACAATGGTTTCCACTCGCTGAATGCTCAGCTGATGTGCGACCACCACTTTCATCCTCTTTTGGTACTGGGTGGCAGTCCTCTTATGCAGGGCATTGGCACTGACCACAGCAGCCACCAGCTTTCATGCAAGATTGGTGACCGTGCTTGCTGGTCTTTGCATAGAGCCGGGGTTCAGGATATCATGATGGGCCTCCATTGCATTCAGTAAGCACTCCAGGGAGGCATTGCTAATTCTGAGAGCAGCATGTTTCCTCCTTTTGGCAGCCATCAGTTCCCAGCAGCTTCCTGTCCCTTGAAGAGTGCTAGCTCTGTGTAAAGGCGGCCTTTAAATATGGCGCCCGATTTACTGAAGGCCTGAGGTGACAGCAGGGTGGCCGAATCAGAGGACACCCCATCAGCGACCCACCGTATTTCCCTGGAATGCATAATGAATAAGGCGGGAATGGGATGATATGGCGCGAAAACCCACCATGGCGGATGACGTGTAAAAATGTCTTTTTTACTGCCCACTACCACACATAGTGCAAATCTGGGACGGTTCCGCCCAATGTGCTCGAAACACTTCATGACTATCAACGATAGGGCAACTGGTTGGTAATCATTCAACTCAGCAGGTTGTGACTTCTTAACAACTGGGATGATAATGGCCGATTTCTAACAGCAAGGCACAATACTCGTGCCATACTATGTCATAATACTCATTATTTTGGATTTTTTATCGCAGATTTAGAAAATTGTTGTTTATAAATTTTGATTGACTTTTAAATCTACTCACCTGCAATGACACAAGTTTTAACATGAGAGTAGCTTTCTTCTTTTAAAAAGAAAAGTTTCCTGATGCTATTAATTTTTAGCACTTGCCAATCAGAATGGTGGGAAGTGGCTGGTTTCTTCCCACTCAATGTGGTGGTGATGGCAGAAAAACAATTAATATAGCTCACCTGAAATAGTAAAATAAAGAAAGCTTAGTGCAAATTTCCCAACCAAGATATTGCAAATCCACAATTTGACCTTCTCCTCCAACCTGACGGCTGAGGTTGAATTATTACCATGCAGGGAGGAAACGGGAGCCAGCTCTGTTTCTGGATCAGAAACCCACCTTCAATGGGAGACTGATTAAAGTTACATTTCCCAGGGGGAGCCACTACTTGATACAAAGACAGGTTTCCTGTCCACTTAGAGCCAATAGGGACAGGAACGGATGTGGGTCAGATGGAATGTGGCACTCATTTTGACACCCTGCAGTAATCTTCACTGAGGCTGCTGTTTGTCTTGAGCAAAAGATCTTCGACTTGCGCAAAAGCCTTAACTTTTCTAGAGGAAACTGAGATGTCACAGGGGACTGGAAGCTGATGCCTAAGGCAGGGCTGACACTCAGATTCATTGAAGCTGACCTGGAGGTATTACAAAGAGGAGGGAGGTCCTCTTCCCAAAGGGTGGCAGGAGGACACTACCTCGTTATGCAACAGGGGTAATTTTCTGTTCAGCATAATCTTTCTCTGCCTCCAATTCCTGCTTGTCTCTTAATTCCTGCTCCTGCTAATCCCCCAATGAGCTGCCTCCTTCCAGGGCCTCATCGTCTTCAAGATCTGCAATTCTCTGGAGGGCCATGTTGTGGAAAGCACAGCAGCCCACCACAATGAATGAGACACATGCAGGTGGAGTCCATCACCCCAATGGCCCAGGTACTGAAACCACATCTTCAGTAGCCTGATGGCCTGCTCGGTAGTTTTCTTACTGAGCAGGCAGCATTGGTTGTATCACATCTGTGCCACTGTCCAGAGCTCCCATAGAGGGATGAGTAGCCACCTTTTCAAGGGAAATCCCTTGATCCCCCTAGGATCCATCCATGTATTTTGCAGGTTGGAGAGAAGATCTGAGGCAGCCTGGACTGGCGAAGGATAAAGGTGTTATGGCAGCTGCTGGAAAAGTGAGAAAAGGCGACTAGTGCTGCGAGTTACGAGGTTTTTGCTGAAGACGGCACAGATGTCTATGACCATCTGCTTAGAGAGTTATAGTCTCTTGTGGCACTGGTTTTGGTCATATCCAGGTAACGCTGTCTTTAGCGGTCGATCCTGTGTTGAGGTTCTGACCTACATTGACTTCCTGCCCTTCCTTTCCCTCCTGTGCCCTCCTGATGCCCAAGGCTCATTCTTCCTGTGAAGGATGTTGCTCTCTCATCATCATGAGGTCCAAAATCTGGCAGTCATGTCCCCATTGCCAGCTGGAGCCTTCCTTCTAGGCAACTGACTGCCCAATTACGCTTGGCAATGTTGCCCTCTTTTTCTGCTCTCACAATGCCCACAATTTGTTCACATAAGTCTAACATTTTAACGTAAGTCTAAAGGCACTATTGATAATATCATAATCCATCAATTTACCAACCAACTTCTATTTAATGAGTTTGGATCACAGAAGCCTCAATTCCCATGGATTCTATGGAAATTATTAAACTCCTGAGAACTAGTATCACTGCTATATGATAATAATACCAGTGCAGATTGTCTTTTCTAATGAACTGTGTCACAAAGTTAATTTCTCAATTAAACATGCAAGACGCGGAATGACGCACAGCATAGTCTGACCTCTTTTTATATGCCATATCTATCTGTTTTATTTTTATGTTTGTTTTATTTTCTCCTATATTCATATGTCCATATATATTTGAACACTGTTACTAACGTTTTACATGACAGTTTAGGTAATAATGTGAAGCTGTCTTTTTTTTGTTTGAACACATCACTTAGAGAAAAATAAAAATATGATGTATGAGAAAGGCTGATTGGGCAATCTTATTCTCAGCTTCCCAGTTCCCAGCTGGGAACTAAATATTCAGGGGTATGTGACCTTTCAAAAGGACAGGCAGAAAGGAAAGGGTGGTAGCTTTGTTAGTATGAGATAGAATAAGTACGATAGCAAGAAATTATCTTGGACTGGAAGATATAGAATCATTTTGGGTGGAGGTAGGAATTAACAAGGGGAAGAAGACACTGGTGGGAGTAATCTATAGGCTCCCTAAGAGTAGCTATACTGTAGGGCAGAGAATAAATCAGGAGATAGTGAGGGCATGTAAAAAAGGCAGTACATTAATTATGGGTGACTTTAATCTTCATGTAGATTAGGAAAATCAAATTGGCAGGGATCAGTCTATTTTGGACCTGGTAATGTGCAATGAGCCAGGTTTAATAAATGATCTCAGAGTAAAAGATCCCCTAGGAAACAGTGACCATAACATGGTAGAATTTAGCATTCGGTTTCAGAGGGAGAAACTTGGGTCAGAAACAACTGTGCTAAACTTAAATAAGGGTAATTACAAAGGAATGAGGGCAGAGTTGGCTGGAGTGGACTGGGAAAGGAGGTTAACAGAAAATATGGTTGATGAACAATGGCAGACGTTTAAAAAAATAGTTCATACCTCACAACAAAGATATATCCCAGTGAGAAAGAAGGCTTCTAGGAAGGGGATAAGCCAACTGTGGTTAACCAAGGAAGTTAAGGATAGTATCAAATTGAAAGAAACAACATACAATATGGCAAAGATTAGTGGTAAGACAGAGGATTAGGAAAGTTTTAAAACCAACAAAGGATGACCAAAAAAGTAATAAAGAGGGAAGAAATAAACTTTGAGGGCAAACTAGCAAGTGATATAAAAACTGACATAAGAGCTTCTTTAAATGTAGAAAAAGGGAGGGGCCAAAGTGAACATAGGCCCCTTAGAGAATGAGCTTTGGGAAATAATAATGAGGAACCAGGAAATGGCAGAGGAGTTGAATAAATACTTTGCATTAGTCTTCATGGTAGAAGATACTAATAGTTTTCCAAAAATACTAAATAATCAAGGGGCTAAAGGGGTGGAGCAAATAAATACAACAATTATCACCAGAGAAAAAGCACCAGGGAAACTGGGGCTGAAGGCTGATAAGTTCCCTGGATCTGATGGGTTGCATCCTAGGATATTAAAGATAGTAGCTATACAAATAGAGGATTGGTAGTAATCTTCCAATAATCCTTAGATCCTGGATAAATCCCAGAATATTGGAAAACAACCAATGTAACACGCTTATTCAAAAAGGGAGGGAGACAAAGAAACAGGTAACTAGAGGCCAGATGGCTAAACACCCAATACTGGGAAAATGTTAGAGTCTATTATAAAGGGTGTTAAAGCAGAGCATTTAGAAATGCATAATATAATCGAGCAGAGTCAGCATGGCTTCATGAAGGGGAAATTTTGCCTGGCATATTTCTTAGAATTCTTTGAGGAGGTAACAAGCAGAATCGATAAAGGGGAACCAGTAGTTGTAATATATTTGGATTTCTAAAGGGCATTCGATGAGGTACCATACATAAGGCTACTTAATAAGATAAGAGCCCATGGTTTTGGGGGTAGTATATTAGAATGAATAGCTGATTGGCTAACTAATAGAAGACAGAGAGTTGGGATAAGCGGGGCATTTTCAGGATGGCAACCTGTAACTAGTGGAGTGCCACAGAGCTCAATGCTTGGGACACAATTATTTACAATATATATAAATGATTTAGATGAGGGAAATGAATGTACTCTCATCAAGTTTTCGGATGACACAAAAATAGGTGGGAAGGCAAATGGTAAGGATGACACAAAGAGTATACAGAGGGATATAGACAGGTTAAGTGAGTGGACAGAAACTTGGCAGATGGAACATAATGTGGGAAGATCTGAGGTTATGCATTTTGGCAGGAAGAATAGAGGAACTGAATATTATTTAAATGGAGAAAGACTGCGGAAAGCTGCAGCACAGAGGGGTTTGGGAGTCCTTGTGCATGAATCCCAAAAAGCTAACATACAAGTTCAGCAGGTAATAGGTAAGGCAAATGGAATGTTGGCCTTTATTTCAAAGGGCATGGAGTATAAAAATAGGGAAGTCTTGCTAAGAATATACAAGGCACTAGTTGGACCACACCTAGAATAGTGTAAACAGTTTTGGTCCCCTTATCTAAGGGGAGATATACTGGCATTGGAGGCAGTCCAGAGAAGGTTGAGTAGGTTGATCCCAGGTATGGATGGATTTTCTTATGAGGAGAGGTTGAGTAGGTTGGGCCTGTACTCATTGGAGTTCAGAAGGATGAGAGGCGACCTTATTGAAACATATAAGATTCTTAAGGAGCTTGACAGGTAGATGCTGAGAGGTTGTTTCCCCTTGTGCAAGGTGCTAGGGCCAGAAAGCATAATCTCAGAGTACGAGGTCACCCATTTAAAACAGAGGTGAGGAGGAATTTCTTCTCTCAGAGGGCAGTTAATCTGTGGAATTCTTTACCACAGAGGGCTGTAGAAGCTGGGACATTAAATATATTCAAGGTGGAGATAGACAGATTTTTAATCAGTAAGGGAATCAAGGGCTATGGTGAAAGGCAGGGAAGTGGAGTTGAGGATTATCATCAGATCAGCCATGATCTCATTGAATGGCTGAGCAGACCCGATGGGCCGAATGGCTTACTTTTGCTCCTACGTCTTATGGTCCTATGTTCTTCCCCTTTAACTACTAACAGGCTTGCAGTCAACACTTTTTTTTCCATTTGAACTTCAAATTATTCTTTCTGTTACATCACGCTCATGAGAAATCACACTTAAAGCAACGTAAACACTGTAGTTAGGTTCTGTAGGACTTTCCTCATCATAAGAAAACATTAAGACATTATACCTAATAAGTTGAAATACGTTACATTGTTAAATTCCAAAATTGGCAAATGAAATAACTTTTAAAATGAAATAAATTTTAAAATATAGAAGAAATACTACATGGTAACTTTCTGTTTACCTACTGCTCGCTGTCAACCCTGCTTCCCAAACCTCCCACGTGCCATACACCCCCTTCCCTTACCCTCCTGGTCACTGTGGACCCTTCCTCTCACTGACCCTCCAGTTTGCAGCCTCCTCTGCTCCCTAACCCACCCTCTTGCTGCCGACCCTCCGGCTTGTAGCCTTTCTTGTGGCCAGAAGGCGGAGATTCAGCAGCGAGAAAAAGGGTCAGGGAATTGGAGAGGCCGCTCCAAAATGGTGCCAATTGGGTCAGGCGGCCCTAAATCAGACTGACATGAAATGACTTTAAAACTAAACTCACAACACCAAACGGGAATAGAGGCCCCATTTACTGAGCGATGTTAAGGTGAAACAATGTAAAACAGGACAATGTTAAATGGGGAATTACAGTATGCAAGCATACTTATTATTGTTTCATTCCTGCACAAATTTATTCATGAACTTTTCAGCACATGTTCAGCACTGATGAACAACTTTTCTCACCTTATCAATGTTGTATTATAATAGATTCAGGGATATTACCCCTCCAGATGTCAATTCAGCCTATGTCCCCTGGCAATGGCAGATTGTGAATGATCTAATCATGTCTGTATTCAGCTTGTTTTCTGGAAACAGCACGTATAGCACTGTGCAGCCTTCCGAAAAGCACTTAAGTACTATAATGGTTGAAGATGTAATTGTTAAATAACATTGAATTTATTTCAGATGAAGTGTTATATTTTCTGTCTTATTTGAAATACAGTGAGATAAATTTATGAAAAAGCAAAGTTATGTCTAAATGGAAACTATTCACTGGAAGTGATATCAGAACCAGACACAATTAATATAGCAGTGTCTGTGTCCTCGGCAATTGACAATATAGTGAGCATAAAAATTTATTTTAGAATTCTAGAATTTTCAGTTTTTATTTGTTCAAAATTAATAGTTATTTCCTGATATTATAGCAACAAAACTAAACTTTCATCCCTAAGCTTTTCTGTCAGTGAATATTTCATTCTGCCACTTGACCAAATAGTCTATACTATATTTTTCTTTATTCATTCATGGGGTGTGGGCATCACTTATGACCAGCGTGCATTGCCCAACCCTAATTGCCATTGGGAAGATGGTGGTGAGCTGTTTTCTTGAGCCGCTGCAAGTCTTACACCCACGGCACTGTTAGGGAGGGAACCCAGGATTTTTACCTAAGTCAAGATTGTATGTATCTTGGTATGGATCATGTGGGTGGTGGCGTCCTCAAGTGTCTGTTGCTCTTGTTCTTCTAGGTGGGAGAAATCACAGGTTTGGAAGGTACTGTCAAAAGAACCTTGGTGAGTTGCCGCAGTGCATCTTTTTCTTATTCTTTCATGGGATGTGAGTGTTGCTAGCAAGGCCAGCATTTGTTCCCTATCCTTAATTTCCCTTGGAAAGGTAGATGGTGTACACTGCTTCCACTGTGCGCCGGTGATGGAGGCAGTGAATGTTTAAGGTAGTGGATGGGGTGCCAATCAAGTGGGCTGTTTTGTCCTGGATGGTGTTGAGTTTCTTGAATGTTATTGGAGCCTCTCTCATCCAGGCAAGTGGAGAGTCCATCACACCCCTGTCTTGTAGATGGTGGACTGGCTTTGGGGGGTCAGGAGATTAGTTACTTGCTGCAGGATTCCCAGACCCTGCCCTGCCCTTGGAGCTACAGTATTTATGTGGCTGGTCCAGTTCAGTTTCTGGTCAATGACAACCCCCAGGATGTTATTGGGGAAGGTTCAGCAACGGTAATGTAATTGAACATCAAGAAGAGATGGTTAGATTCTCTCTTGTTGGAGGTGGTCATTGCCTGGCAGTTGTGTGGCATGAAAGTTACTTGCCACTTGTCAACTCAAACATGAGTGTTTCCCAGGTCAATGTTGCTGTATATGGATACGGACTGCTTCATTATGTGAGGAGTTGCAAAACGTACTGAACATTGTGCAATCATCAATGAGCATCTCCACTTCTGACCTTATAGTGGAAGAAGTTTTATTGATGAAGCAGCTGAAGATGTTTGGGCCTAGGACACTATCCTGAGGAACTCCTGCAGTGATGTCCTGGGACTGAGATGATTGACCTCCAACAAATGCAACATATTCCTTTATGCTAAGTAAGACTCCAACCAGTGGAGACCTTTCCTCCTGATTTTAATTGAGTTCAATTTTACTTGGACTCCTTGATGCCAAATGCTTCAGCCTTGCCTGTTGTCCTGATATGTTATCATTGAGGAAGCGGATGCTCATGGAGACTATTCCTCTGTTTAGTTGTTTAATTGTCCACCACCATTCATGGCTAGATGTGACAGGTCTGCAAAGCTTTGATCTGAACCATTGGTTTAGGGAGCACTTAACTCTGTCTATTGCATGCTGTTTAGCATGTTTGTGGTCCTATGTTGTGGCTTCACAAGGTCGATACCTCATTTTTAGGTATGCCTGGTGCTGCTCCTGGGATGCTCAATTACACTTCTCAAAAAACCAGGGTTATTGCCTTGGCTTTATGGTAATGAAAAAATGAGGGATATGCTTGGCCATGAGGTTACAGATTGTAGCTGAATATGATTTTACTGCAATGGCCCACGGCATCTCATGGATGCCCAGTTCTGAGCTGCTAGGCCTGTTCTGAATCTATCCCAATTAACACCTTTGCTGTGCCACTCGACATGATGGAGGGCATCCTCAGTGTGAAGTCAGGACTTTGTCTCCACAAGAGCTGTGTATGGTGCTCATTCCTACTTATACTGTCATGGACTGAAACATCTGTAACAGGTGAAGATGAATCCTGGAACTCTCTCCCTAACATCACTGTGGATGTACCTGCACCACATGGGCTGCAGCGGTTCAAGAAGGCAGCTCACCACCACCTTATCAACAGCAACTAAGGGCAATAAATGCTGACCTAGCCAGTGATGCCCATATCCATGAATGAATCAAAAAAACAAGTCTGGGATATTGACTGTAAGTTATTATTTGGCGAGAATGACGATGTCAGGTTGTTGCTTGACTAGCCTGTGGAACAGGTCTCCAAATTTGGCACAAGTCCCCGGTTGTTGGTGAGGAGGACTTTGCAAAGTCAACTGGGATGTGCTTGCCTTTGCTATTTCTGATGCCTATGTCGATGTTGGATCATCCATCTGGTTTTATTCTTAGAGTCTCATGCAAGCCAGACTGGGTAAGGACGGCAGGTTTTTTTCCTGTAAAGGGCATTACTGATCCAGATGGGTTTTTGCAACAACCTGGTAGTTTCATGCTCATCATTACTAAGATTAGTTTTTATATTCCAGACTTATTTAACTAATTAAATTTAAATTTGAGTTAAACTCATGTCTCAGAACGTAAATCCAGGCCTCTGGATTACTAGTCGAGTAACATTACCACTATGCTATTGTTCCTGTATACTCTCTCATAGATCTTCAGAATCCTACTGCGACATACATTTTGGACTTCAAAGTCACAATGAAGTTTTCAGCAGTTTAACAAATTACAGGTGCACAAACAGACAAATGCACTAAGTTATCCTGTTGAAATTCCTTTGTCCGGCATTTTATTTTAAATAAAGCTCTGTCTCCATTCCATCTATCACTAGCATTCTGTGGCAGCAGTATGTAAGGTCAGCAGGATCTACAACAACAACTCAGCAAAATTACTTCGGCAGCTGAGAGTAACAAGCTGAACAGTATGATAGGAACACCATCACCTCAAAGTTCTCCTCCAAGTGACGCACCACCACATCACCCTAACGCTGCTGAATGAATATTCTCGAATTCCCTGTTTCACATCATTAAGCACTGTCTCCACAATGATTGCAGCAGTTCCAGGAGAAGTCCCAACATCATCTTAGGGCAGTTAGGGTTAAACAATAAGTATGACCTTGCAGCGTGTCTAAGTCCCAAGAACATATAAAACACTTGTTAAAATAGTAGACACAGAAGTTTCATGTGAATACATTTGTTATTAATATGGTACAATTGGAATCCAACTCTCTAATTTTGCACCTTAACAGACTGATTTTTCTCCAATTTTACTCAGAATCATTATCTTCTGGAAGAATTTTCAGAGATTTTTCAGTAAACATTGAATTTGGCAGCTATCCAAATGAAAAATGACATAATTCACCCAATTAAAACAGGAAAATTTGACAGTATATTATGGAGCTTCTTGTTTTACTGTCTTGCTGCCTAATAGCTTTTAAGGGATTACTTTGTGACATGTGGAATTTTCATTACATGTGAAAACTGCTTTCCATATAATTCACTGTGACTAAACTACTTTCTCTGCAGCTCAACCCTTCATTTAGTCTGAGCAACACAATTCATAGTCAGAAGGTGGCATTTGTATTCCAAAATGATAGTGAATTAGACTGATGGTGACAAACAGAAATGTCTGCAGACCTCCGTTGTTTTGCACCACTTCTCCTGTGAGTAATCTGCATATAAACCTTCATACTAGCAAGGGACTGTAACAAGTAGATGGTCCATCACTCACTACCTATCGTTGTATCTAACACCAATGAATTCCTTATTGCAAGAGTTTTTTTTAATAGCAATGGTCAAATTTGCAAGAAATTCTGGATAAAGAAACTTTTATATATTGAATGGAGATGATCTATTGTCAGACACTAAAAGCTTGTTACCAGGCAATGACACCAAAGTCAATTTTCCTTTTCTTGAACCAGGTAGAAATAAATCACACATCGTTTGTCATGCTGAAAAGTCACAATGTGGAGAAAAAGGAAATGATAACAAATCTATGGTCACTGCAACATTGCCCATCCATCAACCATTAAAACTTTAAAAAGCGAGTCACCTGGAGAACATATTTTCAGAAGGTCACCTTGATCTCAATTGACTTCAAGTCAAGAGCTCTCTAGGTCAGTGCTTCCTAAACTTTTTCCGCGTGTGGGCCCATTTTAGTGCCTCAGACTTTGTGTGACCCCAGAGTGAAAATGTGGAGATGTACCAGAGCTGTTGAGTGGCAGGGGGAGGAAGGGCATCAGTTGTTGCGTGGGGTGGGGAGGGAATAGGCTTGTGAAAAGATGTTTAGAGATGAGGATGGCCATTTGGCCCATTGTAGCTCATTCACCCTGATTGACCCCAAATTCCCCACATTTCAGCACCTAATTGTTTCTTAAATTTTTTCATGGTTGTAGCCTCTGCCACTCTATCATGTGCTGATCATTCTTTGTCTGAAGAATTTCCTGATATCACTCCTAAATTTGCCTTTTGCCAGTTTGAAACTTGGCCCCTTGATTTACTCCCATAATTTAAAACAAATTTCCAGATTTATCTTTTCCTTACTATTAATACCGTTTCTATCTCTATATCTTTTCTCAGATACCATGCTTCAAGGCTGAAAGTCCTTCCTCAAAACACTGGGATCAATATTATGACTCTTCTCCTGTTGTCTCAATACTTGAATTGCTGCCTGCTATTTCAGTGGTGAGAACTGGACACAGTTTGTATCCTTTCAGTTGTGTTATGATCATGTTTGGCAGTGGTACTAATTTGAGTTGCTGCAAAGACTGGATTTATGCTGTTCACATATACCATTTCAAGAGTTGCCCTAGGACATTTTTCTATGTTATAGGCACTATATGAAAGGAGGTTGTTGTTGTTGAATGTTGCAGGGTACTTCCTGGAAACTCATGTCTGTGGCCATAAACTTGCCCCCTAAAATTTCTTTGATGGCGGTTGTGGTAATCTGAGGTGTACACCTTTAAGAGAATGTGACCAGATTGACCACGTGACTGTAAGACCCAATAGTCTTGTAGCATGGGCTGCCATGTTAATGTTATTCTAGAGTAGGGTCTGATTGGAGAAGTACACATCATGTTGGTGCCCTGTTGTCTGTGTAAATAAATAGCATGTGCTTAATTTCATATTGCTCTCTGGGTCTGCAGTATATTGTTATCAGCTCACCCACCGATAGATAAATGTGCAACCAGTTTGTGAGCAAAGCAACCCGAAAGTAGAACATAACAACTGGCGATGAGGGCAAAAATACGACTGTCAACGACACCAAGGAAAGCCATGCAAATTTAACTGTAGTGAATCAGCCATGCCTTGCAGGCCAATTGTAAGTACATTACAATTGCAAGCCCTCACCATAGTCGTCGAAGTTATCTCCGTCCAGTATGCCACAATTTGGCCACATTGAACCGTTTGATCAGATCACTGATGCCCGGTCACATTACATTGAACGCCTCTTGTTTTTCTTTCTGGCCAACGACATATCGGGGGAGGAGAAGAGGCGGGCGATCCTATTCTCGACATGTGGCAGTAAAACATACGGCCTAATTTGTAACCTAACGGCACCCAACACCCCAAATTCCAAGAGCTTTGATGAGTTGGTGAATCTTGTGAAAAGCCATTTCCAGCTGAAACTCTCGGAAACAAGGCAGCATTTTAAATTCAATTTGAGGTGTCGCACCCCTGGAGAGACAATCGCTTGTTATGTAGCAGCCTTAAAACAACTGAAAGAGCACTGGGAGTTTGGGACATCAATTAATGACATATTAAGAGACCGATTAGTGTATGGGATATACGAAGACGCCATTCAAAGAATGTTGTTGTCAGAAACTAATTTAGACTTCAGCAAGGCGCTGGAGTTGGCGCTCACAATGGAAAGCACAGTCAGGGATTCAGAAGAAATCAAGGCAGCACAAAATGGCGCCGTTCTTCACGTCGGGATGGAGGCACCGGCTAGAAATAGCGCGGAAGTGCAGGGCTCTGCAGAAAGGTGGGAAACAGTCGCCATTAACAGACCAGCAAAAAGCAATGGCTTAACAGATAACAACCAGACTAATAATAACAGTATTAGAACCAGACAGCCTGCAAACGAATGACAATTTAAAAGAACTGAGTGTTTCTACTGCCATCGCAATGGGCACATTATGCGATATTGCAAAGACAGATTGAGGCAAAATTTCAAACAAAAAGGCAAAAATTGTGAAAATCATATAACGGAGGAACCAAAAGAAACAGAGTCAGACATTTACTTGCTACACAACCTAAAAATGGGTAAAACACTGTTCTACGTGACAGTGGAAGTGAACAGAAAACCCATTTGAATGAAAGTGGATACAAGCTCATCCACGACAGTCATAGGGGAACACACGTTTAAGTATCTGAATAGAGGAGGCTTCTCACTAAAGCGGGAAACATCGGATGCTAGACTAAAAACATATACTGGTGAAAACATACGACTAAGAGGTATTTGCAAGGTTCCAGTACAATATAGAAGCCAATTTGCTGACCTATCTCTGATCGCGGTAGCAGGGGAGGATCCAACTCTACTTGGTCGGAACTGGCCTAAGGAAATAAAGTTGGAGTGCACTGAGATTTTTCAACTCAGGGTGAAGGATCTGCAAGAATTATTACAGAAATGTGCCTCTGTGTTCAGGGAATAGCTCAGGAAGATTCAGGGACTGCAACCTGAAACCCACATGGATCATGGAGCAACCCCCAGATACTTCAAGGTGAGGCCAATCCCCTATGCATTACCAGAAAAAGTGGATATTGGATTGGACAGGCTGGAAAGGTTGGGAGTCTTACAACCTGTACAATTTTCCGAATGGGCAGCGCCCATAGTTCCAGTACTAAAGCCTGACCAGAGTGTGCGAATATGCTGGGACTACAAGTTGACCGTTAACAGAGTTGCCAGACTTGATAGACATCCTATGCTAAATAATGATGAATTGTACTCCAAGCTGGCAGAGGATACCACATATATGAAACTCGACATGAGCCACGCTTACCTGCAAGTCGAGCTAGAAAAGGCTTTTTGGGATTTTGTGACTATCAACACACATAGGGGGTTATACCAGAATATCCGGTTAGTCTTCGGAGTCTCACCAGCTTGGTCCATTTTCCAACGGATTATGGAAAATTTACTCCAAGGCCTACCCCATGTGGTGGTTTATCTCAATGATGTCCTAGTAACAGGACTAACTGATGAAGAACACCTGGCTAACTTGGAAGAGGTTTTGAAGCGTTTCTCACAAGCTTGAAAAGGGAAAAATGTATCTTCCAAGCAAAGAAGTGATTTACCTGGGTCATAGGGTCGACTCGCAGGGCCTTCACCCAGTAGAAGACAAGGTGAGAGCTATTCGTGAGGCGCCAGCCCCGAAAAATGCCACAGAACTCAAGTCCTTCTTGGGAATAGTTAACTACAATGGCCGCTTTCTCCAAAATATTTCAACAGTTCTGGCTCCATTATACGGGTTACTCAAGAAAAACCACAGGTGGACTTGGCAAGCCCTACAACAACAGGCTTTTATGGCAGTAAAACAGTTACTACATTCATCAGTCCTGTTGGTACATTTTGACCCAAAGGAAGAATTGATTTTAACCAGCGATGCATCTCCTTACAGAGTAGGAGCAGTACTCTCTCACCGGATGGCGGATGGTTCTGAACAGCTCATTGGTTACGTCTCAAGAACACTCAATGTGGCAGAAGGAAGATACTCACAAATAGAGAAAGAAGGCTTATCCATTGTATTTGGCGTTAAGAAATTCCACCAATACATCCATGGTCGCCACTTCACCATAGTATCGATCACAAGTCACTACTAGACTTGTTTGGGGAAGATAAGGCACTACTCCCAATCACCTCGGCACGCATCTAAAGGTGGGCACTGATTCTAGCTGCTTACGAATATATTTTTATCCACCGGCCGGGAAGTCAGATTGCCAATGCCAACACACTGAGCTGATTACCTCTAAAGGACAGCAATGTGAATGTCCCCATCCCTCAAGGACTCGTCTTCTTATTAAACTTCCTGGATTCATCACCAGTGAATGCCAAACAGATTATAGAATAGACAGACCGTGATCCATTTGCAGGGATGGTCTAAAGAGCCAACGTCGGGTGAAATGAAGCCCTATTTTAACAGGAGGTACGAGCTCACCTGCCAGGAAGACTGTGGGGAGTGAGAATCATTGAGCCTCTCAGAGGAAGACAACCGTTATTGTTAGAATTGCAGAGCGCTCACCCCAGCATTTCCAGGATGAAAATGTTGGCGTGCAGCTACTTATGGTGGCCAGGAATGGACGCTGAAATTGAAAATATGGTCAAGAGCTGCATGCAGTGCCAACAGGTGAAGAAATTACCTCCTTCTGTTCCACTGCATCCCTGGAAATGGCCAATAAGGCCATGGGCCCGCCTCCACATTGACTACGTGGGGCCTTTTTTGGGCACAATGTTCCTCTTACTTATCGATGCTCGCTCCAAATGGATGGATGTATACGAGATGAAATCACCCACATCTGCCGCCACCATAGACAGATCGCGTCAGAGTTACCAGAGATAATAGTGCCTGATAATGGAACGGCATTCACTAGTGGGGAATTCCAAAGATTTACAAATCTCAATGGCACAACACATGTTAAGACCTCGCCATGCCACCCTGCATCCAATGGGTTGGCCGAGATGGCAGTCCAGACCTTCAAGTCCGGAATGAAAAAAACTAGATGGGGAGTGTATAGCAACAAAATTATCAGCTATAGGACTACACAAATACGACCACTGGTATCGCCCCTGCAGAGTTATTAATTAAGAGACGTCTCAGGACACATTTAAGCCTCAAAAGGCAAAATTTAGTGGGGAGGGTAGAGAGAAGTCAGGAGGCCCAGAAAAATGGACACGATTACCACAGTCATGAAAGAAACTTCACTGTAGGAGATGCAGTTTTTGCAAAGAACTTTGGAGATGGGCCCAAATAGATATCAGGTGAAGTCAGTGCAGTGGCAGGACCCATGTCCTACCATATATTGGTTGAAGGTCAGATAATCAGGAGACATGTAGATCACCTCAGGAAAAGGAAAACCGATCCACAAGGAAAGGTGCACCAAACATTCCCGTTAGAATCAACAGCAAAGGTAGAAGGAACTCCTCTTACTTTGGAAGTACCTGTAGGACCCATTGAGCCTGAGAGTGTCAAAGAGGAAAACTTACAAGTTCCTACTGGGGATCCTAGTGGACAGATAACTCCTGAGAGGGCAGCCTCAGATAAACCATCCAAAGTCGTAGAACTATGACTGTCGACACATTTGTAAAAGCCTCCTGAGAGACTGAATTTGTAAATAGTTTATTTATGTAAATAGTTAATATATTGTAAAATGTACTTTCAAGTAAAAGGGGGAGGGATGTGGTAATCTGAGGTGTTGTACACCTTTAAGAGAATGTGAGCAGATTGACCACGTGACTGTAGGACCCAATAGCTGTGTAGTGCGGGCTACCATGTTAATGTTAGTCTAGAGTAGCTTCTGGTTGGAGAAGCACACATCATGTTAGTGCTGTTGTTTATGTAAATAAAAAGCATGTGCTTCATTTCATGTTGGTCTCTGCATCTGCGGTATATTGTAATCGACTCACCTGCTGACAGATAAACGTGCAACCGGTTCACGAACAAAACGACCCCATAGTAGAACATAATAGTGATGACTCATTCATTTAGTAACTTAATGGTCAATCAATCCAAAACTATCAAATTCCAAAAGGACCTTTCAGAGGAAGCTCTTTGATCCAGAAGAACAAAGCCCCAAGACTCTAATGTAATTCATTTTTCTGTATTAATTTTTTGCCGTGAATTAAATGCACAGTGTTGCATGGAAAATGCAAAATTAGAACACTGTAAGCTTTAAGAATCAAAGCATTATTAGAAAAATAAACACCTACCCAGTCACAGCCTTTTTTTGCAGAGCAATCAGGCCTCAGAGAGCAATCCATTAGGCCACACCCACAAGTAGAAAAAGCATGAAGATATAAAGGAACCTCACAGCTATCAGAAATCGGTCCAAGCTCCACAACCACCATTGCTGCATCTTATGACACAGCAGATGGTAAAGGCTGAGTTGTTTAAATCCCAAAGGGAAACTTGAACAACTGTCATAACCTATATTTTCAATTGGTACGCTTGAGATGCAGCTCTGAATTCAGGAATAAGACCACCGAGCCTCAAGAGGTTTTTATATAAAACTAAATTAAACATTTATTAATTTAACAACAAATTAAACGCATACGCATGTCTACAAATTACTACCATAATAACTTTTAAAGAAATCCCCAAATTAAATCTTAAGGTAAATCTTCACCAAGGCAACAATAACCCATAGACTTTAAACAGACACCAGGCAAAGCACATTTAGCCTTATGAATCAAATGAGGTTCCTTGCAATTTGGTTCCTTTGCAGACACAGTTGTAGGCTTACAGGCTGGTTAGATCTTAAATGCCTCTGACTTACACACACAAACTCCTTTCTGTTTATACCTAGCTTTTCCTTTGAATGCAAATTTTCCATTGTATTTCTAGGCTTTTAACGTTACATCTCCTAACAGTAATATCCTTTCATTCCACCAATTTTATTAGTAAGCTGAAAAAAAAACACATTACTTGGCATCTTCTAGCTAGGTCCCACTCTTGAATGCTTTATTCAACAAATGCAAATTTACACTTTATCTTCTACCCTCCTTACGTTTATCTAATTAACATCTCAAAACTGCTACACACCAAGGCAGCCAGACTAGCTGGTTTTAATCCAATTAAGACACACACAGTAAAAAACATAGACAGAAACTTCACAACAATTAATTTCTAATAACATTATAGACATTAATATCTCTTCATGACACTGCCTTGGAGCTCACAACCCCAAAATCTTGTCTTGTGACTCTGCTAAGGGCTGAGACCCACAGTTTTGGAAGCCCTGCTCTACATTCACTCCAAGAATTCTCTGACTAAGGGTCTGGAGCTGATCCAATGACAGTTCTATCGGTTACATGCAAGGGAAAACGGTTTTTTGCAGAACTGAAAACGATGGTTTCGGTTTTCTCAATGCGTAGCTAAAAGAAATTCAAACTTCTTGAAAGCAGATATATAAAGTTGAAGTACACTTTGGATATGATCTAATTGATTGGCAGACAGGTTTGAAGGTCTGAAAGGCATACTTCTGTTCCTATGTTTGTAAGAGTGAATATTGGACAAGCAAGCTGATAGAGGGGACAGTAGATGGGTCAATAGAGATTGTGAGAGGTATGGCTTGGTGACATTAGTATCAGTGTGAAAACTAACCCTATGTTTACTAGTGATGTTGCCAAGGGACGATTTTCAGTGAGAAAGACGTTGGGGGGAAGGGGGGATGGGTGCCAAGGATACACCCAGAGGATCTCTGGAGGTATAAGCGAGGGAAGATAATCTATTGTTGAAGATGGCCAGGTAAGATCAGATACATGAGAGTGGACCTAATCTATGAAGAGGGAAGATGGTATTTCCTTGCATTGGCAAACTACCATCAAATATTGTCATTGCCACTGTAATAACATCAGTGTTTTATGCACAAAGTGGAATACCCCCTCATCCTGTGGGTGCCCGAGGGCCCTGTCCTGACTCCTGCAGGAGATGGTGCACCTGAAGGGGGGGTCAAGGTGCCTGGTCACCATGTGGCCTACATCCTAATGGTGCCCACTAGGGTGTGTGGCCATGGAGTGCAGGGCTGAGCCCAAATCCGGCAAGACCTGTTGTACAAATGTCTCCATGCTGGGGGAGCTCATAATGAAAGTCACTACAACCATAGGTCTGAAAGGCACACTCCTGTTCCTATGTTTGTGAGAGTGAATGTTGGACAAGCAAGCTGATAGAGGGGACAGTTCCCAAATCAAAAGTGAGCAGAACCTTGTGTTGGATGGGCACAGGTGCTGCATGTGAGTTGGGACAGAGTGTGGGTGGAGATGCAGGTCACCTCAGCTGGACAACAGAAAAGGAACCACAGCGGGCGTTACTGAATATATTAGGAACCAGTGAGATGAGTTTGATGGATGAAAGCTCCGCGTGCGCGAGAGAGTGCTTGCACAAGGCTCTGAGAGGCACTTCTACAGACCCTTCTCCCTGCAGATTCAGTCGTGGGGTCGGCTGTGTGCAGGCAAACTGCTTGGGGTGGTGGGAGGGGCTCACAAAGCCTTCAGAAGGACGTTGAAAGAAAACAGTAGACAATATGCATTGAAAGTAAATATATTTGCAAACATTCAATTAGTAATGATTATTGTCTTCACATATGCAACAAGCTGAGATTAAATTGCTTTGATTTTTCTAGGCCTTCCACTCCTTCTAGGTGCTGCCCTGACAACCGCAGCAGGGCAGAGGTAGCCTGTGGAGTTGTTTGCCCTCTTGCCTTTGGTGACTTCAGCAGTCATCCTCTTTGAGGGCTTCAAATACCGCTGGGTGATGTTCCCCCGCCTCTTGCTGACTATCCATCATGAGTCAGAAGGCCACTTCCAGAGGTTCATCAACTGACTCGGACTGAGCGGATGTCTGTTCTCCAGCAGCCCTCCAAGTGCTGGAGACCTGGCCTCTCCCTGCCTCCCATAACTGCAGGAACGTGTCAGTGAAGTGTTCTTCAGAAAGTGGGCCCGAGCCTCATCTAGAGATGTGCCCCACTGAGGTGTGTTTCTATGTGCTGCTGGAGGGTGCTGGTGAGCACTGTGATGGTTCTTCATCATCTTCCTCCTCGTAATATGGTCTGGGGGCTGGGAGCGCTGGTGGTGTCCCTTGTGGGCCTTGATCTGTGGATGCCTACGTGATAGATAATAGAGTTTTAGTTGTTGGGAGTGAGGAATATAAGACTGCAGGTCACTCACTGTGATAACCCGATGGAGGTGTGACTGGGTTGCTGAAACAATCCCTTCACCCCTTCCCCAAAGGGGCAACTCCTGTCCTCCCCAGCGGACTGGGCTGCAGCCTTCTCGAACTCTGTGAGTTCAATGATGTCAACCATGCCATTCCCCCATCTGGGAACTTTCCCGCCTGTTGTGGTCAAGCTTGGCCTGGATGAAAACACAAGAAAGGCATGTGATGAGAAGGGGTGGAGCAAAGATTCATGCCCCCTGTGTGTAGTGAGCCCTCCCCAGCAGATCTGAGGATGGAGAGTGTGCAGCATGATAGATGGGGTGGTGGTGATGTGAAAGGTTCCTTTAGTCAGTCAGTGCTGATATGTCTCCCCTGCTAATGGTTGTGTGTGATCCCTAAAGAGAGTAGCCATTTGAGCACATGATGCCATGATGAGAGTTTGATATTAGAGAGAGTTGAAAGATGACTTACCCTGGCAGAGCAGATGAGATCATTCATCCTCTTCCTGCACTGGATCTGGCTCTGGATGTGGCTGGGAGCCACGCTGACTTCCTTGGCAATGACCTTCCAGGCTGGGGATGTCAGGCTGGTGTGTTTCCTGGAACCATCCCTGGAATAGCACACATCCCTATGCACCTGCACTCTTCTGATCAAGGCCTGGAGGGCATCATGCCTGAAGCAGGGTGCAGCCTTCTTGTTGTGCGTGGAAGACAACTGTAATGGTCTCCTGGAGACAGGTCGGCTGCAGAGAGTGAGATGCATGCATTCAACTGGCGTTTAATGTGGCGCCGGCTGAAGGCCAGGCAAATGAATCAGCTCCAACCCACCAGGTCATTCGGCCCGATACTCGCCTGTGCATAATGAATGAGCTTTCCAGTGCAGAATTAGGCGTGAGTTCCCGCCATTCCAAGCAGTGGGGTGAGCGCCGCCAAAACTGCCCACCACTGCAATTACTCTCATAAATGGAAAATCCCACCCATTGTAATGGGTGTTTTCTATTGTTCTAATCTAGTAAAGACCTCGGTATTTAATTTGAGCTTTGGATGTTGTCTCATTATGTCTTGTAATTATCATGTCTGAACTGTAGAGTAACCCATTATAAGTAGAATGTTATACCTTACAGGTTAAGGGGAAGAGCCAAAAGAGAAAAATTTGGCTCTGTCACTCTGCCTGGTTTCAGGAACACTGAGATGAAAAAAGATGGCACTAGTAAGGGAGTGGGGGTGGAGGTGGCTGACCCCAACTTTTCAATTTCATCCCTTTAGAAATAAAATCAAGTGCTTGGTTTGCTTTTTAATGTTCTTGCTAACCTGTGACACAACTTCTAGTCATTGATGTATTAGTATTCTGAGATCTCATTGTTCCTCTCCCCCACCTAGCCCCACACCTTCCAATTTATAAGCACCCTCCCTATTCTTCCTATCAAAATGTGCTACCACACATTTATCTATGTTGAACTTCATTTGTCGATTTATGCCCATTCTGCAAGTTTATTAATGTCGCCATGTAATTTGTTCTAGTCCTCCTCAGTATTGACCATCCTCCCAAATTAATAGCATCTGTGAATTTAGAAATTGTATTTTCAATTCCAAAGTCCCAATTGTTAATATAAATTGTAAACAGAGAAGTTGTTCCAGCACTCATCACTTCTCACCTTCTGCCACTCTGAATAACTAGCCTTTACTCCCAATCACAGCTTTCTGTCCTGAAGCCACTGAGCAATCCATTCTACTATTTGTCCCCTGAATCCACATTCTTTGACCTTATTCATTAGTCTATTATTGGGCATCTGATCAAAGGCCTTTTGAAAATCCAGATAAATTACATTTACTTCATTACCCCCCTGTTATCTTCCCAAAAAATTCAATAAGTTTGGACAAGCAAGATCTTCCCTTTTGAAACCCACGCTGACTATTCATTATTATACTTTTCATTTCGAGATTTTCTTCTATTCTCTCCTTTAGTAAGGATTCCAATATTTTTTTCTACTGCTGATGTTCAGCTAACTGTTCTATAATTCCTTTAATATGTTGTTTCCCTTTTTAAATATAGGAATTACACTAACTATCTGCCAGTCCTCTGACACTACACCTTTTTCTAACAAATTATTAAATATGAGTGGCAATGCCTCTGCTATCTCTTCCCCAGATTATTTTAAAGTACATGGATGCAATCCATCTATACCAGGGATTTTAACCGGTTGAGTCTGTTTGATTTATTCAACGTGTCCCTTTATTATTTTGAATGCACTTATCTCAATATTCACTTCATGTTCAATGTCATGTCTCCCTGTTCTATGTCCTTGGTAAATACCAAAATAAAATAATTCTTCAAAATTTCTGTCATCGTATCACGTGAGCTATCAAGATTCCAAATTGACATTGCTGCCCTCAGTGAGATCCGTGTTGCTGCGGAGGGGCAGCTGAAGGAACAAACAGGGGGATATACTGTCTACAGGAAAAGGAAGGTTGACAGTGACCCTTGTGTGCACAGAGCTAGTTTGGCCATCCAAAATAGGATCTTGGATGCATTGCCTGAACTCCCCAACTAGAAAGTGCCCATGACAATTCACCTACAGTTCACCCGTAACCAATATACCACCGTTATTAGCGCTTATGCCCCAACCCTTGACTCTGATGAAGGTGTTAAGGAAAAGCTCTATTCTGACCTTGATGAAGTGCTCATTGCCATCCCAAAAGAAGGAAGGATTATCCTTCTAGGGGACTTTTATGCCAGGGTTGGCTGTGACTCTGATGTCCGGAGAGGAATTGTTGGGAAACGCAGCATTGCAAAAGCCAATGCAAATGGCTGACAAAGTGTGCTCTGCATGGTCTCATTACAACAAACACCCTCTTCCACCAGAAGGCCAAATACAAAACCATGTGGAGACATCCTGGATCAAAGCACTGACACCCCCTGGATTAGGTCATTGTTCGAGTCAAAAATCTAAGTGATGTCTGTAACACTCGATCGATGTGGGGGACTGATGCCTGCTGGACAGATCATCGACTTGTTCGATTGATGAACATCACCCAGCACAAGAAAACATGAGGCCCAAAAGTCTAACAGGAAGAAGATCAATGTCTTAGCCCTAAATCAGCCCGACCAAAGAGAGGAATTGCAAATGGAGATCACAACCACTCTGGAAAATCTTCACAATCCAACTCCATTTTAGAACAGTGGGACCAAATAAAATCAGATTTCTGTGTCCAGACAATTGGGTTTGAGCATCATTGTCACCAGGACTAGTTCAACAAAAGCAATGCTGAAATATGTGACCTCATGGAACAAGAATGAGCAATCTTCATTGCCTGGAAGAACAGCCAAGGTCGCAAGTCAAGAAGGCAGTATTCCAACAGCTCAAGACTGACACCCAAAGACAAACCCAGAAGGTAAAGTACATGTGGCAGAAGAGAAATCCCAAGAGATCCAATGGTATGCTGACCAACATAACATGCAAAGAATTTTTGAAGCTCCCAGGGCCATCCATAGACCAAGGTCAAGTGGATAAAATCCCCTTTGCTCACATGTGGCGTCTCTCTTCTTAAGGATGACAATGCCATCCGTCAACTGGAAGAACATTTCCAACAACTCCTCAACTGTGACTCCACAGTGACAGCTGAAACTCTATAGGCTATCTCCCATTACCCTGTGGTAGAACCCATTGGTGAACCACCATCGATGGGCAATCTACAACAAGCAATCAAATGGAAGAAAACAACAAAGCCCGCAGCCATGATGGTGTTCCAGCTGAGGTCTCAAGGTTTTCAAAGCCGGTGGGCTTTTGCGCACATCAGGACTCCCTGCTCTCATCCTTTGGAAGGATAAAAACTCGCACCTCCAACTTCAGGAATGTGACAATTGTAACTATCCTCAAGAAGGGAGATAAATCGTGCTGTGGAAACTATCAAGGTATTTCCCACTTGTCCATAGGACAAGAGTGTCATATTCTCCTGAATCACCTACTTCCTGTGGCTGAAGAATCCTCCCAGAGACACAGTGAGGTTTTAGACCTTCCAGAAGAACCTCCAACATGGTCTTTGTGGCCAGACAAATTCAAGAAAAGTGTCAAGAACAACACCAGGAATTCTTCATTGCATTCATCAACCTAACCAAAGCATTGGAGTCAGTAAATCGTGAGGCTCTGAGGATTGTGCTCCAAAGATTTAGATGTCCAAAAAAAACCTCATCACAATCCTGTAACCTCTTCATGATGATATGACTTCAATTGTATTGAGTGGAAGATCTGAAATAGATATCTTCAAAATCAGGACCAGGGTTAAGCAAGGTTGTGTGATAGCCCCTATGCTATTTGATATCTATGTGACGCTGGCTATTCATCTCAACAAAGATCAACTACTGTCTGGTTTGAGTATTAAATACAGGATGGAAAACTAGATGGAAATTTCCTCAACCTCAGTCATCTCTGTACCAAAACTAAACTGGTCACACGTGATCTACAGTTTGCAGATAACTGCAGTGTTCTTGTTCACTTTGCACTAGTTTTGCAAGCCACTCTCGATCTCTTCAGTTCTGTATCCAAGAGACTCAGCCTATCCTTGAATGGTGCCAAAGCAAAACTCATATCAACATAGACTTGCTCAGCCAAATATTCCACCTTGAAAACATGCTGAAGGAATGACTCTAGAATATGTTGAGCACTTCCTATACCTTGGCAACCAACTCTATCAAAAGGCTACCATTGATAAGGAGATGCAACACTGGATCAGCCGCATCACCTCAGCCTTCTATAAAATATGGTAGTGAGTGTTTGATAACAAAGGCCTTCACAAGTTAGCAGAAGTCCTAGTGTACAGACCATTTGTCAACACCCCACTCCTGCAGTGCTGCAGTGAGACCTGGACTGTGTATCAGTGATACATAAGAGCGCTAGAGAAATTCCATCAGCAGTGCCTCTGCCACATCCCCCAGGTTCAATGGAGGGACTATCAAACAAACACTCAGGTCCGTCTTGAAGCCAGCTCCACAAACATTCAGGCAAAACTCCTGCAAAATCAACTATGATAGACTGGACACTGTAGGTGAAATCATCCCAGATTTGCACTAAGCGCGATTCAGTGGCGCGTCCCTGGAACACATTTTGGATGCTGTGGAGGCCTGCCGGCATGTCCTCTACCTCCTCTCTGGCCGCAGGAGGCCCAACAATCTCACACAATCTCTCTGGTAGGAAATGGCAGTGTGATCAGTGCCAATGCTGCACAGAAGAGGTTGGCTATCCAATGCCAAAAGAGGATGAATGATCTCATCCATGCCAGCAGGGTAAGGCAACCATCTCATCCCTCTAAACTCACACAATCATGCCCACCTCACGTTCACAGGCATATCATCACTGCCAGCTCAAAGGGACATCATGGCTCACTCTCTCACACACACCCTCACATCTCCATCTGGCTTCATCTCCTCTGGAGACTGCCTCCTCAGCCCTCACCATTTTGAGGCCGCTTGCACATCCTGGAATACCCTCCTTCCCCAGTACAGCTCTCATCCTGTGGCCTCTTCCTTTTCCTGAGGTCACTTTCCCCCCTTCTCCAAGCAAGCCCTAGCCCTGCAGCCATTGAAAAGCCTTGTGGTTGGTCTGGTAGGTAGAGACAGGCCCTAAAAGTGATGTGGTGTTGCCTGTGAAGCCTGGCAATGATGACTGCAAGTGTTGCCCGAAGAAAGGTAGGCAAACAAACCTCGAAGTCCCGAGTGAAGTGCAGCTCGTCAAGTGCATGTTGCTTATGTACAGTTGTGAAACATGTTGGCGTGCAATCAAACCATCCTCCCAGGATGATCCAGTGCAGGGAATTATTCTGGCGAGCTTGGCTTATAATGATATGCAGATGTATTACAATGAAGTTCCCAATGATCGATGGCAGGAAATGTGGCCCGCCATTGACGAGCAGAGTGGACAATTGAAAATTGGTTACACAATGTTGTGAAACCAATCTTTGGCCTTCTCGCCATATTGTCTGCTCACTCCGCCAAACACGCGTGACATTAATGGGCACAGAAAATTCCGCCCTGTGTCCAGATAGCCTAAAAGCACCTCCCCTACCAGATCTTGTTCTCTCAACTCTCAAACTGGCCAAAGTTCCAGAGGAGGACAAAGAAAATACTTCAAAGGAATTCTGAAGCTCTGCTTGAAGCACGGTAGCATTGACGTTAAAGATTGAGAGGAGCTTTCCATTAGTTGTTCAAAATCATTCAAAACAACTTATCCATCAAACTGTATCATGCTTTGAGTTCCAACACCTTAAAGATGAGGCAGAGCAGCAGCAGAGAAGGAAAGAAAGGGAAGAAATTCCTGCACTTGGGACCCCATTATCTTGTGGGATGTCCAACCCCAAGCGCTGTAAGATCTGTGGGTCGAGAAGTGGCCTGTTCAGTCACATGAAGATCCATGGCAGAAACTCGCGACCCTAATTAGACATCATTCTCGAATTAAGGGACATCTGACAATGATGACAACAATTAAATATGAGTCGTAATGTCTCTATCTTTTCCCGAGATTCTTTTGATGCAATCCATCTATACCAGTGGTTTTATCCTCTTTGAGACTGTTTAATTTATTCATTAAATCCATTTATTATTTTAAATGCACTTATCTCATTACTCATCTCATATTCAATGTTATGTCTCCCTGTTTTATGTCCTTGATTAATATCAAAGTAAAATAATTATATAATATTTCTGTCATCTTTCTATCATTACCTATGGTATTATCTCCTATCCCTTAATCGTCCTATTCTCATCACAGTCTTTTTTTTAATTGATTTAATTGATAAAATATTTTACTATTATATGTACCTTGATAATTTAATTTTATAGTTCCTTTTTACCTTTTTAATTTTGTTTTTGTCTTCTCTCCTAATCTCTTTATATTCTTTCTTATTCTGCAAACCTCTGCTGTCTACATACTTAATGCACACATATTTTCTAACCCTTAGTTGTTTCCTTATGCCTTTATTCGTCCATGGAGTCCCATTAATGTTTAAGTGGTTAGTTGTTTAGCGTTTATTATAAGCATGGAACCAATAATGAGCTAGGTAGTGGAAAGTGATGGCCAAGATCAAAAAGACAGCAGACTGAACTTGGAGTAATGAAATGGAATCTGTGAGCGAGGTTGATGGCTGGCAAAGTTGACACATGAAGTGAATATGTAGAGAGCTGCCTTGTTTGAAACTCCAGACTTCCCTCTATAATTTGCCTTATGGCTGGTAGAAGGCTATAGCCAGGCTTAATGGTGCCCAGAGTACCTGCATGACATGAAAGCAGATGGGAGTTGACACTCCCCATTGTACAATGTGCTACATTGATGCCACAAAGATTTGTGTCAATTTGTTCCACATTTACTATTCACTGATTCCAAGCCATCACACAACCTTACAGTTCTGTTATGACATATCATAGGTACCCAGACTATAGCAGGACACACTGTCACAAGACAACTTACCATTGAAAGCCTTGCCAAAATTACAGCTTTCAGAAGCTTCACACATCATAGCACTGAAATGCAGATCTTATCACTTTCTGACACTCAAAATGAGCTTCAATTTGGACATGAGGCAGTCATCAACAACTGCCTACACTTTGAGAAATGCAACAATGTAGTGATGTTGGGCAGCAATCTCATGTGATTTAGTGAAGAAGGAGATGAAAAGGTTGTCTTTATTACACAATGTCATGCTAGCTAGGGATTGTGCCATTGGTATAACAGACTAGGGCAGTGATCATCAAAAACTGACTGGGGTACAGGCAAGGGGGAGGTGGAGGGAGTGCTGTTGGAAGCTAAATTTTGATGAGGGCCACCAAACTGGACTGCTGCAAGTTCTCTGAATTCCTCTTTAAGCTCTGTTCTGATAATGCTTCCAATTGCCTCAAAGCTGTTCTTTAATGCATCGTAAATCAGTGACATTAACATTTCAGCATCTTAGTGATGGGGGTTCTTAGTTCTATGTACCACGATAGTCAACTACCCTGCTTAGTGTTTACAGCTCCCCACCCCACCCAAAAAACGTATAGAATTCTGTATCCATGAAAGTGTACTTCTCAGTTGGTGTTGCTCTTCTAACCCATAAGTGCAATTATGATGTTCCCTCATATCAACCATAATAGCGTGACGAGGCATTTCCACGAACAAGCTATTCAGGATCTCTTTTCTCCATGTATGAGCACCTAAATGTGTGCATGCCACAACTGGATTGATGTAATCTCCATCATTTACAGCATTTATTTGAATGCTAAGAAGTTTAAGAGATTATTCAGCAACATTATTTATTACAGGGGTGTTCTGATTGATGGTTTAGTTCTGCATTAGCTGTAAGTATTTAACCTCCAAAGAAGCTGACTGGGTAAACTTGTAAGCTTCTGCAAGTGTGCAAAAAAGGAGAAAAAATGACTCCCATTTAACACAGCTAATATATAAGGAAATTAACTCCTTTAGACTGCATTCAACAAACACAGCTACCATACCTCGGTTTGCTAATTAGCATTTCAAAACAAAGTCCCAAATCCCTGGCTGAATTCTAGCTGAGGTGAAACTAATGAAACATTAATTGTAAAGATATCAAATAGAGCGTAGTTTGACTTTTGTTACTTTAGATTGTATAATTCTGCTGGAGTATATAGGATCTATTTCACTTCTCCTCCTACGCCACTTTAAACCTTATGGAGTTGGGCTGGTTTTGGAAGGTTTCTAAAGGCGATTTGGTTTCCAGAAGGTCTAGACGTATCATGAACCATGAGGGAAACCTGTTATGAAGTTGGGAAACTTTTGACAAGCAAGTTTAGAAGTTGTTGACAACTTTGTATGTCATAATTCGAGGCTGTATGATAATTAATAATTCTTCTGATGTAGTGATTGATAATAGGGCTATATTCTTAAAAGGTAAGTGACCGTTAAATTGACCAAGTTTGTGAACATGTTCCGATGCATACGAGCACATAATCCAGTGGATGAAGTTCTCTCCTGCATTAAACAGTATTGAGATTCAGATTTCAACGTGTCAATTAGACTCTACGGGCGGAGTTTTCCGTGCCGGTTGGCGGAAGGTGTGTTTGGCGGGGTGAGAGGACAATATGGTGAGAAGGTTAAAAATAATTTTACTATGTCATGAAATCAGTTTGCAATCATCTGCTCTGCCCATCAATGGCGGGCCGCATTTCCCGCCATTGGACATTGGGAACTTCATTGCAATACATCTGCATATCATTATAAGCCCAGCTTGCTGGAACCATCCTCCCACGCTGGATCATCTGAGTCACGCCGATGTGTTTCACAACTGAACATAAGAGACGTGCAACTGGCGAGCTGCAATTGGCTCGGGACTTTGAGGTTTATTTGCCTACCTTGATTTGGGCAGCACTCTCAGTCATCAGCACCAGGTTTCGTAGGCTGCACCACCACTTTTAGGGAGGCTCATGGGCAGGTCTCTACCTACCAGACCAGCCATAAGGTGAGGTGGCTTTTCATAGGCTGCATGGTTAGTGCTAGCTTGGGGAAAGGGGAGAAGTAGCCTCAAGCAAGGGAAGAGGCTGCAGGGTGGGGGCTGTACTGGGGAAGGAGGTATCCCAGAGTAAGTAGGGGGCACAAATTGATCTGTGCAAGTGAGCTCAAGATGGTGAGGGCTGAGGAGGCAGTGTCCAGAGGAGATGAGGTCAGATGGAGATGTGAGGGTGTGTAAGAGAGAGTGAGCTGTGATGTCCCTTGAGCTGGCAGTGAGTGAGATGTCAGTGAATGTGTGATGGGCTTGAGTGTGTGAGTTTAGAGTGATGAGATGGTTACCTTATTCTGGTGGCACAGATGAGATCATTCATATTCATTCTCCATTGGATGGCCAACCTCTTCTGTGCAGCATTGGCACTGATCACCACTGTCATCACCTACCAAGCCAGAGTGGCAAGATTGCTGGACCTCCTGTGGTCAAGGCAGCGGTAGAGGACCTTATGGCAGGCCTCTACAGCATCCAAAAGGCATTCCAGGGACACATCACTGAATCAATGGGCTGCAATCTGCTTGCCTTTTGGGGCCATGTCTTCTGCGCAGCAGTCCTGAGCTGGAAGCACTGAGGTGTGGCACGACTGCACTTTAAATATGGCACTCAGCATGAGGAGGTGGTGAGGTAATGGCTTGGTAGGCAAATAAGAGCCCACCCACCATTGAAATTGCATGTTTCCAGGGAATGCATGATTAATGAGGCAGAATTGGACTGATACGGCATGAATAGCTGCCATTGCGGCCGGCAGGTAAAACTTTTTTTTCCTGCCTGCCACCACACTTTGTGCAAATCTGGGATGATTCACCCTATGTCTTGATATTGTTTTATTTACAGCTCAGCCATCTGTTCAGCCTTTGTAGCAGTAGAACAGATGTTAATCTATTCAACTACTTCAAAAGTTTTATAAGCTTCTCTTTAAAGGAGGCTTTGTTGATAGTTATGCAATGAAATTTCAATATGGATGTTTGGTTGAACTCCAAGCCCCATTAATAAATCAGCTCAGCAGGTGTTGTTGATACTGCTGTCAAGGGGACTGTGAGCTTTGTTTAGATTGACAGATTTATGAGCTTCTAAATGCATAGTGTTATCTTTTTGAAGAGGTTTTTGAATGGGTGTTTGTTTATTTTAATAGTTTAATTAACACTAAAGAGTATTAATATTTTTTCAATTAGAGTTTGAATGACTATGCCTTTGATAGTTTTATGAGCTCCTAAAAGGATTGAACTTGTTTTTGAAGGGTGTCATGTTTATTTTGGAAGTTTCATTAGCATTCCAAAGTCTTCTTAATTATTGGGTTTATTATTGGGTCCATGAGTTCTGTTAATAGTGGATACTGGGTGAGTGGCATGGGGGCATATGGAGGAGTAATGGGGGGTAATGGAGGGAGCATGGAGGTTATGGAGGGGGCATGGGGGGGATTGGGGGAGAGGGATAGGGGACCAAACACTCATGTACATAACTGGGCCGATGTCCCAGTGAATGGAGGCAGGCCTTCTAATCTGCCCACCTTGGCGGCGGTACATCTCTTTTCCTGCCTGGTCTGCTTTGGGAGGCAGTGGCTCAGACTCCAGCCTGTCCCTGTCACATCACCATGAAAATAGAGTGGGCAGGCACTGCCGATCAGGGAGGTGGGAAATCTTCTAACTTGCGACTCCTGCCTCAAAGGGGACAATCTGGTCCCTTTTGTTGAGCTTCAATAGTCAATCCCTGTATCCTTCTGCTTCCTTATTTATGAATATCATAATTGTAAGTTAATACTCAATTATGGTTAACAATCTCTGTGTTGCATTACAAGTTTAAATTAATTGAATCTAAAATGTGTTCTACCCTGTTCCCAGAGTGTACTGATATAGTGAACCTCACTGAGAGCAGTAGCTGCGATGAGGAGAAATAATCAATCACCTCAGGCTTTGAGTTTACAGTGACACAGTGAATCTGCAACAAAACCTTGAAGTCAGGTTGGAAGGGGAAAGGGAAAGTCAGTGGCTGCAAATGCAAACAAAATAACAGCTTAATGGATGGGAACAGGGCAACCATCAGTACAGTAGTAGTGTTGATGGCTGCGTGATGGCAATGTTATAAACAATGGGGGTTGTGTAGTTTGATCAGACCTTGCACCTCCAGCCTGATCTAGAGAGGGCCATCTACTACCAATATAATGTGCTTTTATTGTAACATATCACATTAGTCTCAATTTCTGATTTAGTACATTGCAATTTTTCACTATTATAAAACATGCTGATATTATATTTTATGTACATGTGAGACATGTGAATACAACTACATGAGTAGTGTTAAGACTGCACCGGCAATAATGTTTCAGTATCTTGGTTGGTGGTGAGAAGGGCCCTCCCTATTCAATACTTCATGCATACCTGAACTCTCAGCACCATCGCAAGCTGTCCTCAAGGCAGCTACGGTGGGAAAGAGATCATCACCCAGCTACTTCTAAAATTTGCCTTTGCAAAAAAGGTCTGGAAAGAGTTGCAGTGGTCTTTGTCAAGATTCAATCTGAAGAACTCCATAATGCAGGACTCTGCACTCCATGGGCTGTTCCCAGAGACACACATCGAGATAAACATCAACTGCTGCTGGAGGACCATCAACTCAGTGAAAGACACTCTTTGGTCTGCCCAAAACCTGTTAATGACCAAGTGTTGTAAACTTGCACACTCCAAGGTCCAAGGTGTTGAGGGACAGCACCGCAAAGGCTCAATGGAAAAGGCTATTGTTAGGATCTCCTGCCAAAGTACAATAATGGAAACCACGTAAAACCTCTCAGGCTGTATGTTTGACATGAAATGTATATTTAAAATATAACCTGCAATTGAGGTGCCTCACTATACTTACACTTACATTATGTAACGAAAGAAATTGAACTGTATTGCACTTTATGTAATCTCAAATTTGAACTGTTAGGAATGTACTTCTACAAATTTTATGCATAGAGTATATTTTTGGGGCAAAAAAGCCCAGAATTGAACAATTAGACAGAAAACTTCTTTCTAGCCCTCTAATGGTCGAGTTATATCACATAGAATACAAAGTGAAACGGCAACTAATTTATTTTGACTCACAATGTACTGTACTGTTGAGCCTGACACTATGCAGCAGAATACAGCAGTGTTTCTCAAAAGGAAACAAAATGAAGAGGATAGTTCACTTACTGCTGGGAACTATAGCACATTGTGGCTGATTTTTCTGACCCCAGTGCCCAAGGAGTACCTGCGGAAGAAGTGCGGTATATTGGAAATATGGGCAAAATCATGTAATAGTGAAACTCTGCTCCAACTGCATATCCCACAGATTTGCTACCACAACTGATGAGACCCCTATTTGGAATGTCCTGAGGTCATACAAGGTACTATGTAAATGCTAGTTGTTTTTTCATTGTTAGATATGAAGGCTTGAGACAGCATTAGAAAAGTACTCTGAGGGACCCAAGTTGAGCTGGTTTATTGACCAAGGTGCACTTTCCTGGACCACCTAGAGGAGCAATACTTGCAGAAGCCTTATAAAACCAACAACAACAACTTTCATTTATATAATGCCTTAATGTAGTAACATGTCCTAAGGCACTTCACATGGGCATGGTCAAACAAAATTCCACACTGGGCCACATAAGGAGCTATCAGGATAAATGGCTAAAAGCTTGATCAAAGAAGTAAATTTTAAGGAATGTCTCAAAGGAGGTTGAGAGGCAGAGAAGCTGAAGGAGGAATTTCCAGAGCTAAGGGCAGCTGAAATTGCGACCGCTATTGATAGGGCACTTAAAATCGGGGGATGAGGAAGAGGCCAGAATTGGAGGAGCACAAAAAATTCAGGGGGTTGTAGGGCTGGAGAACTTTATGGAGTTAGGGAGAGAAGAGACCATGGAGGGATTTTAAAACAAGAATGAGAATTTTAAAACTGAGGTGTTGCTGGACCAGGAGTGGTGGGATGAAGAGACTTGGTGCAAATTGGAGCTTTGAATGAGTTCAAGTTTGTAACAGGAAGTTAGTAAGAGAACTTGGTCACTGCTGGAAGAGGTCATGAAACAATGCTCCTCAGCTTCCTGTACTTGTAAATATTACAATGGTGACCAAATTTTATGCCACAAGAGGCTTCCAAAGGTCACAGGAGATTTAGCCTGCATTAGCCAATCCACAATTCATAGAGGCATGCACTAGAATCACAGAATTGTTACAGTGCAGAAGGAGGCCATTTGGCTCATCGTGTCTGCACTAGCTCTCTGAATGGGCAATTCCTCTGGTGCCATTCCCTGACCTCCACAATTCCCACTCTCTCTTCCCTCATTCTTGGATGCATCTCATCCAGTCCTGGAGCTTATCAACTTTTAGCTGCATGTCTATTTTCAGACACTCTCTCTGTTTCTCTTATTTGCTTTTTCACTTGCCCTCTGAACTTTCCACATCAGCCTGGTTCAGCCATTGCATTATCTACCTGACATCTGCCATAAGCACACGTTCTCTTCATCTTAATCCATATCTCTTTTGTCATCCAGGGAGCTCTGGATTTGTTTGCCCTATCTTTCCCCTTTGAGGGAATATAACCTTGACTATGCCCAAACTATATCTTCTTTGAAGGTAGTCCATTGTTCAGCTACCATTTTTCCTGCCAACCTTTGATTCCAATTTATTCATACCAGATCCATTCATTGAAGTTGGCTCTCCCCCCAGTTAATTATTCTTATTCCAAATTGTTCTTTGTCCTTTTCCATAGCCAACCTAAATCTTATGATACAATGATCACTGTCCCCTAAATGCCCAACCACTGATATTTTATCCATTTGGTCCACCTCATTCCCAAGGACCAGGTCCAGCACCACCACCCCTCTCTTTGGATTGGAAACATAGTGCTGTAGAAAATTTTCCTGAATACAGGCTAGGAATTCTTGCCCTTCTCTATACTTTACACTACTACTATCCCAGTCTATATATGGATAATTAAAATTGCCCATTATAACTACTCTATATTTCTTACACCTCTCTTAAACTTCCTTGAAAATGTATTCCTCCACATCCTTTCCACTAGCTGGTGGCCTATAGACTACACCCAATAATGTAATTGCAGATTTTTTGGTCTTTAGCTCTAGCTGAATAGATTCTGTCCTTAACCCCTCTTGGACGTCCTCTTTCACCAGCACTGCAATGTTCTCTTTAATAAATACTGTCACTCCTCCTCCCTTTTTCCATTCCTATCTTTCCTGAATACCTTGTATCTAGGAATATTTAACACCCAGTTCTGCCTTTCTTTGAGCCAAGTCTCTGTTATAACCAAAACATCATATCTCCCACATGCCAATCTGCACCTGTAGCCCATCAATCTTGTTTACCACATTACATGCATTCACATACATGCACAGTGACCCTGATTTAGACTTTCTTATTTTCTCCCTTACTCTGACCCCACTTACTAATGTATGATTCTCTACTCTAGTGCTAGCTATCTCTCCCAGTATTCTGTTGCACCTTGATATTTCCTCCTGAACCAGTTTTTTGTTTTGGTCTTCATTATAGACGATACAGGTAACATCCCAGAAATAGCAGTAAATCAGGAAATGGAAGGGAGGGAGGAACGCAAGCAAATTACAATCACCGTCGAAATGGTACTGAGCAAATTGTTGGAGCTGTGGGCTGACAAGTCACCAGATCCTGATGGACTTCATCCTAGGGTCCTAAAAGAAGTGGCTAGGGAGAGGGTTGATGCGTTGGTTTTAATTTTCCAAAATTCCCTAGATTTGGGGAAGGTTCCATTAGATTGGAAAGTAGCAAATGTAAGTCCTTTACCCAAAAAGAGAAGGAGACAGAAAGCAGGAAACTACAGGCTAGTTAGCTTAACATCAATCATGGGGGAAATGTTAGAAGCTACTATTAAAGACATTATAGTAGGGCAGTTTAAAAAAATCAATGTAATCAGCCAGATTCAACATGGTTTGTGAAAAGGAAATCATCCTTAACCAATTTATCAGAGTTCTTTGAAAAGTAACATATGCTGTGGATAAAGGTAGGTGTACTGTACTTAGATTTCCAGAAGACATTTGATAAGGTACCACATCAAAGGTTAATGTGAAAAATAAAAGCTTGCGGTGTAGGGGGTATCATATTTGCATGGATAGAAGATTGGCTAGCTAACAGGAAACATAGGATAGGCATAAAATGGTCTTTTTCATGTTAGCAAGATGTAATGAGTGGTGTGCCACAGGGATCAGTGCTTTTTACAATTTATATAAATGACTTGGATGAAGGGACTGAAGGTATGGCTGCTAATTTGCTGATGACACAAAGATACGTAGGAAAGTTAGATGTGAAAAGGACATAAGGAGGCTACAAAGGAATATAGATAGGTTAAGTGAGTGGGCAAAGATCTGGCTAATGGAGTATAATGTGGGAAAATGTGAAACTGTCCATTTTGGCAGGAAGAATGAAAAAAAAGCATATTATCTAAATGGCGAGTGATTGCAGAGTTCTGAGATGCAGAGGGATCTAGGTGTCCTAGTGTATGAATTGCAAAAGATTAGTTTGCAGGTAAAGCAAGTAATTAGGAAATCTAATAGAATGCTATTGTGAGGTGAATTGACTAGAAAAGTAGGGAGGTCATGCTTCAGTTATAAAGGGCATTGGTGAGACCACATCTGGAGTACTGTGTGCAGTATTGGTCCACTTTTATAAGGAAGGGTGTAAATGCATTGGAACAGTTCAGAGAAGGTTTACTAGACTAATACCTGGAATGGGTAGGTGGTCTTATGAAGTAAGGTTGGACAGGCCAGGCTTGTTCGAGTTTAGAATAGTAAGAGGTGACTTGATTGAAACAGATAAGATTTTGAGAAGTCTTGACAAGGTGGATGTGGAGAGGATTCTTTCTTTTTTGGGGAATCTAGAACTAGGGGGTCACTGTTTAAAAATAAAGGGCCACACTTTTAGACAGAGATGAGGTGAAATTTGTTCTCTGAGGATTGAGTTTTTGGAACGTTCTCCTTCAAAAGGCCGTGGAAGCAGAGCCATTAAATATTTTTAAGGAAGAGGTAGAAAGATTCTTGATAAGAAAGGGGGATGAAAAATTATGGGGCTAGGTGGGAATGTGGAGCTGAGGTTACAATCAGATCACCCATGATCTGATTAAATGGCGGAGCAGGCTCAAGGGTCCAAGTGGCCTACCCCTGCTCCTAATTTGTCTGTTCACATGTACATATGTCCGAATGTTCATAAGCGGCATGACCACATCTATAAACATGCTATCCATAAAGTTCTCAACTTCATGTATTCACCACAGTGACTCCAGCTGCTCCTTAAGTGCTGAAACTTAGAGCTCAGGTTGCTGCAGCTGATGACATTTCCTGCACAAATGATTATTCAGGTCTTGGGGAGCATCCTGGATCTCCCAAATAGCACAGAATGTGCACTCTAGGGGTTGGAGCAGCCCTGCCATTCCTCTATCTATTCGTTAATAACCTTTCTAATGCTACTAAACCTTTACCAATATAAACCTTACTACTATTAACAAACCTTACCAATATTAATAAACATTACTAATACTAGTAAACCTTATTAATGCACCTTACTTGCAGTCATAAACTTGGGGGGAGTTTTCTGTCTTCACTGGTGCCGGGTGTGTTCGGTGGCATGAGTGGACGATATGGCGAGAAGGCCAAAAATCAGTTTCACAACATCGTGAAACCAGTTTGTAATTGTCCACTCTGCCTGTCAATGCATTTCCCGCAATCGGCCATTGGGAACCTCATTGTAATACATCTGCGTTTTATTATAATGTAGCCCGCCGGAATCATCCCCCCCCCACGCCCGCTGGATCACCTGCCCACGTCGGCGGGAAAACATGCCAGTGCAGAAGTCGGGTCTTACCATCAGGGCCTTGCTCATATCATGGACATCCAAGGAGCAGAAGATGCTGGAGCCCGAGAGCAACAGGGCCCGACAGGAATGTTCATGGCATGTTGGGTGGATTCTCAGGAACGTGGCTCCGGCGTGAAACAGCTCACGGAAGGTGGAAAGTCATCAATGAGGGTCTGCTCACAACGGATGATGGTCAAGGGGATGGAGAGGAAGGTCTAGCTGTGTTTGGAAGAGGAAGATGTACCGGGGTGGGGTGGGAGAGGAAGGTCTAGGATCGATTAGGAGAGGAGAAGGTGTCAGGTGCAGGTGAAGTTGGGAGGGGGTGAATGAAGCTGTCAGAGGGCTAAGGTTGTGGGGGAGGGACTACGGGGAGAGGAGGTTAACGGGAGAGAAGATGGTAACTGGGGAGGTAGGTGTAGGGGAAGGAGTTCTGACGGGGGGAAGGAGTTCATAGAGGGGAAGGAGTCCAAGGGGAGGAAGGAATCTAGGGGAGGTAGGAGTGTGGAGAGGGGAAGGAGTCTGGGGGAAGAAAAGAGTAAGGATAGAGGAAAAAGTAAGGGTGTCTGGAGTCAGGAAGGGGAAGGACTAAGGGGGGAATTGGGGAGTGCCCGGGGTTGGGGGGGAGCCCAGGAGGGAGAAGGACTTCCAAGGGGGTAAGGAGTTCCAAGGTCAGGAGGAACTCCAAGGTGGAGAGGAGTCTGGGGCAGAGGGAGGGGGGGAATTTCCAGGTGAACATGCGAGCGAGGGCTCTGATGAGTCCATGACTGCCTCCTGGGGAATAACTGTGGGTGGGTGTGGTACGAGGGAATGATGAGAATAACTGAGTGCAGATTGAGGTGGTAGGGTGGGAGGGTTAGGGGTCAACAGTAGCAGTAGAAGGGATGGCAATGGTGGGTAATGGGGACTCAGAGGCAGACACAGACCCCAGGGGTGGAAAGCAGGAGGTTGGAGAGGTTAATATGGATGGTTGGTGGGGGGGGGGGGGGGGGGGGATTTTTTGAGAAGGAAGGAAATGTGCACATTCACCTGGACATCCCCGAAAAAAAAGGGTTGTGGCTAGTAGGTCACAGAGGGGAGGTGGAAGGTGATGCCGCGGGAGAGTCGGCAGTGATGGGGAAAGAAAATGGGTGACTGGGGGAGGCGAAAGGATGGGGGAGTTCAGGCAAAAATGTAGCAGGACCATGCTTTCCAAATCAAAAATGAAATGAGAGTCGTGGTGGGTGAGATCAAGTGCTGCATGGGAGTGTGATCATGGGTGAGCAGAGATGCAGGTCAGCTTAGATGGACAACTGAAAGAGAACCCCATCAGGCAACAATGAAAATGCTCAGGACATTGAGATGAGTGTGATGGAGGAAGGGTCCACGTGTTTGGCAGAATGCTTGCACAAGGCTCCGAAAGGTCCTGTCACACACACACTTCTCCCTCCAGAATCACTCTCTGGCCGGCTGCGTGCAGTTGAACTGCTAGTTGGGGGGCGAAGCAGTGGGAGGACCCACGAAGCTTGTACTTGAAGCTGAAAGACACCATTACACATTATTCAGTGAAAGTGAATATATTTCCATATTGTAAAGTGACAAAATGTGTTCACTGGCGCAACCAACTGTCATCAAAATGTATTAACTTTTGAACATCTTAGACTTAGACACAGCAGGGGTGGAGACAGGCTTTGCAGTGGTTGGCCCTGTTGCCTCTGATGCCTTTGGCGTGGGTCCTCTGGAGGTCTAAGGCTTTGAGGGACCTGGCTTGCTTTAGCTGTCCTCCTGTGGGCCAGCTGTCCCCTCTGTGGTGACAGAGGACAAGGTTGAGGAGGTGACGAGTAGGTTGGACAAAGGAAAGCCAATGGATGTTATCTACTTGGACTTCCAAAAGGCCTTTGACAAGGTGCCGCACAGGAGGCTGCTCAGTAAGATAAGAGCCCATGGTTTTAGAGGCAAGGTACTAGCATGGATAGAAGATTGGCTGTCTGGCAGGAGGCAGAGAGTGGGGATAAGGGGGTCCTTCTCAGGATGGCGGCTGGTGACTAGTGGAGTTCCACAGGGGTCAGTGTTGGGACCACAACTTTTCACTTTATACATTAATGATCTAGATGAAGGAACTGAGGGCATCCTGGCTAAGTTTGCAGATGATACAAAGATAGGTGGAGGGACAGGTAGTATTGAGGAGGTGGGGAGGCTGCAGAAGGATTTGGACAGGTTAGGAGAATGGGCAAAGAAGTGGCAGATGGAATACAACATGGGGAAGTGTGAGGTCATGCACTTTGGTAGGAAGAATAGAGGCATAGACTATTTTCTAAATGGGGAGAGAATTCAGAAGTCTGGAGTGCAAAGAGACTTGGGAGTCCTAGTCCAGGATTCTCTTAAGGTTAACTTGCAGGTTGAGTCGGTAGTTAGGAAGGCAAATGCAATGTTGGCATTTATTTCGAGAGGACTAGAATATAAAAGCAGGGATGTGCTGCTGAGGCTTTATAAGGCTCTGGTCAGACCACATTTAGAATATTGAGAGCAATTTTGTGCCCCTATCTCAGGAAGGATGTGCTGGCCCTGGAGAGGGACAAGAGGAGGTTCACGAGAACGATCCCAGGAATGAAAGGCTTAACATATGAGGAACGTTTGAGGACTCTGGGTCTATACTCGATGGAGTTTAGAAGGATGAGGGGGGATCTGATTGAAATTTACAGAATACTGAAAGGCCTGGATAGAATGGACGTGGGGAAGATGTTTCCATTAGTAGGAGAGACTAGGACCTGAGGGCACAGCCTCAGAGTAAAGGGAAGACCTTTTAGAACAGAGATGAGGAGAAACTTCTTTAGCCAGAGAGCGGTTAATCTATGGAATTCATTGCCACAGAAGGCTGTGGAGGCCAGGTCATTGAGTGTATTTAAGACCGAGATAGGTTCTTGATTGGTAAGGGGATCAAAGGTTACGGGGAGAAGGCGGGAGAATGGGCTTGAGAAACTTATCAGCCATGATTGAATGGCGGATCAGACTCGATGGGCCGAATGGCCTAATTTCTGCTCCTATGTCTTATGGTCTTATGGTTGAAGGGATCACTGGCAAAGGGGACTCGGAGGGAGTAGGCAGCCTCTTAGATTCCTGAGTGGATGACCCAGAGGTGTCCAGCTGCCGCTTCTCCTCCCTTCGCGTGCCCGAGGGCCTTGTCCTGACTCCTTGAGGGGAAGGAGCACCTGTGGGGACGACAAGGTGCCCCATTTCTCTCTCATGTCACCACTGCAGGAGCTCACCTATGACTACTACAATGGAGTGCAGGTCTGAGTGCGTCTCCACATTCTTCTGGATCAGGGTGTCCATGGCATCAGCCATCCCATGAGACCTCCATACATGCACATGTGGGCACCATTTCATCAGAAAAGAGGCGGACACACACCTTTGACTCATGTGCCACTTTGCTGAGGGCTTCCAACAGCTCTGCGTGATATTCCTCCGCCTTCTACTGACCCTCCAGGATGAGTTGGAAGGCCGAATTCAGAGGCTCATTATGTGACTCGGACCTCACAAATGTCTCTTCCCCAGCAATCCTCCGAGTGCCCTCTCTCCCACTCCTTATGCCCTGCTCAGGTCTCGCTCTATTTGCCAGGGCATTTCAAAAGATGCCAAAGAGCAACTTTCCCTCTCTCTGGTTTGTCCAGAGTGAAGGGAAGTGAATGTAATTTATGGCACCCAAGTGAGAGCTCCAGTACATACAAATGCCCCTTACTGAAATTATAAGGGATAGTGCTCAGTCCATGTATTTGAACTGATTTCAAACTAACCTGCTTACTGACACTCAGTTTGGATTCCGCCAGGGTCACTTAGCACCTGACCTCATTTCAACCTTTATCCAAATATGGACAGAAAAGCTGAACTCAAGATATTAAATGAGAGTGACTGCCCTTGACATCAAGGCAGCATTTGACCAGGTGTAGTATCAAAGAGCCCTAATAAAACTGGAGTCAATGGGAATCATGGGGAAAGTTCTCCATTGATTGGAGTCATGCCTAGCACAAAGGAAAATGGTTGTGGTTGTTGGAGGTCAATCATCTCAGTCGCAGGATATCAGTGCAGGAGTTTCTCAGGGTAGTATTCTAGGCCCAACCACCTTCAGCTGCTTCATCAATGACCCTCTTTCCATCATAAGGTCAGAAGTGGCGATGTTCGCTGATGATTGCACAATGTTCAGCACCTCGACTCCTCCGATACTGAAGCAGTTCATGCCCAAATGCAGCAAGACCTGGACAACATTCAGGCTTGGGCTGATAAGTGGCAAGTAACATTTGTGGCACACAAGTGCCAGGCAATCATTATCTCTACCAAGACAGAATCCAACCACCTCACCTTGACATTCAATGGCATTACCATAGCTGAATCCCCCACTATCAACACCCTGGGAGTTACCACTGACCAATAGCTGAATTAGACTAGCCATATAACTACTGCAGCTACAAGAGCAGGCTTGGGAATTCTGATGCGAGTAACTCACCTCCTGACTTCCCAAAGTCTGTCCACATCTACAAGACACAAGTCAGGAGTCTGATGAAATACTCTCCACTTCCCTGGATGAATGTAGCTCCAACGACATTCAATAAGTTCAACACCATTCAGGAAAAAGCAGCCCACTTGACTAGAACCCCATTCGCCACCTTACATATTCACTTCCTCCACCTCCAACACACAGTGGTAACAGTGTGCACCATATGCAAGATGCACTGCAACAACTCCTCAAGCCTACTTCAGAGCACCTACCAAACCTGTGCCCTCTAGCACTTAGAAAAACAAGGACAGCAGATGTATGGGAACATTACCATCTGCAAGTTCCCCTCCAAGGCATCTACCAGCATGACTTGGAACTATATTGCTGTTCCTTCACTGTCACTGGGTCAAAATCCTGGAACTCTCATCCTAACAAAATTGTGAGTTTTGCACTGCACTGGTTCAAGGAGGCAGCCCACCACCACCCTCTCAAGGTAATTAGGGATGGGCAATAAATATTGGTCCAGCCAGTGACATTAGAATAAAATTAGCAGATTTCAAATGCTGATTATTGTAATAATTTCTTCTTACAACAAATAATCAAAAGCTATCTTACAAGCAAACTGAAATCATCTCAAAAATGTAAAATGTCAGTCAAAGAACACAAAGGAAAATTAGGGGAAACTACTCTAACTGGAATTATTTCTGGTACAATGTTGTGCAAGATCTTAGCAGGAAATGACACAAAGGTATGGCAGGCCAGTTTTACTTTTGTTTTAATTTAGAGAACTTGCTTTGAAATAACTAACCTTTTTCTAACTAACATCAATTTAGAGGTGTTTTGAACCAGTAATTTTCATGAAGAACTGAACAGGGCATATTACAGGAAATGTATCCGTATGCAGTCAAACAGACCCAGACGTAATTCATCTTACCCGAGCCCTGCATGTCTAGCATATAGATTTATTTTATCACTGAGCTGTAAAACAATTTAGTTCCACACACTGCAGAGTCATGAGATTTCAGTGGTCAATAAAATAAAAGAGTTAAATACAGAATTCACTCAGAATAAAGCCAATGTTGTACATAGCTTTTTCATGACAACTTTACACAAGTAGAGACTGAGAATCCCAATGGATACTACATGCAGCGACATTGTAAATATTCTTGCGAGGATTTTCTGACAATCTGCTTCTGACAAGATCATGAACAAGCTCTGATTGAACAAGTTTATGATTTTGCTGGAAATACTGACACAGCACATTTATGATGCTGCTACACCAAGTGACTTGAGTGATTGTTAACCTATTTGATTTGCATACGCAGATAGTAGTGTAATTTTGAAGTATCCCAGAAATACCAATTTTTTTTTTTGTTCTTTTTTTCTTATTCATTTTCTCTTAAGGAGCATCTTAAAGGAGGAAAGAGAAATTGAGAGGCATACAGCTTTATGTAAGGATTTCCAGAGCTTAGGGTTTAACAGGTGAAGGCACAGCCACCATTGGTGGAACCATTAAAAGCACAAGAGGGAATGCACAAGAGGTTAGAAATGGAGGAGTGCAGATATCTTGTAGGGCTGGAGGAGGTTACAGAGAAGGGGAGGTGCAATGCCATGGAGGGATTTGTAAACAAGGGTGAGAATTTTAAAATTGAGGACCTGCTCAGCTGGAAGCAAATGTATATGCTATCCATCTTTAAAATTAGAATGTTGGGAAAACTAATAGGACAGTGAGTATCACTCAGAAGACACGTCTATTTTAACACTGTTTTAAATTTGCCCACTCTTTCAATGGGTTATTTTGTTAAAAAGTTTACATGTCATTTCCTAGTGTAGGCCACTGGTGAACTATATCAACAGAAACAGATCTCAAACATCTGTTTCTCCAGATGGCCCTGTTATGAATGCTTGGCAGGGGCTCTGTTTTCACAGGTGTAACTGATGTGGTTGCTTTGATTAATTGACATCTTTATGAAGTTATAATAAAGTATTCTTTCTTTAAACTCTTTCCTTCAATGTCTGTTTATTTAAACACGATTCAGGGGTGTGAAGGAAGTTCTGTTATTGAGATTATAATGGCTCTCTTTGATTGACATTACTATAGAATTGTAAGAGCTGCAGTTTTCTTCAAAGTGGATTGCTGAGTGGATGCTTTTTTAAATGTATTTCAGGACTTGCCTTTGTTATTCTATGGTTCTGGGTAAGTGGGCATGGAGGATGCAGGAGAACATTAAAGGGTCATGGGGCATGCAGGGAATGGGGGGTGTATGGAGGGAAAGGAGTCTTAGAAGGAGCATGGAGAGCACAGAACACATAGAAAGGAGAATGGAGGGCATTGAAGGTATGGGGGCATAGAGGTGGCATGGAAGGGGCAAGTAGGGCATGAAAAAGGCATGGGTGCTTGGAGGCATGAATAAGGCCATTTGAACATACCTTTCAAAAGGTTCCTGAATCCAGACTATGGTTCACAAAACCTCTTCGAGACTGTGAACCACGTATCCTCGAGTAGCTGGCCCCACGACACAAAAATTGCAGGGCTGGGGGTTTGGGAATGAGATGCCTACCCCTATAATGGAGCTAGCCAGGTTGGGAGTGCAGGGTGTGGATTTGCTTCCTGTACACTTATCCTACACTGGCACAATTTGCCAGAGCCAGGAATGGGAGTGGTAATCCTGGAATCAGACCTTGCCCACCACTTTGAAAGACCTCCAGAGTCCGCCCAACTATGCAAAAATCTGGCACCATCAATTTACTTTTTATTGGTGCTCTACTACAATCTCACTCAAAATCTAACAGTATATTATTGCTAAGGCAAGTAATCTGTTACAATGATTTATCATTCAGATTCACCTAGAAACCATTATTTTACAGGCTTCCGAAACACCTTATATATAATTGTGGGACCCTGGAAGCAAATCATTATATTTTAACAATTTGTTATGGGAAGTCAGGAAAATATCTAGTTTCTTGTCCTAATTATAGCTTCCAAAGGATGGAAATTGAGAAAAATGTAAGCAATGGAGGCGGATGAGAAGCAATTAATTGAGTTGAAGAATATTTATACGCCAAATCATCACCTTTCATGGAGATTAAATTGTATTATTCACAACTGTTCCTGTCAAATACTCCAAGGGCAGAATCATCCAAGACTTGCACTAAGTGCGACTGCGATGGCAGGCTGTCTTGCCATATCACCCCATACCCACCACATTATTTATGCATTCCTGGGAAACACGCCATTTCCATGGTGGGTGGGCTCTCATTCACCCGCCTGCCATCACCTTGCCACTTCATCATGCCGAGTGCCTTTTTAAAGTCCAGCTGTGCGCACACATCTCAGTGCTTACAGGCCACAACTACTGCAGGGAAGATGTCCATGAAAGGCAAGAAGATTACAGCCCCCAGGTTTAGTGATGCATCATTAGAATGCCTTTTGGATGCTGTGGAGGCCCGTCGCAATGTCCTCTACCCCCACTCTGGCTGCAGGATGAGCAGCAACATTACCAACCAGGCTTGGGAGGCAGAGGGAATGTTGGTCAGCACTAGTGTCCTGCAAAAGAGGACAGTCACCCAGTGCCACTACAGGATGAATGGTCTCATCCCTTCTGCCAGGTTAACTCACTCTTCTCATCACTCTCGACTCACACACACTTACAAACACATCACACATCCACAGGGATCTCACACCTCAAGGGACAACACCACTAACTCTCACACACACCCTCACATCTCCATCAAGCTCATATCGTCTCAAGCTCACATCCTCAAACCTGTCTATGGCATCGCTCACCACACAAACATTCCATGCAGTGCCATGCATCCTGCTTACACTTTCTTCATCTGTTTTCATGCAGGAGAAGCTGGCTCACTTCATCAGGGAGAGGTCCCAGACAGGAGGTAGAGTGGCCCACATTAGGCCTCTCACTCACTTTGAGGAGCGAACCATTGCTTTGTCTGGTGCGGACATGGACCGTGCCTGCGGTGACGGTGAGGTTGGCGATGAACACCCTTGCGAGGATCCTGCACCAGATCATACCTCCCTCAATGCAGCTGTGAGTGCTCGCTCTCCTGCTTTTAAATCTGCTGCCATGAACTATTTATCTCTACTTTGGTTCACAGGGAGCTCTGCCAAGGGACCAATACCCTCAATAACCAGTCCCTCAGCTCCATCCACATCCTCATCGGCAGCCAAGAGGACTCTTCCTCCAGTTAAGAGGTTGAAATAAGCAGCCAGGAAGGCCCATCACCGCAGGGGGAGCACAAGTGGTTCTGGAGGGCAAAGTGTGGAATTTTCAGTGTCTTGTGCAAGCACTGTCCCACGAACACGGATCCTTCACGTTTCACACTCATCTCAATGTCGTGAGCACTTTCAATGCTGCCTGCTGGGATTTGCTTTCAGTTGTCCATCTGAGCTGACCTACATCTCCATTCACCCAATGATCACACTCCCATGCAGCACATGATCTTGCCCACCACGACTCTTGTTCCACTTTCAATTTGGCAAGCATGGTTCTAATTCGGTTTTACTTTCGATCCCCCATCCTTTACCAGTCACCAATTTCCTTTCCCCCATCGCAGTTGACCCCGCCCTGGCATCACGTTCCACTTCCCCTCCGTTATGTACCAGCCACAACCCTTTTCCTTCGGAGATATCCAGGGGAACGTGCACGTTCTCTTCCTTCCTGAAAATCCCACCCCCATCCCGCCTTTACCTTCCCGGCCTCCTCCTTCCTCTCCCAGGGTCTTTGTCCAATTCTGGGTCCCCATCAACCGCCCTTGCTGTCCCTTCTATCACTACCGTCGCACCCTCCCACCCTACTGCCTCACTCTGCCCTTGGTCATTCTCACCCTTCCTCTGTACCATGCCCACCCTCAGTTCTGTCCCCAGGAGGCAGACATGGACCTATTTGACTACTCATGTGCATGTTCACCTGCACACACACCCCTCCACACTCCTTCCCCCCTTTCCACCCCATACCCCCCGGAACCTCTTCCCCTCCACCCCGGAACCCCTTACCCCTGGAACCCCTTCCCCCACTCCCCAACCTGAGACTCCCCCATGCTTAGTCCCTCCCCCCTTCTGACTCCTTCATCCAGCCTCACTTCTTCCTCCAGCCTTACACCTATCCCTTTCCTGACTTCTTCCTCCATTCTTACTTCTTCCTCCACCCTTACTGCCTCCCCTGTCAGTGCCACTTCATCCCTCTGGACACCCTCCCTTCCCCGCACTCTATTCCCTGACACCTTCTGCCCCCCCTTACACCTACCTCCCCAGTTGCCGTCTTATCCCCCTCCTCCCCCTGTTCTCCCTCCCCCCCCCAACCTCTACCCCAACATCTTAATTCCCCCCTCCTAACCTCCCGCCACCCTGACACCTTCATTCACCCCCTCCCAACCGCACCCCATCCTGACAGCTTCATTGCCCCCCTCCCAACCTCACCCCATCCTGACATCTTCATTGCCCCCCTCCCAACCTTATCCCATCCTGACATCTTCATTGCCCCCCTCCCAACCTCGCCCCAGCCTGACACCTTCATTCACCCCCTCCCAACCTTCCCCCATCCTGACACCTTCATTCCCCGCCCCCATCAACCTCACCCCAACCTGACACCTCTTCTTCTCCCAGCTGATCCTAGACCTTCCTCTCCCACCCCCTCGACCATCACCCATTGTAAGCATCAATGGTGACTCTCCAACATCTGTGAGCTGCTTCGCAGCACAGCCATGTCCATGAGAACCCACCCAGCGTGCCATGGATGTTCCTCCAGTGTACTGTTGGTGTCGGGCTCCAGCATCTTCTGCTCCTCGGATGTCCGCAATGTGAGTAAAGCCCTGGCAGGTAAATCCAGACTTCTGCACGTCACACTTGTCAAGATGTGTTCTACACTGGTGTACTTTCCCTCCAATGTGGGCAGAGGATCCAGCAGGGGAAATAATTCTGGGCAGGCCTAATAATGATATGCTGATGTATTACAACGTGGTTCCCGGTGTCCGATGGCGGAGATCAGCAGGCTGAGAGGACGATTGCGAACAGGTTTCACACCGTCTCACCACCAAACATGCCCAAAGCCGGCAGGCACAGAAAAGCCTGTCCCACGTCATGATGATCAATTGACTTTGTTCCAGCAAAGATTTGCTACCAGTTGCACAGAACACAAAAATTAAGGGTGGGAATAGGCCATTCAGCCCCTCAAGCTCCATCATTCAATAAAATCATGTTTGATCTGATTGTGGCCTCAACTTCACTTTCCTATCTGCCGCCCTCACCCCACCCCCGCAATCCCACCCCCCCACTGATAGCCCTCGACAACCTTGTCAATCAAAAATCTATCTAATTCAGTCTCCACTGCTCTCTAGAGAAGAGAATTCCACAGGCTAACAACAGTTTGAGAGACAAGAATGTCTCCTCATCCCAGTCTTAAATGAGAGACCCCTAATTTTTAAACTGTGTCCCCTAGTTCTAGAGACCCCATGAGGGGATTCCCTCTCAGCACCCAATCTGCCAAGTCCCCTTAGGATCGTATATGTTTCAATAAGATCACCTCTGGTTCTTAACTCCAATGGGTATAGGCTCAACCTGTCCAACCTTTCCTCATAAGATAACTCCTTCATCCCAGGCATCAGTCAAGTGAATCTTCTCTGAGCGGCATCTAATACAATTATATCCTTCCTTAAGTAAGGAGATGAAATTTGTACACAATACTTGAGATACAGTCTAACTAAGGCCCTGTACAGCTGCAGCAGCAACACTTCCCTACTTTTATACTAGATTCTCCTTGCAATAAACACCAACATTCCATTTGCCTTTGTAATTGCTTGCTGCACCCGCATTCCAACTTTTTGTGATTCATTTACCAGCACACCCAGATTCTCTTTACTGTAGGGGTCTGCACTCTCTGCCCACTCAAATAATATTGCTGAAAAAAGAAACATACGTTCAAAGCTTTTTGTCTTTCACTCATCAGAACAGGTGCAGGAATGCCAAATTTCAAAGGGAACAACAAGTTAAACTGCATGACCCAAGCGTGCTGGTTGGTTTACAAGTGGACTCTAATTGGTTGAGACAATGCCATGGAGAATGCATCAAGGAACAGATACCCCCAAGTTTTTGTTTAAATTCAAAAAGGAAAGTAGACTCTTAGTGGGCCTAGGGTTGTCTGCAATTTGAGCAACAGGTGAAGCTGGCCATTTCAGGCTGCTACTATGCAAGAGCAACATGAGTGGTATTCTTCAGTAGCAGGATGCTGCTACTGTGGTAAATAAGTACTGTAGTATGTGAATTTTGGTGATGGTGTGATGCCAGGTATGTAAGCCGCATGTCCCAACGACTGGTGCATACTCACCAGCCCATGCTTGCCAAACTCAGAACATACTTTTGAACATTAGATATGAGTCCACAATTGGATAGCACTCACTGAAAATTTTCAAGAGTGCTAAGAATTACACTTAAAACCAATTTAAACTTATCAGTTCGGCTTGCAATGTGACTCACTTACACTTACCTTTCCCAGTACCTTTTCCTCAGTGATTGTGATTGCTATATGTTCCTCCCTCCCTTTTACCGTTTGATTTTTAAGTATTCTTGGAATGTTTTTGTATCTTCTACAGTGAAGACAGACACAAAATATATCTAACTAGGAAACTATTACGTGCAATCGTTGGTTTTCCCTGATGATTTTTTTGGTTTACATCATGAGTAGCTATAAAGATCAGGAGGTCACAGGTGCAATTCCAGCCTGTGCTGAATTAATTGATCTCAATCAGGGCAGCAATAGGGGAGCTGCAATTGACCTCAGATCGAGAAAAATAAATTGCCTAGATTTGTTTTTCCTAATTACTATCTACTGGAATTATGCATCTGGGCATGAGGATTAGCCTCAGCTGTACTGTTCCGCCACAGTCAAGTCACCTGCTAAGATTTTCTCACAGTCAAGGGATGTACAGAAATAATGGCAACTTAGATGAGGTTACCGACACTTGTGGAAATGTAGCCAAAAATAAATCACCAGCTTCAGGAACGAAGGGGAGAATATTGATGAGGGGAAAAAAATAATAAAAATCTCGATTTCTCACCCTCCTCCCCAATCACTCCAATTGCATCTGGAGTAATATAGGGCAGAATCTTCGGGTCGGCGAGCGGGGGCGGGGCTCACTTGCCGACATGTAAAATGATGCACGGTGACGTTGGATGTCACCGTGCGTCATTCAGATCTTGAGTGTGGCAGGTGCGCACCGGAGTTGGCTGTGCGCCCACCTAACTGTCAAAGGCCTATTAAATCCAATTAAATATCAATTCAACTAATAAACTAAGCTGCCTGTCCAACCTTAAGGGTGGCGGGCAGGCGAAGAGCCCAGGCGGCCTTTGCGTTTATCATGAAACCTCATCCACGGGCAGGATGAGGTTTTATGAAGGTTTTTAAAGTTTAATAAAAATTTTAAATAAAATTCATTGATATGTCCCAGCTCATGCGTCACTGTCACATGAGGGGACATGTCTTAAAAAAATTTTTTTCTTTATTAAAATTTTCAAAAATCAAACTAATCTCTCTGAGGCAGCTCTGTGCCTACTCCCTACTCCCCCTACCCGCACAGGGAGCGCACAGCGCTTCTGGGTGCGCACCACACTGGGTGAGCCTTAATTGGCCAGCCCATGTAAAATGGCGGTGCAGCCAATCGCGGGCGGTGATCGGCTATGCGCCCGCCCGCACCCACTCCTGTCCAACCCCCCCCCCACCCCCACAGGGAGAAAATTCTCCCCATAGTTTCACACTTTAAACTAGGTTCTCTTCATTCTGAAAAGGAACCACATTAATTCCAAAAGCCCTTTGAAACAAAAATGTTGCCAAGAAAACTTTTAAATATTCTACTCATGATTTTGAAATTAATAGATTACTGGTGGGAGGAAGTATTAAGATTTGGTTAAAATTATCAAGAAGAAGAAAGGAAGGAAAATTGAGTTTATTTGTCAGTTTCACCTTTGAAAATCCACATTGGCCTGATAATTACTACATTTAATCTTGGAAATTGAACTTTAATCATTTCTTCAATGCAATCCCGTATCTTATCAAATTTACTAGCCTAAAGTTTACAACTCAGCTCTTTTTAAGTTCGATATCCCATTAATTATTAAGTCATCACTTCAGTTTTACACAGCTAAGAACAAAAGATACAAAGCAATTTACTTTTACAACCAATGTCATTGAATCCCCCATTCATTATTGAACATTCCTCACTTCTTTCTCACTTTCACTTTCTCTAATGCAAGGCACGCATCATTTACTGTAGCAAACAAAAGTTCATAATTGTATTAATACATAGGCCTGGATTTTCACTCTCGGGTCAAATGTGCAGAGTCGGGACATCTCCTGGCCCTGCGAACCCGGCCTGGGATAAAGAGGCCTGGAAGTTGGGATTTTTGGTCAGGGGACAGGGACGGTGGGCTGGATTGGAAGTCTGGCCTACACCACATGAAGGAATGTGGAGGCTGTGGGTGCGGAGGCGGGCTGGCCAGAGGGCCTGCCTCTGTGCACTGGAACTGTATGAAAGCTTGAAAAAAATATAAAGCAAAAAACAGGCCTCCAGCCTGCACCCACTCAACCCCTACACACTCCCCATGCCCCATCCACGCCAACCCATGCCACCTCATGCCCCACCCACCACATACCCTCCATGCCAACCTATGCCCTTCTACCCACCCACAATAGACCCCTATACCCTACATGGCAACTTATGCCACTGTTCTAGGACCCCATAGACTCCCATACCCTCCATAATACCTTATGCCTCTGTAGCCACCATCCATGGCCCCTCATGCCCCCACGCAAATCTGTGCGCCTGCATCTATGACCTATGGTCTCTCATATCCTCTATGTCACCCTATTCCCCACTACAACATCACTTGGGCCCTCACAGCCCCTATGCCAATCCATGTCCACCTCTCATCTCATGGCCCTTTATAGCTCAATGCCAACTTAGTGCCAACTCATGCCAACCCATGACCCCACCTACCACACCTAGCCTTTACCCCGTCCATGTCAACTCACCTAGTATCCACCATGGGTAAATATCAGGAGCCATGCTGACAAAAATAAAACTGTGTCTATTGATGATGTCAATATTTTTTAAAAAGGTATTCCCATTGATAAACAAAATCAATACATTGAAATTCCTTCAATTAATCTCTAATGAAAACAAAGATTTCACTTAAATATCTAATCTTTTCCCTTTAAGAAAACAAACATTTTATTTAAGTACTTAACCCCTTATGAAAACAACCATCTCTATTCTATACCCATAAGGAGCTGTCAATCAAATTGCTCACTTAACAGGCACTCCACTGTGATAATGTTAGGTTGTAAAATCAGTCATGCAGCACAAATCCTATGATGAAAACCCTCAGTCTTATGTCACAGACAGAGTGAAATAGCCAGCACTGGTTTTTTTTTTAAGCTTCATGTTTTTTCAAAAAAAAATTAAAGCCCAGAAGTGTTAAATCCCTTGACAGCTTCAATGAGTTTTTACAGTTCCCTGACAGCTTTGACAGTTCTTTGACAGCTTCAATGAGTTTGTGCACTTTTTACACATATTTATGCAAACTTTTAACAATCCCAAAGGGCACCTAACCTCTCCTAAAAGGGTACCCTACTTCTCCCAAAGGGTACCTAACCTCAGAATTACAGAATTGTTATGGTGTAGAACCTCTTCCAATGATGCCCAGGACCATATCCAATGGGGTACCTTACCTCTCCAAAAGGGTACCCTGGCTATCCAAATGAATCCACAAGGTTCAGACCTACTCCTACCAGGTCTAATCTGCACACTTTCTGCAGAAATTTATACCAGCGAGATTTTATGGTCCTGATGAAATGGAATTTAAAATGGCCCGGCACATTTTACAGCCCCATCCCAGCCTCAACCGGGCCATAAAATTCTGGCCTTCATGTTTCAAGCACCTACCTCACCAAAAACACACATGAATGATGGCTGCTAATAATTTATATGGTTAGTTGCCTCTGGGAACCACAGGCGTGCAATTTAAAATTCACCCCCATTTGCCTCACGAAAATGGCAGAGGCTAGGTTCGGGGGCGGGACTTCTGGATTTGGGCCTCTGCTGTCATTTTTCCCTCCCTATCTGCGTAAAAATTCAGGCCTTAGTTAGTCTCAGTTTACCAGTAATTTACACAACAAAACATCCTGAAAAAATACCACCTTCTGATTTCCGAGCACTGGTGGCGGGGGTGGCTTTCACTTTGTTCTCCTAGCACCTAAAATATATGAGTGCTTAAAGTCAGTGTTTCCCAATATTTCCACTTTTTAATGTCTGCAGAAAAATGGCAAACACATGTATAATGAATACCTTTATAATTTTACTATGAACAGCAAACAGCAGAAGAATTTCCTAAAACATTTCTCAATAAATACTGTTCATCCTTATTATCGCAGTTTAATTATGTTTAAAAACATTTGCCATCAGGGTTCCTATGCACATTACTATTACAACTTGCATTTATACAGCACGTATAAAGTTGAAAAACATCCAAGACACTTCTTAGAGGCATAATCTGCCAACTCAAAGAAGCAGTTATTACAAAGAAGGATTATTATTATTATTCAAAGAAGCAGGGTGACCAAAAGCTTGGTCAAAGAGATGGCTTTTAAGGAGCAACTGAAAGGAGGAAAGGCAGAGGGATTTAGGGAGGGAATTTCAGGGCATGGAGTCTAAGCAACTGAATGCAAGGAGATGTGAGGGGTATGCACAAAAAGCCAGAGTTAGAGAAACAGGCTTCATATGGTTCGTCGGGCCAGAGGAGGTTAGAGAGATAGGGAGAGGCGAGACCATGAGGATATGTAAACTCATAGTTGACAATTTTAAATTGGTGATACTGGGGCCAGGGAACTAATAAAAATCAACAAGGACTGGGTGGTAGGTGAGCAGCATCTGGCTTGGGATAGGATAAGGACTGAAGAATTTTGGATGAACAGAAATTTGCAGAGGGCAGAAGATGTGAGGACTGGACAGCATTGGAAATAGTAAAGTAAAGAAGTAACAATGATATGGTTAGTGTTTCAGCCTGAAAAGGGCTGAGCTTGGCCCAGAATTAGCTGATGTTATGGAATTGGAATTAGGCAGTCTTTATAGGAGCAGTGAAGTGGAATAATTTTTTTACCTTCAGCATATCAACTGCAGAGCTTCTGATGCTGGGAGTACATATCAAGAATTCAGTCACACATTTTTTCCACTCCGTCGCTGCCAATTTCCTATCTTCAGTTTTACATGGCTAAGATACAAAGCAATTTACTTATACAAGTAACACCAGTGAGTCCACATTCATTATTAGACATTCCTCAATTCATTCTCACTCTCATTTTCTCTGATGCATTGCACATATCATTTACTGTGGCAACTAGGAGCTCATGACATCTTGAATTAATACCTAGTTAGTCTTAGTTTACCAATAAATACACAAAAAGCACCTTAAAAAAATCAACTTTTTGATTTCCCAGCATTGGGGGCAGAGATATTCTTCACGTTGTTCTACCACCATAAAGTATGGGAGTGGTCAAAGATAGAGTTGGCTAGAACACACGTGGCAAGATCCTGCTGGCATGCAAAATAAGATATCCTTGCACATTTAATTTTGTTTGAGGTTTGTTTATTGCGCTAGAGTTCATATTAACATTTTTGGCTCATTTTAAGTGTGTGGGAGGATAAAGGTCTGTTAACGGATTATATTAGCAACATTTTCATTTTTCGTATTTTAAATCTTTGTTGATTTTACTGCTCATTCAGAAGAAGGATATCAATGTTGAGGAATTAAACACTTCCCTATTTTACACATGACAGGCTATATATTTATCTTTTCCTAAAAGAGTTAATAGCAATATTTTGGTAATTCTAATAGCAATTGATCAAATTGGCAATCTGCAAAATTTAATGGATGCTGATTTTGATAGAAAATGCTGGAAATGATAAAAAAACCAGGCAATCATGACACAACTGTGACAATATCTTTCTTATTTCTTAGGTAGCTAATGAAGATTGCACAGATATTAATGATCAATGTCTTTTTAATCCAGCTTTGCTGTGTGTGTGTGAAATTATTGAGAACTGGCAGAATAAAATGTAAGAAAAGTCTGTTTAATTGATCACATCTTGTGGTTCAATGGAGAAATGCAGAGCAGTCTACCAATAAGCAATGCAGACAAAAAAGCTTGACAGTTTATCACATAGTATGTGAACTCAGCCTTGAATACTAGAAAGAGGTCAACAAGTTCCACAACTTGAAAACAAAAGTAAGGAAAGAATGTTGCCCTGTCTTAATATTGAAAAGGGTGTGTGGAAATGAAGTTAAGCCTGAGTTGTCAGAGATAAATGAAAAAATGCGATGCTTAGCCGTAAAAAGATGAATGCATTTTTGGGGCCAAATCAATCTGTCCTAATAAGAACAAGAACATGTACAGAGATGAAACTAAGTCTGAATTGTTCACTACTTAAATTTAAAAATGTACCCACGCATCTTAACCCATAATGCTCTTTTAGGCCTAGCTTTAATGAAATGCATGGGAATGGAGTGCAACAGGTGAACCCTCCCAAGAAAAACTATTAACTTCAGAGGAACACAACATGAGGAAGCTAATTGAAAGAAAGAATATCATGAGGTTGGGCACGTGTGCAAACCAGTTAATATGCACTATATTAATAATAAATTGCTTAATTTGTGCTATATGTTATATCAGTGTATCCTATCTACTGATTGTACAAAGCATTTAATAGTTCATGTTATGACAATCCAATATTCCAAATTATAGGCAAAATCAAAAATGTTCAATCAACTCCATTCATGGAAATAAAGCAAGTGAACTGTGATGCACTGCCAAAGAGTATTAGTTATCAGAATCACCAAGTATCACCGCCGCACTTGAAGCAAGCAAAAGAACAAGCACCGATATCAAATAAATATTTAAATGTGTCCCCTTATTTTGTTTAACTTGAAGTAGTTTTAGAAATCTCTATAACATTGCATCTGTCATCTCCTTTCAAAGTGGAAAAGTCCGATGGATCAATTTTCACCTTTACCATCTCAATGTTAAGCACAGAGAGGAAAATCTATTGGAGGAGAATCACATGCCTGTAAAAGGACTCTGCTTGATTTTCATTCTATTATTTTAAATAGAAACAAATTGAATGGGCCCTTAATTGATGTGCGATCCAACCTGCCCAGTTTTTTTCTATACACTCAGACCAAATGATGCTTAACCAGGTAGAAAGATTAAAACCTACCTTCCAAGTTTCTCCATTCTTTCCTTATAACTCTGTTTTCTGATGCTAGGAATCAATCTCATGACCTTTTTCCAAATTGCCTCATTAAAAGCAATGAGCCCATATCAGCAATTTAAGAAATTCCCAGTGCTCATGAGGAAGCAACAGGCACAGATTGTGGACTTTATCACACACAAAAAGCTTTCTGAGCTGTCACTCTCTTTGCCAGTGGAGTACTTATGAAGAAGGCACTTATGCAAAGCAAATGTAAAGACATAACACTCAAACAGTGTAATTGCACTACAAAAAGGCAAAGAACGTGTATGCCACATAAACACAAAATCATATTTCTTTTAAAACATCTTACAATACCATTTGTATGTAGATGAACAAAATTTTTGTTGTGTGAATGGTTTGCATCATCAATGTGGTACAAAAACCTCAATTGCACTGGTAACAGATGTTCAGCCTCATTATCTCTTCCTCTTTAGATATATTATTGGATTGTTGGTAGATGCACAAATAGAGTGCAATCATTAAAACACTGGGCTTGATTTGCCTGGCCCTGTGGAGACAGGGCTGGAGGTGGGTGGTCAGGGAAAATAGGAGCGAGATGTGTTGGGACAGCTGTCTGATATATTCTGATCTCCAGGGGATTTTCCTGGAGTGGACTGGAAACCAGGTCAATTGCCTACTCCAAAGAGGTGGGTATCCAATTTGTCCAATTAAGACCCCATATAGGCGCCATTTTGCATCTGCACTGGTATTTTCTTGTGTGGAGGCTTCCATTTCGGTGGCAGGCCAAGGGGCCATTGGAGCTGGGGCTGCAGGATTGAAAGGCTGCAGCCCCATTTGTGAATAGTCCAGCTTTCCTTTCTATCCTGATGCTCCTACCTACTTTGGGTCTCTTGCATTTATAACTTCCATGCAGACGACTGAGGATGCCTCCATGTTGAGGTGCCCTCACACTTGCCTGCCTGCCTCGGCAGTGCTCACCTCTCCCAGTGGAGCTGCCAGCCTAACATCACTGTAGGCCCACTGACTGGACTTGCAGCTTTGGAAGCCTGCTCACCCTTCTTAATAGGATGGCGAGTGCAGAAGTGATCAGTTAGGTGGCCGCCTCCCTGAAGGTTTCGTTGGCAAGTACATTAGATGTGCATATAGGCCCAACATTGGGGTCCTGGTGCCCTCTGGAAAATCCAGCTCATTGTAGCTTAGAACAAGGCTTCAGTTAACTCCTAATCTAGCAATGAATGACTTAGTAACTCACACTTGAGAATATCTGGAAAGTGCCTATGATACAGGTTGAGGACAGCAGACTGAACTTCCTCCTTTGGTGCAGATATAAGACTAGTAGCATTGGATCAGCTGCCATTATATATAGTGCATGACTTTCATTTCGATTTCCTTCAACCAGTTTTACTCCCTTATCGTGTGTTGACCATTTCTGGCTACTGGTGGTGCAATGTTAATGTCTGTCTGTCCTCCAGACCAAGCGACATCACCAGTGAGCCTGATACTACTTATTGTTGCTGCTCTGCTGTGATCATGTACCTCATTCAGATGAGCTGGATCTGCTACTGTCAAGTGCAATTCATCCCATGTGTCATGTGCCTCATATACCCCTGGGCTACTCCCTCCTGCTGGTTGAGATTGTCACACCAACTCTGTTGTGGGCTGAAAGCTTCTCTATACTATTGGCCTTTGTCAGTCCTGTGTTGTTATTTCAGAATCGTATTTATTGGAAGCAATCATCTCTAGCTCTGAGCTAGGGTTGAGCACTATTTTATGGTTTATATTCTAATATTATGTATGAGCTCCTTTTGATTGGCTTTTAGCAAGACCTGAACAGTTTTTAGTAAAGATAATTTCCACTAATTTCCTGTAACATATTTTAGAATGTATTAGGTGGAGAACTCAGGGACAGCAGCACAAAGCAGCAGAGATCTTATTACCACTTTAAGTCACGTTTGTTTAGTTAAAATCACATAGGGGAAGATACAGGGCAGAATTTTACATCCTGCGGGTGGGCGCATGCCTGACCTGATCGGGCGTAAAATCACGCAAGAAAACGCAAGGACACTCATGCGATATTTCGCTCAGCAGCCATGTGTAAAAGTTGGAAGCGTGCCTGCCAACAATTAAGAGGGTAGCTAAGCCCATTAACAGCACATTTTACTCTGATTTTTTGTGGCCCATCCAACTTTACGGTTGGCGAACGGGCGAATCAGCCAGGTGACCTTTACATTTTCCATTAAACCTCGTCCAAGGGCAGGATGAAATTTCTGCTATGAAATAAAATAAAAATAAGTATCTGTGGACAGCATTTTTATGAGGTGTATTTTCAGATGCTTGATTGTGATGCATGGACATTTTTTTGCAGTTGCTTAAACCTTTATTTGATCATTTGAAGGTGTGCAGGTCCCTGAGAAAGCTATTTGCCCTCAGGGAGTTCTCTCGCAGCGCTCACCTGCGCCCGTGGTGACGTCATCAACCACCCTCTTCCCACCCCCACCCTGGCAGCTTTTCAGTGTGCGTTTCCTGCTGGCTGACCATTAATTGGCCAGCCAGCATGAAATCGCAGTCAGGTGCCGATTGTGGTCAGCGGTCCGTCTCACGACCGCTCCTGGGCCCACTGATCGTGTGCGCCCACTAAATGTAAAATTCAGGTCACAGTGTAAATATGCCCCAATTATACCCAACAACATGGTTGTAGCTCCTTCCTCAGAAGAACATCCTCATTGTACTAGTGCGTTTTTTTTTATTTTTCATACCATTCATCTTTGTCACCTTTCTAAATGAGGTTCCCAAATTAGGAACAGCTTCTTGCCATGTGCCTTGCCTTAGGAAGTAGGTTAAAACTGCATCAAACCCATTTCAAATGGGAGCTTTACTGATCCATCAAAGAACCATAGAAATGTTTCGGCTTTTCATATGGGGCTAGCTACTCCAGAACTATTTCCCTAAATTTTCTCCATATCATTTTACATTTTGCCTTTTCAAATATATGTACTTAAAAAAAAAATTATCCTGGTAAATCTTGTGAAGTCACATTCTGTCATGACACCTAATGCACTATAAACCATGGGAACATATCTGAACTGGTAAACCTTGTAATGACTTTCAGATGAGACACCTGCCGACTCAGGTGGATATAAAAGATCTCATGGCACTATTTTGAAGAAGAGCAGTGGAGTTATCCCTGGTGTCCTGGCCAATATTTACTCTTCAATTAACTCACAAAAAGCAGATTATCTGATCATTTTTACATTGCTGTTTGTGGTAGCATGCTGAGAGCAAACTAGCTGCTGCATTTCCTACATTACAACAAAAATTACACTTCAAAAAGTATTTCATTGGCTAGAAAGTATTTTGAGACACACATTGGTTATGAGAATTGCAATACAAATGTAAGTCTTTATTTCTATTTCTGTGTGATTGTGACATTGAATAATGGGGAGAGTGCATCTGATAATGAATCATGGGGAGAGTTCCTTGATTATTTCTTACATCTATTCAAACGGATTCTGTGCACTAGTATAAGTAATAACTTTATTATCGCTGCAATAAAGTTTTTACCTGCCTCCCTTTTGTCCTCTCTGAAATCTTCTGAAAATGTTATCGCTGGGAGTATCTTATTCCCACTCCTACGACAATTGAAACCATAGGGGGAGTGGGTGAGATTGGATGCGGGTGAAGAGTTAAATGGATAAAAATTCTTAATTTTTGGGGGAGATGCCTCCAACCTGCTGACTTACTGAGGTGCAACAAGTGCCAGGCAACTAACCTGCTCCTAGGAGGCAAGCTGGTATTTTAAATATTTGATGCAGCTAGCCACCTCTGAAGACCAGCCAAGTTTCCTAGGCCTCAAGAAACCCGATAGCTGAAACAAAGTGAGGACAACTTTGTGAATCAGAAGGAGCACGAGTGCTTTCTCTTCCTAGGCTTCTCAAGTGCTCCTCATCAGACCACCCACCCGATACAAAGACCCATGATGCCTGGGATCAGCCCCTCCAACCCCTGGATAAGACCCTCTCACCCCATTCGAAGCGTGGTTGATTTCTTCCTGGCCCTGAAGCCTACTCTGAAGTGCTCTCTGCTTGACTGGAAGCCAATTCCATCAATTCAGGCTTATTTCCTGGCAGGGAAACTCTACAGCCAAAAGATGTACACTGTGAAATGCAGACTTCTGGGCGTCCAGGCAAAAACTCTTCTCCCTCGCCAATGTTTCCCTTTAAACTGTGTGGCCAGAACCCAAAGGTCCTCCCACATTCCAGCAGAAGTCAGGCTCTTTAAGTTACTGCATGTCCATGGACATACAAAACATGTAAAGGGGCAATGCATTTAAACAGGTCACCAGTGCACTGCAAAAAAATTAGAGAGTACTTTGCCCCTTGCCTACTTGGCCTCCACTCCTCCCTCAGGAAACATGCAGGCCCAAGTGTCCGTTAAGGCTATATAATATCCTGCATTTTAAATACATTTCTAATGCTTTTTGCATTTATATTAAGCAGTGTGACCCTGGGCCATTCATATTTCCTTTTCTGCTTTCTTCATCTTCTATCACTCAATCTTCACTTTAATATGTCTCCAATGTCTCCATACCCTTCTCTTATTAACATAAATATTTCCTTCATGATACTTATTCCTTTTAATTGCTCTTTTGCTCCAAGATTTGCCTCTCACCTACCTCACTGGTTGAAATCCTCTCTCACTTTATTTTTAACTTCACCATGATGGCACCGATACTGGTTCAGTTTAAGTGAAACCCACTTAGTCTGTGGTCTTTATATGTGCTCCAGAACCCATCCCAGTGCTTAAGGAATTGAAATCCTACTGTAATAAACTTGGAATGCAGGACTAGCTTCTTGTAAGAAAGAGTAAACTTTATTTATAGACTCCAGATGAGGCTACATGCTTGTTCTAAGACCAAGGCTAAAAAGCTCCACCCCTAAGATTCCCTGCGCTTAGGGCTGATTTATCTAGACAGACACATGATCCCCATAACAGTAACAAATGGTTTAACTTAAAATTGTTACATCCCTTCCCTTTAATTTTATTTTACCCTCTTACTTACAAAAAACATCTTAACCCAGATTATATACAATTATATACAGTTCATGCCATTATAAGTTTAGTCTTTGAAGAGGTTTTCGGATTCGGGTAGAGTGACACAACTCTACAATTGGAGGTTCTTCCATTGGATTGACTTGCACAGGAACTGCAGCATCAGGGGCATCCCTAGACAATGGCAATTCAGAATTATTTATTTCAACAGCGACATCCGGTATGCCTATTCTTTGTTGATCTGGCACCTCAGGGGTCGAAGTTTTGACTTCAATTTCAGGTGAATTAACTGGTTGTTGGAGGGTTCGTTGACTTCTGAGATTATCCACGTGTTTCCTAACTTCGACTTGATAAGATAAAGGTCCTTTTTTTTATTCGTCCATGGGATGTGGGCATTGGTGGTTAGGCTGGCATTTATTGCCCACCCTAACTGCCCTTGCTGAGAGGGCATTTAAGAGTCAACCACATTGTTGTGGGTAAGGATGGCAGATTTTCTTCCCTAAAGGACATTAGTGAAGCAGATGGGTTTTTTTCCTGACAGATTTTTATTGCATTCAAATTTTACCATCTGCCGTGGGACTTGAACTCAGGTCTCAAGGCATTACCCTGGGTCTCTGAAATACTAGTCCAGTGACAATACCATTATTCCAACCCCTCCCTCCTGTTTCAGAGATGATTGTACCTGGGACCCATCTCAGTCCAGTTGCAAAATTGCGAACAAAAACTGTCTCTCCCACAGTAATTTCTCAACCTTTACCGTGAATGTCATAATTCACTTTCTGACCACCCTGGTTTCTCTCCACCTTCTCCCCTAAATTGGGGAATACCAGACTCAATCTTGTACCAAGTCGGTGCTTCATTAACAATTCTGAAGGTGTTAAAACAGTGGTTGCATGAGGAGTTGTGCGATAGTTGAACAGAGATCTTGAAATTTGTGTTGCCAATGTTCCCTCTGATAGTTTCTTCATACCTTTTAAAGGTTTATATTGCCCTTTCTACTAACCCATTGAATGAGGAATGATACGGTGTTGTTCTGACGTGTTTAATCCCATTTAGGTTCATGAATCTTTGGAATTCAGAGCTAGTGAAAGCTGTGCCATTGTCTGACTCAATAACTTAAGATAAACCATGAACACTGAAACTGTGGTGTAGTTTTTCAATGGTTGCAGATGAAGTAAGTTATCTCACTTCAAACACATCCGTCCAATTTTAATTTTCATCGATAATTACCAGAAACATGGTACCTAGAAATGGACCTACATAGTCTATATGTAGTCTAACCACGGTCGACCAGGCCACTCGCATGGGAACAGTGGGCTGAAATGGGCAACCTCTGCTGTTGCTGGCACTGGAAACAGTGTTTAACCATTTTTTCTATACCACTGTCTATACCTGGCCACCAGATATAACTTCATGCAAGCATTTTCATTTTTGAAACACCAGGATACACACTGACGTCCTCCAATAATGCTTCTCTTCCTTGCACAGGGATAATGAATCTTGCTTCCCATAAGAAGAGACCATTTTGACAACTCAGTTCGGATCTACGTACAAAGAATGGTTTTAATTCTTCATGGACTTCTGCATTTGACCATCCTTGTAATATTTGTTCACAGACTCTTGCTAAAATTGGATCCCGATTTGCCCAATTCTTTATCTGTCCCATGCAGACTGGTGAAGAGTCCAGGAAATTCAATGCACATACTACCACTTGAGGTGCTGGAACATATGTAATACTATCTAGCAAAGGGAGATGACTGAGGGCGTCTGCATTTGCTATATGCACATCCAGACACTGCATAAAAGCGTACTCGTATACCAACAAAATTAAAGCCCATCTTTGAATTCTAGCAGAGGCTATTGGTGGGATTGCCTTATCTTCACTAAACAATCCTAACAGTGATTTGTGACCTGACACTATGGTGAAGTGTCGACCATGCAAATATTGACGGAACTTTTTTATTCCAAATACAATAGATAAGCCCTCTTTTTCAATGTGCGAGTATCCTTTCTTGACTGCAGAAAGGGTTCTGGATACATATCCTATCGGTCTTTCAGATCTATCCTCCATTTTGTGTGACAATACTACTCCTACTCCGTAGGGAGATGCATCACAAGTGAGTATCAATTCCTTAGATAGGTCATACTGCACTAGCAGAAACGATGAGTGTAAAAGCTTCTTAGCTCTTGTGAAGGCTTCCTCTTGCTGTGCCTTCCAGGACCATCTGTGGTTTTTCTTCAATAATAAGTGTAAAGGGGCTAACACTGTAGTTAGATTGGGCAAAAACCAACTGTAATAGTTTACCATGCCCAAAAAAGACTTGATCTCTGTGATGTTGGTAGGAGAGGGTGCTTCCTTGATTACTTTGACTTTCTCCTCTAAAGGATGCAACCCTTGGGCATCCACTCGATGACCCAGATATGTAACTTCCTTTGCTTGGAAAGTGCACTTTTCTTTTTTTTCAAATGAACACCAGCCTCAAAAAATCTCTTCAGAACCTCCTCCAGGTTTTCCACATGTTCAGCTTCTGTGGGTCCTGTGATTAGGATGTTGTCCAGGTACACAATAACTCGGGGGAATTCTTGTAATAAGCTTCCCATGGTTCTTTGGAAAATCGTACAGGCAGATGACACATTGAAGGGTAGGTGTGTATATTGGTACAGACCCTTGTGCTTGTTTATGGTGACATAACTTCTTGATGTGTTGTCCAGCTCGAGCTGTTGATACACATAACTCATGTCCAGTTTAGTGTAGGATCCTCCTCCTGTAAGTTTAGCATATAGATCTTCAATCTTTTGGATTGGGTATTTGTCTAATTTCCCAGCGTTGTTTACAGCTAATTTGTAATCTCTGTAGATGCGAATGATTTGGTCCGGTTTTATCACAGGGGCTATGAGTGCTGCCCATTCTGAAAATTGGAATGGCTGGATTATTCCTAACTTCTCCAAACAACATAATTCCACATCAACCTTTTCTTTTGGAACATAAGGCACAGGTCTTGCCTTAAAAAAACTGGGCTGTTGCTTCAGAGTCCACGTATATTTTAACTTGTAGACCTTTGATTTTTCCCCAAATCGTCTTGGAATACCCTGTCACATTTTTTCAGCAACTCTGGAATTCCACCTGTCCTGAAGTGGAAAATTTCTGACCAATTTAGTTTGATTTCTTTCAACCAATCATGACCCAGAAGGATAGGTCCTTCTCCTGTTACACCAATTATTGGCAGCTGAGTGGTCTGTTGTCTGTATGATACAGGTACAGAGGTGATGCCCTTCACCTGTATTGCTTCTCCTGTATATGTTTTTAACTGAGCAGCAGTTTTCTCCAAACTTGATGGCTGAGTGCCTTCTCTGAGATATTTAAAGACGTGTTCTCCCACCACTGTGGCTGATGCTCCTGTATCAATTTTCATGAGCAGAGGCTTTTCGTTTACTTGAAGTGTAACAGTGATTGGTTCAGTTTTCCTGGCCTTCAACTTATGTAGAAAATAAACGTCAGTCTCAGTATCTTCTGGCTCATCGATATTGTGCACTTCATTTAACTTGACCTGCTGTCTGAATGGTTGTCTTGATCTAGCCCTGCACTGTTTTGTGGCAGTAGTGGCATGCTGCCTCTTTAAATCTACAGACTTTGGGTGCATGATTTCCCCCACAATGGTAACATTTTAACTTCTAGATTACTGATGAGCTGCTTCCAGCATTTCTTTTCATTTTTCTAGTGGTAGGGACCGTGTCCCACTTCGTGGTAGCCTCCCTGATCTTCGCGCTGCGCCGGTTGGCTGGTTCCCGCCCTAGCTGCTAAACAGCGCCATGTTACACACTCTGCAAAGCCTACGAGTCTTTCTCAGCACTCTCCATTGCTAGCATTATCTTCATGGCGCGCTTCAGGTCTATATCAACTTCTGCAAGCAAATGGCGCTAAATGGCATCGTCGTTTGTACCACAAACCAAACTATCTTGCAACATGTCATTTAAAGTATCACCGAAATCACAGGGCTTAACTGTTTTAACCTCATGATATACATTGCGACTGACTCACTGGGGGCCCTTACTCGAGAGTTGAGCTTGAATCTTTGCATGATCACCAAGGTTTTAGGCTGAATATGCCCTTTCACGAGGTTGACTGGCTCGGTGAAAGATCTGGAATTTGGCACGTTTGGAGCCATCAAGCTATGGATTAGGTTATAGATTTTGCTCCCACAGACGCTTAGGAGAATTGCCTTCTGTTTCTCCTCCGCTGTTATTTCATTAGCTACAAAGTAGAAACCTAATCGCTCAACACATTGACTCCAGTCGTCGAAGGATGAGTTGTATGGGTCAATTCTACCAAAGCGAGGCATTGCTGGTCAGTCTACTTTTCTTTCTTCCCTTACAATATCAGAATACTCACAGTCACGAGGCAAGGTGCTGCGTCGGCGCTATTTATCCTCATCGCCAATTGTAAAAACTTGGAATTCAGGGCTTGTTTCTTGTAAGAAACCATAAACTTTATTTACAAACTCCTGATGAGGCTACATGCTTGTTCCGAGATCAAGGCTAAAAAGCTCTGCCCCTAAGATTCCCCGCGCTTAGGGCTGATTTGTCTGTACAGTCACATGATCCCCATAACAGTAAGAAAGGGTTTAACTTACAACTACTACACTTATCTTCTACACCATCTGTTGAGCCACATGGTGATGTTTCTAATTTGCTTCTCTCTAACTGACCCACCCTGTGGCATAGTAAGTAATCCTGAAATTACTACTATGGACGTTCTGCTTTTTAATCATTCAACTTCATAAATTCACTTTGCAAAGCTGTCCTCCATTTTTTCCTTATATCTTTATTTCAGGCTGTTCACTTTCCCTATTTGCAGATTTTTCTCCAATCACACTGTTATGCCACATCCCTTGATTGTCTGAGAGGAAACCAACCAATCTGGGTTACTTTACTTCAAACCAAGCCTGCAGGATTAAACTGTTACTGTGCAAATTTACTGTGTTACTGAATGTCCTTTGATAAGATATTTTAACATTTAATTTTAATTTAAGAATGTTTCAACTGCTTTGTGCGCATCATATAAATACTTGTTTTTAAGATAGGCAACTAAATAAACAGAAAAATCCAGACATGGGCTATAATAAGTTTTGAACAGAATTGTTTTCTTATTACTTGGCCTTAATTTGCGTGGCCTGAACTTACATTCCTATGCAATTTATCCCCACTTGTAATTATCTTTTCATTCAAAGCAGCTCATTTGGAGCAGAATTGTTCTGACCTCCTGTTTCTCATAAGAAGTGTGGCAAGATGCATTTAGGAGGAGCAAAGTTTGCAGACACAAGTTCAAGGTACAAAGACTCAGTGGGAGTGTGCAGAGGCAACTCAATTCAAATAATTTTGATGGAAATCCCGTCCCATTGCATATAATTACTTTTTGCATTGATGTACTTTCAATCAATAATTATTATCTTGTGAAAAACAAGCAATGAAGATAGATTGAAAATTGCATTGACATATATTTTTGTAATGCAGAATATTTTTAGATGCATTCTAAAGTTGATATTACCTAAATTGCAATTGTTTGAGGAAGCTGGGCCTTACGTGCCCCCACTGGGCCTGTTTTTGGTGGTGTGGGGGCAGCATGTAAAATAGGCCGGATACCCATCCCACTACCTCCCTGCCCACCCCTGAGCTCAACCCCATAACACAGTAGGTGGGTGGATGCTGAAATCGGCAAGCCGCCCACTATACTTAAATAAATAATCAAGGGTCAATAGAGCTTGTTACCAAGCCAATTGATCTTGATAATATGCTGCCCACGCCATAAAACAGTTGGTGTGGGCAGTTGGGTGGAAGTAGGCAGGCTGTTTTTCGTAAAGTTTTTATAAGGGTGGGAAGGAAGAGGGGTACTATCTTCGGTGGGGGGGGGAGGGGGATGCCCTGTGCGCATCAGTAGGCCCTAAAATAGCACCATCCCTTTCTTTCCATCTAACAGCTCTCTAAAACCAAATACCCCCGCCCCGAACCCCCTTCCAAGCTGCGCAAGGCCTCCCTGCCCAATACCCTGGGCTAACCTTGCTCTGGGATCCATTGAACCTTCTGCTTGGGCCTGCTTGCAGCCCTAGCAGTGCCCATTAATGTGCTCTTGGCACTGCCAGGACTACTGGAGCTGCCAGCCAATCCGATGGACCGGTAGCAGAGCCTGGAACTTCATCCCCCATTGCCAGGCTATTTAGCCCACCTGAAGCATGTTATGGCAACGCAGTGGGCTGGTGTGGAGCAAGTTGGCTCCACAACGACTTTGCTTCTGCCCCCTACCCTGCCACTGCACCCACCCCAACCCTGTAATTTGCAGCCCATTATTGCTGTCATTGTTAGCACCATCAATGTAAGTATAACATGGAAAGAAATGATTTCAGAATCCCGGCCCTGTCATGGGCGGGACCCACTGTGGGCGAGGCGGCACCCCAGCCAGAAGACCCTGGCGGCAGGCGGGTGCAGGAAGTTCCGCCCACGGTCTTACATTTCACACCTTGAGCTCATGAGAAATATAGTCAGATTCTCAAAAGTTTTTTATTTAAGTCTTGAAATGGTTTACACAAGAGTATTGTTAATATCTGTTTACAACTGACTTGAATGGAAAAAAGTGAGGATTGGAGAATGTATGCTCATCTTTCCAGTGGATGCCATTCAGCATGTGCTGTTACTGAAGAGTTCGTACTCTTCTACTGAATCTCCTACATACAAACATATGTAATAGGAGCAGAAGTAGGCCATTCAGCCCCTCGAGTCTATTTTGCCATTCAATAATATCATGGCTGATTTGTTTGTATTTTGAAATATTCAATGACCCATCTCCACTGCCTTCTGAGGCAGAGAGTTCCAAAGTCACACAACCCTCTGAGAAAAAAAAATTCTCCTCACTCCTGTCTTAAAAGGGCACGCCCTAATTTTAAAACCGTGTCCCCTGTTTTGAACTCACCCACAAGTAGTAATATCATTTCCACATCCACCTTGTCAAGACTATTCAGGATCTTGTATACTTCAATCAAATCATCCCACAGTCTTCTAAACTACAGCGGAAACAAGCCCAGTCTGTCCAACATTTCCTCACAAGACAATCCGCTCATTCCAGGTATCAATCTAGTAAACCTCCTCTGAACCACCTCCAACACATTTACAACCTCCCTTAAATAAAGAGGCCAAAACTGCACACAGTATTCAAGGTGTGGTGTCACCAATGCCTTGTATAACTGAAGCATAATATCCTTACTTTTATGTTCAATTCCTCTCATAACAAAGGACAGCATTCCATTAGCCTTCTTAGTTACATGCTGTGCCTGCATACTAACTTTTTGTGACTCATGCACTAGAACACTTGGATCCCTCTGAACCTTGGAATTCTGCAGCTATTCTCCATTTAAGTAATACTCTGCTTTTTTTTTCCTTCCTGCCAAAGTGAACAACTTCACATTTTCCTACATTATACTACATCTGCCAGATTTTTGCCCACTCACTCAACCTATCTATTTTTAAAAATTCATTCACGAGATGTGGGCTTCGCTGGCTGGGCCAGCATTTATTCCCCATCCCTAGTTGCCCTTGAGAAGGTGGTGGTGAGCTGCTTTCTTGAACTGCTGCAGTCCATGTGGTGTGGGTACACCCACAGTGCTGTTAGGAAGGGAATTCCAGGATTTTGACCCGGTGACAGTGAAGGAACGGCGATATATTTCAGGATGGTAAGTGACTTGGAGGGGAACTTCCAGGTAGTGGTGTTCCATTGGTCTGCTGCCCTTATCCTTCTAGATGGTAGTGGTCGTGGGTTTCGAAGATGCTGTCGAAGGAGCCTTGGTGAGTTCCTGCAGTGCATCTTGTAGATGGTACACACTGCTGCTACCATGCGTTGGTGGTGGAGGGAGTGAATGTTTGTGGGCATGGTGCCAATCAAGTGGGATGCTTTGTCCTGGATGGTGTCCAGCTTCTTGAGTGTTGTGGGAGCTGCACTCATCCAGGCGAGTGGGGAGTATTCCATCACACTCCTGACTAGTGCCTTGTAGATGGTGGACAGGATTTGGGGAGTCAGGAAGTGAGATACTCATCGCATGATTCCTAGTCTCTGACCTGCCCCTGTAGCCACAGTATTTATCTGGCTAGACCAGTTCAGTTTCTGGTCAATGGTAACCTCCAGGATGTTGATAGCAGGGGATTCGGCGATGATAATACCATTGAATGTCAAGGGTGATGGTTAGATTCCCTCTCGTTGGAGATGGTCATTACCTGACACTTGTTTGGCGTGAATATTACTTGCCACTTGTCAGCCTAAGCCTGGATATTGTCCAGCTCTTGCTGCATTTGGACATGGACTGCTTCAGTGCTGAGGAGTCACGAATGGTGTTGAACATTGTGCAATCATCAGCGAACATCCCCACTTTTGACCTTATAATGGAAGGAAGGTCATTGATGAAGCAGCTGAAGATGGCTGGGCTGAGGACATTACCCTGAGGAACTCTTGCAGTGATGCCCCGGAGCTGAGATAACTGACTTCCAACCACAACCATTTTCCTTTGTGCTATGTATGACTCCAACCAGTGGAGAGTTTTCCCCCTGATTCTCATTGAGTTTTGCTAGGGCTCTTTGGTATCAAACTTGGTCAGATGTGATCTTGGTATCAAGGACAGTCACTCTCACCTCACCTCGGGAGTTCAGCTCTTTTGTCCATGTTTGAAACAAGGCTGTAATGAGGTCAGGAGCTATGTGCCCTGGTGGAACCCAAACTGGGCATCAGTGAGCAGGTCATTGCTAAGCAAGTGCCACTTGATGGCACTGTTGATGACCCCTTCCATTACTTTACTGATGATGGAGAATAGACTGATGGGACAGTAATTAGCTGGGTTGGATTTGTTCTGCTTTTAATGTACAGGACATACCTGGGCAATTTTCCACATAGCCAGATGGATTCTAGTGTTGTAGCTGTACTGGAACAGCTTGGCTAGAGGCACGACAAGTTCTGGAGCACAAGTCTTCAGTACTATTGCCGGAATATTTTCAGGTCCCATAGCCTTTTTACTGTCCAGTGCCTTCAGCTGTTCCTGATGTCACGTGGAGTGAATCAGATTGGCTGAAGACTGGCATCAGTGATGCTGGAGACCTCTGGAGGAGGCCAAGGTGGATCATCCACTCAGGACTCATGGCTTAAGATTGTAGCAAATGCCTCAGCCTTATCTTTTATGCTGATATGCTGGGCGCCCCCATCATTGAGGATGGGGATATTTGTGGAGCCTCCTCCAACGACTGTGCAGTGGTCACCCCTACCGATATTGTCAAGGACAGATGCATCTGCGGCAGGCAGGTTGGTGAGGATGAGGTCAAGTATGCTTTTCCCTCCTGTTGATTCCCTCACCACCTGCCGCAGACCGAGTCTAGCAGCTATGTCCTTTAGGAGTTGGTCAGTAGTGGTGCTACTGGGCCACTCTGGCGATGGACATTGAAGTCCCCCACCCAGAGTACATTCTATGCCCTTGCCACCCTCAGTGCTTCCTACAAGTGGCATTCAAAATGGAGATGCACTGATTCATCAGCTGAGGGGAGGCAGTACGTGGCAATCAGAAGGAGGTTTCCTTGCCCATGTTTGACCTGCTGCCATGAGACTTCATGGGGTCTGGAGTCGATGTTAAAGACTCCTGGGGCAACTCCCTTCCAACTATATATCACTGTGCCGCCACCTCTCCCCCAGTGAGTTGTTTAATTGTCCACTGTCATTCATGACTGGATGCGGCAGGACTACAGAGCTTAGATCTGATCTGTTGGTTGTGGAATCGCTTAGCTCTGCCTATCACTTGCTGCTTATGCTGTTTGGCACGCAAGTAGTCCTATGTTATATCTTCACCAGCTTCACCAGGTTGACACTCCCTCTATGGCAAATATATCCTTTCTTAAGTAAGGAGACTAAAACTGCACACAATACTCCAGGTGTGGTCTCACCAAGGCCCTGTACAGCTGCAGTAAGACATCCTTGCTCCTATACTCAGGTCCTCTCACAATGAAGGCCAACATACCATTTGCCTTCTTAACTGCTTGCTGAACCTGCATGTTTGCTTTTAGTGACTGGCGTACAAGGACACCCAGGTCCCTTTGTGCATCAACACTTTCCAAATTATCACTATTTAAATAATACTCTGCCATTCTGATTTTCATTCCGAAATGGATAACTTCACACTTATCCACGTTATACTGCATCTGCCATATATTTGCCCACCCACCCAATCTGTCTAAATCACCTTGAAGCCTCTTAACATCCTTCTCACCGCTCACATACCCACCTAGTTTCATGTCATCAGCAAATTTGGAAATATTACATTTGGTTCACTCATCCAAATCATTGATATAAATTGTGAATAGGGGCCCAAGCACTGATTCCTGCGGTACCCCACTAGTCACCGCCTGCCATTCCAATAAAAACCTGTTTTTACCTACTCCCTGTTTCCTGTCTGCTAACCAATTCTCAATCCATGCCAAAATATTACCCACAATCCCATGTGCTTTAATTTTGCACACTAACCTCTTATGTGGGATTTTATCAAAAGCTTTCTGAAAATCCAAATACACCACTTCCACTGGTTCTCCCTTATCAATTCTGGTAGTTACATCCTCAAAAAACTCCAGTAGGTTTGTCAAACATGATTTCCCTTTCATAGATCCATGTTGACTTTGTCTAATCCCATTGTTATTTTCTAACTGTCATGTTATCACACCCTTTATAATAGATTCTACCATTTTTCCCTACTGCTGATGTTAGGCTAACTGGTCTGTAATTCCTTAATTTCTCCCTCCCTCTTTTTTTTTAAATAGTGGGGTTACATTTGCCACCCTTCAATTTTCCAGGACTGTTCCAGAATCTACAGAATTTTGGAAGATGACAACCAACACATCCACTATTTCCATGGCCACCTCCTTTGGTAGCCTGGGATGTACATTATCAGGCCCTGGGGATTTATTGGATTTCAGCCCCATTCATTTCTCCAGCACTATTGTTTTAGTAATACTAATTTCCTTCAATCCCTCCTTCTCACTAGACCCTGGGTTCCCTAGCATTTCTGGGAAGTTATCTGTGTCTTCCTCTGTGAAGACAGAGCTTAAAATGTTGTTTAATTGCTCTGCTGTTTCCTTATTCTCTATTATAAATTCTCCTGTTTCGGACTATAAGGTACCTACATTTGTCTTCACTAATCTTTTTCTTCTTACATACTTATAGAAGCTTTTACAGTTCACTTTTATGTTCCTTACAAGTTTACTCTCATACTCTATGTTTCCCCTCTTAATCAATTTCTTAGTCCTCCTTTGCTGAATTTTAAACTGCTCCCAATCCTCAGGCTTGCTACTTTTTCTAGCAACTTTATATGACTATAATAAAATAATAATAATAAAAGCAAAATACTGTGAATTCAGGAAATCTGAAACACAAACTTTATATGACTCCTCTTTGGATCTAATACTATCCTTAATTTCTGCTTTTCTTGTTGTGTCTTTGTGCCAGGAAGGTATAACTATTGCAATTAATACATTTGTTCCTTAAATATTAGCCATTGCCTATCCCCCCATCATGCCTTTTAAAGAAGTTCCCCAATCTATCTTAGCCAATTCACACCTCATACCTTTGTAGTTATCTTTGTTTTGATTTAGGACCCTAGTTTCAGATCAGTCTACTTCACTTTTCATCCTGATGAAGAATCCTACTCTGTTATGGTCACTGTTCCCGAAAGCACCCCACACAACAAGATTATTAATTAACTTGTTCTCATTGCACAATACCAAATCTAGGATAGCTGGTTCCCTAGTCAGTTCCTCGACATATTTGTCTAAAAATCCATTTCATACACACTCCAGGAATTCATCCAACATAGTATTATTGCTAATTTGGTATCCTCTACAGTGAAGACAGGAGCAAAATATTTGTTCATTTCATCCATTTCCTTATTATCTACTATTAACTCCCCACTGTCACTCTCTAGAGGACCAACACTCACTTTACTCACTCTTTTCCTTTTTAAACACCAGTAGAAACTCTTGATATCCATTTTTACATTTCTAGCGAGCTTCCTTTCATACTCTAATTTCTTTCTCCTGATTAAGCTTTTAGTCATTCTCTTCTGTTCTTTATACTCTGACCAATCATCTGACTTGCCACTCATCTTTGCGCAGTTATATGGTTTCTCCTTGGCCAGAATTTTTACCTTGATGGGCAGGCGGGCATCCGAACTCCGCCGCCGAAACGGGGCCCGCCGCCAATTAAGGCCCGCCCAGCGGCCTGCCCGACAGCTATGCGCTTCCTGTGCGGGGGGTGGAGGGATTCCCCATCTGTCAAAGTGTGCTCTTTCACACATGCGCGCGAAAGAGCGCACATCTCCCGGAGACTAAGTGCTGTCTCAGGGAGATTACTGACAGTATAAATATCTTTAAAAATAGAAAAATATTAAAATTATTAACATGTCCCCCTCATGTGACAATGTCACACGAGATGGGACATGTTAATAAGAATCACATAAACTTTATTGAAGTTTTTAAAAACGGACATGAAACCTCATCCCGCAGGTGGATGAGGTTTCATGTATTATCAGAAGCCCGCTGGGGCTCCTGGCCTGCCCGCTGGCCTTAAGGTTAGCTGGGCAGGTCTTTAATTACTTTAATTAGCCTGTCAATGGCCTTAATTGGCCATTGACAGGTCGGCGGGCGGACAGCTGATTTTGCTGTCCGCCCGCCTTCCTCAATATTTAAATGGACCGGGATGACATCGGGGGTTCCTCCCGACGTCATCCCGTGTCATTTTCCCAAAATCACCGACAGGAACATTCTGCCCCTTAAGTTTGATGCTTTCCTTAACTTCTTTAGTTAACCACAGATGCTGGGTCCTCCCCTTAGAATTTTTCTTTATAGTAGGAATAAACTGATTCTGAGTATTCTGAAATTTCCTCTTAAATGTCTGCACTGCTTCTCTACCCCTTAGCTAGTATCCCAGTTCACTTTCCACTCACATTTCATGCCCACATAGTTGCCTTTATTTAAGTTTATAATACTAGTCTTAGACCCACTGTTCTCCCTTTCAAACTGGATGTAAAATTCAATCATATTGTGATTGCTGCTGCATAGGGTTGCCTTTACCCTGAAGTCATTAATTAATCCTGTCACATTACAAAATACCAAGCTTAATATAACCTGCTCCCTGCTTAGTTCTAGATTCTGCTGCACTAAAAAAACTCTCCTGAAAGCATTCTATGAACTCTTCATCCACACTACTACAGCCAGTCTGATTTTTCCAGTTTATATGTAGATTAAAATCACCTATTATTATTGTTGTCCCATTATCACATGCATCCAATGTTTCTTCTTGCATACTTTGTCCTACAACTGTGGTTACTGTTAGGGGCCCTCCCACTAGTGACTGCTTTCCCCGATGATTCCTCATCTCCACCCAAACCGATTTTACAACCTGATCTCCTGAACCAAGGCTATCTTTACCTATTGGCAAATGCCATCCTTGATCAACAGTGCAACCACTCCATCTTTACCTAGCTTCCTATTCTTCTTGAATATCATATTCCCCTCAATATTCAGGACCCAATCCTTTTCATCCTGCAGCCACATCTCCATAATGGCTATCAGATCTAATTTATTTACTTCAAAGTGCACTATCAATTCTTTTACTTTGATATGAATGCTATGCGCATTCAGAGACTTTAGTTTTGCCTTTTTGCTACCTTTGTAACATCTGGACTTGACCTTCTTAGGTTCTATCTCTCTGTCCCTTCCTGCTATTCTATGACCCTCATTTCTCATATTACTATTTTGCTCTCTTGTCTTCACTCTATACCTTGAATTGCTACTTCTACCCAAACTTGATCCCTCATCCCACTTGTTTAATTTAAAGCCCTCTCTACTTCCCTAGTTTTGCGATTCGTAAGAACACATGTCCCAGCATGGGTCACTTGTAAACCGTCCCAACGTTACAGCCCCCACTTTACCCAGTACTGATGCCAGTGCCCCACGATTCTGAACCCACTTCTCCCACAGTTTTTTAGCCAGGCATTTGTCTCTCTAATCTTATTTGTCCTATGCCAATTTGCACGTGGTTCAGGGAATATTCAGAGATTATTACCTTGGAGGTTCTGCTTCTTAATTTGGTACCTAGCTTTTCATACTGACTTTGCAGAACCTCCTTCCTTGTCCTGCCTATGTCATTGGTACCTACATGGACTATGACGACTGGGTCCTCCCCCTCCCACTGCAAGTTCCTCTCCAGCCCTGAGCAGATGACCTGAACCCTGGCACCAGGCAGGCAACACAGCCTTTTGGACTCTTGCTCTTTGCTGTAGAGAACAGTGTCAATCCCCTTCACTGTACTGCCCCCTACTACCACTACATTCCTGTTTGTTGCCCCTGCTTGAACAGCTTCCTGTACCATTGGGTCATGGCCAGATCTCGCTTTCGTCCAGAAAGTTTGTGAGCGCGTCAAACCTGTTTGACAATTGCAAAGTCTGAGGCTCCTCCACTACTGTCTGCTTGGTCCCATTACCTGCCTCACTCATGGTCACATCCTCCTGTCCCTCACTGCTGACCAAAACAGATGACCCTATTCTAAGAGGCATGACCGTCTTTGGAAACAAAGTGCCCAGGTATTTCTCCCCCTCCCTTATGTTGCACAGTGTCTGCATTTCAGCTTCCAGATCAATAATCCTGATCCGGAATTCCTCAAGCTGCTTACACTTCCTGCAGACGTGTTTGTCATGGATCGCGTTGGCACCCAAAAGCACCAACATCCCACAGATGCAACATAATACCTGCCCTGCCATTGCTACTTATGTTATTTAGTTAACTTAATTTAATTACTCACATAATTAACTTGGAATAATTCCTATGTATACCACACCTCTTTCCCCCGTGCACCGAATTCCCATGTGAACCTAATTCGCTACTCACTCAGTCTCTGTCTCACTCCAGCCTGTCTCCTTGCGTGCCCTTTACTGATGAAATGAATATCCATTTGTGACATTAGTAGAAGAGGAAATGGTGAAATGTCTTGTAGAACAAATGGCAATTGTGTGAAGAAAGATAGGAGGCTTTTGTGAAAAGTACACAGAAAATACATTAATGGAGAAATATTAAATGATGAGATCAGGGATTCATTCATCAATGTCTTCATATTTACATGAGACATTATGTGCTAGACATTAAGAAAAACAGAAATCCTAGAAATACACAGGCCTATTAGCATCTAGAGTTGTCATCTTCACCAGAGTTTATACAGTGGTCAAAACTTCATGCCAATGGACAGTCAAAATAAGCCAAGAGTAGACAAATATAAGTTGTCAGATACATGTCACAGATTATTAATGCATTAATGATCATATTTTGAATGTTAAAGTCAGTGGTCCCGAAAGTCTTCAAAATGTGTTCCAGGCTGTTATGGTAGTTTGTGCTCACTAGGAGTCATCAGCACTGACCCCCTTTGGAGTTTGCAAGATAATACGATGCACCTAACTTACATGGGGCATGCAGGAGGCACAAGAAACATTTCAGGTGTATCTCTGATGTTGAACTGCCTCATGCGGCCAAAATTAATTTGTGCCTGCATTGGGTGATAGGGTGTGGGGTGGGTTCCAGGACACTCATCAGATGTCATGCAGACTTCCATCAGCTCCCTGTACAAAGGGTCAGCCTCGATTTGAGAAATATACACATTTTTGAGATACTTGTCGGTGGGCCAGGCTGCTTGCCTGGCCTAAAGCCCGGAAGACGAATCGTGCTGAGTTTCGGTTTCCTGGCCATTATGCCAATGAACCAGCCTCTGGCACCAGAAGCCGACAAAATTTGACTTGTAACAGGCAGTTTGAGGTTCTGACCCTTACAAAATAAGTCATAAAATTCAAGAAATGGTGGAAACCTGTTGCAACTAGATTCCAGCCATTTTCAATAATAAAAACAGCAAGTGCTGGAAGTACTCAACAGATCCGGCAGCACCTGTGGAGGGAAACAGAGGCTGGAATTTTCCGGCCCCTCCCACCAGTGGAATCTTCAGTCCCACCAAAGTCAATGGATGTTTGAATGGCTCACCACATTTGCCGTGGGGGAACGCGTCATGGCAGGGCCGGAGCGATTGAAATCATGCCTAACAGCTACATGCCTACTCTGTTAGCTGTTTAAAAGAAGTATTAATAAAAAAGTGTTAAGCAGATACTACAGTATGTCTACAGTCTGCCTAAGAACCAAGTCCCATGCCTAAAATCCAAGACAGAAGGACGTAAAATCCTGGAACCTGCTGCTGATCAACACGGTGGGTGTACCTACAGCACATGGACTGCAGCTGTTCAAGAAAGCAACTCACCACCACCTTCTCAAGGGCAATTAGGGATGGGCAATAAATGTTGGCCCAGCCAGTGACGCCCACATCCCATGAATGGATAAAAAAAAAACAGAACATGATAACACTTCAGAACAATAAGTATATTACGGCAGAAACCGTCAAAAGACTGGCTACAAATTTGGCTTTGTCACGCTGGTGGATGCTGGTTTAGGAGAAAAATGCCACCTGCCTCTCTCCTGACCACTTCCTGGCATGGCATGGCCTGAGACATTAACAATGTTGTTGAGAGGGTTAATGCAGGTGTTGCATTTCTGCTGGAAATATGCAGAGTAGGCAGATCATGATGTCAGCCAGTGATTTGATGCCATTTCAACCTTGGCACTCTAGTTAATACCCTCTCTCAAAAACACACAGCTGAGCATCCGTTCAGCAGGAGGAACATCAGCAGCAAGAGGAACCTCCTCCCCACATCAGCACCATTTAAAGCTATCATCATTTAACTTCGTAGCTTTTTACTTTCTACTGGCTCCTGCTAGGCATTTGCAAGTAGTGGGTTGTTGCAGGTATCCAGAAAAATTGCAGGGGGCAATGCTAGACATTAGGGAGGCATTGGTTGTGACTGCAGTGCCACTGAGTATACTAGTCACGGGAGCCATAGTTGTAGTTCGTCTTCAGCTACAGAATTACAGAGAGACAGAGCAAAGACAGCAAAGAAGATAAACTGCTCACAGGGGGAGATGGAGGGTAGTTGGTAGGAAGCCTTACCCAGTGAGCATTTCTCCTGCCTACACCTAATTCAGGAGCAGTGTGTTCAGTGGCTACTCTTCATGAAGCAAGTGCTCACAGAAATGAGCTACCGTTTAGAACTGGAATTGCAACCTCAGAGCAGGAGCCGAGGACAGCACTGGCAGTGTTGTCAATGTGAACATGGCCCTGAATTTTTTCGCCAGTGGATTCTTCCAGGCTGAAGCAGGAGACATAGCAAATGTATCTCAGCTCACCATTCATTGCTGCATCTGGGAGGTCAGTGAGGCTGTGCATGCTTGGAGGGAAGTCTTCATTGTCTCCTCTTTAAGCAGAGGAAAGCCCCTTTGAACAATGGTATATGCAGCCATGGTGGCAACAATCTGAGCCTACATGACACCAAACTCGGTTTGCATAGCAGGCAGCATGCTGAAATATCATGACCTCAGTCTGAGATTCCGATGCAGCATTCAGACCTTTCATGGCTGCTGCTTGTGTTGCAATGAAAGCTGAGAGAACAGCCATCAGATGCCAGTTCACAGCTGGATCCACAGGTGTTCTCATGAACCTGGCCACCACTTCCACTCTGTGAAGAATGGGCTCCAATCTCTGTGCAAAAACCCTGTGCCAAGTTGGAGCCAGACTCCTCCATGTTCTTTGACAGTAACAGCACGGTTTCTGGCTGGCCTGCTAATGCACCAAGCATTTGTGTGTGCATGCCATCAGCCTTTTTCTGGATGACATCCATTAAAGACCTCAAGCTGAGTCCACAGCAAAGGACCTTGTCTGCAACCTTGCCCTTAACTGGCATCTGCACTGTCCTTTCCTTCTGCCCTGGCTGCAGCCCAGTTGTGCCCTATGACCCACCACGTGCAAATTCCACAGTGATGCTACCCTCTAGGTTTTGTGCAGTGCCAGTACCTGAGCTGCAAATGTCAGATGGAGTGACAGTGTTTCTTCCTTCACAGTTTGTTTTCCCTCTAGGCCATCATTCTCAGGAAGTACTGCCCAGCCAGGCAGCAGTTCTTGGGTATTCGAAAGTAGAAATGCACAAGGGCACCATCAGCTCTTCCACTTTTCTTTAAACAGTTTAGGACCCTGCTGCAGCCACAATGCACCCTGTAATTCAGAGATGCCATCTCTGCAGGTTAGCTTGAAGTAGTGCCAACTTTGCATGAAGTTGAACGCCCTGATGAGCTTGCAGTTGCTCAACAGCGCACTCAGGACTGGGATGCACACCCCAGTCATTTAACTGAGCAGGTAGAACCAAGTTTGTATCCTGCCTGCATCAATTTGATGAGATGTGGGGTAATCACGCATCGCAATTCCTGCACTTAATTTCAGGCGCTATCCAATTTAGACCTAACAATGTAATAAGATGGTTTTTACCAAGCTTTACTCAGCAATGACAGAAACTTTCCCATAAAAAGCATGTGCAATTAACTTTCTTGACATAAACAAAAGTCTCAGCCAGAATTTTTGTGAAGATTCCACTCCTTTAGTGAGATGATTACACGCCATTTTAAACAAGTCAATATTATTTATAGTAACCTGGAGCGATACACTCATCAGTGGTGACAGGTATTGTAACACAGCATGCTTCCAATCTTGCTGTCATCAATTATCAATAGATAGCAGTGCTAGGGGCTAGAGAACAAGATGACTAAATTCACTCAAAATGCCAGCAAGAGTAAAATAATAATTTATGCTATATTCAAAGAGCACTGTGGCTTGGGAATATGAAAAATTCCTCATTAACTCTTCAGCCAATCCTAGGATACTGAACAACAGATAAAGCCCTTCCTGGGCTCAGTATGATAAACTAATGTAAAGCTATGGCATCTCAACAAACATCTGCAAATTCCAGGGAGTAGAGCTTCCACTTTGGCTGTAATCACTTATCTGGCACAAATTGTACCCAAAATAGTTAATTTTGAGAAACACTTTCTTTTTCTCAGGGCAGAATCATCCCAGATTTGCAATAAGTGTGGTAGGGGGCAAGTAAAACAACATTTTACCCACCAGCCACAATGGCGTTTTTCCACACTTTATCGTCCCAAAACCTGCTGCATTAATCATGCATTCCCTGGAAACACATCGTTTCAATGGTGGGTAGGCTCCAATTCGCCCGCCACGCTGTCACCTCACCGCTTCATCATGCCAGGTGCCACGTTTAAAGTCCAGCCACGCACATGATCCTGAAAGGCATAAAGACTGCAGTCCCCAGGTTTAGTGACATGTCCCTTGAGTGCCTTCTGGATGTTGTGGAGGTCCGCCATGAAGTCCTCTACCCACGCTCTGGCCACAGGAGGGGAGCAAAATTACCACTCTGGCTTGGTAGGTGATGGCAGTGATCAGTGCCAATGCTGCACAGAAGAAGTTGGCCATCCAGTGCAGATAGAGGATGAATGATCCCATCCGTGCCACCAGGGTAAGATAACCATCTCATCACTTTAAACTCACACACTCACAAGCCCATCACACATTCACTGGCATCTCACTCACTGCCAGCTCAAGGGACATCACCATTCACTCTCTCACACACACCCTCACATCTCCATCTGGCCTCATCTCCTCTGGAGACTGCCTCCTCAGACCTCACCATCTTGAGGCCACTTGCATTGCTCAACTTGTGCCTCCGTCCAAAAACCCTGGGATATCCTCCTTCTCCAGTACAGCCTTCACCGTGCAGCCTCTTCCCTTGCCTGAGGCCACTTCTCCCTCTTCCCCAAGCAAGCCTTAGCCCTGCAGCCACCCCCACACTGTGGCTGGTCTCTATAGGTAGAGGCCTGCCCGTCAGCCCCCCTGAAAGTGATGTGGCTCTGTCTGCAAAACCTGGCGCAGATAACTGCGAGTGCCGTCCGAAACAAGATAGGTAAATAAACCTCAAAGTCCCGAGTGAAGTGCAGCTCTCTCAGTCGCAAAAGTTTTTAAAATGCCTGCTCGTGTCCTTGTGCCTAAAAAAGACTCAATTTTAAGAGGCTAATTGAAGACCTGAAAATGGGCAAAATGAATCGTGATTAATTAGATCTGGGTTGTGGCAAGTTTTGTGAGTGAAGCCGACTTCCAAAAACCTGATTGCGGTGAAAACAATTTATATTTTAAATTCAGTGGTCCTTTGAGGTTTTTTTTATTCATTTATGGGATACAGGCTTTGCTGGCTAGGCCAGCATTTATTGCCCATCCCTAATTGACCTTGAGAAGGTGATGGTGAGCTGCCTTCTTGAACCGCTGCAGTCCATGTGGTGTAGGTGCACCCACAGTGCTGTTAGGGAGGGAGTTCCAGGATTTTCACCCAGTGACAGTAAAGGAACGGCGATATATTTTCGAAGTCGGGATGGTGAGTGGCTCGGAAGGGAACTTCCAGGTAGTGGTGTTCCCATGTATCTGCTACTCTTGTCTTTCTAGATGGTAGCAGTCATGGGTTTGGAAGGTGCTGCCTAAGGAGCCTTGGTCAGTTTCTGCAGTGCATCCTGTAGACAGTACACACTACTGCCACTGTTTGTTTTTTTTAATATTTTCATTCATGGGATGTGGGTGTCATCGCCCAGGTCAGCATTTATTGCCCATCCCTAATTGCCCTTGTTCAGGGAGCATCTAAGAGTCAACCACATTGCTGTGGGTCTGGAGTGGGCCACACAAGGTAAGGGTGTCAGATTTCCTTCCCTAAAGGACATTAGTGAACCAGATGGGTTTTTACGACAATCGGCAATGGTTTTGTGTGCATCATCAGACTTTTAATTCAAATTTTTACTGAATTCAAATTTCACCATCTGCCATAGTGGGATTCAAACCTGGGTCCCCAGAGCATTACCCTGGGTCTCGGTAATACTAGTCCAGTGACAATACCTTTATGCCACCACCTCCCCTATGGTGGTGGAGAGAGTGAATGTTTGTGGCTGGGGTGCCAATCAAGCGGGCTGCTTTGTCCTGGATGGTGTCATTCTTCTTGAGTGTTGTTGGAGCTGCACTCATCCAGGCAAGTGGGGAGTATTCCATCACACTCCTGACTTGTAGATGGTGGACAGGCTTTGGGGAGTCAGGAGGTGAGTTACCCGCCTCAGGAATCCTAGCCTCTGACCAACATTAGTGAATTGCACTGAAAAAACCCCGCAATCTTGTGGAAATCCCAGGGCTTGGTCTCAGTCACCCTGATTGAACTGAAGCTAGCCAACTTGAGGGATAGAGAGAGGGTCATTAGAGGGTAATTCAGTCGCTAAAAATGAATCAGTCTTCACAGGGAATCTTGAAAGAATATATGTATTTGCATGATCTGCTGACATACAATATTTAATATTGCACTGATGGCTAATTTGGTCATTTGGTCCTTTCTGAATGACAGACGTACTGTTACTGATCTCTACCATAAATAACTCAGCCAGTTTAACCATATTTTCTTTAGCTAATTCCTTCCCATCAGGGAGACTTTATTCTGTCCTGCTACTATTGGCAGTGTGGTTGATAGCGAGGAGGATAGCTGTAGGCTGCAGGGAGATTTTAATGACCTGGTCAGATGGGCAGAAAAGCGGCAAATGGAATTCAATCCTGAGAAGTGTGAGGTGATGCATTTGGAGAGGTCAAACAAGGCAAAGGAATACACAATTAATGGGAGGATATGGAGAGGTGTAGAGGAAGTGAGGGACCTTGGGGTAAATGTCCACAGATCCCTGAAAGTAGCAGGGCAGGTCATTAAGGTAGTTAAAAAGGCATTTGGAATTCTTTCCTTTATTAGCCGAGGTATAGAATATAAGGGCAGGGAAGTTATGCTGAACTCTATAAATCATTAGTTAGGCCACAACTTGAGTACTCTGTGCAGTTCTGGCCACCTCATTACAGAAAGGATGTCAATGCATTAGACTGGGTACAGAGGAGATTTACGAGGATATTGCCAGAATTGGAAAATTGCAGCTATGAGGAAAGATTGGATAGGCTGGGATTGTTCTCCTCGGAACAGAGGAGGCTGAGTGTAGGTTTGATTGAGATGTACAAAATTGTGAGGGGGCTGGATTAAGTGGATGGTAAGGGCCTTTTTACATTAGCAGAGAGGGCAGTGACTAGGGGGCATAGATTTAAAGTGATTGGTAGAACGATTAGAGCAGAGATGAGAATTTTTTTTTCACCCTGAGGGTTGTGGGAGGCTGGAACTCACTGCCTGAAAGGGTAGTAGAGGCAGAAACCCTCAACTCATTTAAAAGGTGTTTGGATGTGCACTGCCAGTGTTGTAACCTGCAGGGCTGCGGACCAAATGCTGGAAAGTGGGATTAGGCTGGGTGGATTTGTTTTTTGGCTGGTGCAGACATGATGGGCCAAGTGGCCTCTTTCAGTGCCGTAAACTTCCCATGATTCTAAATGGCAAGTAATAGGATGTATTTGCATATTCTCCTAAACACTTACTTGATCTAGCGCTAGAATACTATTATTGGAATAACCACAATTTCACACCAGTTTTGCGTAAGGAAATGTGACTTTGAGACTTCTTGGACTCTCCTTCTGAGACAACAGACACTGTTACATCTGTATCAATGATAAAAGTAAGTTGTGAATCTCTGACTTTCATTTTTTACTGCGGCTACTAGAATAATATCTTCAGCCCTATTACACTCGTCTTCCATGTGCTGTTTTCTTGCTCTCTGATTGAGTACAACTCTTGATCCTCCTGCTTGATAACATCAACTGCTATTTCCATTTCTATCATATGCACATTTGAGGATTTACAGGTTCCCGAACTAGCTTTAGATCCTGGTGCATGGCTGCGACCTGGAGCTTTACCACGACCTGAAACATTACTGCTTCCTCTAATCCCACATGCCATCTGGACATGACTGACTTTCCCACAGGAAAGCACTTTGACCAGACATAAGGGCATTTAAATGCTTGGTGGCGGCCATGGTGATGATGACATCTAAATTTCTGACTGAGACCCTGAACTTGGCTACGAGAGTTTCAGAATTCTTGGCCTGGTGAAATGGGCAGATGCTTGGCAGAAGAAATTTGATGTGTGAAGTGATACATTTTGGTAAGAAGAATGAGAAAAGGCAATGAGAATTAAATAGAACAATTTTGAAGGAGTGCAGGAGCAGAGAGACCGGGCGATTTACATACTCAAGACTTTGAAGCTTACTGAACAAATTGATAAGGTTAGTGAAACTGTTTATGGGATCCTGAACTTTATAAATAGAGGCATAGAGCGGAATTTTCCTTGTCTGCTGGTGTTGGGCGTGTTCAGCGGCGTGAGCTGACAATATGGCAAGAAGGCCAAAAATCGGTTTAATAATATCGTGAAACCAGTCAATGCACGTCAATGTGGGGTCATGTTTTCCACCGTCGGATGTCAGGAACCTCATTGTAATACATCTGCAAATCATTATAAGCCCAGCTCACTGGAATCATCCCCCCCAGGCTGGATTGTCCGCCCACGTCAGCGGGAAAACACACCGGTGCAGAACACGTCTTGACAAGTGTGACGTGCAGAAGTTGGCACTTACCGTTAGGGCCTTTCTCACATTGCGGACATCCGAGGAGCAGCAGATGCTGGAGGAATGCCCGTAGCATGCTGGGTGGATTCTCATGGACATGGGTCCACCACAGAAGGTGGAAAGTCACTGTTGAGGGTCTGCTCACAACAGATGAAGGTCAAGTGGGTGGAGGGGAAGGTTCAGCTGTGTTTGGGAGAGGAAGATGTGCTGGGGTGCAGGAGACGAAGGTCCAGGATGAATGGGAGATGAAGAGGTGTCAGAGGGGTGAGATTGGGAGTGGGGTAATGAAGGTGTCAAGGGGGGGTGATGTTGGGAGGGGGGAAATGAAGATAACTATGATGTCTATGAAGATGGGAATGATCTTATAGCCATTACAGAGACATGGTTACAAGGAGATTAAAGCTGGGAACTAAATATTCAGGGGTATGTGACCTTTCGAGAGGACAGGCAGGAAGGAAAGGGTGGTGGGGTAGCTTTGTTAGTATGAGATGGAGTAAGTACAATAGCAAGAAAGTATCTTGGATCGGGAAATGTAGAATCCATATGGGTGGAGGTAAAAAATAACAAGGGGAAGAAGACACTGGTGGGAGTAGTCTATAGGCCCTCAAACAGTAGCTATCATGTAGGACAGAGAATTGAGGGCATGTAAAAAAGGCAGTACATTAATCAGGGGTAGCTCTAATCTTCAAGTAGATTGGGAAAATCAAATTGGCAGAGGTAGCCATGAGAAATTATTCATAGTGTGTATTTAGGACAGTTTCCAAGAACAATATGTTGTGGATCCAACTAGGGTTCAGGCTATTTTGGATCTGGTAATGTGTAATGAGGGAGGTTTAATAAATGATCTCAGAGTAAAAGATACCCTAGGAAACAGTGACCGTAATATGGTAGAATTTAGCATTCGGTTTGAGAGTGAGAAACTTGGGTTGGAAACAACTGTGCTAAACTTCAATAAGGGTAATTACAAAGGAATAAGGGCAGAATTGGCTGGAGTATACTGGGATAGGATTTGAGCAGTAAAAAACAGTTGATGAACAATGGCAGACATTTAAGAAATTAATTCATAACTCACAACACAGATATATCCCAGTGAGGAAGAAGGATTCAAGGAAGAGGATAAACCAACCATGGTTAACCAAGGAAGTTAAGGATAGTATTAAATTAAAAGGAAAAACATAAAATGTGGCAAAGATTAGTGATAAACCAGAGGATTGGGAAAGTTTTAAAAACCAACAAAAGATGACCAAAAAATAATAAAGAGGGAGAAAGTAAACTTTGAGAGTAAACTAGCAAGTAATATAGGCCAGGATTTTCCCAACGGCAAGCGGGGGGCAAGGCCCAGGGGGGGGGGGGTGCGAGGCTCACTTGCCGATACGTAAAATGATGCGGGATGACATCGGGCGGAACTCCTGATGTCACCACGCCCCATTTAAATTTTCAGGTAGGTGGGGGCTCAGTCGAATCAGCTGTGCACCTGCTGACCTGTCAATGGCCAATTGAGGCCATTGGCAGAGTCATTAAAGTAATTAATGGACCAAGGA